>NC_080170.1:32277270-32877270 GCF_950295315.1 Erinaceus europaeus | reverse complement strand
ACTTTTATGTCCAAGGTTCTGAAGTCCCAGATTTAATTCTCTGCACTATCATAAACTAGAGCTGTGCTCTTTTATTAAAAAGAAAGGAAGGAAGGAAGGAAAAGGAAAAAAAGGTTTATTCCTAATGGGGCGTACTAAAAATGTATTATCCTATACTCAAAACTGTTTGTTCTTTATCTGTAGTTTATCTGGATGGCTGTCAAATCTGACAGCCCAACTCAGGGGACAGGGACAGCCTTGACGAACTTGTTCTTTCCTCAACTTGCATGTCTCCCTACCCCCCCCCCCAAAAAAAAAACCCACTCAAGGTTGACCAGATGCTTATGAGCCACTGGTGACATTTCCTGACTCCTAGAGGTAAGGAGAAGGACAGTGATGCCTGGTAAGTTCCATATGTGGAGAGAAGCTAAGACAAAAGTCAGAGTAAAGTGATAGGTTGACACAGGACCACATATAAGTGAATAAGTAAAAGAAACTCTCTTCAGATCTTTAGATGCAAGGCTGATTGAGTTTGCTAATCAGTAGAATTCTAACCACAAGCTGGGGAGATGGCTCACTGATAGAACATAGGATTTGAATGCATGAGGTCTAAGATTTGATTCCTAGTCTCTCTACTGCAATAAATAAATCTTAAAAATAAAGAAATTCTCACCATAAATATTTTCTCTTTTTTAAATTTCTTTTATCTTTACTTGTTGGATAAAGACATTCAGAAATCAAGAGGGTAAGAGGTGATGTAGAGGAAGAAAGAAAGAGACATACCTGCAGCACTGCTTCACCACTTGCAAAGCTTTCTCCCTGCAGGTGGGGACTGAGGGTCCTTGTGCATTGTGACATGTGTGCTCAACCAGGTGCACCACCACTCAGCCCCCACAAAGGCTTTCTTTACAACCTTCCTTGTCTTTATGATTCAGAGACATGTATGACATAGGAGATACAAGGCCAAGTGACCATGAAAAATCCCCAGGCAGCCAAAAGTAGCAAGATGAATCCAAGAACTTTCTGTCACTAGCTATCAACCCATCTGGAATTTTTTTTTTTTTTTTTTTTGCCTCTAGGATTATCACTGGGGCTCAGTGCCTGCACTATGAATCCACCGCTCCTGGAGGCCATTTCCCCCATTTTGTTGCCTCTGTTGTTATTGTTGTTGTTATTATTGCTGTTCTTATTGTTGGATAGGACAGAGAGAAATCCAGAGAAGAGGGGAAGACAGAGAAGGGGAGAGAAAGACAGACACCTGCAGACCTGCTTTATTGCTTGTGAACCAAGCCCTCTGTAGGTGGGGAGCCCGAATCAAACCGGAATCTTTACACGGGTCCTTGTGCTTTGTGCCACGTGCACTTAATCCGCTGTGCTGCCCCCCTCCACCCCCCACCTGGAGTTTTGTTGGCTAGAGGTTAGGACAAGTTTTCTGTCTCATTAGTTTTGAAGTCAGGAAATGGTAGGTGGAAGTCTGAGTTTATAATAACCATTCCTACTTCTTAATTCAATCTCTTAGCCTTTAAATTTAGGATAAAAGGGTAGGAGAAAATTTGCTCTAAAATAGAACTTTTAAAAAACTGACCTTTCCTTGTCTGCTAGGCAAGGAATGCATCAGGGATGTGAGAGGTAGGGTGAAACCCTTGGTTCTTTGCTTTACTGGGGGCTTGGAGGGGTGGGTGGGGAGCTGAGCTCAAGAAGGGGTTGTTATTTCTTTTCTCTTTGTCACTTCTCACTCCAGAGGTAATTCTAAAGAAATCTTTGTCAGAGTTCTATAATGCTTTAAATATTAACTTGGCTGTAACTCAATTCACCACATTATAAGAAGCTCAGATGATTTCCCGTCTGAATGGTTTCTGGTCGCTGTTGCCAAAGTAAAGATTTTAAAAGTTCCTCTAGGGAAGCCAGGAGAGGCCTAATTACCTCCCTCTGTGTGAGCGGACTCCCCTTAGAAGAGAATTTGCCCCGGGGCACAGCTCACTAAGCAGGAGATGGGACAAAAACTGGCAGGGCCCAGATCTGGAGGTCTTTCTTCCTGGCTCTCTGAATCAAAGAAAAGTAGTATTAGGTAATGTTCGATGAGGTTGGGTGAGCTCCTACAGACACATGCTCCTAAGGAGTGGGACTTGGTAGAAGTGGCAGTGGAGAGCCCAGCGCAGCAAATCCACATCAGTCCTCAGTCCTCAGAGTGCTCTGCTTCTTTCTCCTCAGCAGTTTCTTGGTTTAGAGATCAGCACAATAAGTGACAGAGATTCCCCAGCTGCAGGGACTGCGATCAGTAATTCTGTGGAGCAGCTCCAGCTTAATCTTACAAAGAGGGTGACCGCAAGTCTAGGGCCCCAGGCATGGGACTCTACCTCTCAGTCTCCATCTGACTCTATGCCCACTTTTCATGCACAGGTGCAATCAGTGATATGCATCCTCAGTTTGCAAAAAGGGCGAGGAACATTCAAATGCTGAAATCCTGGTGGCTCCAACCAGATTGGACATTTGGCACGAGAAGAAGGTGGCTTGTGCAAGTGATTGCACTCTTGGAAGATGAGTTTCTCCTACTCAAAGGGCCACATAAACCCTCTGATCAGAGAGGGCAGAACAACCCTCACCTAAAGCATGCGACTGGAGGGAGACCCCAACCCTACCGTGTAAGCACAGGAAAGACTCAATACACAAATGGATGATTAAGAACAATCTCTGAAGGGAGTCGGGCTGTAGCGCAGCGGGTTAAGCACAGGTGGCGCAAAGCACAAGGACCGGCATAAGGATCCTGGTTCGAACCCCGGCTCCCCACCTGCAGGGGAGTCGCTTCACAGGTGGTGAAGCAGGTCTGCAGGTGTCTATCTTTCTCTCCTCTTCTCTGTCTTCCCCTCCTCTCTCCATTTCTCTCTGTCCTATCCAACAATGACAACAACAATAATAACTACAACAATAAAAACAACAACAAGGGCAACAAAAGGGAATAAATAAAATTTAAAAAAATAATAATAATAAAACAATCTCTGCTTTAAGTAGGACTTCTATTCAATCACAAGCATAGAGAATTCCCTCAGTGAGAATCAAAGCTTAACACCCCTAATTATAGAAGTGCCCACTCCAACAGAGACACCGTGCATCGTGGTCACTTTTTATTCTGCTGGGAATTGAAGGACACACAGAGAGGACCAGTAAACAGGCCCCTCATTCCAGCTACTCAAAGTGGAGCCTTGTAGTCAACATCCTCTCCAATGGGAAATGCAGACTCTTGAGCTCTCTCTACTTACAGCTGGAGACACTGAGGTGCAGGTACCGAGAAGCTGAAGGCTAGCAGGTAAACCCAGCATTACTCCCACACATCTGCCCCATCACTGCCTTCACCCTCCTGCCTCCGTCCTCAGGTCACATCTGAATCTACCTCAGGGGTACCTATTTTGGGGTGGTGATAACCAACAGAGAGCACCTGAATAACTCTGGACAGTGTCCTGTGGGAACAGATGGCCAGAAGTGTCACATACCACCGAGTAGTCCTCACAGCCACCTGAAAGTAGATTCTTGTAACTCCTGTAACTCAAACTGTAATAGTATTCAAAACGTGGGAGATGTCTGGGTGCAGTAACTTCGTAGCTCAGGTACAAGAGCATCCAGGGACTCAAATAGCACATAACTAGGCCCTCAGGGTAGCAGTGTCAGCTGTTACCTTCCCAGGAGGGGCTGTCAGCGTCCACCCCTCACTAGAGTCTCACAGGGCACTTCTGTTTTGGAAGCTAACACTCTGGGGTGCCAAGTGAAATGTAGAGTCTAGCCATAAATGTTAGCTTCCTTTTTGATGTGACTTGTACTTTGACACTTTGACTCAGGAGCTCACAAGCCTAACAGGGCTGCCCTGCCTGCCCTCTCTTCCTTTTGTCCACAATGAAAGAGCCAGCCCTGAGGGGTGGGGGGTTCCTCTCACTCAATTTCAGTCTCCAAAGGTGATAATGAGATCTCCTACCTCTACCTCTTGCTGATAAGCAAATTCCTAGAATACCTTTACAGACCTTCATGTCCCATAACTGTGGCTTTAGGGGAAGACAAATGAGCACCAGATGGAGTTTAAATGGGACCACATGTTGGCCATAACCTTCTTAGGAAGAAGGGAGCAAAATCCAAGGCTTTCCTCCCTCCTTTCCCTACACTTTCTTTCTCACAGCCATAGCTTCCCACTACAAAAGCTATCGCCCATTCCTTTGATAACACTCACCACTTTGGTCATCTCCTCAAGAGTGAAAAATATCTACTTGATTTCTCCAAAACTCTGGTCATCTTCCAAAGCAAGGGGAGCACAAAAACAAACAAACAAAAAAACCCAGCACCTCATGTTTTTAATTATCACCTTGAACCTCCTCATAAGCATCCCCCCCTCCCTTTCCCCTCACTAACACTTGCTCTCAACAAATCCATTTCTCTTTGGATAGACACATATTGCCTTAAAAAGTGAGATTTAATTTAATTTAATTTATTTACTTTATCAGAGCACTGCTCAGCTCTGGCTTATGGTGGTGCTGGGGGTTGAACATGGAATCTTAGAGTCTCAGGCACAACAGTCTTTTTGCATAACCATTATGCTATCTCCCCAGTCCAAATGAGAATTCTTATTAACACATAGACTATGGGTATCCACTAATTCCAGATGGGGGGGGGTGCAAAGGAAGTAGTAAGCTAACACTTTGTGCAGGACTGTGGGTGGGGAAGGATGAAGAGGGAGTGTGTGTGGGGGGGAATCACCTTAGCAAGTGAGTGGGGAGACCTTGTACTGAGTGGTGCCAAACTGGAATTCTGGGGGAAGAGAAAGGCTGGTCTGGGGAGGGGTGGGGGATACCACTTTGGGGAGGAGTAGCCAAAAGTCACCCTGAACGTTCTTTAAAGACTGCTGTAAACTATTTATGGGGACCTGTGAATGCTAAATCTCATTCACCTATAACTTGATCCCCATTGGGATAGGCTAAAGGAAGGAAAGAAGGAAACAGTTCAAGCTGCTGTCTGGGTATTCACACTGTTGCATCGCTATAAACTCCCAACACTCGACCTGAGATAGGAGGAGAGCCCAGGGAAAAGACTGTACTCAGTGCTCACCTGATCCCAAGAATTGCTCCTTTATTCTGTAATGGGAGGCTTTTGTAATTCTGATCCATATTAAAAGATTGGTAAGAATTAGGGGCCAGGCAGTGGTACACCCAGTTAAATGCACATATTATCAAGCTCAAGGACCCAGGTTTGAGACCCTGCTCTCCACCTACAGGGGTAATGCTTCATGAGTGCTGAAGCAGGTCTTCAGGTCTATGTCTCTCTCTACCTCATCCTCCCCTCTAAACTTCTCTCTGTCCTGCCAAATAAAATAGAAAGAAAAAAATTGGAAAAAAATTGCCACCTAGAGCAATGGATTCACAATGTGGGCACAGAGCCCAGCAATAACCCTGGTGGCAATTAAGAAGAAGAAGGAGGAGGAGGAGGAGGAGGAGGAGGAGGAGGAGGAGAAGAATTGAACAATACATCAGAGTAAAGTCCCTAGCACAGACTATTTGTTGTGTGTTAGGACCCAGTCAAGAGCTTGGCCATTGAGGGAGTTACGTGAAGTGAAATGAGTCAGAAGGATGAGATTAATGTTAGATGATTGCACCCATATGTGCAATATAAAGAAATGAAGCAGATGAACAGACACATCACAACAAAAAGAAACTCGTGGGCATTGATGACAAAACTGAGGTTACCAGAGGGGAAGAGAATGAGGAATAAGAAATAGGGTATGCAAGTGGGGGGACTGTTTCTGATGGATGGTGGTATTTGAAAACAAATAAAGCAGTATGGCTTTGACAGAGTGGATAAAGCATTGAACTCTCAAGCATGAGATCAAGAGTTCAATCCCCTGCATTGTATGTGCCAGCGAGATGTTCTGGTTCTCTCTTCCTCTTATAAACAAAGAAATATAGGGTGAGAACTTGTAATGGCATAAAATGAACCACCAGTGAAATAAAATTCTGAATGCAAAAAATGAAAAAAAATAATGCTTGGTTAAATCTGTAGGTGAAACCTTTGGCAAGTCATAGAGAACTTGGTTGTTTCTTGCAGGTTATGCTACAGACTCAAGAAAGAGCCATTTCTCCCAAGTTGCAGGCCAACGCTAGTGGGGCATGTACACAGCAGCAGTCATTCTGACGTGACTCCCAAGGTAGTCAGGGCAGGGATTCTAGGGGGAGAGACTGTACAAGGTCTCAATTTGTGAAGGGTTTTTGCAAGTCTTGCTACTTGGCTGCACAACAGAATCTTGGACTGACTCAAACCCCTAACTCTCAGTTGTAACCCTTTCTTTGCTGCTCATTGCACAGAACTCAGGATAAACCAAAACTCTGGGGCCATCCCAAAGTGTGTGTGTGTGGGGGGGGGTAGATTTCCTGGAGGCAGTGCACCAAGGCCATTATCTCCCTGTTCTGTTTTTCCTTCAATCTCCCCATAGACTGTTGTCTCCTTTCTTTGTCTTCATCACTATCTCAACCAAATACAGTTTTGTATCAGTCTGACTAGTTTTGACCATAATTTACATTTTCTTCTTTTTTGTTGTAGGCCTAATTCTTAAAAACAATGAATAAACATAAAATCTCACCACTGACAACTGTTTCTTTAACCAAGTCAGTTTGAGAAACTTACACATATATTTTTTTGAGAGAGACAGAAAAAGATACACATGCGTGCACACGCGCATACACACACACACACACACACACACACACACACACACACACGGCAGGTGGCAAAATATAAAGGAGTCCACAGCACTGAAGTGGTGGGCCAGGCTTTAGTCTGGGTTGTACACATGGAAAAGTAGCACACTAAGTGAACTATTTCACTGTTGCTAGTCACATAATTTGTGTTAAGACTTTTCCTTTTAAATTTGATTATTTATTTATTGGATAGAGACAGAAAGAAATCAAAAGGGAAAGGGGAGGGAGGGGCAGGAGGAAGGAAGGAAAGAGAGGGAGAGAGAGGGAGAGAGAGAGACATAGAGGGAGAGAGAGAGAGAGAGAGCCCGCTGTAGCCCTGCTTCACCTCTTGTGAAACATCCCTCCTGTAGGTGGGGCCTGGGGGCTTGAAACTGTATTCCTGTGCATAGTAGCATGTGTGCTCAACCAGATGCACAACTACCCTGCCCCAAGACTTTTCTTATAAGCTCCCCCCTCCCCATAACTTTGATGGCTTTGAATACAGTTTGAAAACTGGATCTCAGGCTCTTCACCCACCATTAATAACCTGAGACCTGAGTCTGAATACAGATCTGTCCTTCTTTCCCTAGGTTTCCCCTTGGCCTTTTCCAATTGTTATTTTCTCTCTTTCTCCTGTTCCTCCTCTTCACTGCTCTCCCCTTTTCTTTCCACATTTCCATGCTTCAAAGTTTCTGTATCCAACTGGAACCCAAGATCACCTGTATTAAAACATCCCTAATTCTGATGGTGCCTAATGAGATCAACTTGCTAATCCAATGATCACTGGATGCTCAGCTTCTCACAGTTCTAGGAGCCACCCACCCCTTCCCCAGCTTCTCCTGCATCCTTGCAGGAAATATATCAATAGTTCAAGACTTGCCAGAGGTCATTCAGGGCTTGTTGGAGAGTGGGCCCACTGCCTGGGAAGTCCAGGCTGTTGTTTCCATAAAGTCCAATTGGGTCGACCCCAGGCTCTCCCCACTTTGGGTTGAGTCAACAGCAGGTTCCCCTGACCTCGTGAACTAATGATGGATGGCTTCTCCAGATAGGGGCTACCTTTCTGCACATGCCCCTCCTCTCCCCTTAAAACAAAGGCCATGAATTACTGTATATTGTGTTTGGCCAAACCTGAAAACCATCGCAAGTGTTCTGTTACTCAACTGCTCTCCTCCTCTCTCTCCTCTGAAGTGCCTGTAATTTACCCCCTGGGAAAATTGCATTGTGAGCTTATGATCAAACCTTGTACGGTAACTCTTCACTTGTGATCAAATAGTTTGTAGGTCAAAATGTGACTATGCATTGTGTTGCTTTGTGTTTGGTTTAATGACTGTCTTAACCTTCTCCCTGTGCAACGGGTATATCTGCTTGCTTTCTTCCTCATTAAATGAGTTGCCCCACTGAGGCTCTCCCAGAGCTGACTGCTTGTCTCTCTGAGTAGTTTGCCCTCATCATGTGGAGCCACCCCAGGACTCCCAGGAGTCCACTCTGACCCTTGCTTCCACTGGTCAGGGGGGTGGGGGATCCGGAAGGACAGCCTGCAAGGGCTCCCACAGTGAAGGAAGGCCTAGACCTTGCCCCATCTTGACACCTCTTTTCCAATTACAGATCAACTATATCCCTTCAACTTCTCCAGAATGAATTTCAAAATAAAAAAATGCTTTCATTGCCTGTCTTGACTTATTATCCAGAAATAAATATTCGTTCTAAAACACAGAAAGGGGCAATATACAGGTGTGTTTACCAGCTTCTTCTAATACAACCCACCCGATTAATTCAGACTCATTTGGCACAAAGCTTCCTGTCTGTTTCAGCCTGCCATTCTCTCCAGGATGCTAATTGCTTTTCTTTTGATATTGTAGTTTTGGCCTGCAGTCTACATACAATCTGGCCTCTTGGGTGATATGTTGGACTTGTAAATTAGATGACATCTATTTTGAATGCTATCATCTTTAATTTTCTTTCCAGATTTCTTCACTTATTCATTTCCCCTTTAATTGTAAAGATCAGACTTTACTGAGTGCTCCAGACAAAAGCATCGCTCTTTTTGTTTGCAGAGTTGAAGATTAAAGTGACTGCAGCTCCATGGCCACAACAAAGACTATTCAGGGAAAAGGCCTTAGCACAGAAGCCTTAGCAACTGTCCTGAGAGGATGAGCAGCTTGTACAAAAGGCTGGCTATACACCCCCTACACACACACACACACACACACACACACACACACACACACACACACACACACACACACCAGTGTTCCAAGATTCCCATTGAATAATTATAATCCTCAAAGAGACAGATGTGAAAGGGAGCTGGGAGAAGGATTCTGAATTAAAAGAGGTGAAGATAGCAGTGATATGTGAGTGATGGTGACTTTTTTTGTGTTTTCACTTTTAATTTCATGTTTTTCTTGGAAAACTCATAAAGGGAAGAGAAACTCCTATGTGTGCTCACACCTACAAACTCATACTTTAACACACCTTACTTCTTCCTGTTAACTAGGCATCTCCTAATCCCCTCTTTTCAGAGGGAAATTGCTGATGGCTAATTAGTTAAATTTTTCCTGAAGGATCACTTTTTACGCTACACTGTCTCATGTGCCTCCCCCCACTATACACACACACTTTTTTCCTGTATACAAGCTTTGACTCTCACAGAGGTTCACTGGCTTCATGCAAATTTGTGCTTGTAGAGGCACAGGGTGGGAGGGGGGTCTGGTCTGGGGGGTGGCAGACCTCCGCCGGAATATGTGTCTAAGCTTTCACCTCTGACACTCACTTCTGTGTCATCATTTGAACTCTCTCCACTGACCAGTGCCTGTGTGACCCTACCTGAGCCTGGGTCCTTCTGTCAAACAGGAGCTGGGGGTGCTCATGAGCAATGGCTCAGAATCTGAAAACACTCTGACTTTTTGAGGTCATGAAGACTTTAAAGTGACTTCCATTTAAAATAAAATAAGGTGAATGAACATTCTCTCAATTTGGCATGACTTCATTCGTTCATTCATTCATTTTTCAAAAGCTTCTTAAGAGTCCAGCTTTGGGCATGGAATCTACTCCCCCTCTTCAATTGAGGCTTCCTGAACTCTGCCCACAGTAGGCCTTCCCCAAGGATGACACTGATGCCTATTTGCTCCCCCCCCCACCTCTTTGATGGAGTCAGTGAGCTTTCTGATATAGAACCTCATCATATCCTGCCATGTACAAACCCACAACAGTCCCCATTAAAGTCTACAGAGCAAACCCCAAGCTCCTCAGAAAGGCATGTCAGATGCTCCCCACCCTTCAACCACATTCCCCAATGTCGCTCTCAAAATAACAAGTACCCCCGTCAGAAAGAATGACTTCTGCTCCAGAAAAGTGTTGGGTCCTTGCACAGGCTGCCCAGAAGATAGAATGGTAAGAGCTGATCCTCTTTCAAGGTTTGTTTCAAAATATCACCTGCTTTTGATCTCAGCTTCACATCCCTCTCCAGCCCAACCCATCACAGGGTTCCCCAAACTGCTTGACCCCACCTTGACTGCATTTATCTTCTCCATTGAATGGTGAGGAGCCTGGAGACATGAATGTGTTTTATGTGTGTCTTGCTTCTGGCAGAATGAGGGCACAAAGCCAGCATTATTTGTTTAGATAGCTTTTGAGTAAATGAATGAATTCTTTAGAACATCATTACTATTTTTTTTAATTGCCACCAAGGTTACCTCTGAGGCTCAGTACCAGTAGGACAAATCCACTGCTAGTGGCTTCCTGCCTGCCTGCCTTCCTTCCTTCCTTCCGTTTCTTTCTTTTCTTCCTTCCTTCTATTTCCATTTTGTTTGATAGGACAGAGAGAAACTGACAGGGTAGGAAGAGACAGAGGGGGATAGAAAGAAAGATATGTACAAACCTGCTTCACCACTTGTGAAGTTTCTTCCTGCAGGTGGAGAGTCTGGCCTTGAACCCGGGTCCTTGTGACTGATAATGTGTATTATGCTCAACCAGGTGCACCACTGCCCAACCCCCCCATTATTACTATTCTAAATAACAAAGATTTTAATAGGACCAATAAGAAGGGTTTGGGTGATGGTGTACTTAGTTGAGCGCACATGTTACCATGTGCAAGGATCTGAGCTCAAGTCCTCAGGCCTCACCTGCAGGAGAGAAACTTCACAAGTGGTGAAGCAGTGTTGCAGGTGTCTCTTTCTCACTCCTATCTCCCCGTTCTACCTCAGTTTCTCTCTGTCTCTATCCAATAAATGAATAAATAAAATGTTTTTAAAACAACTGAATGTTTAATAGGACCAGTAAGAATGAATAAAAAAGAGTTGGAAAAATAGCTCACTTGGATAGCGTGCTGCTTTGCCCTGTGTGAGACCCACGTTCCATTCCAGTGCCAACTTCATGGAAGGGAACTTCAGTGTTGTGGTTTCTTTCCCTCTCTCCCTGCCTCTTTGTCATGGCCTTTATATCTGAAATAGTGGAAGGGGGAGAAAAAGATATAAATAAAGAGAATGACTCACTGTGATTTTTTTTTCTTCTAAAGATTTGTATTTGGGGCCAGGTGGTGGTGCACCTGTGCTCAAATGATAATGTGCAAGGACCCAGGCTCTAGCCCCTGGTCCCCACTTGCAGGGGGAAAACTTCATGAGTGGTGAAGTAGGTCCTCTCAGTTTCTCTCTGACTATCCAATAATAAATAAGTAAAATATTTTTTAAAAATAAGGATGTGTACTTAAGGCAATGGAACACATTTTTGTAACGTGCAATTTTGTGTACTACATTCTTATTTGTCTATTACATTTTGTGCACTTTTCAGGAGGATATTCTGTCATCTTTCAGTCCCTCCCCCTCCCCACGGGCTCAGCCCTCTGCCCATGGTTATGGGGACTCTGCTCACCTGCCACCTCTGGCCTGAGTGTCCAGCTGTCGGGTGAGAAGCCTGGCAATGGAGGTGAAGCTGTTGCTCATGCGGAAGATGTCTCTGCTCTGCGGGCCCAGGATGGAGGAGAAAGTGTCGGTGAGGTTCTTAATCTCCAGCAAGAGAAGGTGGTGGAAGGAATGCTCCATGCTGGCCAGCTGGCTCACCAGGAACGGCAGGCAGCTCCTGGCTCTCTCCTGCCAGGACAAGGGGAAAGAGTTCACCTGGGGAGCAGCATGGCACCATCTCCAGTAATTAGAGATGGAGCCTCATAGAAGCTGGTTTCTGGGTATGCATGCAAAGCAGATGAAGTCACACAGAGATGGGTTCACACACACCTCCCATGTTTGCAAAGGATTATTTACAAGCGTCCCTATTTGTGAAGTGCCCACCATCAGATCAAAGAAGAAAATGAGACACATGTACAGCAAGCTACTATTCAGCTCTGAAAAAGAAGGAAATCTTGTCCTTTGTGTGAAAGTATGAATAAACTTGGAGGGCATTGGATTAAATGACATAAGCTAGACAGAGAAAGACAAGTGTCACTTAAGTGTAGAATTGAACAGAATTTTTTTTTTCTTTTTTACCAGAGCACTGCTCAGCTCTGACTTATGGTGGTGCAGAGGATTGAATCTGGGACTTTGGAGCCTCAGACATGATAGTCTCTTTGCATAACCATTATGCTATTTACCCCCTCCCTGAACAGAAAAATTTTAAAACTGAACTTAACTCAGAAAAAGAGAGTAGAGAGTAGAGAGGTGGTTGCCGCAGGCTAGGAATGAGGGAAGCAAGGAGAGGTCAGTCGAAGAGAACACGGAGAATAAGGTCTGAGAAGCTAATGTTCAACACCTTGATTGCAATGCACACTGTATTGTCTAAAGGACATTTAGCAATGGAGTCCATTTGAAATGTAAAAAATAAAAAATATGTGAGGTAGTGTCAGTGCTGACGAACTCAAGGAGGGGGCAGCTTTCTCAGTGTATACAAATATAAAGTCGTCGCCTTGGCCATTTTAAATAACATGTAGTTTTGCTTGTCCAGTAGACCTTGATAAAGAAAGAGGAAAAGAGAATAGTGAAGAAGAAAGACTCTGTTTTGAGGGGAAGTCAGAGTCCCGCGGTCAGCCAATGACAAATCTGTGGCGAGTTTACTGGAGGGCTTGCTACAGCTACACAGTAAGTTTCATTCATAGTGTCTCTGAATAGGTTTCTTTGAGCTTTAATTTCATCCTGATTGCTAGAGCATTTTTAAAAATTAAGACTTTTTTTTTCAAAAAAAAATAAAAAAATCTTACTAGGATATTGTGCCCCTTGACTGCCATTAATAATCTGAGTCTGGGCACTTAATCACCTCAGCTCTGATTCTTCGGGGGGCCATGCCTGTGGCTCTCACTTTTCTACAGGAGGCTCATCCCTGTCACATGGGTACAGGTTTCTTTTCTTTTCTGAGGACACCTTCATTCATTCTAACATTTTCAACATTTTACAGAAGTTATGTGCCTGGTGGAACATTAATCAAATAATATTATCAAGTGGACTCTCACAAGTGACTTAAATTAAGTTCCTCTGAAGAAATGGGAGGGTGGAAGATAACGTACAGAAAACAGGCAGAGTGAGGAACAAGAGAAGGGCACAGAAGATGAGTTCTACCTGAAAAACTATGCATCAGACATATTGTGAGGTAGCAAGATCTACTTTAGGATAACCAGAGATCAGTACCCTCGACTCCAAGTTCAAAACTACCAAGGTAATCTGAAATGCAGGTGTGTGCCCAGGATAGATCATGTTATTAAAGAACAGAATTTAAATGTGGTTTATCCTAACTTTAACTCCTCTTTTAAAATCTTAGTTCATGAAGGTATTGAGTTCATAAAACACATGCAGTAGGAATATGAATAATTATAAGTGACTCTATGTTGGAATTGCATCTCAAAATCTACTTAATGGTAGGTACACTGTCTTTGATCAAGCAGCTAGTTGAGTATTAATTTCTTTCAAGATAAAGCTCCTGTCCACTCTCTTTCATGAAACCCTCTGCAGTGACCTCTTTTGTTAAATTTCACTGCATTTTAACTTATTTAAAACATAGTTTAATAAATCCCTCTTGCCTTGTTACTGATCATCTCTATCAGGAACAATAAAATAGACCCCTTTGTGGGCCCCCCATAGGACCTTGCCCTCAACTTGGATCAACAATGGTAGAGAATGTTCCATCCTCCAAAGGGAGGCTGGACAACATATTCTATCTTCCACCTGAGGAAAATAGGGTAGCTTGGGAATGTTCCTACTCATGACCACAGAATGTGAGCTCAGATCTATAGAGATGCAGTGGTCACATAGGCTCCTAAGCTGAATATGGGCCCCAGACTAAATCAAATAGATAGGGTTTACAGTCAACAGTATTTATACCCCTTTCTTATATTTGGGAGCTACTCTCTTCCCTGATCCAGCTTTCTGAGCCTTTTCCAGTCATGACATCATCTCTCCAGACAATAAATTGGATCCAACTGTATATCAGATTTCAGGCTCAGGGAAAAAAAAAAAGCAAAAAAACAAACAAACAAATAAAAAACTAGTATAGCCATAGGCCCTTTGGAATATAATTAAAATATGCCTACTAGCTATCTACAAAATGGAGGGGCCCCCAACTCTTCATCTGCACTACTCCAGCCTTAAGCTCATGATTGATCAACAGTTTGTTTGGCTTTGTATGTTAACTCTCTTTTCAGCCACCAGGTTCCAGATGCTAGCATGATGCCTACCAGACTTCTCTGGACAGACAACCCCACCGATATGTCCTGGAGCTCCGCTTCCCTAGAGCCCCACCCTACTAGGGAAAGAGAAAGACAGGCTGAGTATGGATTGACCAGTCAATGCCCATGTTCAGCGGGGAAGCAATTACAGAAGCCAGACCTTCCACCTTCTGCATCCCACAATGACCTTGGGTCCATACTCCCAGAGGGTTAAAGAATATGTAAGCTATCAGGGGAGGGGATGGGATACAGAGTTCTGGTGGTGGGACTTGTGTGGAGTTGTACCCCTCTTATCCTATAAGAGGGGTCAATGTTTCCTTTTTATAAATAATAATAAAAAAACATTGCTGAGTGCCAGATTGCATTTGACTCTTTGCTTATTCATACTTGGATTCAACACCATTAAGTACTGTGAGCCTGCAATATACCCATATTAGACTCCAGATTACAAATGAGAGTGATAGATGGTTTAAGCCTTCAGAGCCTGTGCATTCATAGTCTCATAATGGTTATGGCACCAGCCAAGTGTCCTAAGGAACCACTGCTCACACATCAATAACCAACTTGGCACAGAACTGTAGAGTCCACACCTAGTGTGTATGGTTTCGATTCACTGATTTAAGCATATTTCTTTTTTAATATAATTTTTATTGTTTCTGATATAAGAAACATAGATTTTTTAAAAAATATTTATTCCCTTTTGTTGCCCTTGTTTACTTAATAATAACTGTTGTAGTTATTATTATTGCCATTGTTGTTGGATAGGACAGACAGAAATGGAGAGAGGAGGGGAAGACAGAGAGGGGGAGAGAAAGATAGACACCTGCAGACCTGCTTCACCACTTGTGAAGCAACTCTCCTGCAGGTAGGGAGTCAGGGGCTTGAACCCGGATCCTTACGCAGGTCCTTGTACTTTGTGTCACCTGCGCTTAAACCACTGCACTACCGCCCAACTCCCTTAAGCATGTTTTTAATGCCAAAATATGACCTTACAAATAAAGTATGCAGTTGCAAAGGAATTCCCTCCTCCGCCTTTTCACAGAACAGATTTAAGTAGTGAGATTCTGTTTATTACTAGTTTTAGTTTTCAAGGACTCCAGATACAATTGCATTGAATGGGACACATCTTGTGGGGATGTGGGTTATGTCTTCCAATCAACTGCTTAGTAATCTGAGACAGTGACCCATGTTTCCATGAGCTGGAGAGTCCAATGAAGACAGTTATTCATTAAAGGACAACAATACTAGATGGATGAAAAATAAATAATATTGAGACAACTCCCTGATGACTCATTTTATACTTTGACTACAGCATGGCCAGACTGCAGAAGAATATCTGAAAGTTCCAGGTGGTTTATTTTTACAACACAGACACTCTCCTTCATGCAAGGGGCTTCTGTGAACCACGCCAAGCGATACATCACTTTCTCTTGTTTCCATTCTCTGTACACCCATTCTCTATTTCCATGGAAAGGCAAAGGTGGAAGTGGGGTCCCCATCCATCATAGACCAGGCTCTGCCTTAGAAGCTAGAATTCAACACAGAAGGAAAAGGACACACACTCTGATGTTATAATGTGGACAAAAAACATGCACTTGAAGTATGCAGCACACTGAGTGGGGAAATGTGCCTGGAAGAGAAATGCAGCAGTACCCATACCAGGGAGGGACAGTGGGCCAGTGCTAGGGACTGTGGTTGGGTCACAGCTCATAGTGAAAATGATGTGAATTTATAAGGATTTCAGTTTTGTATCCAACATTCTCAGTAGTCATGGAAAACACTTGGGATTAGGGGCCACACAGTGGTGGACCTGGTTGAGCTCACATGTTACCATGTGCAAGGAAATGAGTTCAAGCCCTCAGTTCCCACCTGCAAGGGGGAAGAAGCTTCATGAATGGTGAAGTAGGCCTGCAGGTGTCTCTGTCTCACTCTTTACCTCCCTCTCCCCTTCTCAGTATTGATTTCTTTCTGTCCTGTCAAATAAAAGGGGATGGGGGAGATGGTTGCTGAGAGCCCTGGATTAATCATGCAAGCACAGAGCCCCAGAAATTACCTTAGTGGCAATTAAAAATAAGAAAGAAAAACCAAAACACTTGGGGTCAAATGTGTCTCCTGATACTGGGAGATGGGGAGTTTGGGGAAATAGAAGAACTGAGGCCCAGGAACTGAGACACCTAGCTACTGTGAGAACATAATTTCAACTTCCTCAGCTTTAGAGTTATGTTCTTGTTGAACATTTCTAGTGACTCTGCACCTACATTTCTATAAAGTCTGCATCTTCCCAACAGTGGAGGTGGCTGGGTTGATACTGACTGAGATCAACAATGTTCCAGATGATTTTCTAGCAGTCAAGGTGAGCTGAAGTGAAATTTATCACACGTGGGAGCTGAAGTGAAATTTATCACATGTGGGAGCAAGAAAAACTTTCACTGATCTGGACAGATCACTAAGTCACCTCCTATTGTTGGTTCTGAACCTTTGGGATTTGTCCATGCACCTCACAGGGTGACAGATGGGATCTGGATTAGAGGGTGTGGGCTTAAGGGAAGAAGGGGCTTCAGAGATTCAGATAAATACTTATTTATTTATTATAGATAATGGAAAGGGAATGGGGAGCTAGACAGGGTGAAAGAGAAAGATACCTGCATTGCTATCTCACTACTTGTGAAGCTTCTCCCTGCGGGTGGGAACTGAGGGCTTGAACCTGAGTCCCTGCACTTATCCGGTGGGCCACCTCTGCCCCCTTAATATTATTTATTTATTTATTTTTGGATAGAGACAGAGAGAAATTGAGAAGGAAAGGGAAAGACAGGAAGCGGGAAGGTGAGGGGGGGAGATTGAGGGAGAGGAGGCTGCTGCAGTACTGCCCCACCACTTGTGAAGCATTCCTCTCACAGGTGGGGACTCAGGCCTTTGTGCACTATGTGATGTGTGCACTAAACCAGGTGGGCACCACCACCTGGCCACCAGAGATCCTGATTTCCTACTCAGCTCCATCACATTTTGTCTTCGGGGTCAATGACAGTACTTTTCTGCTTTCAGTCATTCCACTGAGGGCGAGGCTTGGCAGCACCTGTCAGCATAATTGCAGGTGTAACCGCCTCCCTCTGGACACGGCTGATTATAATTAAGACAGTAATAGCCAGGCCAATGTCTCAAGAATATCGAGACAAATTCCCGATGGCCGTTTTCTATTCCAACGTGGCCAGGCTGCAGAAGAATACCTAAAAAGCTCCAACTGGTTAGTTTTGGCAGTGTAGAAGTTCTCCTTCATGGATGGGCTGTGTGTGAAGTATGTCATGTGACTCATCACATCATCTTTTTCCCTGGAAAGGCAAAGATGGATGTGGGGTCTCCACTATAGGCTGCACTTAATCTAAGGGTATTCAATCTAAGTCCATTTTTGTACAGTTATTCCTATAGCTCTCCCAATATTCTATGAGGTAAATGTTGTGATCATTGCTATGTGACAGGGAAACAGAGGCACAGATGGAAGACCAACTTTCTCAAGTCCACACATGTTCTCTGTTTCTAAATATGTGTCCTATTTGGCTGTGTTCCTAGACCCTAGCTATGCACAGATTTTTGTTTCTTTTTTCTGTATTTTGTTCCTCATCAGTAATATAGTTTTTCCACTTATTTATTTGTGAGTTAGTATATGAACATCGTAAGTATCCTGTAAAGACAATTTAGAAAAAAAAAAGATAAAATAGACACACAATTCTGAAACAGTTTGCTCTCAGGAACTCTTTGCCCTCTTAAAAATGATTGAAGACCACAAAAAGTTTTGCTTAAGTTGTAGCTATTGACACATACGTAGTGAATATTAAGCAAAAACCGAGAGATTAACACATGTAGTTGGAGACATTTCAGTTGTTACAACTGGGGAAAGGGAGGAAGGTGGCATTTAATGGCAGAAGTAAGAAATTTTGCTAGACATCCCATAGCCCAGATCTGTGTGGCTCAAAATGTTAGCCATGCTGGCCAGGGCTGAGAAACCCTGATCAACACTGGCATTTGCTTGCTTGTTTGTTTTTCCTGCAAGGGTATGGTGGTGATGAACACAGCCATAGGTAGGTTTTGGTGCCACTCTTAATTTGTGCTGAAGTGTTGGTGGGTTTACTCATCATTGCACTTGTCCTTTCATGCAAACGCTAACGCAGCCCAAAAAGACACTTGGTTTAATTGTGAAAAGGCCTTTGACATCATGTATCCCTGAAAGGGCCTTAGGGGTTCAGGGACAACACTGAGAACTGATGAACTGGAGTCAGGAGTCAGCACACTTTTTCTGTAAAGACCAGAGAGTAAATCTTGGTTTTATTGGCCACAGTCACTGCTGTGGGAAAAACAGACAAGCCCAGTCAAGGAGGAGACTGGGCTTGGTTTGGCCCTTAGGCCAGGTTTGCTGAACCCTGAATGGGCCATTTGCTGCTATAATTGCCCTGAGCCTGTCATGGCATTTTGTCAGTAGTTCTGAGTTTAAAAACTATTACTCGAAGCTCACAAAGCTCCTCTATCCTTTGTCAAGACAGGAGATCAGGGATTGGGAGATGAGTGTTTGGGCAGTGGTGCAGCGAGTTAAGTGCACATGGCGCAAAGGGCAAGGACTGGTGCAAGGATCCCGGTTCGAGCCCCCAGCCCTCCACCTGCAAGGGCAGTTGCCTCAAAAGCAGTGAAGCAGGTCTGAAGGTATCTATCTTTCTCTTCCCCTATGTCTTCCCATCCTCTCTCGATTTTCTCTCTGTTCTATCCAACAACGATAGCAATAACAACAACAACAATAAGCAATAAGGGCAACAAAAGGGGGAAAAATGGCCTCCAGGAGCAGTGGATTCATGGTGCAGGCACTGAACTTCAGTGATAACCCTGGAGACAAACAACAACAAAAACAACAACAAAAACAAACAACCCCCCCAGGAGATCAGAACTCAGAAAGTGTTCAAAAATGAAGATGTGGGTGTCTGGTTATGATGGTGGTTTCTCTGTGTTTGCATCCAGCACACACCAAGTATTTGCTTGACCTCCAACAATCCTGGGGGATGAATATCAGGACCCTGCTGGCAAATGGTCACTCTGGACCAAGGACAGAAGTCATAGAGCCAGGATTGAATCAAGGTCACCTGACTCCGGAATGTGAATGTTTGCACATTGCCTGGGCTGGGAAAGCTCTGGATCCTGCCAGCTTTTCCTTTCTCCACCACTCTCCTCTGAAAAATCTCAAAGTTTCCTCAAGACCCCATCTCCATGCTCTTTTTCTGGGGATAGTTCTCAACACAGGGCATACATTAGAATGGCCCAGGAGGCTGTGAGAACAATTCTAATACTCAATTACACTCCCATTCCTATTTTATTTCACTATAACATGGGTGAGAGGTGGAGGCTGGGGTGGAGTCTAGGCTTAGGAATCTTTTAAAACTTCCAGACAATTCCAATACACAGTCATGGTAAATTGAGCTACTGGCTCTTCTGTAGATGGGCTGTGTCTATTTTTACATGGACTAGTCAGAGTTGAAAGACATTCCACACTGTTAAGATATCACATTCACTTAAGCATTTTCAGTCATGCTCAGAGAAACGCAGGCTTTGCTTTCTCAGGTTTGGATAGAGTTTGGTTTCACTTTGAGTCTCTAATACCTTTCAATTTTTTTTCTCTTTCCTCTCCTGCAGGCAGATGTTAATGGACTTCAAACCAACTGAAATGTCCTTTACAAGTAACAATCATCCAAATCCATGTGATTTCTGTTTTTCACCCAGGACCTTAATACTCATCACAATTTTTATTTATTTATTTATTTATTTATGTTTTTGTTGGAGCTTGGTGCATGTATGATGAACCAAGTTCCCAGTGGCGAACTTTTCTTTTCTTTTCTTTTCTTTTCTTTTCTTTCCCTTCCTTCCTTCCTTCCTTCCTTTCTTCTTTCTTTCTTTTATTTACTTGATAGGTCAGAAAGAAATTGACATAGAGGGTGTTTAAAAGAAGAGAGACAAAAAGATACCTGCAACATTTGCTTCACAGCTCATGAAGCATCCCGCTGTAGGTGGGGACTGGGGACTTGAACCCATGTCCTTGCACAGGGTAACACATGCACCTAAGCAGGTTTTTTTAAAAAATATTTTATTTATTTATTTATTTATTTATTTACTAGCTAGAGACAGAGAGAAATTGAGAGGGAAGGGGGAAGACAGGGAGAGAGACAGAAAGACACCTGCAGCTTTGCTTCACCACTCGTGAAGTTTCCCCCCTGCAGGCGGGGACCTTCATCCTTGTACACTATAACATGAGCACTTAACCAGGTGTGCCACCGCCTGGCCCCAGCAGGTTGTTTTGTATGTAGGACTCAATTCAGACTGCAGATTGAAGATTGGGACAGCCTTCTGTTTTGCTTGCAACTCACTTAAAAGTTACTTCTTTATTAGGGGTTTAATCTTTCACATTCAACAGTAAATGCAATAGTTTGTACATGCATAACAATTATCAGTTTTCCACACAACAATACAACTCCCACTAGGTCCTCTGTCATCATGTTCCAGGACCTGAACCCTCTACCCCCACCTCAGAGTCTTTTACTTTGGTGCAGTACACCAACTCCAGTCCAAGTTCTGCTTAGTGTTTTCTCTTCTGATCTTGCTTTTCAACTTCTGACTGAGAGAGATATCATCCTGTTGCTGAGGACTTATTCTGATGCAGTCTCCGCCCCCAGGTTTTTCTATGCCCCGCTAAATCCTAGAGTGCCCCCTTTCAACCAATCCTGGCTCCGCCCCCAGGTTTTCCTATGCCTCGCTAAATCCTAGAGTGCCCCCTTTCAACCAATCCTGGCCCTACACGTCACCCCTGGTTGTCGCCCAATAAAAAGCCCCCTCACCCCTCCCCTCGCTCTCTCTGGGCTCTCGGCTCTCCCTCTCTGAGGTCTCGCTCCCTGCTCTCCCCCGTGGTCGGCCATTGCTGGCTGGCTCCACGTGGTCTGAACCAAACCTCCCCCCCCATCCTATAATAAAGATCTGTGTACCCCTTTGCTCTGGACGTCCGCTCTCTTCTCCGCAGTGCAGCCCGACACCAGACCACCTCAACAACATCTGGCGCCCATGGTGTTCCGTACCCACACCACGCCCGGCCTGAGGTCTCCGAAACCGCCCAGACACAGGTAAGTGGCATCCGCCCGCTTCTGTGGCCCCGCGTTTCCCTCCACTATGGGAAATTTCTCGTTTTATGAGGAGGTGTCCCAGTCATTATTTCTTGACCTGGGACAGATTCCCGCTGTCATAAAAGGTTTAATTTTCGCTACCCCTTGGATTTTTTTAACTGTGGTCGCCACTTTCAAGATATGTAAAACGTGGTATGCCATAAGGATAAGTGACCTTGAGGCTGAGGTACGAGAGTTAAATCACATGTGCTTAAGACTTAGACATCCTAAGCGATCAGCGGCTAAACCCAAGAATTCCGTTCCCACAGACACGCACACGTGTTCGGACGCTCCTCCTCTGACCCCACCCCCTTCCACCTTTCAGGTTTCAGCTCAGCCTGCGTTCCTGAACCCTGCCCCTTCCGTCCCGGTTTCAGCTTCCGTTTCAGCTCCGCCTGAGGCGCCTGCGTTCCTGAACCCCGCCCCTTCCGTTCCGGTTTCAGCTCAGCCTGCGTTCCTGAACCCTGCCCCTTCCGTCCCGGTTTCAGCTTCGCCCACGGCCCCTGCCTCCGCGGTTTCAACTCTGCCTGCAGCTTCTGCGTTCCTGAACCCCGCCCCTGCCCCTGCTGTCCCAGTTTCAGCTCCGCCTGCAGCTTCCATTTTCCTGACCCCGCCCCCGGCCCTTGCTGCCGCGGTTTCAGCTCCGCCTGAGGCTTCCTCGTCCCTGACCCCGCCCCCTGCTGATACATCACCATTAAGAGATCTAGTGGCAGAGATACGAGAGCTAAAGTATATTTTTTCAGCATTTAAGGATTTTAAACCATGTGCAGTCCACCCCGGGAGCTCCGTCCCCGTAGATATGCGTTTAGTCTCCCCTGCAGCCACTACAGCAGTTTCTACTGAACTTTCCACTTCTGTAGCTCCCTCTCCCGCGCCACCGGACCAAATCCACACATTCCCGGTAAACTTGGCCCCTTCTAAACAAAACCCTCAGCCGTGGCAGCCATATTCCTCGAAAGAACTTGGAACGCTCAGGCAAGCAGTCAGGTAGGACGGTATGCACTCTCCATGGACCAAGTCCGTTTTGAGAAGCTTTTACCAGCATTTAAATACACCACAAGACTGGAAAGAACTGGCTCGTGCTGCACTCCCAGACCCTCTCTATCTTCAGTGGCAGGCATGTTTCCGCGATGAGTGCTCTAGGCAATCGCAGGAAAATAGTAACAAACAGAATGGAATTCTGATGCTTTGTTTGGAGCAGGAGCTTATGAATCTGGAGCTCAGCAGGCAGAAGCCAGGTTTCCAACTGGTTATTTTGAACAGGTACGCATCTGTGCAACACAAGCATGGGAAAGGGTGACCACACCTGATGTAGATCCATCAGCTCCCATTAACTCTTTTCACCAAGGCTCTGATGAGTCATTGGCGAGCTTCATCTCAAGGGTGAAGAGAAGCTTAGAGAGAAAGGTTTATAATCCTGACGTCCGCACACTACTCCTGCGCTCTATTGTCTGGGAAGGCATGACACCACAATTCCGTCAGGTATGCCTTAATCTTAAACACCTACACCCAGATAATTGGATTCTAGCGACACAGGAGCTTACATCAGGCAATTATGGGACACCCGCTACGACGCAGGTCTATGCAGTTGCCCCACGTAAGCAAAACGGGGCCTGCTTTCAGTGCGGTCGCCAAGGACATTGGCGTAACCAATGTCCTGATAAGTTGCGACCACGCCTCCAGTCAGGGAAACCACGCCTCCAGCCAGAGCAACCCCGCTTTCAGTCAGGGAGCCAGAGACCACGTACTGTTTGTCCAAAATGTCGTAAGGGGTTTCATTGGAAGAGAGATTGTTGGTCCCAATTTCATAAAGATGGTTCGCCCCTGAATGGTACAAATTCGGGGCCTGAGATTTTGTGGACCACTCCTGTTTTAGAACAAGGTCACCCTTCTATGACAGTAAAGATTGGCAATATTCCTTTTAAATTTTTGATTGACACGGGGGCAGCAAAGACGATTTTAAGGCAAGAAGAGGTTCCCCAAGATTGGGAACTCATCCCTGGACCCAGTTTACATGGAATAGGAGGGATGACAAGAGCATTTTGCACACGAGACTCGCTTATGTGGGAAGACCCAGAAGGTTCTACTGGACACTTCCGCCCTTTGGTAGCTAATATTAGCACCAACTTACTGGGCAGGGATCTTCTGGAGTGTCTTAATGTTAGGATATCCACAGACGCCTCTGCAGAGCGTAAAACTCATTCCCGCGATACCAGGTCTATTCAGCACCCCCAATACTAAATGCCACTGTTCGTAGCCAAACACCCCGCTTAAGCTGGCTTTCTAATGAGCCTGTCTGGGTGGAACAGTGGCCTTTACCTAGGGATAAGCTAAAAATTTTAAAAGAACTCGTCCGAGAGCAGTTGTCCTTGGGACACATTCGTCATTCTCGAAGCCCATGGAATACTCCTGTCTTTGTGATTAAAAAGCGCTCGGGAAAATGGCGCCTCCTTCAAGATCTCCGTGCAGTAAATAAAACCATGCAGGTCTGGGGCTCCCCCCAAAGGGGTTTGCCTCTTGCTTCTGCAATTCCCACGGGAATTCCAATCATAGCTATTGATATACAAGATTGTTTTTTCTCTATCCCCTTGCATCCGCGAGATTGTAAACGTTTTGCCTTCTCTGTTCCGTCTATTGATAATGCCAGCCCCGCTGACAGATTTGAATGGGTGGTGCTGCCCCAGGGTATGGCCAATAGTCCTAGAATTTGTCAGGAGGCTGTTAAATCTGCCCTTGTCCCATATATTCATAAGGGCCTTAATATTTTTCATTATACAGATGATATTTTAATATGGGGAAAATCAGATACAGATCTCTATGCCTTACGTGATTTTCTCATTCCTGCATTAAAGAAAAGCGGCCTTAATGTAGCCCCTGAGAAGATACAGCTAATCCCTCCAATATCCTTCCTAGGTTCAGAGATTTCTCTAACGCAAATTCGTCCCTTAAAACCTAATGTTACCTTCCCTTCTAACCTTACTCTTGCTTCTTTACAAAGTTTTCTAGGAAATTTAAATTGGCTTAGGCAGTATCTCTATCTGCCCACAAGCTGCCTCCAACCACTGTTTGACCTGTTGAAAGGAAACAAACAGCCCTCTTCAAAACGTAAGTTAACTCCTGAGGCCTCCTTGGCACTGGAAAGGGTTAACCAGGCCCTCCAGGACATGCACCTTGTTCGATTCTCCCCCTCCTCTCCAGTAAACCTTCTAATCTTCAACTCCACCCCCACAGTAGTAGGGGCACTGTGGCAAGACCATGGGGTTCTCGAATGGCTTCACACGCCAGTAGGAGGAGCTCCAAGACTCCTCACTGAGATAGATGCGTTAGCATTCATGGTTCACCAAGGGAGAAATAGGTCTGTGCAGGTCTTAGGGAAAGAACCGGATTTAATCATTCTGCCCTTTTCTCTCACAGATACAGAGTGGCTTATACGCCATCATTCCCGCTTTGCCATAAGCTTCGTGGGGTTTCCAGGACAAATAGATAACCATTTTCCTTCTAATAAATTGATAGCTTCTTTACCTCTTCTGCCTCTACTAGCACCTAAACTTTTCTCTCGGGATCCCATTCCCTCTGCTCCTACAATCTTTACTGATGGCGGAAAAAGGGGAGCTGCTGCCCTTATATATTACCCAGACAAACAATCTCCTAAACCTCTCTTTACTGAGCTTCCTGATAATTCCCCTCAGTACAAAGAACTTTATGCTGTTTTTCTTGCACTAAAAGCTGTACCAGAATCCTTCAACCTTTTTTCTGACAGTGTGTATACTGTTAACTTACTTCCATGGCTTGCTCGTTCATATGTGAAAATTGATGACAACCCACTTTTCCCTCTCTTGATTCAAATCGTCTCTATGCTCTGTTCTCGAACCCAACCACTGTATATTCAACACCTTCGTTCCCACAGCCCTCTTCCTGGTTCCCTGTCCGAAGGGAATGCCGCAGTTGACCGCCTTGCCTCCACAGGAACTTTCCCAGTCTCTGTCTCTGATCCTGCTAATTTTCACTCTCTAACCCATGTTAATCTTAAAGGCCTTCAAGCTCGATTCCCTGATGTTCCTGTACCACAGTTAAAACATATCCTTGCTACATGCTCTTCTTGTGCAAATCTCATAAAGACACCTGCTATCCAGACCCTTGGGGTTAACCCCCGAGGTTTAAAAGCTAATGCTATTTGGCAAATTGATGTCACCCACATACCAAACTTTGGCAAACAAAAATATGTGTTTGTCTCAATTGATACCTTTTCTAAATTTATGTGGGCTCCAGCTCAGACAGGAGAAAGTGCTAAAAAGCTTGTAAGCCATATGCTCTCTTGTTTTGCCGTTATGGGGGTCCCATTACTTTTGAAAACAGACAATGCACCTATGTTTTCAAGCAAACAATTTAAAGATTTTTGTTCCCTCTGGAATATTACTCATACCACGGGCATTCCCTACAATCCACAGGGACAAGGCATTGTCGAAAGGGCCCATCAAACACTGAAGGCTCAACTAAATAAAGATAAAGGAGGAACATATCCCCCCAATATCCAGCTAGCAAAAGCCTTAACTACGTTAAATCTCTTTAATATTTACAATAACTCAGCCTTACCCCCTATTATTCTTCACTGGCAAACACCATCTACCCTCCCATCTATTAAGGTGAAATGGAGAGACCCACTCGATAAAGTTTGGAAAGGGCCTGACCCATTATTGACCATGGGAAGGGGTTTCGCATGCATTTTCCCTCAAAATTTCTCTAAACCTGTCTGGGTTCCTGCCCGCCATGTCCGACAATACCCGAAGGATGGCGCTGTTATTCCTGAAGAACAAGAAATACTACAAGAGGACCAGATGCAGGATACATCCCAGGACCCGTAATACGACATGGCAGAACCTGCAAATCTGGCTCACAGAGACCTCTCTCCTACCCTTTCCCTGTATGTCTTATGTTATAACTGGCCAGTTGTTTTTGTGAATGAGTGTGTTAAATGACAAAATTTTTTTTCTTTTTTTTTGCATGACCCATCTGCTTGGAGTACTCTAAAAGGTTATTGGCCTTATATAAAAATGCTGGACGCAGCCAAAGTTTCTGGAGACGTCCAGAAACATTCCAAAAAATTTTTTTTTCTTTCTCCCTCTTTTGAATTTTATATATAGTATTGGTATATATGTAAGTGTTTAGTCTTAAACTGTGTGACTAATGACAGATTTAAAATTGTTTTTAAATAATGTGTTTTTATAACAAAAGTTCTTTTTCCTCCAGTTTGTTATAACTAAATGTTTATGGGTATGTCTCAAGTTTGGTAACACTAACTTAACGGTCAGAAGTGTAACCCTACAGCTACACTTTTACCAGACAAGGTAAATATTAATTGTTAAGGTAACTTACTATTTAGGTAAAAGTCTAAATGTTCAACGTGACTATTCATTCCCAAAACTAAACTATATAAATTTTATATACAGGACACCTTTGAAGGGCCCCCAAAGGTGCCCTGTAAACTATCTTGTGGAAATTAATCCACAACAGATCTGGCATCAATCTGGCACTGTAAACGTTAAAATCATTGTCACGAATATGCGTTAACTCTCTAAGCAATTTGAGTCTGTTTAAAATACATATTTTAGCTAAAATTGGTCTCAAGATCCTGCGGTAGAGGCTGCTACAGGAGGTCACATTAGATGACCTTTTAATAAATCATAAAGAGATTCTAAACCAATTATAATCATCGAGGTACCAACTATAACAAACCTATAACTTGTTACCAGTTCAAATTAACCACGAGAAGCAGATTGTTTGTGTTTCTTTCACAGGAATCCCGGAAAAACCATCTGAACCCCTGCACACCCTGACGTCACTCACTAGATGGCACGACTACCGTGGCACACCCCCCGAAACCCTAGATGTCACTCAACGTGATCTGAAGAACCTGATACACGAATTCCAAGGACAGAACTTTCTTCATGCCTGGTTACCGTTCCTGCTTCTGACCTGCTTGTTACGTGTTGGCAGTTCCAGCTAGCTATCTACAAAAGAGCAACATTCCAACGGCTCACCTCCCTCATGCAGCGTTGCATCCCCTGCCAATTCCTCCCCTAGCCATCTACTTCGGACTGAGACTTGTATCGGACTTTCTGACATACCCTATATACATTTTACACAATTTTGAAGCAGCTTATTTCCCTTCACGCTGCTGGTTTTTCATAGACTAATCCTGAGTAATTCATAGACTTTACAGACTGTTGCCTTGAGGACTATACAATGCCAAATAGCCCCTCTGTTTGGTGGGTCATGCCTCCTGCCGCCCCCTCATTATGTACCCTTGCCCTTTTCCCCACTCAAGCAGGGAATGTTCCTTTACACACCAATCCTTCCCTTCACACCCCACTGACTTTTACTTCTCCCCTTCGTGTCCCTTCCTATTTTGTTATGTCATTTAGGCTTATGTCCAAAAGGTTTCTGCCCCATGATAGTCTTTTATAGACTTTGTACATCTTATGCAATTACTAGATAGAAAGATAGAAAAGATGTAAAGATACTGTGAAGAGATGGTTGAGCAGGCTGCGCTTAAACCTATGAGATGAGTCTCTCCAGGTAAGTCTCTCTCTCTGAAGAGGGGTTGAGCACAGGAGGACATTTAAATCTCACAAGGTTGGCAGCCATTTAAGCCTTCCCTCCTCCACAGAAAGTCCTACATCTTCCCACCTGAGCATGGCATTCCTCTAAAACATTTAAGCATGCTCCATTTTTCTTTACTGTGTCCATTTAGATATAAAGGGATAGGAGGAGATGTTGCTGAGGACTTATTCTGATGCAGTCTCCGCCCCCAGGTTTTTCTATGCCCCGCTAAATCCTAGAGTGCCCCCTTTCAACCAATCCTGTCTCCGCCCCCAGGTTTTCCTATGCCTCGCTAAATCCTAGAGTGCCCCCTTTCAACCAATCCTGGCTCCGCCCCCAGGTTTTCCTATGCCTCGCTAAATCCTAGAGTGCCCCCTTTCAACCAATCCTGGCCCTACACGTCACCCCTGGTTGTCGCCCAATAAAAAGCCCCCTCACCCCTCCCCTCGCTCTCTCTGGGCTCTCGGCTCTCCCTCTCTGAGGTCTCGCTCCCTGCTCTCCCCCCGTGGTCGGCCATTGCTGGCTGGCTCCACGTGGTCTGAACCAAACCTCCCCCCCCATCCTATAATAAAGATCTGTGTACCCCTTTGCTCTGGACGTCCGCTCTCTTCTCCGCGGTGCAGCCCGACACCAGACCACCTCAACAACATCATCCCATATTCATCTTTCTGTTTCTGACTTATTTCACTTAATATGATTTCTTCAAGCTTCATCCAACATGGGCTGAAAACTGAAATCACCCTTTTTAATAGCTGAGTAGTTTCCCATTGTGTATATATACCACAACTTGCTCAGCCACTCATCTGTTGTTGGACACCTGGGTTGCTTCCAGGTTTTAGCTATTACAAGTTGTGCTGCTAAGAACATAGGTACACACAAATCTTTTTGGATGAGTGTGTTGGGTTCCTTAGAATATATGCCCAGGAGAGAAATTGCAGGATCACAGGGTAGGGCCATTTTTAGCATTGAGAGTTCTCCAGACTGTTCTCCACAGAGGTTGGACCAACTGACATTCCATTCCCACCAGCAGTGTAGGAGGGTTCTTTTGTGCCTACCACCTCTCTAGCAGCATTTGTTGCTGCTACCATTTTTGATGTATGAAATTCTCACAGGAGTGAAGTGGTATCTCACTGTTATCTTTATTTGCATTTCTCTGACAATTAAAGACTTGGAGCATTTTTTCATGTGTTTGTCGGCCTTTTGGATCTCTTCTGTGGTGAATACTCTGTCCCTGTCCTTTCCCCTTTATTTGGATGGAGTCATTTGTTTCCTTGTTGTAGAGTTTGGCAGGCTATTTATATATTTTAGTTATTAAACTCTTGTCTGATGTATGGCATGTAAAGATCTCTCATTCTGTGAGGGGTCTTTTTGTTTGGGTAGTGGTTTCTTTTGCTGTGCAGAAGCTTTTTAATTTTATGTAGTCCCATTGGTTTATTTGTGTTTTAGTTTTCTCTGTAATTGGATTTGTTTCATTGAAGATGTCTTTAAAATTTATACGGAAAAGAGTTCTGCCAATATTTTCCTTTAAGTATCTGATAATTTGTGGTCTAACATCCAAGTCCTTGATTCACTTGGAATTTACTTTTGTGTTTGGTGAAATATAGTGGCTCAGTTTCATTTTTCTGCATGTTTCAACCCATTTTTTTCCAACACCATTTGTTGAAGAGACTCATTTAACAGTCTGGGCACCTTTGTCAAAGATTAGATGTCCATAGGTTTGGGGTAAAATTTTTAAAACTTTATTTATTTTATTTGATAGGACAAAGAGAAATTTAGACAGAAGAAAGAGAGAGACATCTGTAGATCTGCTTCACCACTTTCCCATTGCGAGTGGGGACTGCGGCCTTGAACCCAATTCCTTGCATACTGTAATATGTACACTTAAGGAGGTACTCTACCACCCAGCCTCTTGCAACTCATTTTTTTCAGCAAAATTTGAAAGTGTGGATAACACTAATACATTCTGGAAATACTTCTTTGGCTTTCCACAAAAAGATTTAAAAAAAAATTGAAATGATGCCATTTTTTTTCCTTTTCTTTTTCTGTTCTTTCTTTTTTAGGATCTGTTTGGTTAGAGGCAAATGAATTAGAGAGCTCTTCCCGAATGACAATAGTGATGAGAGGCTTTTCCAAACTCCTCTGTTTCTCCCTTCTTTTCCACAGAGAAATCAATAGCAGGTTTGAAAAGCCATTTTGAATGCATAGGAATCAGTTAACAATAAGTAACGCTCTACTTACTGGTGGTTTATGATTGTCCTATTACATTGGGATACTTATGGTATTCCTGTCTTTGTTGTTGTTTCTGTTTGCCCAGATTACCCTTTGAAATAAAATTTCAAATGTCTTTCTCAAATGATGAGTTTAGAATCACTTTAGAAAATCAAAAAAAAAAAAAAAAAAAAAAGGCCAGGGAGTCAAGTCATTAAGCTCTGCAAACACTGCTTTTCTGTCAGATTGTGTAGGTCTGACTGACAAGAGTCTAGTTTCTCTGCCCCAGGCCTTGTTCATGCCTCCCTGAACCACACTATTCTGGAGATGAGAGCTCTTTCTAAAACACTTTCAGAAAAATTGGTCAGTAAGGGATTAAGAAAGCAAATGTGAAAAGTGTCATCAAAAAATGTGAATGAATTCCTTTGGAATAAAACATCAAGAGAGAAAAATGGCATCCTCAGAACACTGGAAGGGGCAGTACCCCAGGACTTTCTCACAGCTGTGCTTCGTTCATAGCCTCAGAAACTCCTTGAATTTGGGTTCTGGCACTTTGATGGCCTCAGACAGGTTTTGGCTTCATGACTCTCCATGATTCAACTGATCATATGTATAAATAGCAGTGTCTGCTTCATATAGTGTCAGTGAGGACTCGCTTATGTTTCTCACATATAAGTTAAAAGCTAAGCATTCCAGTGGTCCGGGAGGTGGCGCACTGGTTAAGGCACTGGACTCTGGAGCATGAGGTCCTGAGTTCAATTCCCGGAAGCACATGTACCAGGGTGATGTCTGGTTCTTTCTCTCTCTCCTATCTTTCTTGTTAATAAATAAATAAAATAAAAAAAAATAAAATAAAAAAGCTAAGCATTCTGAATAATGTCTGGTACACAGAAAAACTAGATAAATGCAGTTATTATAGCATGAAAATGAGTATGAAAAGTCATTAGTGCAAGTTCAAGCCCCTGGTCCCCACCTGCAGGTGTCTCTGTCTCCCTCTCTATCTCCTCTTCCCTCTCAATTTGTCTCTATCCAATAATAAATAAATGAAAGAAAAAGGAAAAATCATTAGGGCAAAGGAAGGCACACTTGAATTACCACAAAAACTAAAACAAACAGTCTCAGAAGCAATATATTCCCTTGCTTTATCCAGTTAACTTGTTTTGTGAATTGACAAAGGTTTGGATGTTCTAGAAATGTCCAAAAACTCTCAAATCAGTCATAGAAACAAATGTGAGCTAGAGATTTGATAATCTAGAAGAGAAATATACTTAACATTTTACCAAGAGAGTTTGTCCTCCCCTTTTTTTCCTTTTCTTTCCTTTTTCTTTCTTTTCTTTTCTTTCTTTCTCTCTTTCTTTCTTTCTTTCTTTCTTTCTTTCTTTCTTTCTTTCTTTCTTTCTTTCTTTTTTTATTCCACCAGGCTTATAGCTGGGGCTCAATGCCTACATTACAAATCTACTGCTCCCAGCAGCTATTTTTTCCCTTCTTTCTAATTTTTATTAGACAAGATGGAAATTGGGAGAGGAGTGGCAGATAGAGTGGCAAACACCTGCAGACCTGCCTCACTGCTTGTGAAGCATGCCTCCACTGCAGGTGCAGGGGCTCAAACCTGGGACCACCTGCATTTTTTTTTTTTAAGTTAGGTGGTTATGTCAAAACACTGTACAATTTAGGATTTTTCTTAATCTCCTGCACCCAATTTCAGCTCACTGTCTATACTGATAGCTAGATCTTTTCCTCTTTGCAATTATTTCCAGTCTTTTTTGATCTCTCATTTGCCCAATGTAAAAATAATCCATTATTCTTACATTTTCAACCCTGGGAAAAAAGTTGCTGCTCTTGAAGTAGGCAAGATAATCATGGTCAAGCAATTTAGTAATATATAAATTCCAAAGGAATCATGCAATTAATAAATTTTGTTCTTTAGAATTATGCTGCCTAGACAAGAATATGCTCTTTCAGTCTTGTGATATTTGCATAAGATAGATGCAACATGCTTGCAAAGAAAGTAGACATCAAAGATTGCTCATTTATCATACTCAGAAGCTGAGATTCAGTGGTACTTTTAATAGAAGACTGAGGAAGAGATGTCTGAAATCCTCTTTTATGGACCTAAATAGTGAATAAAGACACAAAAAGCATTGCTAATGTCTCTGTTAGGCAGGTTATCCTCCAGTTCTGAGCCAATTTTATTTATTTATTTATTTATTTAATGAGCCAATTTTAAAAACAACATTCCACATGGTCACATGGTCTCAATTCTTTTATCCTCTGATCATGCCTCAGTTTTTCTGTACATCAGCTTGAGGTAATTGAACATATTTTTCTTCCCATTGATAAACAAAAACTCTATTAGCATTCAGATGTATTTACATACTTGAAAAGCTCATCTAATCCTTTGTGAATGGAGTAAGCTCCTACCCTTATTATTTATGCCCTTATTATTTTCTCTTCGGTTTGCATAATTTCAGGAACATGTAATTTCTGTGGGCACATGGGAGAGTAATAAATCATGCCTAGTGAAACAATACTGCCTAAGCAAAACAATTCTTAAAAATAAGTCCCAGTAATAAAAGTCAAGAAACAGCTGATGAAAACAGATGTATCCTTTGTTTTAAATGAATCTCAAATTTTGTAACATGGCAAAAATTAGAATCAATTGGATGCAGTTCAACTCTAAGCAGAGAACACTTTGGCAGAGAACACTAAGCAAGACCCTGCCTTTGATTAAAAAAGGTTTGGTTTTTGTATTTATAAAGAAATTATGGCTTTTGCTTAAATATGGAACTTACTATGTCTTTCTCAAAAAAAATGTTTGAATGAAATTGAATTAGAATTTCTTTTTTATTTTTATTTATTTTTTTTACCAGAGCACTGCTCAGCTCTGGTTTATGGTAGTGCCGGGATTGAACCAGGGACTTTAGAGCTTCAAGCACAAGAGTCTCTTTGCATAACCACTTTGCTATCTACCCCCACCTGAATTAGAATTTCTAAGAGAAATGCTGTACCTATGCTATTTGTGACAACACAGCCAAATAGTGTTAGTTTCCTTTCCTTTTCTTTTCTTTTTTCTTATCTTATCTCATCTTTTTCTTTTCTTTTCTTTTCTTTTCTTTTCTTTTCTTTTCTCTTCTCTTCTCTTCTCTTCTCTTCTCTTCTCTTCTCTTCTCTTCTCTTCTCTTCTCTTTTTTCCTTTTCTTTTCTTACCAAACACTGTTCAAATCTGGCTTATGGTGGTGCTGGGGATTGAACCTGGGATCTTTGGTGCCTCAGGCATGGAAGTCTTTTTGTATCATCATTATGTTCTCACCCCAGCTCAGTGTTAGATTTGCTAAAGGCAGAAAACTGGATGTGGTCAAAGATCATTTCAAATAACTTTTTCCAATGAATATCATTTTTCTCAAAAAATTCAGTGTGACCACATCTATTTGAAAATCCAAGTAACTTTCCACTTATGCTGAGAGTTTATTTTCCAGCAACTTTTCTTTGCATTGACCGTCCCTGTTATCCAAATGTAGACCTTTAAGCTTGTGGAAGGAAGTTCACTTAATTTGAGCTTTGAACATAGTGTTGTTTTGTGGGGTTGATAAAAGAATGAGAGGTTCCTTAGTTCAGATTTATTCTCTAAAAACGGGGGCTTGGGAACTTAGCCTCTTAAAGGTAAATCTTTTGTGTGAGTTCAAGGGACCCAGAAGGAGCTATGCTGAGCCAGAATTTCCTCCCCCTACAGCCTGCTCCCCTCATGTAAATGGCTGTTCACTGGTTATTCTAAACAATGATCCACTATTTCTTTTGCTTCAATTAGGCAATTTTTTTTTTGAAAGACCATTAGGGACTTTAGCATTGAAACATTTCTAGAGAAACTCAAGGAACAGCCTATGTTTAATTCCACAGTATCTGTTTAGCAAATGTGGTATACTCAAAGAATGATAGAAAAAAAGCAACCACAGAATTTCTGGCTCAACCATGGAAACTATTTTGAAGAAATTTGCTTATCATGGCTCCAAAAAGAAACAAAATAAAGAAAGGGGGAAGAAATTGTATTCCTGCATTGTACTCATGAGAAAAGGAACAATTTGCTAAGATTTACCTCAGTTGAGGTATTTATATATATATGCTACAGGTGAATTTTCCATAATTTACCTGTTACATTGTATAACACAGTTATTATATAATTAAATACTAACTATCCATTTTCTCTGTACATATGCATCTTCAAAAAAAAAAAAAAAGGATGTTTTAGTCATGGTTGCTGAGACAGAACTTCCAAAGCACAAATTAGAATGAAGAATTTAAATGACTAACTTTCCTTACTACTGGAGTAAAATAAAATGGGAAAATGCAGTTGGTAAAAGTGTGAATTTTGCCTGAGGTTAGGAATCTCTCTAGCTGGGAAAGTTTGAAATTTTTTTCTGGTACATGAAATCTTAATCCTTCCACCACCGCATCCACCCTGCCCATATCTAAACATTACTGAATTTTATCTTGAATTAGTCTTTTTGGTTTCATGGCAACTCTGTTTTTTACTGTGAACTGTCTTAATTACTTGCTGGAAGTAAGCAGGTCATAAATAAATACATAAATAAAATATACAAACTAATTTTTAACTAATAGGATGGGATTTTTGAATGTATGTCTGACTAGGATGTACTCAAAAGAAAAAGTATGGAGTATGCCAGTCTGGAAAGAATAATTGCTTTACAAGTTGCTTTCCACTCATTTGAGAACTCACTTTCTTATAGATGACAGAAACAAAGTGAAATAGCCATTTAGACTTCTTGGTATGGTTGTACTGAGATCTTGAAAGATCTTGTGCTTTGTGTTAGTCCGTCAGACTTCTATTTAAAAAATATTTGGGGGGCAGGGGTAGATAGCATAATGGCTATGCAAATAGATTTGCATGCCTGAGGCTCTGTAAGTCCCAGGTTCAATCCCCTGCACCAGCATAAGCCAGAGCTACTAAAAAAAAAAAATTATTGGATAGAGACAGCCAGAAATTGAAGGGCGTGATAGACAGGGAGAGAGACAGAGAGACACCTGCAGCACTGCTTCACCACTTTCCCCCTGCAGTAGGGGGTTGGGAGCTTGAACCTGCATTCTTGCATATTGTTAACATGTGCACTCAACCAGGTGCACCACCAACTTAGTCCATCAGGCTTCTATAATAATATCTCACACTGGTAGTAGGTAGGTGGGTGATAAACAGATTTTGAGACTAAGAAGTCCAAGATCAGTATTGGTAGATTTGGTGTTTGCTTCCATGGAAGAGACTTCTGGAGCCTTTTATATAAGGATACTTTATATAATTCCATTCCTGAGAACTCTACCCTGATCACCTGCAAAGTTCCCATAATACCGACACCTTAGGGTTAGATCTCAATATGAAATGTGAGAAGGAAGTTCAAGTCACAGCATGGTGTCTACTGCTCCCATTTTATCAGATGTTTGGGACACTAAACATGAATTCTGCCTTCAGGGTAATACTTCCTACCCTGGAGGCAAGTAGAGCATTTCCTTCAGGAGAGAGTTGGTAACTAGTTCTTTAGAAATGCGGTGCTGTCATAGGTGGTGGTGGTGGGGGGGAGGTACTCTGGGAAGTATTTTAAAGGAAAAGAGTGGAAAGTAAAGTAAACAGGGACAAAGATCACAGGGAAAGTTTTTCAAGGGAGTTTGCCCTTGAAGTGCAGAAAGCAGTCGAAGTAAGAGGCAGAGGGAATGGAGAGAACAGAGGAGTCTGGTGTTGTTCAGGGTTTTCTAAAACCAACTATATTTAACAAACAGTTTAATGATGTGAGGGAGTTTGGAAAGTCTGTTTTTCATTTTTCTGTGTAAACTACCAGATATTTGAAACTGTGGGATCTACTTAGCACTGAGTATTGGCAAACACTGCCTAATAATTTCATTTGTTCATCTATAGTTCGGGGGGGCATCTATTTTTCAGTTGTCTCAAGTGTGTTAATCTTAAGTAGCATCAATGATATACTCTGCATTTATTTGCTACTTAATAAGGAATAAACTGATGTCAAGATACTTTTCTTAGTATAATTTCTGGTGTGTTATCTCTATTCCTGGAGATAGCAAGAATTGTCTGGTCAATTATAATAGGAAAATTTCAGTAGAGCAAACCATAGTTGATCAGCCAGCCATTAGATGTATTTTTTTATCCCAATTTTATTAGTTATTTAATATTTTTATTAAATAAATATTTTAAAATCTTTTATTTATTATTAGATAGAGACAGAGAAATTGAGAGGGGAGGGGGAGAGGGGTAGAGAGGGAAAGAGACGGAGACACCTGCAGCCCTGCTTCACCACTTGTGAAGCTTTCCCCCTGCAGGTGGGGACCAGGGGCTTGAACCTGGATCCTTGCATACTGTAATGCGAGTACTTAACTAGGTGCGCTACTGCCTGGCCCCAGTGATTTAATATTGAGTCAAAAATTATAAGGTAACAGAAGTATAATTCCACACCATTCCCATCACCAGCGTTCCATCTCCCCATTCATTCCATTGGAATCTACAGCAGTTCTCTTATGGTTAATGATATGAGTTAACTATTATTTCTACAACTATCCATCTATATTTGTATATATTTGCCAATTTTACCCCCATGGTCTTGTATTTTCTTCTGTTCCAAGTCACACCTACACCTATTACTACTTCTGAATTTCCTTCCTTTCTTCCTCTTCTCTCTTCAGGTCCTGATGAAGTTGGAGTTCAGAGCCCCCTGCCCATCTTCCCTGTATCATTTACCCCCCACTGGGAGTATGGATCAAAATTCTTTTTGGGGTGCAAAAAGTGGGAGATCTGGCTTCTGTAATTGATTCTCTGTTGGACATGGGCATTGGCAGGTAGATCCATACTATCAGCCTGTTTCTATCTTTCTCTAGTGGGGTAGGATTCTGGAGAGGTGAGGTTCTGGGATGCATTGGTGAGGTCATCTGCCCAGGGAAATCACAATGAAATCATGATAGCGTCTACAAGTTGGTGGCTGAAGCTGTAGAGCTTCTGCGGATGTCTTAGCTGTAGTTGGCGAGTTTTGTTAAGTTTGATAGCTGTAGATATTTGCTCTTTGGGGGAAGATTCTGTCTGTTACCTGTTACTCCTTAGCCATGCCTCCTGGAAATCCCCAGATACAGTTTTTTCTTAGGGTCTTTAGTTTACTCGATATGAGCCAAGACCAAGTTCCCAATGCCTATTCACTACAAAATAAACTCAGCTTGTATTTTTTGACAAATAAATTCCTGAGGCATTGTATGGCAGATGAATTTTGCAGGACCTTATGATTCATAATTAGATCACACATGTAGTTGCCTTTTCCCTTATTTCTTGGCACAGAGATTCTCAAACCCCAAGCATCTTCTAGATGATGGGAGACACCAAGGTATTTCTTGTCATGTTAATACAGCAGCTACCGGAAGAACAAATTTTGCAATGAGGGGTTGTAACTTTCATTTCTATCTCCTTGGGGCAGGGAAAGGAGCTAGAGATTGAACCTACCACCAGTGATCAACTACCGATAACCAATGGCTTAATCATTCAGATGATATGTGATGTTTCCATAAATCTCAAAAGGTACAGGGCTTGGAAAGCTGCCAGAGTGGTGACTTCATGGAGCTTTGGGGACAGTGGCATCTGGAGAAGGCATGGAATCCGTGAGCCCTTCCCACACACCATGTCCAATGTAGCTCTTTCATCTGACCCATTCTGGGGAGACCTGCCAGGCAAAGGCCCGTCTGGGTGCTGCTGCCTTAGCCTTGCCAAGCTGTCCCTCACAGAGGAACTGAGAGCCCTTTGTGGATTCAGTGGGTTAGCTTAAATTACAGCTGATAATTACAAAACATTGTTGAAAATTGTTGCAACATGTACTTTTCCAACCATAACTTACTATTCTACATTGGCAATGATTTGTGTGACTGTTTTTCTCATGATTAGATTTCTGAGTTCTTAGGGATTAGTGTGAGGTACACAACATCCATTTACTTGTCTGCAGATGAAGGGAAACACAGTACACTTCCCAGGTCATCTGGATTCAGGATGACAACTTTAGGAGAGGCAAGGTGAAGACAGGGTCTGGCGGCCAGTCAACAAGGAGTGTCAGATCTCCTTTTCTAGGATCCTCTGCTCACCCCATTTCTAGAAGACTCCAATTTTCCCCAGCAATTGGCCCTGGTGCACATGACACCCTCTGTGATATATACCTTCCTCTTCCTTCCTTGACAAAACCCTGTTATCTCATAGACCAAGCCTAGAATTCTTCCAGCTAGATGTGCTTTCTATTTTTATATGAGAGTGAGAAAGAGAGAGAGAGAGAGAGAGATAGGTTTCATTATTTTTGCTTTGGCATAAAGTGGTGTCAAGGATTGAACCTGCAGCCTTTGGAACTTTAGGTGTGCAATCCTGTGCTCTACAAGGCTGAGCTACCTCCCCAACCCAGCTGCTCCTGTTGGTTTAGTTCAATTCAAATCCAATTCAAACCATTTGTTGGGACCTTTGTCTCTCTCCCACATTCCCTATGAGGCCACTGAGGGCAGAATCACTGTATCTTCCACCTCTTGTGTCTCAATCATCTTGCTCAGCCCTAGGGAAAGAGTTAGCAAACAGCTCTGTGTCACTGGGAGATGGAGGGTGCTGAATACAAGCATGTTATTAGGAAGTATGTTTTATATTTTCAATGACTTTTGTTTGTTTTACATTGTGAAAGAGGCACATTTCTATTACTATTTACAATTAGCATGTAACTTATTGTATAACACAGAAGAACCCAACAATAAAGCTTCTTTTCTTTTTTGGGGGGGGGAGTCTTCCCTCAATGATGTCAATTGTTAGTTGGCACTAACTGAAACTTGAGAAAACAATCTTACAAAGATGTGGGATCAACTGAGCTTTAATTATATTCACCATCTTTAAGAAAACTGGGAGGGGTGAGGGAGGGTAGTGCAGCGGGTTAAGCATACAAGGCATAAAGGATCCTGGTTCGAGCCCCCAACTCCCTATCTGCAGGTGGGGGGGGGGTTTGCTTCACAGGCGGTGAAGCAGGTCAGCAGGCATCTATCTTTCTTTCCCCCTCTCCGTCTTCCCCTCCTTTCTCAATTTCTCTTTGTCCTATCTGGCAACAACAACAATAATAACAGCAACAAGGGCAACAAAAATGGGAAAAATGGCCTCCAGGAGCAGTGGATTCATAGTGTAGGCACTGAGTCCCAGTGATAACCCTGGAGAAAAAAAAAAAGAAAAGAAAACTGGGATTCCAAGCCCTTCTCCTTCTCCTTAATGGCCTCCAGCATCTCTAGTCTTGAATTCAATGTTGAAGGCACAAGCCAGTCCTCCAGCTTTGATTTCCAGGATGTTTTTAAGCATCCAGGATGAGGACTGCAGTGGGATTCTTCTTTGTCTTGGTCATTCTTTCCCTTTTCCTCTTGAAAGTGTTTTTGCAGCAGGTCTGCCGGATGTCACAGAAATGTGACCTGGCCAAGATGTGTGTCATTTCTCTACTTGAAAAGTGTCCAGGGATCCCAGCCCAGAGGGGATGTAATGAACACTACCTGGTGTCTGGCCAGCTCTCTGCAGCCAGACAGGAAAATAGGAGCAGGGCACAGCATTTGACACCCTGACGGTAGGGGTGCTGGGGCGGGGGGATGCCACCTGACTGCACAGGAAAATAGGAGCAGGGCACAGCATTTGACACCCTGACGGTAGGGGTGCTGGGGCAGGGGGATGCCACCTGACTGCACAGGTGTAGGCCATTGGCCTCTAGCTGAAAAAAATAATGGCTGGAGCACCCTTCCACATTCTGTCCTAGGAGAGCACCATGAAGAACATCTGGAAGGGTCCTGTGTTCACTTCACTGGCATACAGGCTGCTGACTTGATGGTCTGTGGGGGTGGGGTAGGGGACAGTGGGGGGAAAGGTATGGCTCAGTAGGTACCAGGCACTTCTGATGTGTCCAGGATTTGACATAAACTCAAATGGCTCTATTCATTTATTTGAGATTAAGTAGGTGGTAGAACACACAATTTTAGTTCAGCCTCTCAAAAATGTCAAAGCCATTCCTAAATGCCCAAATAAGTGGCAAGACAGCTCATGAGCTGGGAACCTAATGAGTGAAGATTATAAAGAAAGAAACAGAACTTTCTAGAGTTGAAGCAGTCTATTTGGGCAAGGAAAGTCACACTGGCCTGGGTTTCATTGAAATCACTTCAGATTTAACTAGGATTTTTATAAGGAAAAAAAAATGACCACCTGGAGTGGTGGATCCATTGCCAGCACTGAGCCCCAGTGATAAATCCTGGCAACAATAAAAAAAAAAAAAAAAAAAGAAATGAACTAAGAAATGAACTAGCAAAACTTGTGGGATGCAACTAAAGAAGGCCTAAGATGGAAATTCACTACCTTACAGACACATATGAGGAAAAAAGAGAAAGCTCAAATAAATTACTTGACCTTGCACCTAAACTAACTAGAAAAAGAAGAGCAAAGGAAACTCAAAACTAGCAGGAATGAAATAACAAAGATCAGAGCAGAAACCAATACCATTAAGGGTTTTGTGCTCTATATATACATTTTCTCAGCTGTGTCTAAGGGGAGAGGGACATCTGAGAGACTTCCCTCCAGCTATCACTTATGGCTTGTCCTTTCCACCATCCAGATGGGCCCTGATTTTGAGAGACAGGCCACCTGGTCTGTTCCAGAGGCCAACTTTGCACTTCCGACACTCAATGGAGCTGTAGGTAAGTGAATAGCTTGTGAATAGATTCTAAACCCTTAGGAAGCTCTCCTCTTGCCCGGATGGAACAATAGTGCAGTGTCTTGGAAGTCAGGCAGCCAGGGAAGGAATCTAACCTAGTCACAGACTTTACATACCCAAAGCTGGTGAAAATACACAAACTGCTTTCTGCATTTCTGAAATCTTTAGAAAGCTAGCAATGAAGTTATCTGATTGGGAAAACTGAATACATATAAAAGTATACTTTGATGTTAAAAAGAAAACATTAAATTAAGATAGTTTTCAGGTGATACTGGACTCGGGCCCTGTGTCTGTGTTACCACTAACACCATAAACACTATTATGTTATGTTATGTTATGTTATGTTATGTTAACTCCATAAACATTATCATGTCCCCTTATCTTCCGCAGACCATGATTTCCACAGATTTAAGTGTATGACTTTTTTCAGGGCAAAGTTCTTGCTGCAATTTCCTCCCTCAGAGGTGTCCAGGACCCCATATGTGATCTCTGCTCTCTTGCCTACCTGGTAACATACTTCAGTAATATCCTGTTTCCTCTGGGGAAGAAACAGTATGGGAACAAATAAACGGATATCTTGCCTGTTGGCTTTAGTCTTCAGAAATATGTCTCCACAAGAGAGTTAGTTAGGTTAAAGAGGCTCACTCAAACTAAAATATCTACTTAGACTATGACAATTATTCTTGGGAAATCAGAGCTTCAGCATCATCTTCTGGTGATCTTTCAGGTGTTTGAAGTAAATGAGAAGTGACATTATCTCTGGGTGTAGGAACTTGACTGACATTTACAGCTAATTATGTCAAGCTGGTCCTAAATGAAATGGGATCGAAGCATATCAGAACCAGAAGAGAGGCTATCCAGTGCAAAGCCATTACTGTGAGGAAAGAAAAAAGATACAGAGAAATGAAAGGATTTGACCAGCTGCAATACTTCATCAGGTACACTGTGGACATTTCATTCTTTTTGTCTTCCTGATTATCTAGGCCTGTGGTTGCCTGAATCCAGACTTCATATTCCAGCCTCTCATGCAGTTAGGTGTGGCTCTTCTATAGCTTTGTTCCACACAGTAATGGGAGAGAGACAACAGGTTGTGTCGGACTTTCTGGTGTGGTCTTTCTTCTCTACTCTCCTCCTTTGGTTGAAATCCTGACTTGGTGGATGGAAATGAATAGTGATCTTCTACATAAAAAGAAGTCATATGCTTTTCCAGTTGAGAAGCAATTACAGAAGCCAGAACTCCCACCTTCCGCACCCCAAAAAGAATTTTGGTCCATACTTCCAGTGAGGGAGAAATGGTAGGGGGAAGATGGCCAGAGGGCTCTGAACTCCAACTCCACCAGGACCCAGAGAGAGAAGAGGAAGAAAGGAAGGATATTTGGAAGTAGTAATAGGAGTTAAATGTGACTTAGAAAGAAAGGAAAGCTAGGAACATGGAAAGAAAGGACAAATATAAACAAATATAGATGGATAGCTGTGGAAAAAATAGTTAACTCATTATCTGCACCCTTGGGAGAACAGCTGTAGCTTCCAATGGAGGGAATGGGGATACAGAACACTGGTGGTAGGGATGGTATGGAATTAAATCCTTATTATGTTATATTTTTTCTTTTTTTAATTTATAAAATAGAAGTATTGACAAGACCATAGGACAAGAGGAATACAATTCCACGTAATTCCCACCACCAGAACTCTGTATCCAATCCCTCCTCTTGATAGCTTTCCTATTCTTTTTTTTTTTTTTTTTTTTTTTTTTTTTTACCAAAGCACTGTTCAGCTCTGGCTTATGGTGGTGCAGGGGATTGAACCTGGGACTTTGGAGCCTCAGGCATGAGAGTCTGTTTGCTTAACCATTATGCTATCTACCCTATGCCCAGTTTTCCTATTCTTTATCCCTCTAGGAGTATGGACCCAGGACCATTATGTTATAATTTTTTAAATCAGTATTAAGTCACTATAAAATTAAAATTAAAAAAGATAAAAAAGGAAGGAGGAGGAGAATAAAAAAGAGAAGAAGAAGAAAGAGGAAGAGAAGGAGAAGAAGAATGGGTTTTCTGGTGTGCTCAGGGATGGTGGGGCCACAGCGCAGGAACCTAGTTTAACTGCCTTCTAGATCTTGCTACTTGCCAGATAAATAGACATCTATCTTTGACTAAGTCACTATTGTTTTGAAGTTTTCTATTACTTTCAATCAGACCTAATCTGAATTGCCCTATCAGTGCTCTGCAAAGGTTTTAATTAATCAGCATGACTTAATGGAGGGAGGCAGAATGAGTGCTGAAAAGGGCCTGATTCTAAGTCTAAGAGAGGAAATGCTCATATCACTTCATATCAAGTGATTTCAGATGCCAAAACACAAATAGCTACATGAGGATTACTTCAACACAGAGTAATTTACTGGAGGTTTTGATTGGTAGCAGCTCAAGGGGGCCTCAATACTTATATTGTTCATAAACTACTTGTATAATCCTGATATCTAGATACTTTTGAAATGTATTTTACCCAAATTTATTCTCTGCCTGGGAGGTAAATGGGAACCACTAGAAAAAACTTTGTTCCTTAAACATAGAAGAAGCCACAGGCAATGGGAATGAGTGAGGGGGAATATTCTGATGAGAATAAGTGATTCCCCAGGCTCTTTGTACCACCTTTTCTTCTATTTGTCCCCACCAGTGGTTACACAAATGTACCCTAACACACAGTCCAATCTCTGGCATAACTGCATATGGATAGTGTTTGGTTTTATTTCACATTAGTTTCTGTGGAAAATTTACTCATTCTCCACATGCATCATACATATTAGTGATTCATAGACATATATGTCACAAACAAACTTTCATAAAAGTGCTGAAAGACTACACTTTTTATAGACTGTAGGGTTGGGGCTGGGTGGAGGTGCACCTGGTTGAGTACACATGTTACAAAATGGAAGAACCCAGGTTCAGCCTCTGGTTCCCACCTGCAGGAAGAAAGTTTGCAAATTGTGAAGCAGTGCTACAGGTGTCTCTTTGTCTCTCTTCCACTCTATCTCTCCCTTCCTCTCAAGTTCTGGATACCTCTATCCAATAAATAAATAAATAAATAAATAAAAATTTTAAAAAGACTGTAGGGTCTAGGGTAAAACTCACTGAATGGGAGAAAAGAAGGTCTCTTCAACAAATGGTGCTGATATAAGTGGACAGTTACATGTAGAAAACATAAAGCTAGGCTCTCCTCTCCCAGGTCAACTAGGAATACCAAAGGAGACCACCTGGGACATCAACAAGGCAGGACAAGAACAACTTCAGGAGCCCACCAAACCACCAGTGAGTGCAAACATGTGTGGCTTATGGACAGGGAGAAGCCTAAGGAGAGATTGGGCAGATGGTAACAGTCTGGCAGTTTACCAGTTGAGGCACCACCTCCAGTCTACTTTACCAACAAAAAGATGGCTGAAGGGAGGAGAAGACCCCCTAAGACTCACCAAATGCAACTGTGAGTTTCCATTGGTACTGCCTTCAGAGGATGGAGCAGCAGGGGGAAGGCCCTGTGCTAACATTTGGGAACAGAGAACTGACCAGGAAACTCAGGAGAAGAGCTACACCTCAGTGGCCTAGCAGTGGGACTGTATAGTGGGAGCCTTTCCACATTGTTCTCCTGATGAGAATATGGTGAATAATTGCCTCAGAACCTACAGACTATAAACAGGACTTGTTTAGAAACTCACAGGGCCCAGCAGTGCTGCCCAGCTTGGCAGAGAAGCTGAATTTAGCCTGGAGCTTTGGATCCTTGGGGTGTAAGAGTCTCTTTGCATTACCACTGTGCTATCTCTCCCCCATCCTGCTTTATCTCTTGGTCAGGAGTGAGTGATTAAGTTAGGAAGCCTACTTATAGTTTAAAAGTCCTCTGGCTCCTAAGGCCTACAGGGAAGAAAAAGAGCAAAAGAGGCTTTTAACAGCCTCTATGCCCCAACTCAGGGATTGAAATAATATTGAAATAACTGTTAATTTCTACAACTGTGAACCCTTTAATTACTTTACTTAGACACAAGGCAAGCGTGATAAGTAATTTGAAAAGTACTGAGAGAGGGACCTCAGAACATACTATATAGAATGGCTAAACCAACAAGAAGAAATATTGGATAAATGAACCAGGACAAGAGTCCAGCTAAAAGTCCCCCAAAGGTTAAAGCACAAAATAATGAGGCCAACATTCAAATGCTTGTTAAGGAAATAGTCACAAGAGTGAGTAAAGAGTTTGAAAAAATTGTCATCAGAAATGCAGAAACAACAAATGAGACCCTGGAAGAAAATACTAATTATCTCAGGGTTACTAGAGAGCTGAAAGCTGAAGTAGCTGAGCTAAGAACACAACTAGCTGAACAAGCTAAAACAGTATCAGAACAGGGTAACAAAATAGATGAACTCCAGAAAACAGTAGAGGGCAGAGAGAATAGAATCAATGAGGCTGAAGACAGAATTAGCAAGATTGAGGACGAATTAGAGACAACTAAAAAAGAAGAGATCTCAAAAAGAAATTAAGAGATACTGAGAACAACAGCAGAGACATATGGGATGACTTCAAAAAAAGCAATGTACACATTATTGACTTACCAAAGGAAGAAATAGAAGGAGGGGAAGAAAGCATTCTTCAGGACAGAATAGCTAAGAACTTCTCTAGTCTAGACAGCATAAAAGACATAAAGGTTCAAGAGGTACAGAGGGTGTCAACAGAATTAACCCAGACTTCAAGACACCAAGACACATCATATTTAGAATGGAAAGGAGCAAGGATAAAGAAAGGTTCCTGAAGGCTGCAAGAGAAAAACAAAGAGTCACCTACATAGGAAAACCCATAAGATTAGCAGCAGACTTCTCCACACAAACACTACAGGCCAGAAGAGAATGGCAAGATATCTGTCGAGTGCTCAGTGAGAAAGGCTTTCAACCAAGACTACTATATCCTGTTAGACTGTCATTAAGACTAGATGGAGGCAAAAAAACCTTTTCAGACAAGCAACAGTTGAAGGAATCAACTCTCAACAAGCCTGTCCTAAAGGAAGTTCTGAAAAGTCTCCTATGAACAGTCAGACCATCATAAATATGCCATATATCAGAACACTCTAAAAATCTACAAGAATGGCGTTAAAATATCTTCAGTCTATGATATCAATAAATGTCATTGGCCTGAATTCACCTATTAAAAGGCACAGAGTAGCGAGATGGATCAGAAAACACAACCCAACAATATGCTGTCTACAGGAAACACACCTAACTCAACAAGACACACACAGACTCAAAGTGAAAGGATGGAAAACTATCACACAAGCCAATGGCCTACAAAAAAGGGCAGGAACAGCTATTCTCATACCTGACAAGATAGACTTTAAAATAAATAAAATTTAAAAAGATAGGAATGGACATTACTTAATTCTCAGAGGATCAGTCAACCAAGAGGACTTAACAATTACTAACATCTATGCACCCAATGAGAAGCCATCTAAATACATCAAATATCTACTGAAAGAGCTACAAAAATATATTAACAGCAACACAGTCATAGTAGGGGACTTCAACACCCCACTCTCTCAACTTGACAGATCATCTAGGCAGAAAATCAATAAAGAAATGAGGGAATCTAAATGAGGAGATAGATAAACCAGAACTGTTGTATATTTTCAGAGTCATTAACCCCAAGAAACTGGAATACATATTCTACTCAAGTCCACATGAGACATTCTCAAGGATAGACCATATGTTAGGCCACAAAGACAGCATCAGCAAATTCAAGAGCATTGAAATCATCCCAAGCATCTTCTCAGACCACAGTGGAATTAAACTAACACTTAACAATCAACAAAACATTAGTAATAGTTCCAAAATGTGGAAGTTCAACAGTACACTACTTAACAACTACTGGGTCAAAGAGGAAATTAAGGAAGAAATCAAAATGTTTCAAGAGTTCAATGAAAATGAGGACACAAGCTACCAAAATATTGGGGACACAACTAAGGCAGTACTGAGAGGGAAGTTCATAGACATACAAGCACACATTAGGAAACGAGAAAAAGCACAAATAAAAAACCTGACTGCACACCTTAAAGACCTAGAAGAAGAAGAACAAAGGAACCCTAAAGCAACCAGCAGGACAGAAATCACTAAAGTTAGAGCAGAAATAAATAACATTGAGAATAAGAAAACCATACAAAAGCTCAACAAAAGTAAATGTTGGTTCTTCGAAGAGTGAACAAAAATCAACAAACCTTTAGCTAGACTCACAAAATAAAAAAGGGAGAAGACCCAAATAAATTGGATTGTAAATGAAAGAGGAGATATCACAACAGACAACACAGAAATTCAACATATCATGTGAGGCTTCTATGAACAACTATATGCCACCAAGCTAGAGAACCTGGAAGAAATGGACAATTTTCTAGATACCTACGAACTTTCAAAATTAAGTAACAAGGAACTAGATAGCATGAACAAGCCCATCACAGAAAACAAAATTGAAACAGTTATCAAAAGCTTTCCAAGAATAAAAGTCCTGGACCAGATGGTTTTACACATGAATTCTACAACACCTTCAAAGAAGAACTAATACCTCTGATTTTAGAATTTTTCCAGAAGATTAAAGAAACAGGAATACTCCCTTCCAGCTTCTATGAAGCCAACATCACTCTGATACCAAAAGCAGACAGGGACACAACCAAAAAAAAAAACTACAGACCAATATCCCTGATGGACACAGATGCTAAAATATTGAACAAAATTCTAGCCAAATGGATACAGCAGTATATTAAAAAGATTGTTCATCATGACCAAATGGGGTTTATCCCAGGGATGCAAGGTTGCTTTAATATACGTAAATCAGTCAACGTGATCCACCACATCAATAATAGCAAGACCAAAAACCACATGGTCATATCAATAGATGCAGAGAACGCCTTTGACAAAATACAACATCCTTTTATGATCAAAACACTACAAAAATGGAAATATATGGAAAATTCCTGAAGATAGTGGAGTCTATATATAGCAAACCTGCAGACAACATTGTACTCAATGGGGAAATGATTCAGTACTCAATGGGGAAATGATCTGGTACTACACAGGGCTGCCCACTATCACCATTACTGTTCAACATAGTGTTGGAAGTTCTTGTCATAGCAATCAGGCAGGAGCAAGGAATTAATGAGATACAGATTGGAAGAGAAGAAATCAAACTCTCCCTATTTGCAGATAACATGATAATATACATAGAAAAACCTAAGGAATCCAGCAAGAAGCTTTTGGATATCATCAGGCAATACAGTAAGGTGTCAGGCTACAAAATTAACATTCAGAAGTCAGTGGCATTCATCTATGCAAAAACTAAGTTAGAAGAAGATAAAATCCAGAAATCAATTCCTTTTACTATAGCAACAAAAACAATAAAATATCTAGGAGTAAACCTAACCAAAAAATTGAATGACTTGTATACTGAAAATTATGAGTCACTAAACAAGGAAATTGAAAAAGACACAAAGAAGTGGAAAGATATTCTATGTTCCTGGGTTGGAAGAATTAACATCATTAAAATGAATTTACAGGAGTCAGGTGATAGCACAGCAGGTTAAGTGCCCATGGTGTGAAGCATAAGGACAGGGTGTAAGGATCCCGGTTCAAGGCCCCGGCTCCCCACCTGCAAGGGAGTCGCTTCACAAGTGGTGAAGCAGGCCTGCAGGTGTCTATCTTTCTCTCCACCTCTCTGTCTTCCCCTCCTCTCTCCATTTCTCTCTGTCCTATCCAACAACAACAATAACTACAACAATAAAATAAATAAGGGCAACAAAAGGGAAAATAAATAAATATAAGAAAGACAGAAGAAGAAAAATGAATTTACTACCCACAGCCATATACAAATTTAATGCTATCTCCATCAAGATCCCAACAACATCTTTTAAGAGAATAGAACAAATGCTACAAATGTTTATCTGGAACCAGAAAAGACCTAGAATTGCCAAAACAATCTTGAGAAGAAAGAACAACTGGGGGCATCACACTCCCAGATCTCAAATTGTTTTACAGGGCCACTGTCATCAAAACTGCTTGGTACTAGAACATGAACAGATACACTGACCAGTGGAATAGAAATGAGAGCCCAGAAGTAAGCCACCACATCTATGGACATCTAATCTTTGACAAAGGTGCCCAGACTATTAAATGGGGAAAGCTGCATCTCTTCAACAAATGGTGTTGGAAAAAATGAGTTGAAACATGCAGAAGAATGAAACTGAACCACTATATCTCACCAAATACAAAAGTAAATTTCAAGTGGATCAAGGACTTGGATATTAGACCACAAACTATCAGATACTTAGAGGAAAATATTGGCAGGACTCTTTTCCGCATAAATTTTAAAGACATCTTCTGTTGGGTAGTATGCCAGCTCCCTCTGGCTTCTGCTTAACCAAACACCAGTATGCCTGTATAAGGGATTGGGTTGATCCCATTCAGAATGGTCTATTTACATAAATCACTTTTACATTTACATAAAGCACCACACTCCCTCCAGGGCATTAGTGGTTTAGTGGTAAAATTCTCACCTGCTCCACCCCCTCTTCTTGTCGCACCCTGATCCTCTCCTTGTCACACCCTGATCTTCCACCAGTCACTTTTCACTCCACCCTCTCTATGTCACATCCTGTTTCCACCCTACTTGGAGAGTGTAAAAACAGCTGCTCTTCTGATTAAAGACACTTGGAAATTGCTTTCCGGCTCTGAGAGTTCCAGAGTGTATCTCCTGCAAAGTTAGTGCGGCACGAGTTCCTGATCCCTCTCCCACGCAGCAGCCTAGATCAGCTCCAGTTGAGTTCTCTCCAACCCAGAGAGCACTAGCTCGGGAAGAAGCACCCTCAGGCTATCCCGGCAATCTTCAATGAAACAAATCCAATTACAAAGAAGACTAAGGCAAGTGTAAACCTATGGGACTAGATCAAATTAAAAAGCTTCTGCACAATAAAAGAAACTACTACTTAAACCAAGAGACCCCTCACAGAATGGGAGGAGATCTTTACATGCCATACATTAGACAAGAGGCTAATAACCAAAATATATAAATAGCCTGCCAAACTCAACAACAAGGAAACAAGTGAGCCCATCCAAAAATGGGGGGGAGGACATGGACAGAATATTCACCACAGAAGAGATCCAAAAGGCCGAGAAACACATAAAAAAAATACTCCAAGTCAAAGGATGATCAGTGACATAGTGGGGGTTGTATTGTCAAATGGGAAACTGGGGAATGTTATGCATGTACAAACTATTGTATTTACTGTTGAATATAAAACATTAATTCCCCAATAAAGAAATAAATTTTTAAAAAATGCTCCAAGTCTTTGATTGTCAGAGAAATGCAAATAAAGACAACAGTGAGATACCACTTCACTTCTTTGAAAATGTCATATGTCAGAATAGGTACTAGCAGCAAATGCTGGAGAGGTTATGGGTCAAAGGAACCCTCCTCCATTGCTGGTGGGAATGTAAATTAGTCCAACCTCTTGGAGAACAGTCTGGAGAACTCTCAGAATGCTAAAATTGGACCTACCCTATGATCCTACAATTCCTCTGCTGGGGATATATCCTAAGGAACCCAACACACCCATACAAAAAGATTTGTGTATACCTATGTTCTCAGCAGCACAATTTTTAATAGCCAAAACCTGGAAGCAACCCAGGTGCCCAACAACAGATGAGTGGCTGAGCAAGTTGTGGTATATATACACAATAGAATACTACTCAGCTATTAGAATTGGTGATTTCACCATTTTCAGCTGATCTTGGATGGAGCTTGAATTAATCATGTTAAGAGAAATAAGTCAGGAACAGATGGATGAATATAGGATGATCTTTCTCTCAGGCAGAAAACAAGATCAGAAGAGAAAAGACAAGTAGAACATGAACTGGAATTGGTGTATTGCACCAAAGTAAAAAATTGGCATGGGTGGGGGAGATAGTACAGGACCAAAAAGGATGACAGAGGACCTAGTAGGGGTTGTATTGTTATGTGGAAAACTGGGAAATGTTATGCATGTACAAACTACTGTATTTAATGTTTACTGTAACACATTAATTCCCTATAAAGAAATTTAAAAAAGAAAAAGAAAGCTAGACCACCACCTAACACCATGCACCAAAATCATGTGAAATGGAGCAAAGACCTGGATGTTAGACTAGAAACTATCAAAAATATAGAAGAAAATATCAGTGAAACATTGTAGGGTCTTTACATCAAAGATATATTTGGAGGCTCAACCCTGAGGGCATTGGAAATGAAAAGAATAAATAAATGGGACTACATGAAACAAAAAAGTGTCTACACACTGATAGAAAACTCCATAAGGATAACCAGGAAACCTATTAAATGGGAGAAGATATTTGCACACCACCCACCCAACAAACAGCTGATACCAAACATTGATAAAGAATTCATACACAGTTCAAAAATAATAGGTATATTGCACCAAAGTGAAAGACTCTGAGGGTGGGGGGACAGAGGAGGACAGAGGACCAATTCCAGTTCATGTTCTACTTGTCTTTTCTCTTCTGATTTTGTTTTCTGGCAGAGGAGGACCTAGTGGGGGTTGTATTGTTATGTGGAAAACTGGAAAATGTTATGCATGTGCAAACTATTATATTTACTATCAACTGTAAAGCATTAATCCCCCAATAAAGAAATTAAAAAATAATAATAACCCAATAAAAAAGTGGGACAAAGGACTGAATAGGCAGTTTTCTAAAGAAGAAATATACATGGCCCACAGATATGTGAAGAAACACCCCACTTCACTTACAATTAGAGAAATGCACATTAAATCTACATTGAGAGATTAAATACCACATCTGTGAGAATGGCCTACATCAACAAAATAGGAAATGACAGGATTTGGTGAGTTTGTGGAGAAAAAGGGACTCTGCTACATTGCTTGTAGGAATGCAGAAGGTTGAAGCTTCTTTAGAAGAGTGTATAGAGAGCCCTTTAGCAAATAAAAATGGAATTACCTACAATCTAGCAATATAATTCTTAGGCATTTATCCAAACGACATATAAACACTTATTCAAAAAGACATTTATACACCTATATTGATAACTGTATTATTCACAGTAGCCAAAGAGTGGGAAACAGTCCAAGTTTCCATCAAGAAATGACTGAATAGAGAAATAAAATATATACTCCATAGAATACTACACTGCAATAAAAAATATAATATTGTGTCCTTTGGGACAAAATAGATGAAACTGGAGGTGATTATGCTTAGCAAAATAAGTAAACAGGTGAAAGACAATTTACTGGATGATTTCACTCATATGTAGAAATTAGAGAACTAAAAACAAACAGAAGCAAAAAAACTGCCTTTAAGACTGTAAAAACTGTGGTAGTTACCACTGGGAGGGTAGAGGCACAGAATTTTAGTGGCGGTGGGAGTGGGATGGAACTATACCCTGAAACCCTATAATCTTGTAACCTACTATTAATCACACACACACACACACACACGCACACGCACACGCACACGCACACACACACACCAAGACTGTCTCAACAAAAGAATTTGGATATATTTGTTCAAGCAAAGATCAGCATAGTCAGCAGATTCAGTCAGGTAGCTGTCAGCTACCATTGGCTTAAAGACACCTGGGCACACAGTGGGGTTTCCTGGCCAGAGAGGTGACAGGCACAGGAGAGTGCAGATAGTGGCAGGTCTGAAATAGTCCCAACAGCACAGACAGGGTTTCTATTATCTAACATGTTGACAAGTACAGGCTTCTGGGGGCTCAGTTCTGTCTCTCTTTTTTCTTGGGGGTGAGGAGGAAAAGGGAAAAGGGCCTCCCACAGAATGAAGCCTAAAACTCTGTAAGCTTCCCCTAACTCTCAGCAGAAACAAAAGGCAACAGAACTCAAAATTCCTTTTAAGATATCATTTGCAAATAAACATCAAAGATGCCAGAGATCTAATGTAACTGGGTGACCAACTAAACCAGTCTGAGTCTGGGTCAACCACTTAACCTTTGTTGTTTTCAGTTTTCTTCTGTGTAGAATCAAGGGGTTGAACTTGAACTATGAAATCCCTTCTAAGAATTGTCTAATGCATATAATAAGTATATTACAAGGAAGCAGGTGAAAACAAAAGCTTTCTTTCATCAGTTATATATCTTCATCTATTTTAAGAAGATAAAAATCCCAAATACCAATATAAAATTCTTAGGCATGCATATATGCCTCTTAATATATGCACACATACACTTCAGAACTTGAATTTCTAGAAATTCCTTCTTGGTCACCTAATCCCCCCACCAGTGCTGATAACATCCTGTGTTTCTGGATGAAAGATTCTAGTATGCAAATATTTTGGCTAGCACTGCTAAACATCCACCAATGTTTATTTCACTGTCCCAAGTAACATCATCCAGGGTTTCAAAACACCCCAGGTCAGGCACTTAGGACAAAACAGCTATGGACTCTCATAGAGAGCCTCTGAGACCTTGCTTTGAGCCTACTCTTGCCCTCTGGGATGAGCAGCTCTTGAACTTGTCATGGTGCTTGCTCCATTTATCCCCTCTTCCTCAGCAACACTTCTCAGTGAAAACCTTACTTTCAGAACCTTTCATGCAACTCTACTGCAATGTTCCCTTGACCCAGGAGCCCACTGTTCATGCAAAAGATTTGAAAGAGAGAAGTGGGAACTGTGAGAAGTCCCAGAAATATGTGTAGGTCATTAAGTTTCCACAGATTAAAGAGTTGGGGGGGGGGGATTTAGTTAACACGAGAGGAGAAAAAGAAGTCAAACGTACCTCATCTACATGTCCAACAGCTCCATAGATCCGTGCTACCTGTCCAACAAGATAGGAAGATCTCTCAGCTATCTCCCTTAGTGCTGAAAGAAAGCTGTCCAAAGCTGCTGGTTCATAGCCCGAGATCTCTATGAGGATGTTTAGAATTACATCACTATGGGTTGAATCCTTTAAATGATCCATTAGGAAAGGAATACACTTCTGAAGTACCTATACAAAGAAAGGAAAGAAGATGGAAAGATCAATAAACAAAGAGGAAAATTACAACAGAGCCAATCTAACTTTTTTATTTGTTTTAAATAAGAATTTATGGGTCACAACTTCTCTGGGAGTCAACTCAATCTCCCAAATTTGGAATTTAAGTTTTAAAACACAATTCCACGGCTCCAGTTTCTCTTTCTTTTTATTTTTATCTGCACTCTGTTATTGAATAATGAAGCTTACAGAATAGTTAATGCTGCTATTCATACATTAAGTATGGATGTGTTATGAACTCAAAAGAAATGTCCCATTTTCTCCAAATCACCAAGAGAGGTGCACTTATTTATTTATTTATTTGTTTATTTATTTATCTATTAATTTATTTTTCACCAGAATATTGCTCAGCTCTGGTTTATGGCGGTATGGGGAATCAAACCTGGGACTTCATAGCTTTATGCATGAAAGTCTTTTGCATAACTGTTATGCTACCTCCCCTGCCCTAGAGGTGCAATTCAGTGGATAGTATAAATATGTAAGAGATCCCTGCTGATTTTAAGAAAAGATTTCAAATTTTGAGAAACATTATATGGAAATAATTAATGATAGAAATTTTTCAACTTTCCATTTTGATGACAGAAAGCAAAACATAAAGAAAATTATTGAAGTAAAAATGACTCCTACCATAGTCCCAGTATCCTAGTACTTCTTTCTTTATTTGTAATGCCATTATGAATAGAAAGGTACAGTAGTCCAAACATAAGAAAATGAGAGTTTTTTGTGACTATACAGACTATGACTATACTATACTGGTTTCCCCCTGCTAAGTTAGTTTAAAGTAATACATAAAGAGCTGCTACTATTCTTGTTTCTTTTGTTTACTATTGGTTTGCTTTTAAAAATATTTTGTTTATTTATTTATCATGAAGAGAGACAAATATAAGGAAATAGATGATAGGAGATAGATAGATAGATAAATAGATAGGTAGATAAATAGACAGACAGACAGACATGCAGCGCTGTTTCACTAGTTATGAAGCTTCTCCCTGCAGATGGGGACCAGAGACTTGAACCAATATGCCCTCTCAACCGGGGACACTATCATCTGGCCCCTTGGCTTGCTCTTTTGATTCATTAATTTTTTTTTATAAAATGGACTTGAGATGTAGCTTCCATGTTAATTCTGATACACAGCTTAGTCAATGAGCCTCACAATTCACTCCCTGCCTCAATCCTGCTCCTCCCACCATTCTCTGTAGTCCCAAGTGACTCCTTTCTGCACAAGTGACACCCTTATCAGCAGCTCCATCTAGGCAAGACCAAGTCCAATGGACTCCTGTTGGTCTGCTTCTAAATTCTGCTTCTAAGACCCCTTCTGTTTCATTGGTTTAATCCCCCCTGCTTAACAATGTATTCTATTTACATAACCACTGTTAACTAAGCACCGCCCTGCCTCCAGGGCATTGGTTTAATCCTCACTGTTTTGCACGCTTTTTCCTTCTCCCCACCCCCTATCCTACATACATCCTCTTCGGACCTGACTCTTCTGCCTCAGGATATATAAGGACAAGATTGTGATTAGAGATAGCTTAGATTGCACTGTCCACATGAATAAAGACTGAACTGTGTACCACTCAGCCATGAGTCCCTGGTCATCTCTCTCTCCCGCCTGCGAAGCTAGCCACCTTTCAAGTACCCTAAAAGTTGGCCACTTCCTCCAGTCCCATTCATCAACCCACTCACTTGCCTGTCTGCAAGGCATTGTTCCAGGTGCTGGGATTATTGTCCCTAATAAGACTAACAGGTTCCTAGATTAAAAATTTTACAAGTTCAAGAAGCAATTCTACTTGTGTGACTGTATACCAAAGCCCAGTATACAGCCCATCTGGAAGATAATAAATAACTGGGTAACAAATCAAAGGAAGAAAATTCTAAATGGATTCACAAGGTAGCATTTGAGTAAATTTCACCCTCACTCTATAGTAGCCCAGTAGTTGTTTATAATGTTTAAACATGCCATCATATGTCATGCACAACATGAAAGAAGACAGCTTTGAGACACCTAAAATTATCTTCTGTAAAGTATCCATTTATATTTATTTTAAAACTATTTACTAACCTAGAGAGAGGCAGAGAGAAAGGGGTGGGGCAGACTGCTACTTTAGCAGATGTGACACTTGGGCATATACTGAACCTGAGGCCTCATGCTTGCAAGCTCTATTCTCTACCATGAGCAACCTTCTCAGCTGCTATGATTTCTTCACATGCACACTTAGTACTTGGAGAAGACAGGGCTGGTTTCTGGTTAAGTCCGGCATGAATGAACGGCTAGATAGAAGTTGCCTTTGTATTTGCAGCTCTATGTGTCCTCCAGGGGAAGCTGTGAGCCTCCTGGCATGCACAGTGGAAGTGCCAGCCAGCTGCTCTGGGTCAGGGCGGTATACATCACCTGAGGCCTTTAGGAATGGGAAGTGCTAACACATTTCCTGCCTTGTCCTATACAATTTCACTTCCCAGTTCTTGCTCCTCATATCCTATTCAGGAGGCACCAGGATCTCTGTGACACTGTGATATCTACTTCTTCTTGGCATGCCATTTCTCTTTGTTTGTTTAAGCTCTGGCCATACATGACAAAGAAGAGTCTGTGCTATTCTTTGCCCCATAAAGAAAAGGGGACAGAGGGGCTAAAAGGAGAAGATAGAAAAGAGGAAGAAAGGGGAAAGGTAAAGGAAAAAGGAAGAGGAAGAAAAGAAGAAGAAGGAGAAGGAGGAGGAGAAGAAAAGTTCTGAGTAATACAAAGTAAACACAATGCTAATTAAACATAAGTCTCTTATTTTGCTATGATTTCTCAATAAACCCAGAGCTTATTATGAAGGAGATAGGAAAGACAGAAATTTCTTCAAAGTTTTTTTTATATATTTTAATTCATTTATTATTGGATAGAGACAGAGAGAAATTGAGAGGGGAGAGGGAGACAGAGAGGGAGATAGTGAGGGAGAGAGACAGAGAGATACCTGCAGCCCTGCTTTGCCACTTGTGAAGCTTTCTCCCTGCAGGTGGGAACCGGGGGTTTGAAACTGGGTCCTTGCACACTGTAATGTGAGCACTTAACCAGGTGTACCATAACCTTACCCCTGTTTCTTGAAAGTCTATCACATCCAGAAGGAAAGGGGTGGTTTGGACTGCAGACAGATCATCTCTGATAAGGATGATTTGTATTTTCCACCCATGGAAAGTCATCAGGCTGCTGTCTTTGTTGCTCATCATGGGGAAAGCCTTGTCTGGACAGAGCAGAGCAGCCATCCTTTCATTACTGCTGATAAAGCTTCCAGAACACCCAACCTCCTCACTCTACCTAAAGATCCACGGAATCACATCAAGTCTCTCTTGGAGATGTTTAATGATTTCCCACGGACCATGGATGGAACCCCAAGGCCACAGTGCCCATAGGTTGCAGACAGGCTTAACATCTTGTCACTGTGGGCATAACTTCTGCCGTGGGCGGTGAGAACATTGAGGGTGTGGATACTGAAAAACAACCATGACTTACCTGCCAGCAAATGGCACTTAGGCTCTAATGTCAAGAACAAAAGGCAGGGCAATTGTGTGTGTGTGTGTGTGCACATGTGTGCACATGTGCCCATGTATGTGTATGGACAACTCCTTGAGGTTAGAGTAGGTTCTGAGCTCAGTTTTCTCTCTCTTTAACTTTGCTAGCACCAAAGTTTTCACAAACTTTGAGAAAGCTATAAAATAGCAGTTAAGGGGCCGGGTGGTGGCACACCTGGTTGAGCACACATGTTACAATGTGCAAGGACCCAGGTTCGAGTCCCTGGTCCCTACCTGCAGGGGAGAAAGCTTTACAATTGGTGAAGCAGTGATGTAGGTGTCTCTCTGTCTCTCTTTCTCTCTATCCCACCCTTCCCTCTCGATTTCTGGCTGTCTCTATCCAATAAATAAATAAAGGTTTTAAATTTTTTTAAATAGCACTCACTTCCTTCATTCACCACTTACTCCCACTACCCTGACAAAATACATACTTAGAAAGCCCTGGTTTTGCTCCAAAGACTGTTTGAAAGCCACTGCATATCCATCACTTTACCTTTTCAATGTTCTGCCAAGGGCTTCATTATTTTAAATAAATACCGAAAGAGAATGGCTTTGCTGGGCTGGTGATGTTGTGATGGGGGCTGTCTGGTTAGGTATGTGATCAGGAATGTTCTGTGCACAGAGAAAATCCCAGAATGAGACTCTCTTTAGGGATCAGACTGCAAAGTCACTTCCTCTGGGCTGGGACACTGATCTCTGAGAGTGGGGACTAGTCTTGCCCGTCACTGTCACTGTGGCTGGAGCTAAGAAGCCTCTGGCCAGGGGACCGTAAGAACTGTGTTTATCTGTCCCATAAGTTTCTGCCTTCGTTATCTCTAATACTCTTTTCACGGACTTTTACAATGTTCTTAGTTCCCCTACTTCATCCCTGGACACACTGATTTAATCTTCCACTTCTGTCAATCCACCCTTAAGTTCATCTCTTGTGGGTGCCAGGTAGTAGCACAGCTACTAAAGCAAACATGTTACAATGTACAAGGACCCAAGTTCAAGCCAATCCCCAACTGCAGGGGGAAAGCTTCACAAGTTGGGAAGCAGAGCTGTAGGTGTTTCTATTTCTCTCTCCTCTATTTCCATCTTTTCATTGATTTCTGTGTCTATTCAATAAATAAAATAATGAAAAAAGAACTGTGTTTATATGTGTGGCTAAGTTCTGTTCCTTTTTGTTGATGACACTACAGCATAGTTTCTGGCAGCCAAGAACACAGAGGTAGCCCCTTAAGGCCACTTGGAAAACTAGCCACCCAGCCTGTCCTATAAGTGACATGGGGCTCTGGCCAGGAAGCCCGCTCAGCCTGGGGCAGGCTCTCTACCTATGAAGGCCAGTTTCCTGAGAGGGAGGTGACAGGACAATGATGGGCCTGCCCCACTAGCCACATCTGATGCTCAGAGGCATGTGCATGTGGAAGTTCTGCCACCTTTGAGGTCTCCGGGACCCATTAGCTCAGATGTAGCCTCACTGGGTGTCACCCTAGATTCATCATTGTCACTGTGCACACATGTGGGTGCCCTCCAGGATTCAGCTCTGTTCTTCCTTCCCAGCAGCTTCTGGTTTCTATTTAGGTGTCCCGGGGGGCTCAGGACAAGCTCCAGAAAAGGAGCATATAACTTAGAGGATGGGAAGAGAGCATACCAGGCTTGCATATCTGAGGCCCTAGAGGCCACAGTTGAATCTCTGGTATCCTCATATGCCAGAGCAGTGCTAAGTGTGTGCTTTGGTCTCAGTCTCTTTCACTCCAACAAATCTAAAGAGAGATTTGAGGGCTGGGTAGACAAATATTCCTAAAAAGTATATATCTGGAACCTACTAGGAGAACGTTTGCAGAAAACACAACCAAACACAGAAATCAAATCTGAAGAACAAAGACAGAAACAATTCTTTGCACATTATTTGAACCCCCAGACCAAGCCTTATTGGAAGGCTTTCTTTCACCACATTAGCCAGTAAATCCCTCTGGTTGCTTAAACCAGGGTGGGCTGGGTGTTTTGTTACTGACAATCATTGGCATCATGATTGTTACTTTTTTTCTTTTTTCTTTTTTAACTCATATTCAAAGAGAAATGACTTTACTCTCTAGAAATTGAGTCTTTGTGCCCACTGGCTTTATGGCTGACTGTCCCCCAGATGAGGGCTGTGCGGCCCTTCCCTTGGCTCTGCCCAACTCAGCACTGTGTGGCCACAAGGAACCTTCATCAGTGCTTCCTGCAATGGCTGTAATAAGCACGCTGTTGTGTTTTTGATACTCTATACATGGAGGTTAATATTATGTGTCGACTTCACTAGGTCAGCAGTTGCCCAGTTATTTGGTAGAATACCATTCTATGTGCCTGTGAAGGCATTTCTATATGAGATAGTCATTTCAGTTGGTAGATGTGCCTTACCCCATCAGCTGAGGGTCTGTTACAGCTTGGACTGGGACATTGGCCCTATCCTGACCCCTGGACTATACTTTCTACCACCAGTGTTATCAAACTCTGGTTCTCAGGCTTTTGGCCTTTGATTAGAACTCATACCACTCATTCTCCTGGCCCTCATGCCTCCACTCATGGACTGACACTACACTACTGGTTTTCCCAGGCCATCAGTTTGCAGATGGCAGCTTGTGGAACTTCTTAGTCTCCATAATCACAGAAGCCAACTCCTCAGAACAAATCTCTCTGTATAGCAATATATATATATATATATATATATATATACTTTTTTTTAATTTTTCAAAATTTATTATCTTTATTTATTGGATAGAGACAGCCTGAAATCAAGAGGGAAGGGGGAAATAGAGAGGGAAAGAGAAAGAGAAACACCTGAAGCTCTGCTTCACCACTCATGAAGCTTTCCCCCTACAGGTGGGGACCAGGGGCTTGAACCTGGGTTCTTGGGCATTGTAATGTGCGCACTTAACAAGGTGCGCCACCACCCAGCCCCTACAGCAATATTTATATCTATACCTGTACCTAATACCCATCCATCTCTCCATCTTGTCATTTAACTAGATCGCCAGGTATTTACACGAGCACTCACATACACATGCATATTCTATTGGTTCTGGTTCTCTAAACCATTGTTCAGCTTTTGCTATCACCTCCTCTCATTGACTGTTCTGAAAAATTGGATGCATGTTTTTATTTATAGCCAGGCATGGATGAACACACAAGAGGAGACTCCTTACACACACATTCTGTTCACATTCCCAGAAGTATGGCTAGCTGCATGGACCGCCAGACATAGCATATGCTTCTTACCTCTGGTTGCTTTCTCTTTGCTGCCATGTACAAAAGCCGGAGAAGATGGTACTGTTCTGGCTGCTCTAGCTGAGACATCAAGGCCAAGAGTTCTGGCAGGTGTCTGTTAATATGCTGAGACTGCTTTTCATACACAGCAGGTAACACCCTCAACAACATTGTATTACCTATTGAGGGAACAACAAAGGGAATATAACTCTATTAGCATGAAAGCAACAGAAATACCATTCTCATCAATGCGATAACTTTTGCATTCATACATTAAATAACACAAAAGTGACAACAGAGTCCTTTGCTGAAAAGAAGAAGTATACCAGGGTGTAATAAATTCAGTGGTTCCTCTACAAAGGGATCATTCAAGACATGATCAGTAAAATTATCTAATGAAAAATTTTCTTGAGTAGTGTACCATGGAAAGAATGGGAAATTTCATAGTCATCAGAGCACACCCTTGAGGAGACACTTCTCAAACAGAATTCCTGAGGAGAAATGATGACTGGATGTTGTTTAACTGCAAATAAAGCAGTGACATAAGCATGAACCAAAATGAAGTCAAACCAAGGGGTGGCTGGAGGAGGGGAGTGCAGAGGAATGCATTCCCATTCTGAGCAGTGGAGGCAGGATCCAGACAACTGACATCTGGAAAGGGCGCCTTTTTATGAAGAGTTAGCAAAGTAGTAATGCAAATTTAACCTCCCCCCCCCCAGTTTCTTCACTGTTTTAAGGCAAGTTTGGATTCAGTTTGTTTGTCACATGTGATTTGCCTCAAAAGTGTGTCTGCACAACTGGATTTAAAATGGCAAAACCTCAAGGAAAAATATTACCTAAACTTCAGGGGCTTATCTACAAACAACATATGGGAAACATCTGCTTATCACTTTTTGGTATGAATCCCCCCCCCCCCGCCCCAAACACACACAATCCTCTCAAATACTGAAATATTTCCAAGGAACTAGTTTTCAGGGACTTCTTGAACGAGATTTGTCTTGCCTTGGTTTACTTCAGTTTTGACTTTGTGTATAGAAGAAACAGAGAGAATCAATTAAGCATCAGTGGGATCTGTGCATACTTTGCTGAATGGAGTGGGACTGCTCACATATAAAGAAAAACTACCCAGAAGGATTACAGAAAGAAGTCCATTATTTTCAGAACATCAGCGACCACATTTCATGAAGCGTAATTCCAGATCAAATAGAGTGGGGATTTTTTTGTTTGTTTGTTTTGGAATAAAGAGAATAGCTTTTTTTTTCACATGTGGTTTGTAGTATCTCTCCCAAACAAAACACAGTCATATGCTCACAAAGTACAAGGTAATGAAAATATTAATCTTTTCTATTATCTTTATTTACTTACTGGATAGAGACAGCCAGAAACTGAGAGGCAAGGAGAAAATAGAGAGGAAGAGAGGGAGAGACAGACAGACAGAGAGACACCTGCAGCACTACTTCAATACTCAGTTTCCTCTCTGCAGATGGGGGCTAGGGGCTTGAACCCAGACCCTTGCGCATTGTAACTTGTATTATTAACCAGGTACACCACTGCCTGACTCACCTTCAGGTTTTCTTTTGCAAAGTGTCTTGTCTATGGAAAATCATTGTTTCATTTTGTTTTCTGTATATTCTTAGTAAGAGTTTTTCTTTAAAGGATCAGAAATTTAAAATGTAACACCTAGCATACACATAGCAAATTAGATCATACAACTTAATTATGTGGATATACTGACCCACTGCTGAAGATGCCCAGATAAATGGGGCTTCAACTGGAACTGCAGACATGAAACTGGTGTAAGGTTATTTGGTGGAGAACTCACTGAGAAGCTTTTCAAGGGAAAACACCTAGTCATTTGCAGCTGATTGTTGTGCCTGAGAGCAGCTTCATCAAACCTTAGCCCTAAGCCTCAACTTCTTTTTCCCCAGAAGCAGTCACCAACCTCAAGTTAGCATTTACCATCTTGCCAACCAGTTTAATATTTTAATTGCATATGTATCTATCAGTAAACACTTCACAATGTTTGGCATGCTTTAAATGTTTGTATCAGTAGTATCATACCATACATATCTCTTTATGGCCTCAAGCCATAAAGTAAGGCTTACTCTTTTAAACACTTTTTAAAAAAATATTTATTTTATTTATTTATTCCCTTTTGTTGCCCTTGTTGTTTTATTGTTGTAGTTATTATTGTTGTTGCCGTTGTTGGATAGGACAGAGAGGAATGGAGAGAGGAGGGGAAGACAGAGAGGAGGAGAGAAAGATAGACACCTGCAGACCTGCTTCACCGCCTGTGAAGCGACTCCCCTGCAGGTGGGGAGCCGGGGTTCGAACCGGGGTCCTTATGCCGGTCCTTGTGCTTTGCGCCACCTGCGCTTAACCCGCTGCACTACAGCCTGACTCCCAACACTTTTTTTTAATTGAACATTATCTTTTAATTTAATTTTATCTTACTTATTAATGAGAAAAAGGAGGGGCAAGAGAAAAACATATCACGCTGGTACATGTACTGCCAGGGATTGAACTCAGGACCTCATACTTGAGAATCCAATGCTTTATCCACTGTGCCATCTCTCAGACCACTAAATATTTCTATTATTAAACTTTTAAAGTATTTTTATGAAAATGAAGACAAACACACACTGGCCTAGGCCTATACAGGGTTGTGATCTTTAGTATCACTGTCCTCCAGTCTACATCTTGTCCCATGGGAGAGTCTGCAGGGATAATCGCAGGAGCTGTCACCCCTTGTGATAACAATGGCCTAACAAATAGCTAAGGAGCCTCTGAGGAGGTGTTACTCTATAGAAATATGTCCTTGATGGTTTGCTCATTCTCTTTCTTTCATCATAGGTTTTCTTAGAAGCAGATAATGCCCTGCGTGTGTACCCTCTAGAGATGCAAACCTTTTGGTGCTAGGTCCGTGTTTTCATATTGTAAAGGAGTTTGTGAGGTCTGCTAAACTTTTACTATGGATTTTTTTATAGAGACAGAGAAGGCAGAGAGTCAGAGAAAGAAATAGACCACAGCATGGAAGCTTCCTTCAGTGTGGTGAGGGCCAGGTGTGAGCCTGGGTCAAGCACATGGCAAAGCAATGCACTTCCCAAGTGAGCTATTTTTATTGCCTCCACTGTGAATGTTCTTTGAGGTTCTTTCCCTTGTCCTGAAGTTTTTATCCTCTTGTTTAGTCTTCAACTAGGTATTAGCTTTAGAACAACAACAAACAAACAAACAAACAAAAAGGTTTGTCATAAGATAGCTTTATTTCAGGTGAAATAGCTCACTTGGATAGTGTACTGCTTTGCACAGTATTCCAGGACCCAGGACTCTTGAATCAAATCCCCAGGAATGGCCTAATTGGTACCTTCATGTGCACCCAGGGTAAATTTTCTTGCTTCCCTGATTCATTCAGCAGCATGATTTTGGAAGAAGAGGGACTTGGGCATCCATGACTTCTAATTACTCTGATAGGACACTGTTAAGCTTGGGGTTCTCTCATGCTACACTACAAAAGCCTCTACTATATAGCCTACAACATTACCTCAAGTAAGACTGTTGCCCATCCATACAAGCCTTAGAACCAAGTCATTCATTGACCTGACCTCCTCGTGGATGAAGTTCTTTCAAGTAACTGTTTCCAGAGGTTTCAACCATATGGAAGATTTGTTCTGATGAGCAATTCCACTCCTTCTCAGGTGAATCAGTTTATCTACAGGTAAACTGATTTTTTGCTTTTTTTTTTGTTAGTTGCCTTTACATCAGCTTTGGTTGTGATCCTCTTGGTGCTGAGAGGGGTATGCGTCTATGATTGATCTTCAGAATGAACTCCATCAGAAGTTTTCCCATACATGATGTACACCCTTCCAGAATTTTTGTGTTTCTTTGTTTTCAATGAAGCAGATCTTTTTTTTAAATTAGTCATTTAATAATGACTAACAAAACTGTAAGATAACAGGGGTACAATTCCATACAATTACCACCACCACCACCAGCACCACCACCACCTCCACCAGGGTTTCATATCTCATTCCTTCTATTGGAAGCATCTTTATTCTTTATTCCTTTGGAGGTATGGACTAATATTCTTTTTGGGGTGCAGAAGGCAGAAGGTCTGACTTCTGTACTTGCTTCTCTGCTGAACATGGATGTTGGCAGGTTGATCCAAACTCCCAGCCTGTTTCTATTTTTCCCTAGTGGAATAGGGCTCTGGGGAGGTAAGGTTCTAGGACACATTAGTGAGGTCATCTTGAAGTAGATCTTTTAACAACATCCATCACATTCTGTCTTGTTCTTTAATTTGGTGGAATGAAACATGCTTGACTGGCAAGCAACAGCTATCAGTATTGTGCATAATCACTTATAATTTTGTTTCAGGTCAATAACTCATTGTGACCTCTTACTGGAAACATTAGCAATAGATTTTGTACATTCAGGAGCCATGATGAAGACAACAACATGATTAAATCAAACACAAGGGGGAAATGATACTATCAAGAGAAATGAGACTACTAATAATGTAAAATGCTATAATAGTACAACAGTGTGATGGCTCTGTATGATATATCATTAGGCAGAGGGAATTTAGGGACCACCATTTATCACATACGTGGTCCATCATTTACTGAAACAATGTTATGCAGCAAATGACTGTCTAACTAATAAATGCATACTAACTAATTGGGGTTTTTTTCACCCCTCTTCATATTCTTATTACTTAGGCCTGCCTCTCTCCCTCTCTCTCTCTCTCTCTCTCTCCCTCCCCCTCCCTCCACCCCTCCCTCCCTCAGTCCTGTTTTACTAACTGGAGTCTCTATTACTTTGAAGAATAGAACTAGCATTCATAGGTATCCTTTTGTTATTTATATTTTAAAAGAATATATTTCAAATAATTCACTACATATGCATATGTTCCCATGAGCATTAACATTTTACTAGTTTAAGTCCCTATTTCCTAATGAGATCATGAATGAGAGTAAATTTTATTAATTAATTTTTCTGCATCTATTGAAATCTGATTTTGCATTTAAACTATTATTTTAATAAATTAATAGTAAGCATTCTAGTATATAATCAAGCTCACAGTCTTGGATCAACTCAATTTGGTTATGATATATTTTATGCATATACTTATGGATCTATTTGGATTGTATTTTATTTAGAGCTTTCCTATTTATATTCTTTTAAAAATATTTTATATATTTATTTTAATCACACACACACACACACACACACACACACACACCTGGCTTATTGTAGTGCTGGGGACTAAACCTGGGACCTTAAAGACTCAGGCATGAAAGTGTTTTGCATAACCATTAAACTGTCTCCCCAGCCCCATATCCATATTCTTAAACGACTGGTCTGCAGTTCTCCTTTCTTGTCCCTGCCTTTTTATAATCATACTGACTAGACATAAAAAGAATTTAATGCATTTCTGCACAATCTATTCTCAGAAACATCTTACATCTGATGTGTTCCTAGAATGTTTGGTAGAATTTTCTTGTCAAAACTCTGCCAATAGTCTATATTTTTTGCATATCAAACCATGTATTTAGTCAGTTAGCTGTTGCTGGGGCTTCATCACTCTGGGTCAACTTCTTCAGACAGAATGAGATATCTACATAGGAGAGATGTCTAAACCTTTTTAGTTTCTGCTGATTTTCACTTATGGTGGATTATTTCCTCATATCCTTAAATATTTTTAGTGTGTATTTTTTTTCAGTAGCAACTAGTTTACATTTAAATCTCAAACATGTGTAGGGCAGATCCAAAGTCAAAAACTCTGAGGGACCTTAGAGGGTTCACTAAGTTCTCACTTTCCCACATTAGAGCAGACAGAAGGGCTAGGCCCACTGAACTCCAACACCAAGTTCTCTGAGGATCCAGCTCTGGGTGAGGGTTTCAACAAACTCCCCATCCTGGTCTAAATTTTGCACCCACAGGAACAAGTAGAAAACGTGGATTTACAGCTCGAAAAAGCACCCATCATCCCTCCTCCTTTAGGGAGCCCCTGGCAATAGCTCTTAGGTCTATCATTCTGTGTTTTGTTCCCTCTCCATCTTTTGCCCCAGGACATTTCTCTTTGTTCATCTGTATGCTTGATACTGCAATGTAAGCATGTTTCTTGGTACTTTGTGCAAAATATAAAGCTGAAGTGGAATCCCTAAGTTTACTTTAAAATGGCCCTTGACTCTAAAAGAATAATATAATTTTCACATTATGAAAAGAAACTCTCCCCCAATCATTTTTTTTTTTTTCTTTTTTTTTTGTCTTTCCTCTAACTCTTCCTCATTTGGGTTGAAGCAACTTTGCTGTGTTGTCATTTTGAAATTGTGTTTGTAAATGTATTTAGTTCTCCAAGGTTTGGAGTGAACTTGGCTTCTAGAGTCGCTGAAATTCTAACAAAGTTAGTTTATCTTGGAATCACTGCCCAACTTTCACAGCTCAGCCTTGTAAAACAACACAAAGGGAAAGTGAGGAAAGCGCTCTACACATAGAGGGGTTGTGAAATAAACGAAAACACACACGATGCTGGAAGGATGCTCTCGTTTTTCCGCACTTGTAGCCGCTGAGGGATTTCTCCCCCAACTCCTCCCCTCACTTCATCTCTCAGAGACACCGATTCCGGTCACTAGGAGAAACACTTATGGGGGTAATCCTAGCCGGATTCCCCCTCCTTTTCCCCTCTGACCCTCCTCCAATCAATCTGACTGCTGCACTAACACTTACAGTCTAGGGTTGCTCAATGTAGGCGCGCCACCCTCGCTAGCCCCCTCCCCCAAATCCACGGAACTCCCGGGCCGCGGTGCCACCCGCATTACTCATTCATCGCATTCAGACTCCCCAGCATTTATTACGGGCTCCGGGCGCCCGCCTCTCACTTTCAGCTCCATCTGGCTGGAGAGCCTCTTGCTGCCGGCACTCGGGGAGACCTTTCTTGGTAGTCATGCTTATCCCCACCGTGCTCCTGTGTGCTCTCTGGTCCTCAGTGTCCGCGGAGAACTCCGATGACTACGAGCTCATGTATGTGAATCTGGACAATGAGATAGACAATGGACTCCAGCCCACTGAGGACCGTAAGCTTGTTTTAACAGTTTCCCTGCTAACCCCAACTTCACAGCCATCTCTTTGGGTCTAAATATTATGCATATATTTTGTAGTTGAGATGAGCTTAAAAGTTTGCAAAAAAGAGAAGTACTAGGGGTGGGGTTTACTTGACTTATTCTTGGGTGGTCATATAAAAACCACCCGGTTTGAGGGTGTATAAAAGGCAATCTCTTAGACTTAATGGAAACCGACATTTGTTCATAGATTCCGTTTCCCTAGAAGGGAACATACTTTTTTCGGACGTCCCCTTAATGGAAAGTGGGGTGCTGGGTTAGGCAGTTAACCGGGGACCACCAGAGGGAGACCAGCTCGTTACAAAACGCGCCCAAGAGATCCTCGGGTTAGTGCATAACATGTGCTTGTCTGCATCCTAGCCACGCCGTGCGACTGTCGCCAGGAGCTCTCCAAGTGGGACAAGCTCTTCATCATGCTGGAGGACTCACAGATGCGCGAGGGCATGCTGCTGCAGGCCACCGACCACGTCCTGCACGACGAGCTGCAGAGGCTGCGCGCCGAGCTGAGCCGGTTGGCTGGGGGCCTGGCGAGGCCGTGCGCACCGGCCGCCCCAGTGGACACCGGCCTGACGGGCGCGCTCGACCAGCTGCTGCTGGCGAGCAGGGAAGCGGGGCGCAGGCTGGCGCGCCTGGAGGCCGCGGAGGCGCAGCGCCGGGAGCCCGCGGGGTGCGCCCTGGGCGCTGTGCTGGATGAGCTGCAGCGGACGCGCGCAGACCTGGGGGCGCTGCGGGGCTGGGTGGCGCGGCACTGGCTGCCGGCAGGTAAGGACCCCAAGGGAGCTTTGCTCCACCCGTATGGCTGAGCGCCCGGGCCCGTAGTCCTTTAGGGGAGCTGGGAAAGGGGGCGGGGGACACAAGCGCTTAGACCTCTTGTTTCCACGCCTAGCCTAGGAGCTCGGACACACCACGCAGGGCTGAAATCCTGGCTTTGTAAGCTATTCCTCAGCCCTGAGGGAATCAGGGTTCACTGTAGGGGAAACCACCAGTCTTGAAATAGATTTGCAGTGGCCTGTACTGCCACTCGACCCCCCTAGGCTCTGCAAGGGTTTTTGCTCTGTTGGCGGGTCACAATCCCGCTTCCCTCCCACAGGGATCTCTATTTTTTCTAATTTTAGCATGGCCCTCCCTTTGGGGGAGCTCAGGTTCCCCCCCCCCGCGCTATTTCGGGGCCCAGACTCATTTTTAGAGACTCCCTCCAACCCTCGGGCCACCCTGTTCTTATCCTCTGGATCCCACCGTCTCTTGAAGGGGAGTCTGATCCCCTTCTCTTTTTTAGTAGTGATTTACAAAATTATAAGATAACATGGGTATAATTCCATATGGTTCCCAGCATATGGATCCCACCGTCTCTTGAAGGGGAGTCTGATCCCCTTCTCTTTTTTAGTAGTGATTTACAAAATTATAAGATAACATGGGTATAATTCCATATGGTTCCCAGCATATGGATCCCACCGTCTCTTGAAGGGGAGTTTGATCCCCTTCTCTTTTTTAGTAGTGATTTACAAAATTATAAGATAACATGGGTATAATTCCATATGGTTCCCAGCACCAGAGTGCTGTGTCCTCATCCCCTCCATTGAAAACTGCAGTGGTTGGAAGTCTGATCTTTTGAAGGGAACTCGGTGTTAATTCCTGAGACTGGGCTGAGGCTTTAGCGCAAAATCATGGAGGTGGGTCGCAGTGTGTATGGTCTGGGATAAACTGGCAGCTGAGGATTCCAAAGTGGAACAGTCAGATGTATGAACCCAGGCTCCACCCCAGGATTCTGGGGTCTCTAAGCCAAACTGGAAAGAGGTGGTGCAAAGTGGGTGCAAGTTGCCAGGGTGACTACATGCATCCCCTAATACAGGTGGGCCCAAAATAATACTCTTTAAAGATGGTTAACAAGAATAAAGAGATTTGGAGGCAAGTAACACACCTTTGTAAGTCAGAATTTCCAAGAAATGGTGATTGCACGATCACATGTGGGTTAGATTTGAAAACCTGCGTCCTAGGTGAGAAAACATAGCTTACAACTTTGCTATGCATTTCAGACAATGAAAGCAATTACAAACAATGACATCCTTCCCTCTGATGCCAACAAAAGAACTACTATTGCATGGCATTGGAGGAAGGATTATAAGGATGCATGAGGTCACGATTCATTTAAACTTATAACAGCCACATTAGAATACTAGTCTTTCCTAAATACTTGAGGACTCTTTGTCAATGTAGAATATACCCTTTTAAATACTAAATAAGGCTTCAGAGTGAGGAAGAAAAAGGTAGAACCAAATATGCAATAGATTCTCAGTGTAAGTGATAAGGGGGCAGATTATAATTTTGTGCCTTGTGTAATGGATAAAGTGCTTCTTAAAAATCATACAAAGGTTTTGTACTACTGCAAGAGAGAGAGAGAAGTTAATGCTGATCTTCACCTTCCTCTGCATATTAGTCAAGAGTAGAAGAGGGATGTATTCTAACTCTAAAATGTTAATTTCATGGCATACCCAATACTATATTTACCCATATGCTCTGGTTTCCTGCCAGTTTAGTTCCTAAGGGATGTCTAATCATTCTGCCATTGGCTTCCTATGAACCTGGTTTTAATTCTGTTTGGTCTTTGATAATATAATCAGAAAGTCTTACTAGTTAAAATCCAGTTCAGGAGAGAGCTTCTGACATTTTAAAGTGGTATCAAGAGCCTCAGCCATTGGTTCCATTCCATGAACTCCACAGCCAGTGTGGGCTAGAGGGGAGCTCTCAGTCTCTGAGAGGCAATCAGGGAAGGCTCTGGAATGCATTCCTGAGTGTCTGGGCCTATTTAAACAGGAAGTCTGTTAATTAGATTGCAGTCTGCACACTCCGAACACTACTTCACTGAAACATTACAGAGACTATCTCAAATACCTGTGCATATGGTGGTCTTTTGTGCTATGAGCTTTGTTTGATTTAATGAACACAGAGAGAAACATGCATCCACCAGCTTCATTGGAAAAAAAGAGCCCATGCCTCATTAAAAAAAAAAAAAACTAAAAAAATCTTCAGATTATTTGGTGAGAAACTTAATGTTAAACTGTGACAGCAACTGGTTTTGTGCTTTTGTATTGTGGTTACTTTTATAGGATTTTTCTGAATCTCAATACCTTCCTTGACTTAATCTAGGTCCACATCTGGTTTTTTTCATTTTGCTTTTTTATTTTTTGACAGTCGACCCTTCAGCTACTTGTAGGTATTTAAATAAGATTACTAATTTTTACACAAATATTTGGTCCCTGCAGGTTCTGTCTTTTCACCAGTTTGTCTATTATGGCTCTACTAATTTGCTTTTTTTTTTTTTAAAGTTGTTTTATTTATGGTCCAGAAGGCGGCTCAGCAGGTAGAGCACAGGACTTGCATGCATGAGGCCACTGGCTCCATCCCAAACATTATATAGGCCAGACTGGTGTTCTGACCTCTTGCTTTCATTAAATAAGCACATCTTTAAGAAATGACGCTTCCATCATTATTATTATTGTGTATTTTAGATAGCAAAGAGGAAGGGGGGAAGGGAGAAAGGAGGAGAGAGGGGCAGAGAGAAAGGTCACAGAACCAAAGTTTCTTTTAATGCAGTGTGGGCCAGGGTAGACCCTTAGTCATGCACATGGCAAAGCAGGACACTAGCCAAGTGAGCTATTTCACCCAAAATAAAGCTATCTTAGGATAAATCTTCTTCCGTTGTAATAAAGTAAATACCAAGCCCTAAATCAAATGAAAAATCCTTTATTTGGTCTTTCAACCATACATGAAGCTAGAACAAAGTAGCCTTGCTCACTTGTTGAAGGTTTTGGCAAACTGTTTTCCAGAGACATCTAGAAGCTCTCACTCCTGCTCCCCTGTGCATGGCCTGGAGATGTGGAGATGGACAGAGATGGGGGGCTCACTAGCTCCCAGTCCTCAAGTTTGAAAATCTCCTCCCAAATGCTGTTTCACTGAAATACATTCTCCACCAGGTCCATTAGAAAAATTCACCCTTTTATACGTTTTTCTTTTTTTTTTTTTTTCTTTTTGATACTACTTCAAGTATTTACAAACATGTGGACAGAGTTTAAAGCATTTCCATGGTGTCCTCTGCTCTTGGGTTCTGTGTACTTCTACAGTTTTGCAGACTGTTAGAAGAAGAATTTATAATGAGATGGGTAACAGATAAAGTCTGCAGAGATTTTTGTGGTTCATCAAAAGCTGCAAGTAACTAGCAGAGAAATAAACCAAATCCTGGCTTCTATAGGCAAATCTCAGGACTCTGCTACCCTTGAGAAGCAGTGTAGTGGGTTGCTAGAGGCTCGCCCACAGTTTAGCTCTGGCTTCACTATTTACCCATTCTGTCATCATCACCAGTTGACATAGCATGCTAAGCCTCAGTGTCCTCATCTGAAAAATGGGCACAGCAAGATGATTCCTAAGGGTAGATGTGAATATTAGCAATGACCTAAAAGGTGATCAGCACAGTATTTGGCACACAGTGCTGAAGAATGAGTTCTTTACCACTGTTAATGCACTGTTGTTGTGTCCAGAAGGTGGCACAGTGATAAAGCTTTGGACTCTCAAGCATGAGGTCCCGAGTTTGATCCCCGGCAGCACATGTGCCAGAGTGATGTCTGGTTCTTTCTCTCTCCTCCTATCTTTCTCATAAATAATGCAGTTGTCTTTCTAAGGTCAATTTCTAGACTCTGCTAGGCTCACAACATGTGGTCTGGCAAAATGTGTTCATCAACAGGCTGGCTGTCCTCAAGTTTTGCTTAAAGATGCATGTACATAGTCACTAATTAGTATGAGCTGACTACTAAATTTCAGTTTTTATTAGAGAACATGGTGAAGTCCAGGATAGTGAAACATCCAGTTTTCAGTTCTGGAAAATGATAGTGCCACTGTTTATGATAATGATATGTTTATGAAAATGATAGTGCCACTGAAGTTATTGCATAGTGATTTATTTAAAAAAATACTCATAACAAAGAAAATTAATGAATTGGGAGAAGTAGTTATTAAAATACAGTTCTCATTACTTTTTGGGCTGGACAGTTGGGCTTCTCTGCTTTCTTCTTCATTTCTAGATTTCAGTGAATAAGACAATTGGCTTTCCTTGGTCTTGTTTTCCTGGTCAACAGGGACTACACTAAGGCCTTCATGTTACAATGTAATTTTGTGTCTGCTTTCTAATTGCAGTCATCTGGATGCATATGCCAAAACACCTAGCTGCCAGAAATTATCCCCAGTGAATTTATATTTCTCCTCCTGTCCACTTTCTTGCCATTCTAGGCTGTGAGACAGCGATTCTCTTCCCCATGCGTTCCAAGAAGATATTTGGAAGTGTGCATCCGGTGATCCCCATGAAGCTGGAGTCTTTCAGTGCCTGCCTTTGGGTTAAAGCCACCGATGTCCTCAACAAAACCGTGCTGTTTTCCTATGGCACCAAGAGGAACCCCTATGAGATCCAGCTGTACCTGAGCAATCAGTCCACGGTAGTGGTGGTGGGCGGTGAGGAGAACAGACTAGTGGCTGAGACTGTAGTGTCCCTGGGCAGGTGGACCCATCTGTGCAGCACCTGGAGTTCCGAGAAAGGGCACATGTCCTTGTGGGTGAATGGTGACCTGGTGGCTAGCACTGTCAAGATGGCTAGGGGTCATGTTGTTTCTGAGGGAGGAATTCTGCAGATTGGCCAAGAGAAGAATGGCTGCTGTGTGGGTGGCGGCTTTGAAGAAGCCTTAGCCTTTTCTGGCCGACTCACTGGCTTCAACATCTGGGATCGAGTCCTCAGCAATGAAGAGATCAGAGAGGCTGGGGGAGTTGAGTCTTGCCACATCCGGGGAAACGTGGTTGGCTGGGGGGTCACAGAGATTCAGCCTCATGGGGGAGCCCAGTATGTCTCCTAAGTATTGTGAAACTCCACTTGAAGCCAAAGAAAGAAACTCACATCTGAAACACATGCCTTTGGGGGGACGGTCTGAAAACCTCCATGTGTATAAAGAACACTTGAGATTGATGAAGGAGACAGTGAAGACCAATTTTTATTTATCTCCACAGCATACTGAACAAACAGCTGAAGGGGAGATATAGAAGGAGGTTTTGGAAATAAATTAAATGAATAAAAACATTTTTTAAAAAGAAGGATTTTGGGGAGGTAATGTGACCAGACTTTATGCGTGGTGCTTTCAGATTAATGTGCATCTCTGTCAGATAAAGCTGTCAAATAACTAAGAATTGTATTCTTGAACATAAGAACAATAGTTTTACTTTTTTCTAGTTGATTTTGTTTGGATCGGAGATGAATTTTACATGGAAGAATAAAATAACCTTTGTTGTCTTTTGTTTATTGTTATTGGTCTGTATTGTATTAGAAAAAATGATGATAAAACATATTTATGCTCTAATGGGACTTAACAAAATATGGATGTAGTTTATGTGTATCGAATGTCATTTGCTGAGAAGATAGGTATATAAGTTATATTGTAAAATGGTTTTGTATTAATTTTATTGAGACTATTTTTGTAAAGCTCTACTGTAAATAAACAAATTTGTAAAACTACCCCATGTCCTCTAACTCTAAATTTAAGAGGTTTTTTCCAACAGTCATACTTTTCTTATACTTTTCTTTTGACATTAAAAGCAAGCAATTAAGTTTCAGATACTAAGGTGTTATGCAAGCAATGACAGCACTATTAGAAACCAAAACACATATTGCTTTTAACTTAGGCTTTCTATAAATATTAAGGAAGCAATCTGATCTTGGAGAAGTCCATAATCTCTCTGAACTTATTTCCTCAGCTAAGAAATCACGGAATTGATAAATAGTTATTGCTAGGTCACATCCAATTAGATGACTCTGTGAACACACACAATTTCTGTCCTTCGTAGCACAGAAAAGAAAAGCTCGAGTGATCAGCATCATGCACTGCCAGCAAGAGATGGCTAGGGGATGTTATTGGGGAGATAGAAGACCCTGGAAATAAAACAAAGTTTCTTGCTCTTGACTCATACTTTTGACCAGACATGCAGGAGAAAACAAACAAGACTGTTCCTTCTGCAGATGGGAGGGAACTCAGAACACACTAAGCTCTCCTTAGTGGGGAGGGTGTGCAGGCATCCTTGCACAAGAAATCACAAAGCTGCTCTGAGCATCAGTAGGATGCTGTACTAACCACAGACAGCGCGATCAACTAAAACCACATGAGCAACTGAAGATTATGTCCTCTTTGTAAGGTTTGCAAAAGAGAGCCGGGAATAAACATACCACCACACATTACGGGAACAACTTGCTAGCTGGCTCTCCTTAGATGTATTACATAACTCTCCTGGATCTTCTCAGGTTCTTCTTCTAGCGTTTGCCCTTCTTCCATAGCCAGTCAACAGGTTGAGCCTGATGTAAAGTTTCGAGACCTCCTTTGAATCTGGAGAGGTGGCAGTCGTTGACTATGTGGGTCATAGTCTGTCTGGAGCCGCAGGGGCAGTTCGGGTTGTCTCTGGCTCCCCAGCGATGGAACATAGCGGCGCACCGGCCATGGCCTGTTGGATAGCGATTGAGGAGGGCCCAATCATAACGTGCTAGGTCAAAGCCTTCTCAGGTAAAAGAGGGGATTGGGTTCTTCGTGCCTTTCAGAAGCAAAACTCCATGAATTCAAGAATCATTGTGGATCTCCAACTGGGATATAGCTTTGCCCCATGCTATGAGACCCATGGAACCAGGCTGGTAGGTTTCCATGACAATTATTTGCAGCTATGATGTTAAAGATCAGTGTCTGACCCTTGGAGATGACCTAGTTTGCCAAAGTAGGAATATACAGGTCCCCATCTAACCACTATCCATCTGATGTGAACACTCAGCTGGAAGATGAAATACTGGACCCGATTCTAAGCAGGGAGTTAGTCAGGCTGCCAATTCCTTTGTGCAATTTAGCATGAATTAGCTCTGTTCAAGAAGTCCAAGGCTGCAATAGATGCAAACTAAGAATGTGCCAAAAAGTCTGAGGCATTTATTCTTATAGGAATTATAAGTGGAGGGACAGAGAAGAGACAAATGGAAGAAAGGGCAGTAATCCTTGGGTTTATACAGTGTACTCCAGTAATAGAGATATAGGATATAATCCTATTTATATAAGTAGGTCTTCCATCTGCTGTAATATTAAGTGTGGCTAGGCATTGCAGGGACTTCTAATTGTTCTTTGTTTCCTAAGTAACAGAATTCTGGTTCTTAATAGCCATGGATGGCTGGCCACTCAAAGGAAAGGCTCTAGTTACTAGCATCAGCTGCAGCTATGTATGGTTATATTACTGTTCTACCCAACACTAGAGTATTGTCTATGACTCTCTTTCCCCCTACTCCTTCTGACTGTTTGGAATATGATACTGATGGTTGGAACTTTAGCAGCCATTTTGCACCAGGGTGACAATTCAGAAGCAACCTGGGTAGCCTATGTGACAAAGCAGCCTTTGCCAGTCCTGGGCTGCCTATCAGCGCTTCGTTTATGTGGGAGAAATGCAACTTCTATTTTCTTTAACCCACTACTGCTCTTAATAAAAAGACCATGTACTTTCTTCCCTCAAATATTCATAACCTGTAACTAGACAACTCATTTTTACAAATTCAGGATGCAGGTTATCTGGCATTTCTTTTCTGAAATAATAGCACTTAAGCATTTCAGAATGCACAGTGTCAGCAAAAGAAGGAAGACGTGTAAAACAGATAAAATAGCTAAAGAGAATTAACAGTTTGATGATTTAGTTAAGCACTTTAAGCTAACAGAGAGTATCAGTCACCAGAATTGTTATTTAGGGCCTCACCATATAATGGCATAGTAAAATAACCATGCAAGGTGATTTTTCAAGTTATTAGGAGAAAAAGTTATTTATTGCATACACATTACATACCTACACCATAGCCATTAAAACAGACACACACACACACACACACACACACACACACACACACACACACACACACATATACACGGAAGTATTATGTCTAAGCATGGCAGGCTTGTCAGAGCTTTAGTATTAAGTTTGTTAGCCCAGGCACCCCTTCAGTTGCCAGAGAACTGTGTCATTTTGCCACTCAAGTAATATGTATATGTAGTTTTTTTCCAGAGATACTGTAAGAGTAAAATGGAGTTGAGTTCTCTTTCTTGTCTAATAACTATAACTTAGGACTGGCAAGATAGCTGACCTAGAAGGGTTCCTGCCCTGCCATGTATGCAACCAGGTTTGAGGTAGGGCCCCAAAGCGTTGGAAGCAGCTTTGGTGCTATAGTGCCTTTCCCCTCGCCCTCCTCCCTTTGCCTCTTAAAAAAAAAAATCTGGTGGTCCAGGAGGTGGCACAGTGGCTAAGTCACTAGACTCTCAAGCATGAGGTCCTGAGTTCAATCCCTGGCAGCACATGTACCAGAGTGATGTCTGGTTCTTTCTCTCTCTCCCCTATCTTTCTCATAAATAAATAAAATCTTTTTAAAAATCTGGTTTTTGTTTGTTTGTTTGCTTTCACCACCACGGCCATTGCTTGCACCATGCCATTGTTTCTAGCAGTCATTTTTTCCTTTTCTTTCTTTTGACAGAGCAAGGGGTGGGGAGAGGAATAGAGGGAGGGCGGAAGAGAGAGAGAGAGAGAGAGAGAAGGAGACACACCCGAAGCCCTGTTCCACTGCCCATGAAGCTTCCTCCATGCAGTTGGGGATCAGGGGGTTGAGCATGGTAATATAATATATACTCTACTGGGTAGCCACTAGCCAGTCCTCAGTCTCTCTCTTTCTGAGAAAAGTGAGTCCAGAGTGGGGAAAATTCAACAAAAAATAAAAAAAAGTAAGTTGGCTTTTAATTAAGTATGAATTCTCCTATAATATTTTTAGAACATCTGACTACTAAGTATATATTATAGGGTTTTAGAGCTTGGTTCATATAATTACTGAACCTTTTTAATAAATTAATTTGCAAACACAGAAGTAATTATAATTAAGTTTTAAGAGGTTTATTTATTTCACATGAGACAGTGAGAGTTTCACAATAAAGGGAGAGAAACCAGAGTACCCCTCTGATACGTGGTTTGGAAGGGGCTCAAATGGAGAGCTTTGGGAACGAAAGTCTTGTGCTTGACTACTTAAGATATTTCTGTGGCCACTATAATTGATTATTATTTCACCTCATTAAGTTTTAAATTAAAAAGTTCTTTTCTTTCTGTCTGGGAGTTAGCCCATTTGCTATAGAACATGTGAGGTCCTGGTCTGAGCCTCAGCACCACGATGGGACTGGGAGAGCTCCAGGGATAAGGAAGCAGTGCTATAAGATCTCTTTTCTTTTTCTCTATTTTTTCCCTCTCCTTTCTAAAAAGAAACAACAACAACAAGTAAAAATAAACACTCTTCTTTGAGACACATACTGAGGTCAAATGTTTTCAGAATGGCTCTTTAGCATCTTAAGAAATAGCACTCATAAAGTTGAAAATCTTGATGAAAGCAATGTGTACATCTGTTTATTCCTGGCTTCAGTGAATTTGGAGGCTCAAATTGCTGAGCATTGCATTTAGTTTTATCATTGTGGAGTATGGAAGGGGCTGGCTGGAGCTGGGTTCAGAAATTTAGCATTCAAATCCTCCCACTGTTACTCATTAACATTAAGAAAATGGGTGCATGCTCCCAGAGAGATAAAGAATAGGAACGCTCCCAATGGGGAGAATGGGATATGGAACTCTGGTGGTGGGAAATGTGTGGAATTTCACCCCTATCATACAGTTTTGTTGATATTTTTTGTTTTATAAGTAAATTAAATTAATAAAAAAGAAAAGAAAGGAATAGAGGCAGGACCATAGAAAAAATTGCCAAATATATATAACTAGAGATAGATAGCTATAGAAATAATAGTCAAACGGATATCTGTAGCCTTGGGAGAACTGCTGTAGTTTCCAATGGAGGGAATGGTGATACAAAATTTGGTGGTGGGATGGTGTGGAATTATATTCATGTTATCTCATAATTTCGTAAATTATAAATAGTAAATCACTAATAAAAAAAAAAGAAAAAAGAAAATGGGTCTGCCCCAGGAGAGAGAAGAGGGAATAAAAAAGGGGAAAATACTCAGAAGTAGTAGATGTGACTTAGAAAAAGAAGGAAGAGCCATAGAAAAAGAATGGGCAAATACATGTAAATATAGACAGATAGTTATAGAAATATTAGTCCACACATATCTGTGATCTTGGGGGAACTAATGCAGCTTCCAATGGAGGGAATGGGGATACAGAACTCCGGTGATAGGAAAAATGTAGAGTTATACCCCTGTGACCTTATAATTTTGAAAATCAAATTAAATCACGAATAAAAAAGAAAATATAAATATATTATATAAATAGAAATATAAAAAATAAAAATCAGTTGGGTCTGCCAACGGATTTTCACAAGTCTTAAACTGATAAGAAAAAAATAGGAATAACAGTGTGTGACGACCTGATTGAGTGGTTATGGAAATGATGTAGAAAATGATGAACCTAAAGTGTTTCCTAAACTATAAAATAATATTTGAAGGAGTAATTACCATAACTGTGTTTACCAGTGGATTAAATAAGAAGCCACCAAACAGAAACACAAATAGACAAATTCAAAGACCTCCTTCCAAGGTGGTCAGCAGTTCTAGAGGGTTTCAGCACAGGCTGTGTATAATCCCTCTCTGGGCAGATTTGGTCTATGTCCAGCGACATCTGCTGGTGGAATTGAGAAGGTGCAAGACAATGGCATGCATTTGATCCAAGGCCAAGATAAAGATTCAAAATCTTTTCTCTCTCTTCCCTGATCCAGCTTTCTGGTCCTTTTTACAGGCATGACATCATCTCCCCAAACAACAATTTTGATCCACCTGCATATCAGATTTCAGGCTGGGGGGGGGGGAAGAGAAAAAAAAAAACTAGTATAGCCACAGGCCCTTTGGACTTTACCTAAAATATGTCTACTAGCTATCTACAAAGCAGAGACTCCCCCAACTCTTCATTTGCACTATTCCAGCCTTTTGGTTCATGAGTAGTCAACAATTTGTTTGGAATTATATGCTAACTCTCTTTTCAGCCACCAGGTTCCAGATACAAGCATGATGCCAACCAGAATTCCCTGGGCATACAACCCCACCAATGTGTCCTGGAGCTCAGATTCCCCAGAGCCCCACCCTACTATAGGGAAAGAGAGAAGCAGGCTGGGAGTATGGATCGGCCTGTCAATGCCCATGTTCAGCGGGGAAGCAATTACAGAAGCCAGACCTTCCACCTTCTGCATCCCACAATGACCTTGGGTCCATACTCCCAGAGGGATAAAGAATAGGAAAGCTATCAGGGGAGGGGATGGGATACGGAGATCTGGTGGTGGGAATTGTGTGGAGCTGCACCCCTCTTATCCTATGGTTTTGTCAGTATTTCATTTTTATAAGTAAAATAAATAAATAAAATCCTTTCTCTTTCAAGATGTTTCTCTATTTTTATACATACTTGCATTGATGTTTAAATAACATTACATCTAGTACTTCCCTATGTATAATAAGATCTTGGTTGAATAGTCTTAATAAAATCATTTAACCTGTGTCTTTGAGTATCTGATGAATAAATCTGTTCTCAACAATCTGTATGATAGTAAACTTTATAGTTATGTCTGGCTATGAAGATAGCTTAGCTTACATGCCCGAGACCCCAGCAGTCCCAGGTTCAATGTCTGACACCACCAGAGGCCAGAGGTGAGAGGTGCTCTGGTTTCTCTCATCAGCATCAGTGATAAAAATAAATAAATTAAAAATAACAGTACAGTGAAATTTTAATGGTCAAGAATCTCTTAGGGTCTACGAAACACAGTTTTTCCTTTGATGTTCTAATATGGGCATGGCACATGGACGATATTCAATTAGTGTCATCATAATTATGATTAATTATGAATAATTATGATGACACTAATTTGCATAGTAACCACTGATGAACTATAGCACTGTGCAGAGTATAGCTGTGTCATCTATTTCAGCCTCACACCCACTCTGTGTGGTATGTATTACTACTACCATAACAAATGGGAGGTCAGTTTGATATCTCCGTTTTTCTTCTGTGACATTCAAACACATCAGTGGTTTGGATTTGGTCTCACATAGAGAAAGAAATGTATTGAATTTATCATAATTTACTAGACAGTCTTCTCTAGGTGAATGCCAATAAATCAAAAAGGAATGTGGACCCTTGCTGAGACACATTATACTTTCTTTCCAGAGACTCTCTACTTAAGTTTCTCATCATTTGAAGTCATTCTGTTACTTGTCCCAGAGGACCACGTGACAGAGTCATGACAAATAGGCCTGCTTCCTGACTGATCACTATTCAGAAATGCAAGGGGGGGTCCACAATACCGCCTTCCAATCTGATGACTGTGGTGTGCATTACATCACAGAATTCCAAATTAAAACTTGGAAGGGGTTTCTCTACAAGTTTTCAAATATTCCCTGAACACAGGACATATTTTCATTTAGAGAGACTCCAAGAATATTGTTTTTTTTAAAATAAATTTTTCTATTTTTATTTATTGGGAATAAAGATAGAGAGAAATTGAGAGGGTAAGGGTAACAATGGAGAGAGAGGGAGAGGGAGACAGAGAGATCTATAGCACTGCTTCACCACTCATGAAGATTCCCCTCTGCAGATGGGGACCAGGAGCTAGAACCTAGGTGCTTGAAAACTGTTAGTCAATTAGGTGTGCCACCATTGTCAGCTTAGGGGAGAACTGTGTAGTTAATTCAGGCTGCAGTAAATACTGGTTGTCTTTATATCCCAATATAGGTTTCACAAAACGTCTCTGTATTGCAAAAAAAAAAAAAAAAAAAGTCTGGAGAATTATTCAGGACCATTGAAAAACAATCTTTCCACTCTGAAAAGTTCCAGTATTATAAAATGTTGAATTACCTTTGATGTTATTTAAGAAAAGCCAAAATTTTGCCCAAAAACTTGCCCCAAATTTTGCCTTGTTCTAAGGGAAAACATCCAATATTTCCCCAGTGAGTCTAATTTCAGTGGTAGATTTCTTTTTTCTTTTTTCTTTTTTTAGTAGATAATCTTTACTAAATAAAGGATTTTGTTTTCTCTCAAAAAAGATTTATTTAGTGAGAGAGAGTCAGATGAGGAGAGCTGGATGGTGGCGCATCTGGAAGAGCTCCCATGTTTTCCAATTCCAAAGGACCCAGGTTCAAGCTCCCTGGTCTCCACCTGCAGAGGGAGAAGCTTCACGAGTGGTGAAGCAGAGCTATGGGTGGTTCTTTCCCTCTCTGTCTTCCTCTTCCCTCTCAATTTCTCTCTGTCTCTGTAAAATATTTTTTAAAAAAGAAGAATCTGAGCATGGCTCAGTTCTGGCATATGGTTGTGGTGGGGACAGAGCACAGGCTCTCAGACATGCCAGTCCTGTGCTCCTACGCACTGAGTTATCTCCCCAAGCCAGGATGTTCCCTGGCAACTGAAGTAAATAAGCATCCCCTGGCAACAATGACTGAGTCTTTCAGAAATGAGTATGTGTTTCATGTCAGAGCAAAAAGATACAATGAGACAAGGCAGGGGGAGTTTCCTACTCCTCTTCTTTTCTTCTTCTCCTCTTTTTGTTTTGCATATTTGGCATTCTCGATTTATGAGCCTGTAGTTGCAGTGGACCATAATAATTATTCCACAGAGGCACACCTGAGCAACAACATTTGGGATCACCACTCAACCCAGCCAGAGGGGAAGTCTGACATGCTCCTGCATGATTCAGCCCTGTGCTTCAATGAGTTAGTTGCTCCTAGACTACTTCCTTCCTTGGGGTCGTCTCGATGCCCCTCCTACTTCTCTTGCCTTCTTCTTTCTCTTCCTTATCCTACTTCTCTCTCTCGGAAAAGAGAGGAGAAAAGAGAGAGAGAGAGAGAGAGAGAGAGAGAGAGATTAAAGGACAGACCAGAGAACTGCTCATCTCTGACTCATGATGGTGCTGGAGTTTGAACTTATGATCCCAGAGCTTCAGGCATGAAAGTTATTTGCAGAACCATTATGCTATCTTCCCAGTCCTCCCCTTACTTCTCTTTATCATCATCAGGTTGTTCATATCTGAGGTTCCCATTATTTAAAAGTATTTTTATATAAGGTACTTAATATAGTAGATAGCACAAAGACAGTGTGAAGTGACCATTCTCCTTTTGGTAATTTTTAGAATCATTACTGAATGGATGATCATTTGGCGAGAATTTGAGTATTACTTGAGTAACTTAGTATACTTGGAGTAACCTAGTGTCCCACACTTATGAAATTCTAGTTTTGTGAAAACTGACATCAAGCAAATATTGTAATAGTCAAGAATGTTGGGAGAAACAGCAAAATGGAAGAATGAGAGTTAAAATAATGTGAGCTGGGGGGCTGGGGAGTGGTACACCTGACAAGCACATATACTACAGTGTTCAAAGACCTGGGTTCAGGTCCCTGGTCCCCATCTTCAGGAGGAAAGCCTCATGAGTGGTGAAGTAAAGCTGCAGGTATCCTTCTGTCTCTCTCCTTCTCTATCTCCCCTCCCCTCGTAATTTCTCTCTGTTTCTATCCAATAATAAATAAAATAATAAATAATGTTTCTATCCAATAATAAATAAAATAATAAATAATGTTAGTTTAAAAAAAAAAGAAGGCTGGGTGGTGGCGCATCTGGTTGAACACACGTTACCATGCACAAGGACCCAGGCTCAAGCTCCTGGTTCCCACCTGTATGGGGGAAACCTTGCAAGGAATGAAGCAGTGCTGCAGGTGAGTCTTTTTCTCTCTTTTTTTCTTTTTTAAATTCTTTTTTTCCCAAGATTTTAATTTTTTTAAAGGAATTTTTATTAACTTTATTTATTAGATAGATACAGCCAGAAATTGAGAGGGAAGGGGAAATTTAAGAGGGAGGGAGACAGAGAGACACCTGCAGTACTGCTTCACCACTTGTAAAGCTTTCCCCCTGCAGGTGGGGACCAGGGGCTCGAACCTGGGTCCTTGCATATTGTGGCATGTGTGCTCAACCAGGTGCCCCATCACCCAGCCCCTTCGCTTTCTTTCTCTGTCTTCCCCTCCTTTTTAAAAATTTATATTTATTTATTTTTCCTTTTGTTGCTCTTGTTTTTTTATTGTTGTTATAGTTATTATTGTTGTTGTCATCATTGTTGACAACAGAGAGAAATGGAGAGAGGAGGGGAAGACAGAGAGGGGGAGAGAAAGACAGACACCTGCTTCACTGCCTGTGAAGTGACTCCCCTGGAGGTGGGGAGCCGGGGGTTTGAGCTGGGATCCTTCAGTGGTTAACCCACTGTGCTATTGCCCAACTCCCTCTTCTCCTTTTCTATTTTTCACTGTCTCTATCCAATTAATTAACTAATTAATTAATTATATTTTTAAAAAGGTCTAAAGGAAAGAAAAATCAAATGATAGTTATTTTTAAAATGTTCTTTTATTATCTTTATTTACTTATTGAACAGACAGCCAGAAATCAACAGGGAAGGGAGACAGATAGAAAGATACCTACAGCCCTGCTTCACCACTTGTGAAACTTTCCCCCTGCAAGTGGGGAGCCAGGGGCTCGAACCAGGATCTTTGTGTGGGTCCTTGCGCTTCATACTATGTGCAGTTAACCCAGTGTGCCACTGCCTGCTTACCACACTCCCCCCTCCTGCCCCATGATAGTTCTTGAGGTTGCTAGGCAGGAAATGGAAGACAAAGATTTGCAAAACTGAAAGTTACCACAAAGATCCTTCTTTCTTTGCAGTTCAAAGTTTGATGGGCTTATGTCAGTGACTACAGAATTTTTTTTTTAATTTCTTTATTGGGGAATTAAGACTATAGAATTTTGGGAGTTAGGTGGTAGCACAGCTGGTCAAGCGCACATGGTGCAAAGCGCAAGGACTGGTGTAAGGATCCTGGTTCGAGCCTCCAGCTCACCACCTGCAGGGGAGTCACTTCACAAGCGGTGAAGCAGGTCTGCAGGTGTCTATCTTTCTCTCCCCCTCTCTGTCTTCCCTTCCTCTCTCCATTTCTCTCTGCCCTATCCAACAACAGCGATATCAATAATAATAATAACTACTACAAGGGCAACAATAGGGAATAAATAAATATTTAAAAAAAGACTATGGAATTTTATAGGCACATCAGTCCTAAAAATCTAAACCCTGGAATATAGAGTCCCAATCATTTATAGGTCAAATTATCATTTATGATATTTTTTCAGAGTGTTAGAACAGATAAACTCAATCATTTAGTTCAAAGGCTTACTGATAATTCAGAAAGCAATACTTCACATTTCAAAATACTTCTCTGATTTTGGAAGTGCACTTAAAAAACATACATGTGGGGGTCTGAGCGGTAGTGCAGCAGGTTAAGCTCACACGGCATGAAGTACAAGGATCGCGTAAGGATCCCAGTACTGGCCCCTGGATTCCCAACTGCAAGGGACCAGGTCGCTTCACAAGCAGTGAAGCAGATCTGCAGGTGTCTATCTCTCTCTCCCCCTCTCTGTCTTCCCCTCCTCTCTTGATTTCTCTCTGTCCTATACAACAACAATAATAAGGGCAACAAAAATGGAGAAAATGTTCGCAGGAGCAGTGGATTCGTAATGCAGACACCAAGGTCCAGTGATAACCCTGGAGCATCCCCGCCTCCCCTGCAAATACATGTGTTAAGTTCTTGGCAGCCACGAAGAGACAATTTGATTTTTTTACCCCCATGCATGAGTCACTTTCAAATCTATCAAGGTTTTAAAATGTGATGTGTACAAGAGTTTGCAGTTTCTATAAAATCTGTTCCAAATATATAGCTGTGGTGGAAAAAGAAAGAATAATAGTTTTTTTCTGGACTTTTAGCAAGCTGATAGTCATATAATCATATCAATCCTGTAGTCAATGAAATTGAGCAGTCAGTGATTAAACTAACTTTTTTTTTGCCTCCAGGGTTATCACTGGGGGTTGGCACCTGCACTACAAATCCACCACTCCTGGCAAATACCACTCCTGGCAGCCATTTTCTTCTGTTTTTATGAGATAGGACAGAGAGAAATTGAGTGAGGAGGGTGAGGTAGAAAGGGAGAGAGAAAGACACCTGCAGACCTGCTTCACTACACATGAAGAATCCCCCCTGCAGGTGTGGAGATAGAGGCTCAGACCCAGATCCTTACATGGTCCTAGAATTTAGTACTATCTGCACTTAACCAGGTGAGCCACCACCTGGGCCCCCTATGACAAAACTTTACTGATCCCCCTCCATTACTGTGACTGGTGTAGACCACTGGGTATCCAGCAGTCCAGAGGGGTGGCTGGTCAGATATGTGGGTGTCGTTGAAGTAAGAACTTGTCTTGAGAATATCTTACTTAATGATCAAGACTTTAGTCCTTGGTGGGCCACAGACACTTTTGAGAACCTAAGGACTAATGTGTTGCTACCCCAACTCTTGAGTACATAGTTGAGTCCAGGAAAGACAGTTTGAGATAAAACAGAATCATCTGTTGTTCTGCAAACTTGGTAACAGAGTGTAGCTCTGAGACCCAAGTGGTGAAGCTTTCTGGCCTCTCAGTGTCAGGTGGGATGCATTGGATCGACCTTCTCGTGGTGCATCCTGTGAGTACCCATTCATTGGGGAAACTGACGATCCTTCCCAGCCGACTGAATCCACATGGATCCCAGTCACTTTCAAAGCCAGCAACAAGCAGCTCCTGACAGCTTTCAACCTGATGCTGTTGACTGGCTACGGAAGAAGGGCAAACGCTAGAAGAAGAAGAAGTGTCAAGGTGAAAGACAAGTGGTCTCCTCCCATGCTGTCACAGGTCGCCACCTGGAGGGGGCAGGGTAGGTGCTGGTTGCCTTTGCAGCTCCAGAGGTAGTGGCAGTAAAGGACTGAGGCTGCCATCCTGGGAGGGCAGGGCAGAGGAGGTCCATTCCTGGCACTGAGGCTGTAGGCACAGAGGTCTGAGGCTCTGCTAGAGGAAGTGGACACAGCACAGTTTGCTATGTAGGGGAGCAGGCAGCATGGGCTTCAGATAGGACCCCTTAGTGGGAGTGGGGTGGGACACCCTGGGGAAAACCAAGAAAGTGTTTGCTATGAAAGTACTTTGAGGGTGACTGACACTTAAGAAAAGGGGGTGGGGGGGTGTCAGTAGTGAGAACCTAGATGCCCAACCTCCTACATTTTTATTAATGACCACTGGGGATAGCAGGGTATATGCCACTTAACACTGTCTATATTGTGCTCTGATCCCTGAACCCCAAAACATGGTTTCTGATGGGTCTGACATCAAAGTTTTTTCCTGAGTTATTCTGAGTGGACTAACATGAGTTCTGCCATTCAAAAGTGAAACAATGAACTGAGGTGTCTTCATTGTAGTTTTGTTGTTGCTGCTGTTGTCACTGGGGCCTCATTGCTCTGGACTAACCTCTGCGGAAGGAAATAGACAGGGTCCAGGATGGTGGTACACCTGGTTGAGTACACATGTTATAATGCACAAGGACCCAGGTTTGAGCCCACAGTCCCCACCTGCAGGAGGAAAGCTTTGCAAGTGGTGAGGCAGTGCTGCAGGTATCTCTCTCTGTCTCCCTCCCTATCATACCCTTCCCTCTCCATTTCTGGTTATCTCTATCCAGTAAATAAAGATAATAAAAATTTAAAAAAGAAAAGTCACTAAAAAAAGAGACAGACAGAGGGAGAAATACCACAACAGCAAAGCTCACCCAAGTGTTCTGGGGGCCTTGCTCAAACTTGAGCATGGCAAAGCAGGCACCCTCCGGAGTGAGCTATTTCTGCTGGGCTAGCATGGGGGTGCCTCTTCCCAGGTGCATAACTCTCTGGGTTGGAAAGAACTTGACCGGTGCCAGCCTGGGCTGCTACTCACTCAGCAACACGAAAGATGACTCAGGAACCAAACACATGGTGTCAAAACAATGCAATATCTTTATTGATCAGACAGCCAAAGCTTTTAAAAGTCTGACCTGGAAGTGGCAAGTCGGAAATGGAAATAGCTAGGAAAGGGGCAAAAATGGGGCGCGAAAGGTAGGAACTTCCTTGTCAACTGTTTCGAGAGTTTTAACTGGTAGGATTAATAATACCCTGCAGGCAGGGAGGGTCTTGAGGGTAGAAAGAAGACAGATCAAAGGAATGGAATTAGTGGGGATCTTTCAGGCAAAACAATGATCATGTAGATAGGCCATAGTATCAGGAATGCAGGGTGCTTTGTGAAGCAGGGAGTCTGATAAGACAGGGTACACCTTTGGGGCTACTCCTGTTCCTCCTTGCTCAACTTCTCAGTAGAGAGACTGACAGGATAGATGCACTCCTCAGGTCAAGTCCTGCCAAGCTCAACCATATCCTCACAATTTCCTGACATTGTCCCCTTTCTTTTTATCTAATGGCCATAGTATCAGGAATGCAGGGTGCTTTGTGAGGCAGGGAGTCTGATAAGATGGGGAAAACCTTTGGGGTTACTCCTGTTCCTCCTTGCTCAACCTCTCAGTAGAGAGAGATACTGACAGGGTAGACACACTCCTCAGGTCAAGCCCTGCCAAGCTCAACCACATCCTCACAATTTCTCGACATGTTTCACCAGTCCTTTATTTTATTTTGGCCTCCAGGACTTTGTACCTTCAGGAATCCACTCTCCTAGCAGACTCTCTTGCCTTGCCTTGCCTTCTCTCTCTCTTTGTGTGCGTGTCTCCCTCTCTTCCAGATAGCGGGTAAAAGACAGCAAGGGAGAGAGATGGGAGACAGAGAGAGATGAGACATCATAGCACTGATCCACCATTCATAAAGCTTTCCCCTTTGCATGATGGCCAGGGGCTCACATCAGTGTCTTCATAGACAATGAGCACTCTACTAGGTGAGCCACCTTCTGGCTCCCTCAGCTTGAATGTTCTTATACTTGTATTTAGTGCAGTTACAAACTACATCCAAACCACATTCATAGTCAAGATCTTTCTACATATTCTCTGGTGTATTCTCTATTTCTTGCTTCAGGAAACCCATAGAAGAAAAGGTTTTCCACCTGCCACTGAGAGGATGGAACATGCTCCCTCAGTGCATATAGCAGGAAGGTGGACAAGGTGACAGGAAGTGTGCAGGGCACAGCTCTCCAAATTGAGAGAAGGACATTTGGAAGGAAGCTGACAAGTTAGATAGGTTCCAAATAATTCCACTCGGTGAGGATACACAGACTCAGCCAACTCAGGTAATGCTGCCCTCAGTCACCTATTGGCAAAGTTCCAGCTCTAACATTCCTCAAAAGGTTCTGGGGTTCTAAGGCTGGGCAGTGGCACACCTGGTTAAGCACTCACATTGCAGTGCATAAGGACCCAGGTTCAAGTCCCTGGTCCCCAGCTGTGTGTGGGGGGGTACTTCACAAGTGGTGAAGTAGGGCTACAGATGTCTCTCTCTTTCCCTCTCATTTTCCTTTCCCCTCTCAATTTCTTTGTCTCTATCCAATAATAAATAAATAATAAATTTTTAAAAAGGTTCTGGATTTCACACTGCATAGACCCTATCTACTTTATGAAAATAGTTTGATGTGTCTCCTCAGCAGTGTTCTCTGTCCAGCCTCTGACCATACCTTGCAGTATGCTCTTCACTATGACCTCCGTGTGGTCAGCCAGGAGCTCTGCCTTGGTGATGGCAGCCAGGGACAGGTAGTTGGACATGTTCCTGCACAGCTCCCTGTTGCCTCTCTGGAGAAACTTGACTGCAATGGGGATGGCTAACACCATCACAGGGGGCCGGTTGTAATTCTGGGGAACAGAGAATGAAGCAACAAATAAGAAGCTGCTCATCAATCAGGTATTCCTTCATCCACAAACAAGTGATTGACTTCAGCTCCCAGAGTGCAGCTGTGAAGACACATACCCAATAGTGTTTTCACTGTAAGCAGGAACTTGCCGGCACCTATTCTTGTGCAGACAGTGATTGCCAGTCGACGTTCACAAGCAAGGCATGAAGGGAGATTAAAAAAAGAAGCACCTAATCCAGCTTGTGGTGTCCAGAAAGACTTTCTGGAGGGGGTGATGTCTAGTGTGTGAATGGTGGGGGGGGGGTTAGTGACAGAGAAGAAGGAAAGAGAACATAGGTGCATGGAGCAAAGAGAGCTTGTGCATCTAGGAAACTCTAAGTAGTTGCAGACATGCTGGAGGTGGGGGTGAGAAGTATAGGGGGAGGAAGGAAAGGAGGCATATCTAGACAGTTCTCCCAAGCCACGCTAAGGAGTCTGGAATATCACCTTAGCGTGATCTGGCTTCATTGATGAAAGGAATAATGCCTTAGATCCACTGTGAGGAAACAACTGAAGAAATGCTGAGCAAGGTGCTTTCTGATTGTATCTTTTTAAAAAAATATATTTATTTATTTATTCCCTTTTTTTGCCCTTGTTGTTTTATTGTTGTAGTTATTATTGTTGCTATTGATGTCGTCGTTGTTAGATAGGACAGACGACATTGGGCATGTTCAGGGTGGTATGGCTGTAGACTGTTGGATAGGACAGAGAGAAATAGAGAGAGGAGGGGAAGACGGGGGGGGGGGAAGATAGACACCCGCAGACCTTTGGTCCTTGTGGAGATAAGTCATAAAAAGAGGGATGGATAAGTGAAAACATCTGAAAGGTGTTATCGGAATCAGGAAGTGGGTCCTTCCAGGTTTTCTTTATTATCAATAGAAGCTAAGGTTACTAGAAACCTTACCCCAGCATGGCTGGAGGGTCTGGGTGAGTGGTTGTGCTGCTGGATCTGAAGCCAGAGACCCATGGGGGGGAGGGGGGAAGAGGGGAGAAGGGGAAGGGGGGAGGGGAAGAGGGAGGGAAGGGAAGGGGAAGAGGGGGGAAGAGGGGGAAGAGGGGGGAAGGGGAAGAGGGGGGAAGGGGGAATGGAGAGGAGGAAGGGGTAATGGGGAGAAAGAAGGGGAAGGGAGGTAGAGGAAGGGGGAAGGGGAGGAGGGGAAGAGGAGGAGGGGAAGGGGGAAGAAGGGGGAAGAAGGGGAAGAGGAAGAAGAGGGAGAAGGGGAAGAGGGAGAAGAGGGGAAAAGGAGGAAGAGGGGGAAGGGGAAAGAGGGGGAGGAGGGGAAAGAGGGGGAAGAGGGGGGCTCCAATGGGATCCCTACACTGGCTGTTCCTTGCACTTTGCACTATGTGGTTACATGCACTTAACCTGCTGTGCTACCGTCCAAGTCCCCTGATTGTATCTTTGAAACTTCAATGTTGGCTAAAACTTTCAAGAAAATAAATGCACATAATGCGACTGAGAGATGGCTCACCTGGTAGAGTGCATGCCTGGTCATGTACAAGGCCCTGAGTTTGTGCCTCAGTATAATAGAGCATAACCCAAGTAGCACCACAAGAACTCCATGGGCAGTGACACAGTGCTGTGGTGTAACTTCCACCCCCCCCAATCTCTCATGCTCTCTTTCAATAAAAAAATGAAATAAACTGACCCAGGGAAGTTACTCAGTGGCGGTATCTGGTGGGCCTGAGCCACTGAGCTTATTCCTTGGTCCCTCATACACAAAAGTAGTAAAAATAGAACTGAAAATGAATGGGATTCTAGATTCCACAATCATTTTTTTTCTTGATTTACTTTGTGATTGAACAGCAGTACCCTTACCTACAAAAAAAAAAAAAAAAAAAAGTCCCACCTGCAAGGGAGTCGCTTCACAAGTGGTGAAGCAGGTCTGTAGGTGTCTATCTTTCTCTCCCCCTCTCTGCCATCCCCATCTCTCTTGATTTCTCTTTGTCCTGTCCAACAAAAACAATGAACAGCAATGGCAACAATAACAACAACTAGGGCAACAACAACAAAAATTTTTTTAAATGCTCTCTGCATTTAACTGCTTAAGTAGGAAGTTATATTTGGAAAAAAAATTATGCTTTTTTTTCCTTAAAAAAAGAATGGTATGTCTTTGTCACCATCAATCATTCTGGTCATGAGTCTCCCACCCTGTGTTCACTGATGGACCCACACAGAGGTCCTAGGCTACGGTGAAGCCCAATAACATAACACATCTGCCTTGTAACCAAAACCTCATTTCTGATGACTGAAACTTTTCCTGCCTTTAATGTTTAGTCTCTCTCTCTCATCCCAAAGAATACTGGGTTAATGGGCCAAAACAATGACACTATGCTCTCTTTTGATTGACATACTCTGCTGACACTTGGAGTTTATGGAGGCCAACTGATTTGTCTATTTTCTTAATAGTAATAATAGTAATATTTGTAGGGGTAGATAACTTAATAGTTATGCAAAGTGACCCTCATGCCTGAGGCTCAAAAGTCCCAGGTTCAATCCCCTGCATGAAGAGAAGCCAGAGCTGAGTAGAGCTCTGGTAAAATAATAATAATAATAATATAAAAGACAATATTCTCTCTCTGCTTTTTGAAGGCCACATTCAAGTTTCCTCAAACTGGAGTGGCTAAGTGTTTCTCAAACACCTTAGTTTCACTTATACAATTTCTTCATTTCTTGGTTGCTCCTATAGATAAATTCTCTCTTTCTACTCCATGTAAGTTTTTGTTGGCTTAGCTTTTATATGAAATATCTCTGTCCCTGTCATGACTGGTCAAAGGCCAAGCTCTGAGAGTAGGACATTATCACAAATTCTTTTTTTTTTTTTTTTTTTAGTTTTTCTTTTCTTTTCTTTCATTCTTTTTTCCTCCCTTCCTCCCTCCCTTCCTTCTCTCTCTCTCTCTCTCTCTCTCTCTTTCTTTCTTTCTTATTAGATGAAGACAGAGGGAACTGAGAAGGGAGGGAGAGGTAGGGAGAGAGACAGAGAGACACCTGCAGCCCTGTTTCAAACTGCAAGGACTGGCTGTGCTACCACCTGATTCCTTCTTTTTCTTTTTTTTTCCTAATTCTACTCATTTTAACGAGAGAGATTTATAGAGAGAGCCCAGAGACCTGGTCAGCTCTGGTTTATGGAAGGAACTGAACCTGGGACTTTCAGTGCCTCAGACATGAAAGTCTTATGGTGGGGTGAGGGAGACAGCATAATGGTTATGCAAACAGACTCTCATGCCTGAGGCTCCTAAGTCCCAGGTTCAACCCCCCGCACCACCATAAGCCAGAGCAGAGCAGTGCTCTGGTGTTTCTCTGTGTGTGTGTGTGTGTCTCTCTCTGCGTCTCTGCATCACAAATTCTTACAGAGCTTCCCAACAAAGAACTACATGCTTGAGTTGACCTGATCAAGCCTGAGTCTTTGGCCAAGAACAATGTGCAGTCAGAGAGCTGTAAGTCTTCTTTCTGTTAAAGGCACATGTGTCGGGAGTCGGGCTGTAGCGCAGCGGGTTAAGCGCAGGTGGCGCAAAGCACAAGGACCGGCATAAGGATTCCGGTTCGAACCCCGGCTCCCCACCTGCAGGGGAGTCGCTTCACAGGCGGTGAAGCAGGTCTGCAGGTGTCTATCTTTCTCTCCTCCTCTCTGTCTTCCCCTCCCTCTCTCCATTTCTCTCTGTCCTATCCAACAACGACAACAACAATAATAACTACAACAAAAAAAAAAACAAGGGCAACAAAAGGGAATAAATAAATAAAATAAATATTTTAAAAAAAAAGGCACATGTGTCTTCAAGCACATATACTTGTGACGTGTTGAAAAAACACAGATGGTGGCATTGGGAACTCCAACTTGTATGCCCTACCAATTCTGAACACACACAGGCACCGCCAAAGATTAACAGAAATCAGTATTCCCAACAAGTGGTGTTTTTAAACCTTGAGGCTGAGCTAATGCTTGCCAACAGCAATGAAAGAACAGGATGTCTTAACCAACTGGATCATATTCTTTTTACAACAATTCTGAACGTTTTAGGAAAAAAATAGTGGGCAGCTAGTGAAATCTTTGAAGTGTGGCTCCAAGTGCAATGTATGAAAAATGTATATGTCATTATTTGAAAAACCAAAATGCTGACACTATCAATCTTTCCTTCCACACATGTCACTTGGAAATCTTTCAGATGACAGGAGAAGTGAAGAATTAACTAAAGAGCATAAATGATATAAAACAGGAATTGTCCCAAATGGATCTCCATCACTAAACTGTGTCTAGATGGTTCCTGGTGTATTAAGAAGCCATGAGCACTGCTGATAGCAACGGGAAGATCTGGAGGTCACTTGACAGTTGTCATACACCCTCCTTTCAGATTCTCTCTCAAAAGATGCTAAGGGGGTGGCCAGTGAAGTGGATCTAGGGTCCATTAAATCATTTTACCTCTGAGATTATTCAGATGACAGGACTACTAATGGCACATGTACAGAGAAAGTCCTCTGCTCACTTGGATAAACAAACTGACAAGAGCAACTGTTTTCATCCAAGCCCACGATGGACATTGTCCCTGAGTGCTTATATGAGCTATAGGTACATGTATGCGCTTACACAACTTAGGACACATGTGCCTGGTAAATTACTATGAAGAAGTAAAGGTTTGCTTTACTTCTTTTTTTCTTTTTGATAGAGATAGAGAAAAATTGAGAAGAGAGGGGAAGATAAAGGGAGAGAAAGAGAGGAGATACAGCCACGGAGGGGTGAGGGGGAGTGAGGGAGGGAGGGAGGGAGGGGGGAGGGAGAAGGAGAGGGAGAGAGAGAGAGAGAGAGGGAGAGAGAGAGATGGGGAGAGAGAGAGAGAGGGAGAGAGAGAGCGAGAGAGAGAGAGAGAGAGAGAGAGAGAGAGAGATCTGCACCACTATTCCACCACTTGTAAATCTCTCTCCCTGCAGTTGGAGACTGGGGACTTGAAACTGGATCCGTACACACTATAATGTATGCACTCCAGCAGGTTTGTCACTATCACCACCACCACCAGCCCCCAGCCCCCAGGACAGTCATTTCTATGTGGCAGCAGAAGCAAAAGAAGGCTTTGTTCTATCATATTTCTAAACTAGATTAGCACCCATTTGAGCTCTGGGTAGATATTTTCCTTTTGAAAATGCACTTTGGGAACTTTTCCCAGTGTTTTAAAATTGAAGAGAACAAAGCTAAGTGGAAGAGAGATCTGTCTGAGGTGATAGCAACTCAAAAGCAATTTGGCTCACAGAACTTGGATTCAAGTAAGAGCAATAAAAAAGTAATTTCAAGAGATACTATATGCTCTTTATTAAGATCATTATTTTGTGATTATTCACCCCATATAATCAGACTAATTTTGTATTTGCATATAAAATGCTCTGTTCCTGGCAGCATGGACATATATCTTCTAAAGGGCACAGGCACTGAAGTCTTCCCAGGGGGTCTACTGACAGGTTTTAAGAAAGCAAGTGTCAGGAACCAGGACTGAGTAGGGTCCTGGCTTCCCATTTCATGTCACTGTCTGTGTGACCTTGACTGGGAGGCAAGTACCAGGGCCCATTCTGCATTCAAGTGGAGCAGGTGTGGAAGTCAGAGGACAGTTTCTTGAATTATTTGTTTATCCATTCATCGAGCTATACAATGAATATTATTTTTTTGTCCTTAGTATGTGCTATTCACTATTAGATGAATGGGACCTGTGAATAAAATAGAGCTTCTATGTTGGGGAAGTTGTGAACAGAAGCTACAGTAAATACTTGAATGCACACCTGTTAGAAAGTGCTGAGAGCTATTTCAGAGTCTTCTGGAGGTGACTATGACACTGATGATAGCAATCACAGTTAATGTCAGGTACCGCCTTTTTGTGTTCGAACATTTTATGTGGGATTTTCCAGTTTCTTATTTGGATCTTGACACACAGAAATTACTTTTTTTACTTAGTGCCTGTACACATCTTATCTCTCACATAGATTAGAGTTTGCTGTGGTATTTCTTTGAATTCTCCACAGTGTAAACTGCATATAATAGGGACTGCATAAAACCTCGATTTTTTAAATTACCAGACTACCTGGCTTGGCGCTTGGTGGTTTGTGGTGTCTTTTTACAGTATTTTTTTTTAGTATCTGAATGCTATCAAATATTGTCTCTTGGCTCAAAGGTACCACATGCTTACTGGAGCAGTCAGACCTGTATCAAGTAGCATGGCATTAAACACTGACAGACCTGCAAAATGCAACTCATGATATCAGATGCGATTTTTGCATGTGGAGTGTCTTCGTCTCTGCCTGTGGGCCTCAGGTTGTGCTCCAAGCAGGAATCCCAGAGCCCCACAAGGGCCTTTGCGTGCTTTTCAATGGATTCTGTCTCCCTGATGGCTGTTGTGATTCTCGTGATACAGATTTCCACCACGGCCTGGTCATTGTTGTTGGTTTGATAATCCTGTTCAAAAGAAAACCTTCATGTTACACAATACTCTGAAAATACTTGGAAGGCTAATAATGTTTTGTTAGCCTTCAAAGGGCCAACAAAACATTGTCTCGGTCATGTAATTAATAGGTGTGCCATGCCATGTGCTAAGGAGTGAGGCTGGAAAGTCCATTACAACAAAGGCTTCTTCCTCGGAGATCAGAATCTTGTGTTCAAGGCAGATAGACAAATGTGCTCCCTGGGCTGGTGCTATCCCAGATGCTCAATCTGGGAGCAGTGAGAGTCTAAGGGGGCTTAATCATTCGCTTGTAAGTGGGGTTAGTCTTCAAGCTATTTCAGTTTCTATGTCTGTAATAGGCCAGGGTTACTTCTGACTCTGCTGTCCTAGTAACTTTTGTAAAATATTTCTAAGTAAGCTTGCAGTTTCTCTTTACAATACACACTTCCTGTTGGGTCTCTTTCTGAACCTAACAGAAAACCTCATTTCATTTCTCCCTTCAATTCAGTTCAATTACGTACCAAACCAATTTTATCTTTCACAAAGCAAAATTTCTCCCATCCTTTAGTTTTTGTGTAATTCTATTGCAAATATCTAGTGATCTTTATCGATAGATATAATACGATCACTCAAGGCATCTAAATGTGAAAAACACAGCCAGAGCCTCAATTTGGAAAACTGGTGTGAGTGTAAATCCTCATGGAATTCTGAACAAAATTGGAAGAGTAATAGGGCAGGGAAGCAGTTTAGTTCTCACTCTACTGTATGTTATGAGAAACAGGGAGAGGAGGCTTTTCTTTGCTCCAGCTTGACCCAGCTTTTTCAGTCTTATAACTAATGCTGCAGTAAACCTCTTGTGACTGAAGCCCTCTCCTCACTGTAGATGACTTACAGCCAAGTTTCTCCAGAAGTGGAAACAAAGGACAGGAACACTTTTAAGGTGTGTGATGTACTCTGAAAAACCGTTTTACAGAAAGTTGTTACTGATTTATAATCCTATTGGCTGTGTGAAGGCATACTCTACCCATTGCACTCTGGAAAGGACAGAGTATTTTTAATCTCTGCTGACTTCATCAGTGACAAAGCAATATGCCGTTGCTATTTCACTTGGACTGTCTGATAAAAAGTGAGGTTGAATATTTTCATATGTTAATTGGTCATTTGTTCCATCCCCTTTGGGAACTGCCTACCGTATCTTATGTCTACTACTCTTTGGATGACTTCATTTATTTTTTGTCCCCCTTTGTTGTATTGTCTTTCCTCTTAAGCATATTAAGCCGACATTTGGCATATCAGCTGCAAATATGTCAATGGTAATTAAAAAAATTATTGGCATACCAAGCTTGTCAGTTTTGTCTTTCTTTCCTTCCCTTCCCTTCCCTTCCCTTCCCTTCCCTTCCCTTCCCTTCCCTTCCCTTCCCTCCTTTCTCTTTCTTTTTTCCTCCCTCCTTTCCCTTCCCTCCTTCCTTCCTTCCTCCCTCCCTCTCTCTCTCTCCCCTTCCCTTCCCTTCCTTCCCTTCCCTTCCCTTCCCTCCTTTCTCTTTCTTTTTTCCTCCCTCCTTTCTCTTCCCTCCTTCCTTCCTTCCTCCCTCCCTCTCTCTCTCTCCCCCTCCCTTTTTCTCCCTTCCTTCCTTCCTTCCTTCCTTCCTTCCTTCCTCCCTCCTTCCCTCCCTCCTTTCCTTCCTTCCTTCCTTCCTTCCTTCCTTCCTTCCTTCCTTCCTTCCTTCTTTCCTTCCCTTCTCTCTTTCCTCCAGTCACTGGGCTTGGTGCTGGCACTATGAATCCACTGCTTCTGGTGGCCACTTTTTTTTTTTATTATTATTCGACAGGACAGAGTAATTGAGAGGGATGGGGAAGGGGAGATAGAGAGGGAGAGAGAAAGAAAGACACCTGCAGACCTGCTTCACTGCTTGTGAAGTGTCCTCCCCAGCCCCCCCCCCACAGGTGGGGAGTAGGGGCTCAAACCCAGAACCTTACGCAGATCCTTGCACATAGTACTATATGTGCTCAACGGGTGTGCCACTGCCTGGGCCCCTCCTTTTCTTCTTCTACAATAAATTGCTTGTTTGTTTATTTATTTATTTATTTATTTATTTATTTATTTTTGAAAAGGATAGGGTACAAAATTATTAGTGCTTTAATAGTGAACAATTAAAAATGATATAAAGAAAGAGTTTATAGTGAAAGTTGCTCCCCCTAAAGCCCCATCCCACTTCCTTAGGGGAGCCGTGCTCACCATTTCCTCTTGTGTTTGATACAGGACCTCTGACTACTCACAGCCACCCTCTACACAGCCTTCTCCCCCCATAGCTCTTTTAACTTCAAGCTTTCTATATTCAAAGGTTTTCTAAAAATTCACCCATATTCTTCTAGACTGATAAAATCTTTAACACGAGCTATTTTAAGAACTGTTCTTCTAGCCATTCTCTTAGCTCCTGAATCTTTCTTCGACTTATGGAAGTAAAGACACACACTTTCTTCTGAATTAAACTCTTCTACCATTATTTTGGAACACTCATTTCCTAGTAATTGTTTTATATACCTCAGGCATAATCGAAATGTGTATGCGGCTTAGTTTCCTATACAGGAACACACAATGGCTTTCTACTGTTCAAGTCCATTTTGTGTCCCTCAGGAAGAGTTTAAAGATTTCGAAGTCTACAGCACTGACAGATGACAGGATAAAGAAGTTATTGGACATATACTCAATGGAATTCTACTCTACAATTAAAAAAAAGGTGATAATTGTGTCTTCTGGAACAAAATGGATGGGTCTGGAGGTGGTTATGTTTTGTGAAGTGAGGTGAATGACAATTAGCAGATGGTCATACTAACAGATGGAATACAGAGAACTGAAGCACACAAACTTGCAAATTCTATAGGTTTTTTTAGTTCTTGATTAATTTGGCAACAAAATGTGGAATTATTATCATTCCTGCCCCTAGTAACTATTTGGTTTACCAATATGCAATTTATAGCTTGGTATTTTCTGTGTACAACTTGCCTGCATTTCTAGTGATTCTTTATAATATGATAATAAAAGCCTCAAATTTATATTAAACCAATCGTGACAAAGTTACAAGGAGAAATTTACAGCTCTAAAACTAGTGTGAAATTTAAAATCCCTCCCTTAGTAACTGACAGTCCAAACAAGCACAAATTTATTGAGGATGTAGAAAATTTGAAGAAGAAAATCAATGAGCATTCTTTAATCGACACACTGTCTTATACTCAGTTATCACGGAACACACATTTCTCTGGTGCCCAAATAAAAAACAGCTAAAGAGGCGGCAGATTATGGTGGCTAAGATCAATTTCTGAAGCCAAAATCTGGTCAGCTCTGGTTTATGGTGAAAAGGGGAACTGGACTGGGGACCTTGGTGCCTCAGGTGTGAAAGTCTCTTTGCATAACCATTATGCTATTCTCATCCACAACAAACTATATAATCTCCAAACAGGCTATAATATTAATGTCTCTATACCCTAGTTTCCTCATTAATAAAGTGTGGGGGGATATTAATACAAATAGTTTATTGAAATGAATAAGTTAGCATGTGGGAAATGGTTAGATAAGTCCCCAGAAAATAATACTACACATAAATACTTGATATCAAATGCAAGTCTCAAGTGTTTCCAAACAACTGGTACCAAACAGGCTCTTTTGTGATAATTAAGTTAAATTTTAGCTTAACAAAGAGGTTACAAAACTATGAGAAGGGCCAGGGAAACAGTGGAATGGTTATGCAAAAGACTTTCTTGCCTGAGGCTGGAAGGTTTCAGGTTCAAACTCTGGTACCACAATAACCAGGGAAGAGCAGTGCTTTGGTTTAAGAAATAGCAACAACAACAACAAAATTTGGGGGCAAATAAAAACACAAACTTCTAAGTCATTTGGATTCCAAGAGAAAATCACGAAGTAAAGCATTTAGAATTCATAATAAAAATGCTATCTTTGGGGACCAGGTGGTGGTGCACCTGGTTAAGCACTCACATTACAGTGCTCAAGGATGCAGGCTCAAGCCCCTGGTCCCCACCTTTTTTGGGGAAAGCTTCGTGAGTGGTGAAGCAACACTGCAGGTGTCTCTCTGTCTCGCTCCCTCTCTATCTCTCCCTCCTTATCAATTTCTCTCTGTCTCTATCCAATAATAAATAAGTAAAATAAAAACAGTATCTTTCAAAAACTTGTGGCGTAAAGCAAAGCGGTAGTTAGCAAGGACATTATGGCCTCAAATACTTGTATTAGAAAGTAAAACAGGGGCCGTGTGGTGGCGACTGGATTAAGTATGCATAGTACAAAATGCAAGGAACCATACAAGGATCGAGGTTTGAGTCCCTGGCTGCCCACCTGCAGGGGGGTCTCTTCATAAGTGGTGAACCAGGTCTGTAGGTGTCTCTCTCCCTTTCTATCTTCCCCTCCTCTCTCAATTTCTCTCTGTCCTATCGAATAAAATGGCCTCCAGGAGCAGTGGATTCATAATGCTGGCACCGAGCTCCAGTGATAACCCTGGAGGCAAAAAAAAAAAAAAATATATATATATATATATATATATATATATATGGGTGTCAAGCGGTAGTGCAGTGGGTTAAGCGCATGTGGTGCAAAGCGCAAGGACTGGGGTAAGGATCCCGGTTCGAGCCCTCGGCTCCCCACCTGCAGGGGAATCACTTCACAGGCGGTAAAGCAGGTCTGCAGGTGTCTATCTTTCTCTCCCCCTCTCTGTCTTCCCCTCCTCTCTCCATTTCTCTCTGTCCTATCCAACAACAACATCAGCAACAACAATAATAAAACAATAACTACAACAACAATAAAATAACAAGGGCAACAAAAGGGAAAATAAATAATAATAATAATAATAATTTTTAAAAAAGAAAAAGAAAGTAAAACAAATAAGCTAATCATACACTGAGAGAATTAAGAAAAGAATAACAGAATATAACCAGAGGAAAAGCAAAGAGGAACATTACAATAAAGATTTCAAAGGAATTAATGAGATAGGAAAATCTGACTTAATCAATAAACTAGAAACATTTCATTTATTTATTTTTCCCTTATTTTTGATAAGGAACAATATATTATTTATTTTCCTTATTTTTTTCCCTTTTTATTTATAGTTCCTCTGCTCTCTGGTTTACACACATTCTCTCTCTCTTTAAGACGAAAGGTAAGAGACAGAGAGGAAGAGAGAGACAGACAGAAGAAAGACAATACCAACTGACTATTCACAAAGCCACTGCACCTTCTTCACACAGACACCCCTCAAGTGTCCCCATGTGTTGGTCATGGGCTCAAACCCAGTCCCTTGAGTACAGTGAAATATATGCTTTACCAAGTGGGTCCTCTCCTGTTTCGTAGAAGCTTTCTTAATAAAAAATAACAAAACTCTGAAATTTCTGGTAAAAGAAAACATCGGGGGGAAAAGAGCATTTAAATATAGATGCAGCAGAGAACCAGAATCAGAATACAATTTTATGCCGGCAAACTTGAAAATTGAGATAAGATGTATAATTTCCTAGAATGTATATAACCTAACAAACGTGGTTGAACCAAAACTCTCCCAATTTTCCTTAAAGAAATTGAGCCAGTAGTTTAAAAATGTATTAAAACAAGCATCCTAAAAAAAGTTCATGCTACCCAGGTTTTACAAACTCAAGAAATAGGTTGTTAGATCTTAAAACACTCTTGCATCTAGTGAAAATGGGGACACATTTTCCAACTTATTTTATGAGACTAGTATGCTTTTGGTAGCAACCAAAGTCAGGTAAATATTGGAAGAAAGGAGAATTATAAGCCAATCTCATAATTCCAAAGCTCATTTAATAATAGAAAACCCAATCAGGAAAGTTATTAAAGTCAATGTCAAATGCCATCTTATTCCAGGAATGTAAAATGGCTTTATATTTTTAAATTGTATTACTGCAACCCACCACATGAACAGATTTAAAGGGAAAATTGGATCATCTCAAAAAAAGCAGAAAAAAAGCAATTGATTAAACTAAATAATTCTTAGAACAACAAGAATAAAAGAGAACCTCTGTAATCTGATAAAGGGCATTTATTAACTGGCAGCCTGTAGCAAAGTTATACTTACAGTGAAAAGTCACAAAACTCCCCTTAATTAGAGAAGAAGAAAAGGTTATCAGCTCACTGTCGCCAGCATAGTTCTGGTGTGCCAGGGAAGGCAAGGAGACAGAAATCAAAGGAGAGACGAGAGCATTGGAAAGAAGAAATAAAACCATCATTATTGTAAAATAATGACTGTACAAACACAAATTTAAAAAAATGCTTCTCTCATCTTCTTATGGCTCCCTAATCCTTTCTCTTTTCTTTCTTCCTTCCTTCCTTCCTTCCTTCCTTCCTTCCTTCCTTCCTTCCTTCCTTCCTTTCTTTCTTTCTTTCTTTTTTTCTTTCTCTTTCTTTCCTTCCTTCCTTCATCTCTCTCTCTCTCTCTTTCTCTCTCTCTCTCTCTCTTTCTTTCTTTTCTCTTTGTTTAAGATCAATGTATAGAAGGCACGTTGATTTACAAGACTGTTTGCTTCACAGATGTACAGCTTTGCATCTCCCCATAATAGGTGTCAGCACAGCATACCTCCACCTTTGCCCCATTTCTCTGTCGTCTGAGCTGCTTAGGGTTTTTCCATGTGGCTCTCAGCACAGGGTGTCTCTGATTATCTCACCCTCACTGGGCATTTCTTCCATCTACCTGTTGATCCTTCATCGTATCCTCCACCTATAAGGCCCTGGCCTGTCTTTGGACTTTTCTATTTCCTGTTGACACTCACTTTCTAGGTGATTTCATTCTGTCTCAGTCTGAGAAGTGAGCTCCAAAATGAGAGTGCCCAGTTCACATTTGTCAACTCCAGACTCTTATCTCCAGTATGACATCTCCACTCAGAGAGTGGGTAACTTGGACTTTACAATTCCTTTTTCATTTATCTATCTACTGATATATATTTGTTGTTGTTGTTGTTACTTTGACTTCACTGTTCTGGGATGACATTTTTAGGCAGAGAGAGAAAGAGAGGGGGAGAGAGAGAAAGACACCACAGCAGCTAAGTTTCCTGTAGTGTGGTAGGGTGGGGGGCAGGATAGAACTTGGGTCAGACCACGGCAAAGCAGGCACCTTCTGGGTGAGCTATCTTGTTGGTACTTCATCTTAATTCTTGATGTCTTCTTGTCTATACCCCTCTTCTCTTCATTTATTTTTTTCCAGCTCTATTTACTGGTGGTGTCAGGGACTGAACCTAAAACTTCTCACATGTAGACTAGTGCACTACTGATATGCTAACTCCTTGCACCCAAAATGTTATTTTTCCCCAAATTAAACTATAGACATAATGAAATTCTGATCAATATGACAACAGAAGCATTCACGAAGCTTGATAAACTTAATATCAAATTGTTGAACAGAAAAGAACTGTAAAGAAAGTGTTTGGGGTTGTCTACAAGATATAAAGACTAATCACAGTGTAAAGCAACAGACAATCCACACTTGAAATGAGAGATGTGCAGTAAGCATAGTGACAATGGACTAGTAAAGAAACATATAAAACATAAAAACTCCTTCAAATCAGTAAGAAAAAGATAATGAATAATGAAATGGAAAGAAAAGAAAACCCACATCATAAATATGGACTTCACTGAAGACTAAACCCAAATGACAAATAGCAAATAAACACAAAAAATAAAAAAAAGTCAGCCTCCCTAATAAGGAAAATTAAAAAAAAAAACCCAGACATTTCTCCATTTACATTGATAAAAAATTTTAAAAATCTGATAAAACCCCTGAGTTCAAGTCCACAATCCCCACCTGTAGGGGAGATGCTTCACGAGTGGTGGAGTAGTGCTGCAGGTCTCTCTCTCTCTCTCTCTCCTCTGTCTCTCCTCTATGTGTCTCTTTTTCTATAAGAGAAAACAATTAAAGAAAAAGGGGAAAATGACCACCAGGAACAGTTGAGTCACCATACAGCACCAAGCCCCAGTAATACCCCTGGATGCAGTATATATATATATCTCCAGGCATTGTTTAGGACATAAGGCAACTGAGACTCTTGTACTTGGTAAATTGGAATATAAATATTCCAGCCCAGTTAAATACTAGCACCAAAACTGCTAATAATAAGGATGTTCATAGTTGCATTATTAGTAATAAATGCTTTTCAAAAGAAGAATATGTAGACTAAGGTGGTTGTATAATGGAGTACTTTCTTTCACCGAAAACAAGTGAATCGGAACTACTGTACAACTTTCATACACCTCAAAAACATCAGTAACAACACTATGCTATATAAATCTGGAGAGGATGGAATATAGTGCCAGAAGTGATTTTTGAATTATACATATGCAGCAAAGAAATAAACACCTGTATATTAAATAGCAAAGAAATAAACACCTGTATGTTAAATACCACAATCAGGATAATTATACTGGAGGAAAGAGAGAACTAAGAGGTGATGGAGGTGGGAAAGAATGAGAAATGGTGGCAGCTAGTAGTAAACAACTGTAGGCTCCCCAGGTCTACTGGTCTAAGGAGGTGTTGGTGGGAGACTCAGAGGTGGGGACAATGAGCCTGGTGATAAGGAACCTGTCGGCCTTACTGGCATTATGTAGGGACACAAGAACTTACCAGTCCTAGGCCTCTTTTTCTGACAACTGGGAAGTCAAGGAACTCATGCAATCAACAAAAGAAATCACTGACACTACTGACCTCTAGTGGAAAGAGGCTTCAGGGAATTTATCTGCCCTCTTCCCCAACTACCTACCTATCTGCCATCTGTAATTTTCTACTAGATTAGATGAAATTCAGCGACAGATCCAGCCAATTCATTTCCAAAGGAGTGGGAAGGAAGAGGTTACTGGATATAGCACCCAAATCCTATGTGGAAAAATGGGAATGTGTCAGGAGTACTGGGTACCTTAAATCATACTAAGTTGATTCTTCTTCTTCTAGTGTTTGCCCTACTAAGTTGATTAATGCTCTGGAAAAACAAAACAAAACAACAGCAACCTGTGGATATGTAATTGCTGTCAAAGACATGTCCTGAGCAAAGACTAATATCTGGGAAGTGACTTCACAGTTCATCGGGAGTTGGACATGTTCATGGTAGCCACCAGAAGAATATCCTCATCGCTGGAGGAGGGCGTCACACTGGTGCTATCACAAACTCAGTTTCTCTTCATCAAGACATTGATTTCTCACTGCAGTATGTGCATGTCTAGTAGTTTAGCATTTTATGACTCCAGCTCTGTCTCTTTTCTTTGTACACTAGGCATGTGAGCGGAGTGTTGGCAAGCATTGTTGAGCAGTGAGGACGCGAGAGTTTGTTTGGTGGCCTTGGCCTTGCAAGGTTCCAGAAGGTCCGAGAAGGCCACCATCAAACCAGGCTGGTCCATCCATATTCACCTGCTTTTGGAAGTGCACATAGAGATTTTAGAACACATAACCCTGGCACTGAGGAGAAGCAAAGGAATGGGAAAGAAAGTTAATGGGGGTCTTAATGTATGTGTTTCACATTGGGGCTAACAGAGAGTCACTTGAATTAAAAAAGAGTGGTGTAGAAAAAGAAGCAAGGGAAAGGTTTTTTTTTTTTTTTTTTTTTTTTTTTTTTTTTTTTAGACAATATAGAAGCCAACAGAATCAGCGTTATCAAGCCCTGGGCAACTGTCACTGCTGGCAGCAGTGTGATCCTCATCCTTGTCTCATGTTACCTGTGTGGCGGGAGGTGTCATCCTGACTTCTTTTATTATTCAGTCCTCACCACACACCTGCTTTGTTTGCTGATGCTCCTGTGCCACTTGGCAGGTCAGATTTCCCTGCTTTTGCTCCCTCTCCTCTGTATGCTATTTCAAGGATGTGGAAACAGCCCTTCAGACAAGCCTGTTGTGGGAGTCCCATTTACATCTGCATCAGCCTGTTCCCATACAGTGGGCAGAGAGAAGTCTGCCGGCCCACAAACCAGTGACCATCCTGGTGTTGTGGCCTAGATACTAAGCAAACCAAAGAACCAAATTAAAAGAAAGTACTATTAACCATCCTTCATTTTTTTTTTTTTTCAGTAAAGAAGACTCTTTTCCTCCGGGACATGTGCAATGATTCAACTCTAGAACAGGTCATCTCAGAGATCTAATAAAACAATGAGTTTACTCAGTACAAATATTTCTTTTAAAATGAAGATTGGAAACACCATAAGCAATACCACTCCTAGGCGTTGTTCAGAGACCATGAAAACACTGAATGGGAAGGAAACTGGCACTCTCACATTCATAGAAGCACTAATCACAAGAGCCAAAAACCAAGCACAGAATCAACCTAAATGCCCATTAATGGATAAATGAATAAAGCAGTTGTGGTATATTTACACAATGGACTATTATATATTTACTTAAAAAGGAGAAATCATGCCATTTGTGACAATACAGACAGAACTTGAGATTACGCTAAGGGTAAATTGGGCAGAAAATGAAAGACAGTTATCAGCAGATTTCACTCATATGTGGTACATAAATAACCAAAGCAAATAAACTGACAAAACATATATAACAAGCTCTTTCTTCCTTCCTTCCCTTTCTTTTTTTCCTTCCTTCTCTTTCTCTTTCTCTCTCTCTCTCTCTCTTTCCCTTTCTTTCTTTCTTTGCCTCCAGGGTTATTGCTGGGGCTCAGTGTCTGCACTACTAATCCACTGCTCCTGAAGGCTACCCCCTATTTTATTGGATAGGATGGAGAGAAATTGAGAGGGGTGGGGGGAGATAGAGAGAGAAACAGATAAGATGCCTGCAAACCTGCATCACCACTTGTGAAGTGAACCCTCTGCAGGTGGGAAGTCATGGGCTCTGTGTTTCTTAAACTGTAAAAAATATGATAGTTATCAGAAGGAGGAGGGGGAGGGGGCTAGAGAAATGTTGAGAGGGGTTATTGTGACAGTGTGATAGTAGAAGAAATTTGGTGGTGGATACAGTGAGTCTTTCGAAGGTATAGTCCTGAAATTCTGCCGTGTTGTAATTGTAAATCAATAAACTTTGATTTCAAAATAAATTACTTCAATCAAAACCTGTTTACTTACCGAAGATGAGCTAATTACTTTAATTTGCTCCAAAGCTTCTGTCAGGCTGTCTTCAATCTCAGAGTCATCCAAGGAGAAGAGGTCTCCAGCTCTGGAAAGATCTTTCTGTCCCAAAACCAGTCTGAACAGCTGATGCATGCTGAGTTTGATAGTCAAGTTAACTTCTGCAGGCCCAGGGCCATGCGTGGCAGTGATCAGAGGTTAGCAAGAGAAAAACACACAGCAGGTATATGGCAGATTCCTTGAAAGGTCATTTTTCTCCAGACCTTGAGGTCCTCCCTGACAACTCTCTGCAAGAGAAACAAATGACATACACAGTCATCAGTGGAAGGCATGAGCTCAGGATGTGAGCTTGGTGCCCAGCAAAGACAACAACAGTCATTTGGAAAAGTCCATTTATTAGAAGGTCCTGGCTTAATAGTCTTTGACTGAGCTCTTGTTTTATTCTTGTTTCTAAAAGTCCTATAAAAAATGCTTAGGTTTCTCCAGAATTTAATATGAATCTTGACAAGCAGCTTAAAAGTCACATTTATTTTCTCCTCCCTATGGCCATCTCCTTCACTCTGTGCCACCAGGAAACAACCAGGGAAGATGTACATCTGCCCGACACTTGTCAGAGTTTCCCCAATTGTTAAGTAGACCAAATAGCGGAGGAGAATGCAAAGAAGGAGGGAATACAAGCAGCACCTTGTGGGCCTGCCTTTTCCTTTTTTCCTGGGCACAGACACCAGGGCATCTCTGCTATATTGTTATATATATAACAAAAGCTTGCTAGAGTTCAGGTCAGATCTTAATACTTGCACTATTCTTATATGACCAACCAAGCAACAAAACATAGAGGACTCATCCTAGAAGCGAATATGAGTGAGAAATTGAATACTGGATTTAAAGGGGCCAGAATGTCAGTAAAGGCTAAGGAGGAAGGGCTTTGAGATCAGGCAACCCTCTCTCTACTCCCGTCTCAATCAGCAGTCCAAAGACAACGAGACAATGTCACAAATTAAGTATCTGATTATTCTCATCAGCTCTTTCCTGGGATTAATAAAATCATAGTCTGTTTGGACTGCTAGAGACCTTGGCAATCACCAAGAGTACAATGGCATCCCTGGGACTCATGGTAGCTGTGGCAGGACTGTGCCCCTGATTTCAAGGCCTGTGGGTCACATGGTTACAACTGTGGTTACACAGTAAGGGTGTACATCCAAGCTGTTCTCCCCAGCTCAGTCATTTGTGTCTCTGGGAACAATCTTCAGGAAGCTAGCACTCTGGAGGGAATGACCTCATCATGGTGGCTCAGTGGTTGGGTACCCTGGCATTTCCTGAAGCAGCAGCATCTTCATACCCTGTCTAGCAACTTTGAGGAAACCACTAGTTTCATCCACAAAAATCACTGAGCCATAAGGCAGCGGTGCAGAAGCTGCAAAAGAGAATAAGGCACACTGCCGGATGGTTTGGTATATTTTCCCAGAGACCAAGCCACACCTGCAGACCTGCTTTGACACTTATGAAGCATCTTCCCTGTGTGGGGAGCTGGGGGCTCGAACGTAGATCCTTTCATGGGTCCTTGTGCTTGGTACTGTGTGTGCTTAACTGTGTGTGTCACCCCACCACCACCACCTGAGGGCTTTATAGTCAGATTTCACATAGGCAGTCTGTCCCATTACTGAAAAAATATCAAACAAGAGTAGGAAAGAAGGCAAGCTCGTAGAATGCAATCATGAGCCACAGAAGTCAATTCTGGGTTCAGTGTGGTGTGAGTCTGCACACACAAAGAAAGTTATACTACGTGGTGGCCTTTGGGACCTTGACTTTTGTTGTTCTTTTCTCTTTCATGTCAAAAATTGCATTGTGGCCAATTGGCTGTGTGGTAGGCAAACACATTCGCAGCCAATGGGACTGCCTGACAGCCAGAGCCAGGGCTTCAAAGGAAGCGGATGGAGTCTGTGCTTGGGAATGACAGGTCATGATGGGCCCTGCTCTCATCTCTAAACCAATAGTGATACTGGGTGAGGCCCCAGTCCCTGCTGCTATTCTTGGAAGCTGTTACACGCTAACATTTCCCTGAGTCCTAAGCAGAAACATCAAGTCCAGTAAACACCTCTGGAGTGGATGGGATGAGGTAAGACATGGATTGAGACTCTACAATGCAAAGGTGGTCCATACAATTCTCTAGGTACTATAAACTGAAGTTCACAGAAGGAAGCTTCTCCCTGGGGAAGATGACAGGTAGGCTTTATTCACTCATATGTAATGGGAGACTAACCAAGCCAGCTGCTTATCTGGGCGACTGAGATTCAAGTTCCAGCCTGACCACTTAGCAGTTCATGTTTTCTCCTTCCCTAAGCCTCAGCTTCCTCTTCTGCTCCTGTATCCCATCTCATCAGGCTGTTCTGAAGGTCAAAGCTGATCACACACATCAAAAACCCTCTGTAAACTAGTGACATTAGCAGCTGGTGTTTGGAGTGAGAAGCAGCTGGGTCCCCAAGACATGAACCCCTCAGGACTGCATACCGTGGGTATATGCACCACAGTACAACAGGCCAAGGAGATGGATCAAGGTCATCGAGGCCAGCATTCAGGTTTCAGCAGTGATGGTCACTGGTTTGTTCAGGTGTGTGGCTTCTCTTGTGATTTCCTCCCCTCCCCTCTCTTCCACTCCCCTTCCCTTTCCTGTGCAACAGCAGACAACAGAGCCTGATCAAATTCTACCTTATCTTCTGAGCCCCTCACACCTAAGTATCATCGTCACATAGTCTCCATGTATTATACATATGTGCCCACCACACACAAATCTATATGTGCACACACTCAGATACTTTCTGAGTACCCAGCTCTTTGCTAGATACTTAAAAATTTTTTTTACTTACTTATTTATTTAGTTCTGCCACTGACCTACAAGTAGCTATGACTACAAAGAAGAAATAGGAGTGGTGAGGTTAAATGTCATGGCCCAGGTTGTATGCAGAACCAAGTCTCACTTCCAAGTAGGTCAGCCTCCAAATGTCATTTGGATTAAAATATGGTTTATAAAATCCCTTCTCATTCTCAACTTTCACTCCCCCCACTTCCTTTCCCTGATATTTAAGAGGCCCTATTCTGCAGCTCCCAATGCCACTATTTAGTATCTATATAAATGTACGTAATATTATTAAGCTGGTAGTGATTGAAAAATCAGGTTTCTGTAAAGAGAAACTAGCACCACAATAAAGAGAAATAGCTCTACCCCAAGCCCGGCCTTTTGAGAGTCCTGGTGCCCCTCCCTGCAAATGGGCTTTACCTCTGTGCTGCTCCTCATAGGCACGCTGTCACTCCGTGGTGTTTGGAGAGAGGGTGGGACAACAGAGTGCAGAACGGGTGGGACCCACTCAGTCCAGTTAACCTGAAGTTGTTCATCTCAGCCAGGCCAGAGGAAGAATTCCAGGAATGCAGCCTGATGCCACAGCAGCTCCAGGGAGCTGGTCAGGTGACAGGCTTAGCCTCACACAGGGAGCTACCTTGCAGTGGAAAGGGCCCTTTCCTGGGGTGAAACAGAAAGCCGGCTCCAGTCCAGTGGGTTTGTTTTCATCAGAAAAACAGAACTCCTTATGTTTGTGAAAATCTATACTTTCTATACTTTATAAAATCTATACTTTCCCTGGGAAGAATGGGGGAAGAGTTATAGTGTCAAAGCGACTCTAGCAGGTGGCTGGAAGGGCTGTCAGGAGCCACTTTCTAAGCTGGGGCACTAACCTCCCCACTGTCCTGGAGATTCACATAGATTTCCAAACACAGAAGCTCTGCAGAATCGCCACTCCCAAAGAAGTGACCCTCCAGGTCTGCAGATTAATATTGCTAGGAGTGTGCAGATGCAGGAAATCGCTAATGATGTCCCCCATCTTTCATTCCACTTTCTCAGTTGAAAAGTTTTTCATAAAAAAACCATTTGGATCACATACATTAGCTCTGTACTTTAAGATACTACAGCAATGCTCAGAAAAAAGGTTCTCCTGTTTATTTCATGGACTCGTGTGAGGAGAAAAAGACCCCTCCCAATCCCCTTATTTCCATAGTTATTAGTGCATTTAAGAAGGTATGTTTGGGATATACTGTTCTTTACTCCTAACTTGTCTAGTCTTGCAACCACCTCTGAGTGGGCTATTGACGGAGTGGCCTGACACCTACACTTTACCAGCTCATGTGCTCTAGAGAATGGCTGTGGAGACTTCTCTAGATGGTTGTGATCAACCTTATGTTCACACCATCCACACAAAGAGACATTTCCCTGAAGAGTTTGCTGTATACAACTAGAGAAGCTCTGTCATGCCCAGGTAAATTCTTTCATTTAGCACTTTTCTGGTTCACAGGTATGAATGCACTTTCTCTCTCAAGAGAGAGAGAGACAGAGAAAGCAGGGGGCTGGGCAGTGGCACCCAGTTAAGTGCACATAATACTAACAGCAAGGATCCGCACAAGGATCAGGGTTCAAGCCCCCGGTTCCCTACTTGCAGGGGGGACATTTCACAAGTGGCGAAGCAGGTCTACAGGTGTCTTAACTTTCTCTCTTCCTCTCCATTCCTCCCTCCTCTTGCAATTTTTCTCTGTCCTATCCAGTTAAAACATTTTTTTTAATTAAAAAAAAAAAAAGGAAAAAATGGCCACCAAGAGCAGTGGATTTGTAGCGCTGGCACAGAGCCCCAAACCATAACCCTGGAGGAAAACAAACAAAAACAAACAAACAAAAACCAAAGAGGCAAGAGAGGGAGTGGTGGAAAGAGACCACAGCACCAAAGTGCCCTTCAATGTGGTGGGGGTTGGGCTTGAACCTGGGTTACATACATGGCAAGGCAGTGCACTATCCAAGAGAGCTATTGATACCTCACCTTCCTGAGGTTTCCATTTTTCATGAACTAGGCTTTTAAAGAACTAGACTATTTAGTTAGCCTCTCCTCTCTTCACTCTCTCTTCATTCTCTATCACCACAAAATGCACTCAGTCTCAAATTACAAGGAGAATCTAGTATGAAATGTACTTGTATTTACATTCAAATCCTATGTACTAAACAAGTGTGTTACCAGTTCAGTTAATGTCTAAAGGACTCTCCTAATCTCTATCGTATGGTAGATTTTGTCCAAATTCTTTTGTTTTTAAAGGCAGGCAGCATGCAGAATTGGACCCTCTATGGGAATCTTGTAAGAAAAGGAGACTGTTTAGCTGGAAACCTAGGCAATACTGGGCTCAGATAGTCCATTAACAGAGTGAGTTAATCAACAGCTTCTTTTTCTGTACCTATGATTACGAGATGGGTTGATAGGTGGTTTAATGAAATGATATAAAACAATGTAACCTGGAACCTGGCTTATAGCTACCACATGTTAGTGACAGAATCATAGCTTAATGACACCACTGTTCTTTGAGGCCATTCTCCTGTTAGATTGCCCACAGGCCACACTGTTTCAAAGCACATGTGTATTTGTGGTATTGCCACATGACACTGCCTCCACAACATGAAAGATTCCTAGGTCTTTTCCATTCATATCATAGTTATATCCTCTGTGCCCTTAAATTCAGGTATTTCCTGGGCTGTCCTGGATGTGCCCCTGCTGAGTTTATGGCAAGTTTATTTTGTTCCCTGGAGAAAGAGTCTTAATATAACCCTCTCCCCTTCCCCAAGACTAAACAACACAGGGAAAATTTTTACCAAAAATTTTGAAATGGACTGGAATACAGTGCCTCTGAGATTTGTGGTGGCAGACTATCCACAGGCCTGGGTTTTCCATGTAAGCACAGGCTTATCTCCCCTCCACCCCCAACTCTCAGTGCTGTTAGTGAGGAAGGGGTTATAATTAATTCAGGCTCTAGGAGGGAAAAGTTGTTTATTATTATTTTCCCTATTTATTGCCACCAGGGTCATCACTGGGGCTGGGTGCCACTACCCCCAGTGGCCAATTTTTCCTTTTCTATTTTGCTGACTGGAAACAGGACAAAGACAGAGGACCTAGTGGGGTTGTACTGTTATGTGGAAAACTGAGAAACGTTAATGCATGTACAAACTACTTTATTTACTACCAACTGTAAAACATGAATTCCCCCAATAAAGGGGGAAAAAAAGAAACAGGACAGAGAGAAAATGAGAGATGAGGGGGAGATAGAGAAGGAGAGAGAAAGATAGATACCTGCAGACCTGCTTCACTGCTTGTGAAGGTGGGGAGCATAGGTTCAAACCTGGGTCCTTGAGCATGGTCATATGTGCACCATCGCCTGGCCCCTTGTTTATGATTTTTAAAAGGTGATCTATACCCACTGGGCACTGTAAAGCATAGCTGGTCTGCTCTGTTCTGCATCAATAGATCCTTTTAGATGAAAATATTCATGAATGTCCCCATTATATGAGTACCACCTTTAGGGGAAAAAAATAAAGTTCTTTGAGGAGATTCCAAAAGACTGTAATTCCTTCTAAAGGCCAACTTATTCTGAGGAAGTCTCTGGCTCTAAGTTTACATTAAGAGAGTCCTTGACTATTTCACATGAGAAAAATCCAAGACTGGCAATATTTACAGCATACTATGGACAACCCAACTGTGTGTGCATGCCTAAAATTTTCATTTTATTCACCTGTATTAAAAAATGCCCCCTCCCCCCACCCCAACGTAGACTCTTTTGGGTTCTAGAAACTTGCAATCAAGTTTTCAGATAAAGTTTCCCCTGAAAGAAAGGATTAGAGATTCTTTTCAAGGAGCTTCTTTTTTCACACAGCCTGAAAGACCTCCAGGCGTTCCCATGGGAATGGGCTGCATACATTTCAGCCCTTCCCACAAAATGGCTATTGTTTCCTGGACAGTTTCCTCAGCTGTGGCTGGGTGTTGTACACTTCACTCCCACTGAAAGGCTGTGAGGCTGGGTTATTGCAAATGATGCTAGAGGACTCTCAGCCCACTGCCTTGCTGCTATAAACTTAGACAGATTAGCATAGTGGATTTATTATCATACACACATGCAAGAAATAGGCTTGGTGACCTGTTTAGACAAGAGCTCAAAGAATCAATCTACTTGTGAGCACAAACTGAAAAAACAAAATTAGATCAGAAACATTTTCCTTCACTGGGAAGGAGGGAAACATCTTCCAGCCTAACAAACTTTCTAAAGATTATGATCTATCAGAATGGTTTAGCAATGCATCCACTTTCACTTGCAAATTTTGACACAGGTCATATCTGCTCCAGATTTCATACAAAAAAGTCAATTTCAATTTTATAGTTATCCACCCCCCCCCAGAAAACCCACCCAATTTCAAATTACAAGGAAAATCCACTGTGAAATTTTATTTATATTTATGTTCAAACTCCATATACTAAACAAGAGCATTATCAAGTCAACTAATGCCTTATCTTTCTATTCTTTAAATTTTATGATAACGTACATTCATGTCAGGGAATTCAATGGCTGCCCATTATAGCAAGTTTTAAACTTATTTGAAAAGCAAAGGTGTTTAGATTCACTTATGATTTGCAAGACATCTGCAATATCAAAGGAAAACAAGGCCAGCAACAACACACAGTAGGGATAGCTTTCCAACCCAGGCACCAGTGATACTGTTGAATTTCCTTTTGAAAATCATAGTCAATTTCTTTGCTGGTTGCCACATGTTTCTTGGGGTAAACAGAAGTAAGAAAAAGAAATGAGACCAGAAAAGAGTAAAATAAAAATGCACATGCAAGGAATCTAGGAGCACAGTTTTCTGTTCCTGCGGCCTAGAGACATGTTTTAATAACCTACCGAGCAGTGGTTTTCTTAGCTTAATAACTGAAAAGTGTGCATACAGGGCTGGGCACCAACTCCCTAATGTGCTTTATCTGCATAATCAGCAGCCCCTGGAAGCTTCTCAGTCCCGCCCCTACCCACCTCTGCTCTCTACAGCTTCTGACATTTACTTTAATTAGCTTTTGTTTTGTTAGGGAACCAAAGGACAGGAAAAAAGACAGCGGTACCTCTCAGCACAGGAAACTGGCCATCACAGGACATGGAAGGCAACTGGTGAGCCTTAGAGCAGTGCAGCTGGAACCCAGGACCAGGCTCAGAGGCAGCCAGCAGCCCCAGCCTGTCCCGTTCTGTCCTGTCCAGTCTCTGTCACAGCCGGGCTCCCTTGCGCCGCCTGCCCAGCCAGTGTACACTTGATTCCCTTCCCTGGACTCCCTGTGTGGAATCCAGCAAATGAATAACTTCTTCCTCACCCAGACTTGTGCTGGGGGATGACAACTGGCACAAAAGTTTTGCTTATTTCTACAGTAGATCTGCAGAAGCTTCTCTGTGCAGATCCACAGTTTGCAAGAATGAGATCTGCCTAACAACCAGTCCTTTAGGTTCCGTTAATGAGTAACTCGCTTTCCGGAATCCAGGAAGTTTTCGGTTAATATCAGATGTGAGGCCCTTTATCAGGCAGGCATCAGTGTAAAGACTTGGTGAGGGATGGTATGTGTTGGGGGGTGGGGGTGGGGGTAGAGAAAAGCAGTGGAAAGAGGTAGTAGGTAAATGATAAGATGTTAGAAGAAAAATGCCACAAGAGAAGCCACATGGCATAGAGGAAGAAAAAAGTCACTCTGTCCTATGGGGTTTTGTTGGTGCAACACTGAAGGATGGAATGAAACAGCCTTGGTAACTCACACTAGGGACTTTTCCAAACCTGTGCTGTTCCTTCTTGCATCTGCCTAACTTGCCCACTTGTTTCGAAATATAGAATGTCTCTTCTCAGGCAGAGTGCTCCAGGGATCCCTTAAAAGCATCCCCGAATCTTTTCCCTTTGTTTCTTTCTTTCTTCTTCCTTCCTTCAATCATCTTTGAACCTTTTCTTTCATATATTATATTATATTATATTATATTATATTATATTATTATTATTATTATTATTATTATTATTATTATTTTTTTACCAGAATACTGTTCAGCTCTGGTTAATGTTGGTATGGGGATTGAACCTGGGACTTTGCAGCCTCAGGCACAAGAGTCTCTTTGCATAACCATTATGCTATCTCCCCTCTAGCTCTTCTTTTTTCATCTCTCTGATAAGTAGAAAGGTCTTCTAACCTCGAATGCATAAATAACTGGAGATATCCAGTGGATTGTGATATCTGGAGGCTTTTCTTTCCTCTTGTAAAATGGGCAGAGAAACATCTGCAGACCTGCTTCACCAATTGCGAAGAGTTCCCCCTGCAGGTGGGGAGGAAGGGGGCTGGAACTCGGATTCTTGCACACTTAACTGGGTATTCCACCACTAGGCCTCTAAATCACAGCAATTGTATCCCCTAACCATGGCTATTTATTTAGGAGTAGGGGTTGCCCTTTCCAGAACAATTAGAGTTAAGACAGATAAATGTTGAGTTTTAAGGAGAGTCATTCTTGCTGAACTTGAGGACAAGAAGATATAGGGTCTGACTGCTCTTGCTATCAAGTTAGAACCCTTCCTTCTTTTCTTCCTTCCTTCCTTCCTTCCATCCTCCCTTCCTTCCTTCCTTCCATCCTCCCTTCCTTCCTTCCTTCCATCCTCCCTTCCTTCCTTCCTTCCATCCTCCCTTCCTTCCTTCCTTCCTTCCTTCCTTCTTCTATTTCTTTAATAGAGGTAACATTGGTTCACAAAACTGTATGTGGTCACATTCTTCAAATGTATGTTAGCATGTTGCACCCGTCACCATAGTCCATTGAGCACCTTCACCCTTTGTTCCTATCCCACCTTTCCTTCTGCTAAGTCCAAATCTGTTGTCAGGATCCAAGGATCTGTTTTGGTGGTTTCTTTGCTTTGGGCCCTTGTCTCCAGTATATGAGTGAATTATTTGCCTTTCCCTTTCTGCCTCATTCCACTTAGTACAACCCCCTCAAACTCTATCCATGTTGTCACAAATGACAAGATTCTGTGTGTATAGACAGATAGTTTGTTACTGGGCATCTAGACTGTTTCTCTATCTTACCCAGTACAGATAGAGTTACAATAAATATGGGGGTGAAAATACTGTTTCAAATTAGTGTTTTTACATTCTTTGTTAGTTATCTAGAAGTGAAACAGCTGGGTCATATGAGAGATCTACTTTTAATATTTTGAGAAACCTGAGTATGAAGACACCAATTTTTCAGTCCAAGCCCCTGAAACCAATCCTGGAACTGACAAGTTCTGCCTTTCAATTAAGCCAATTCCTCAATAACTGAAGTGATTTTTGGTTGGGTTTTCTGTCATTTCCCACTACAAAGTTTGATCACAGAATCTGCTGAACCAGGCTAGGGGGAGGCAGGGAGAAACTCTAAATGAGAAGAGGACTGAGACTCACCTGGATTGCAAAGGGCAGGTGGGTCCAGCAGTGACAATCTCAGGCAAGCAAGACCAGCTGAAAAGTGAGAAAGGCTTGGGAAAGAATGGAGTCATTGAGAGTAAAAGAAAGAGTAAAGGAAAGAAAGGGGGCCTTGCAAATTAATCCATCTTAACCAACTACATAATCTTTGCTTCAAATACTTCCTCTTTAACTATTTAGTCTGATCGGGTGGTGCCTAGTTACATGATTGACCTCAATAAATTTGATCACAGATCCATCCACCCATGCAACTTTCACAAATTCCTTGGGGGGTACTTAGTTTCATGCTTATTACACTATCTTTTTTATCTTTAACCTCCCTCCCTATTTCCGGCTCCTACCCTTTTCCCCTTTGGCAAGCCTGAAATAAAGAACATTCTTTATGACTATAAAGCCAGACTAATATGCTTCCTTTATGGAATGTACATTCTTAAAATTTGTTATTAGTGATTTAATAATGGCTTACAAGAGTATAAGATTATAGGAATATAGTCCCACACTAAAGCAACCACCACCAAGGTTCTTGCCTACCCCATTCCTCACCCCCGGGTAACCACCAAAGTTTTCACAAAGTCTTAAGAGTTTAGCTCCCCCTCCCTTTTTTTTTTTTTTTTTTTTTTACAAGTTTATGTGTTTTGATTCTCTATATTCCACATATGAGCAAAACTGTCTGGTAGTGGTCTTTTACCTCCTTACTTCACTAAGCATAATCTAAAGCAATTTTACATGGTAAATTGGATGAAATTATGTTAACAATTACTAGCTTAGACATACTTGACTTACAGAAAAACAATCCTGAATGACTTGAAGTTGTGATTTAAATTTCATCTGGTTTGAAAACACCATGGAACCAGATGTTCATCAATGCTTTTAGAACTGAAATAAAGTCGTCCGTCAAAAGAGATAATAATTTCAGGGTTAAGGAGATAGGACTGTGGTTTATGCAATAGATTTCCACACCTGAGACTTGGAGGCCCTAGGTTCAATCTCTGGCATTACCGTAAACCAGAACTGAGCAGTGCTCTGGTCAAAACAACAACAACAAAAATAAACAAACAACCCCTTCCCCCAGATATTTCAAATGGTAATTTTGTAGGTCAGATGAAGAAATACATATTTTTAGAATTCTAAATAGTTAAGGCTAAGTAAATATTTCCACTACCCATAATTAATATAGCTATATGTCATTTTGGCTCCCAATTCCCTTAGATAAACTACAAACGGATTCAATACCTGCTTATCCAGAAGCAAGCAACATCATGAATTTGGTGAGTAAGGTGAAATTCTGAGCTTTGGGACCAGCACAAAAGCTGACTTGGGAAACCAATCACCTGCTTTGCACTAGGCATGACCTAGGTTCCAGCCTGGCCACCATCATACTGTAGGAAGCTTCAGTGCTGTGGTCTCTATCTCTCTCTCTCTCTCTCAACTGGACTTTAACTTCAGCTGCACACATGGCAAAGCAGGCATCCTCCCAAGTCAGCTCTTTTGCCAGTCTCATTTTATTTATTTCAAAGACAAGGATATTAATGGTTTCTACCTTCTAGAGTTGTTTTGAGGACCTACCTAAGGTCATATTTGTAAAGTAGTCAGAACCATGCCTGGAATGTCCTAAGTGCTACACAAGTGTTAGTTAAAGCCACACCAGAAGGAACATCTTTCTAAGTACTTCCTGCTGTGAGGAATTTGTCTGGGATGCACATCAGTAGTGAAAGCACTTATCTTATTTGACTAAACACTGCTAACATTCACACCAGAATAGTAGTATCAACTTTACAAGAAAGGTGTCTTTTGGTCACATATTTGAGCAATATGCAACACTTGATGGGTAGTGATGGCGTTTTTCTTTATTGACTTACTTTTTCTGACAAGCGATGAGTTAAAGGTTATTTTAAATTCTGAATATAGTCATTATTTTTCTTCTTCTATTAAATTCCAGGTCAGATTCAATTCTTTCCATGGATTTGTATGTTTACATATTTTTATCTTACTAGTTTGAAGAGGTTTATTATGTATTGTAGATACTAAGGCTTCATTTGCAAAACTTTAATATGTTGCAATTATATTTAGCATATATTTTAGTTTGTTTTGAGAAGTCTTTATCATAAATCTTTGTTTACAAAACATTTAAGGAGTCTTTGTCATAAGGCTTCATTTGCAAACTTTAATATGTTGCAATTATATTTAACATATATTTTAGTTTGTTTTGAGGAGTCTTTGTTGTAAAAAGTCCTATTTTGTTTAATTTTAAAAAAGTTCTTATATAGATAAAAATCTTTAATGTGTACACACACACACACACACACACACGCACACACACACACGCACACACGCACACACACACACACACACACACACACACGGACGGCATAGATAACCTTATATCCCTGTCCTCATTTAATGAGCTAAATCATATATGAGTTGTATGCAGGTAATCTTGGAAGTACTGCTATCACTTCAATGTTGAATTACTTAACTCATGAGTAATAAAAATGTTCATTTAGTCATTCCTCTGTTATGCTCTTTAGTATGCAATTACACATTTTTTTCATGAAGCTTAATCATGTTTGTAGAGTTTATTGCTAAGTACTATATAGTATAGTTGCTGTTATATCTTTTTTAAGTGATTCTATTTTTAGAATTTTATGCCTGCACTACGAATCCATCACTCCTGGTGGCCATCTCCTCCCCCCTTTCTTTCTTTCTTTCTTTCTTTCTTTCTTTCTTTCTTTCTTTCTTTCTTTCTTTCTTTCTTTCTTTCTTATTTATTTATTTTTTTTATTCCCTTTTGTTGCCCTTGTTGTTTTTATTGTTGTAGTTATTATTGTTGTTGTCGTTGTTGGATAGGACAGAGAGAAATGGAGAGAGGAGGGGAAGACAGAGAGGAGGAGAGAAAGATAGATACCTGCAGACTGCTTCACTGCTTGTGAAGCGACTCCCCTGCAGGTGGGGAGCCGGGGTTCAAACCGGGATCCTTATGACGGTCTTTGAGCTTTGCACCACCTGCGCTTAACCCTCTGCGCTACAGCCGGACTCCCTTTTTCTTTCTTTCTATTTTTATCTCCTAAGACTGAGAGAAATTGAGAGGGGAAGGGAAATAGAGAGGGAGAGAAAGACAAACACCGCAGAATTGCTTCACCATTCATGAAGCGTGCCCCCTGCAGGTGAGGAATGGGAGCTCGAACCCAGGTCCTTGCACTTGGTGATATGTGCCCTTAACCAGGTGCACCACTACCTGGCCTCCTCAGTTATCTTTTCAACTATGTTGAATATACTGAACATTCACTACATTTTTATTCTTAGTCACTATATATTTTTTGTTTCTAGAATTTTCACTTGCTTTTAAATTAAATTATTCATTAATTTTGATAGAGACGGAGAGAAATTGAGGGAGAGGGGAGATTGAGAGTGAGAGAGTAAAAGAGAGACCCACAGTACTGCTTCAATGCTTGTTCAGTACTCCCCTACGCCCCAACCCTGCAGGCGGAGATAAGAGGCTTGAATCTGAGTTCTTGCTCACTGTAATGTGTGTGCTTTGCTAGGTTCACCATCATGGCTCTTTCATTTGCTTGCCTATGTCAACCATGCTTCTTTGCAAAAATTCCCATATCTTTTTTTCCTCTTTGAATATGATAAGCAAAAGTACTATAATATCTGTGTCTAATAACTCCAACATCTGGGTACCTAGAGAATCCATTTCTTTTTTTTTTTTTATTTCTTTATTGGGGAATTAAGAGAATCCATTTCTATTGGATAATTTATTTTCTTTTTGTTTATACCCATTCTGTTTTTTTTTTGTTAGCTTGGTTATTTATGTGTACAATATTTTCTGGAGTAACACTGTTTTGTTCAATGTACCTTTTCATTTAATGCTGTTGAGAAGAAAAATAATAATATTGGCTGATGTTGTACAAAATGACAGTATTCAAGGCCCTATTTTTATTACATACTGTCTTACTTAAAGTGTCAGTTTCCAGCAACCTCTCCAAGATGTTAGGTGAGGACTTCACTCGTGTGTGTGTGTGTGTGTGTGTGTGTGTGTGTTTGTGTGTGTGTATATGTGTGTGGAGGGTCCCCATACACACATGAGAATGGACAGTGTGTTTGTAACATTAATCATAACAATATTTTGAGGCTAAGCATTTATTTCTACTTGGAAGCAGGTTTACATTTCTTCATATATTAGTATCATTATCACTTCAGTCAAATTTTAGGTATTGAGATATGTTGAAATTGAACTTCATCTTCCTCTATTTCCAGTTAACTTATCCTATAGTCTAGCTCTTTAGGATTTCTACTTGAGATTGTACATTTCCTCTTTCTTTCTTGAGAAGTCCTAGATTCCATTGTGGAGTTTCCTTTTTCTAGGAAGTCATAAAAGCAATGCCGAGGTTCTCAGCCTCTTAGACCATTCCTTTATGATCAGTGAAAGCCCAGAGAAGAATGCCTTTAAAACCAGGGATTAATTCTTCTCCACTTTTTGGCTGTTACTTTGATAACTTTTTCCTTTCAGATCCTTGAGACATATTTTTTTCCCAAACACCTTTTTTTTTTTTGTCTAGGTTTTATTGTCCTGAGTAGGTAGATGGATTGGCCAACTTTAGCTAGACCATCTTTGTCAGAGTTGGGTATCTAAAGCACTACAGATTTATTCCTAAATTTTATTGATTTTTTTTCATAGGATTAGAAAAACTATATTACCTGAGATTATATTAAAACATTATTTGGATTTGGGGGTAACATTTCTATAATCTTAGTTACAAAAGTTCAGAAGTTCACACTGGGAAGACACTGAATGAAGAAATAACTTGCCTTTAAATATGTCTGAACTCCAACACACATAACATGGTCTTAATAAGCAATGGTATTACTGTTGCCAAGGAAACCTCTACCTACCTCCTTTACTCTCGAGCCTTCAGACTAGATTTCCACTTACATTTTCAAAGACAAAACAATAGGTAACTAAAGGGGATTTTAGAAAACAACTAATAAGGCTGATATGAAACATATGCTAAGAAGGTAAGACTGTGAAATTACATTTTTTTATGTCAATACTATTGTCTTTATCTTTACTACCTCATCAAGAGTGGGTTGTAGGCTGAATACAATCCCCATTCCTAATGTGCTTCATTATTCAAACAGCACTTAATTAAGTAGTGGACAAAGCCAGAAACATGCTGTGGTTTAAGAAAATCTCTTAAGTTATTTTCAGATGTTTCCAGTTTGGCAAAAGCCAAAGCATATTTTGTTGAGCACATTTTATTCTTGTGTGTATTATAAGAAAAATCTAACCCATGTGTTTTATTTCACTAATATTTTGCCAAGCTAAATGGTTCTTTTGCAAGATATATTTAAGGCTAAGTTATTTTTATGAGGCTTTTTTCCTTAGATTATGAATTCATATGTCACCTAAGTAAGTATACTTTGATCCAAATATCTTGTAGTTATGAAGTCAGAAACCCACAAAACTTGGGTGATTTCCCAATGGTGCCAAATGCAATATTTCACTTCTACCACTAACATCATGATTTTACCTCATATTTGCCAATCAACACTTTGTTGAGAAGACAATAGCATCCCCTCTGCCCCCACTTTTTAAGTCCTACTTTTTGATAAATATCCCAAAGAGGCCTTGGTTCAAAAAGGGCCACTAACTTCAAACCATGGACATATGTCTAAGTGCTTGATTTGTGTGTGAACTAAACCACATCTGCAGTTACTCAAAAGTCTGATGTAAGCGGGCACTGAATCAGAGGACTTTGTGAGTACCCACCCATGAGTGGCAAAACCTTGGGGAGAGATGGAGGGGAACAGTATCTTTTGAACAATGCTAGAGGGAGTATGTAGGAGTTAACTGCTGTGGAAACAGTGATTACCTAGTAAACACTACCTTGTGCAAGTCTTCACAACTATAGTTCCACCTCTAAGTACACTCCCAGGGAAACTAGCACAATTGAGACAGAAAACATGTATGAGAAAGTTTATAGTGTCAGAATGAAAATTCCATCAACAGCAAAAATGGATTCCTACATTCTGCTATTCATACAATGTGACTATAAGGTGTAAAGGAAATGAATGGATTGTGGGTATAAACACTCAACATGAATGAGCTTCCAAAACAGTGCTGAATGATCAAAGACTAAGTCATAGCAGACAAAGTGCAGTACTATCATAATTTTTTTTAAATTTATTTTTTTGCCCACAAGGTTTTCTCTGGGGCATCTATCAGTCCAACTAGACTTGACTTTCCTAGATAGAGGGGAAAATGTTGAGAAGTAGAGAGAGATAAAGAGAAGGAGAGACACTACAGTACTATCCTCCCTCCACTTATGAAGCTTCCCCTTCAGATGGTGCTCATATGTGGGCTGGGGGCTCAATCTTGGGTCTCTGCCTGGTAGCACACCTGCTCTACTGAGTGGTGAGCTCCCAGCTCCTAGTATTGTATTTATATAAGTTAAGATATTTATACAAGTAGCTGGGGAGATAATATAGTGGTTGTACAAACAACTTGCATGCTTGAGCCTTGGAGGTCCCAGGTTCAAACCCTGGAGCCACCATAAGCCAGAGCTGAGCAGTGCTATGCTAAATCACAACAACAATACATCTTTAAAAATATTTATAGGAAAAAAACATTTATAGGGTGCTGGACAGTAGTGCACCAGGTTACGTGCACATGGCACGAAGCAGAAGCACAAGGACCTGCATAAGGATCTTAATTTAAGCCCCTGGCTCCCCACCTGCAGGTGGGGGAGGTCGCTTCAGAAGCGGTGAAAGGGGTCTTCAGGTGTCTATCTTTCTCTCCCCTCTCTGTCTTCCCCATCTCTCTCCATTTCTCTGTCCTATCCAACAACGACAGCAATAACAACAACAACAACAATAATAATGATAAACAAGGTCAACAAAAGGGAAAAAATAGCCTCCAGGAGCAGTGGATTCATAGTGTAGGCACTGAGCCCCAGTGATAACCCTGGAGACCATATATATAGTTTAATGCTAATGAATAGATACCAATATATAACATTATAAAGAAAATCCACAGACCACTACAAATAAAACTCAGAACAGTCATTCCTCTCACAGGATGATGGAAATTAGAAACTGGAGTGAGTGCGATATGGGAGGAGATTCTACAGCTGAATAACTGTTCTATTATTTTTAAGCTATGTGATATGTAAGCAACTTTTTGCTTTTTATTGTTATTTTATACTTTATGTAAATATGCATTAATTTTTTTCACTCACTAGGTCTGAGAGAAATTGAGAAGGAAGGGGGAGGTAGAGAGGGAGAGAGAAGGAGAGACACCTGTAGCACCGCTTCACCGCTCATGAAGCTTCCCCCCTGCAGGTGGAGACTGGGAGCTTGAACCAGGGTCTTAAACTGGAGTCCTCATGCATAGACACATGCGCCCTTAGCAGGTATGCCACCACATAGCTCTTGAAGCTTCCTCCTTTCCCCTTCCTCTTTTTTCCTTATGCCACAAGAGGTATTGCTGGGGCTCAGTGTGTGCATCACTCTAGGGGGCACTTTTTCTTTCCTCTAGATAGGAGATGAGAAGGTAGAGGAGGAGGAGGAGGAGGAGATATTAAAGCATCACTTCACAGTTTCCAAAGCATCCCCCCTACCCTGCCCCAAGCAGGTGTTGCTATGTGGTGACCTGGCACTCAAACGTGGGGCCCCCAAGCATGGTTACATGTGGACTCTCCCCAGTAAGTCATCTGCTGGTCTCTACATGAAACTTCATTACCTCAATGCACTGGTCAGTTTTCCTATACTTTAAGTATCTGAAAATCAATCTCTTTATGACTTGATATGCCCATTCATCGCATTCACTATTGCACAGATAGTGTTGTCTTTAAATTTGTTTTAACTCACTTCTCAGTCAAGGAAATAATACAAGCTGAGCTATAGGTTTGATGTACTGTTTTGATTTTTATCTAAGAATCACAAAAATAGGATCATATCAATTACCATTTTAAAAAGTTTGTCCCAAGATCGTATTTGATAAAAAGTCATTCTGAGTATGGCCGTATGCTATGCTCTAGAAAGTCTAATCAAGCTTAAGAAGACACAACAAAACTAAAATAAGTCAGACAAAAACAAAACCACCCTGCATCTCCCCCACACCCTCCACCCCCAACAGTGCAAAATCAACAGAAGGGCGACCCCTGCCAGCTCCAGCCTCAGCACATGCCAGCCTGCCAATCTTCTCCTTTGTCTGCAGAAAGTGTCCCACTTGGATTTGCTCTCCGCATTTTATTTAAAATCGCCATCTTTCTCTTGCCCAGCTTATTATGGAAGGGGGTAAATTCATGCCCTGGGAAACCGACAGTCCTGCAGCTGCAATGCCAGCCGTTTGGTCAAGATAAAGTAGCAGGGAAGAATTAACAGACCAGTGTTCCATCCCTGTTTATTTGTGGGCCAAGTCACTGGAGGCATGGGAGCCTGTGTTCAACATGACTTGTCAATCTCCCCATCAGCAGCCTGCCAGTAGGGTGACAGCAGGCCTCGTGGTCTTCTGTGACAATCCAATTGACATGTCTCTGGGTGATTCTCAGCCTCTTCGATTTAATTTGTTCAGATTCCCCACCACCTTTCTAGCTGGGGCACTTCAGGTTTATTAAGCCCTGCTGCCTTCTCAATGGTCTGGGTGTCTCTGATATAGTTTGATTAAAGAGCTTTATTTCCCTCTTCCTTTTAGCTGCTCTTCAAGGTCAGATGACTTGGATATTTCCAGAAGGCTGCCACTGCCTCTTAGTTCCACACATGTGTATGTGTTGCCTCTGGCGGGGGCTTCGAGGCACATGGCTGAGTCCATTAAGACTTAGTGCAGCCTGAAAAGGGAGAATCAATGTTTCACTGACATCAGAAGGTTCTACATCTCATCACACCGTGCTGGACACGGGCCGGACAACGTCTTAATACTAATCAGCTTTCTCTGATACTGAATTCTGAGGATTGGTATTTTGAAAACCAACAGTGTTTACACTGCCCTCCCACTCCTCTCTGGCAGCTGCCTGCCCCGTCGCCAGACTGTACAATTTGACACTCTTGTTCAGCGACTTCTCACTCATTAAACTGATCAAGATACAAAACTCGTTAGTTAATTTTTCATGCACTTGGGGGAATCTGGTTGCATATTTTAATGATCTGCTTTCAGAATGTGCTGATCAAACTGCATATTTTGTTGATTTGCTGTGACACATCCTTAACATGGCGTGGCTCACGCAGGGTCTTGGTGATGTGAGCCGCATCAAGAAGCGGGGAGAGGATGCCGTGTGTGCTAATTGAGCTGTGTGGCCCCACCGAGGCGGCCATGTGCTCTTCACTGATTGATCTGAATAATAACCACTTGAAATTTTCATATTCTGAATCCCCTAGGCACAGAGAATATCAAAACCAATATTTACTAAGGTAGCATTTGTCCTGGTTAAACCTTAAGGCACTTTTCTCGTTTGCTTAAGGTTTGGTCTTGAAAACTGGGGACACTGACACACACACACACACACACACACACACACACACCATGAATACATGAGCTAAACAAAGAAACCAGGGAGTGATTTTAGACAAGGCCAGACAAAGATCCTAGTGGTCCTTCCTTACACTATTTGGGTCCTGCTGATATTAAGGAATAAGCATCACCTCTACACATTTAGAAAATAAACTGTCCAGTTCTGCTGTCCCTGGCACCAAGGTAATGATTCCACAATGGCATCCTCAGGTGGAGTGGGGGCTCAGGTACCTTGCCCACTTGGAGGCAGAGAACTGGGTAATCAAGACCTTGGTCAGGGCGGGGGTACTCAGGGCAGAAGATTGCTTGCCGATCACTTGGCTCCCAGGAAATAAGTCAGGGTTGCCAAACCTCATTTTTCTTTTCTTACTTATTACTATTACTAGTAATATTTAGTAATATTAGTAATAATAGTAATACTTATTACTATTATTTATTTATTTGCCACTAGGCTTATTGCTGGGGCTCGGTGCCTGCATAATGAATTCACCACTCCTGGTGGCCATCTTTTCCTTTTCTGCTTTTCCCCCTTTATTTGAGAGGACAGAGAGAAATTGAGAGGGGAGTGGGAGCTAGAGAGATAGATAGAGAGACACCTGCAGGACTTGCCTCACCACTCGTGAAGCTTTCCCACTTCAGGTGGAGAGTGCAGGCTTGAACTGGGGTCCTTGCACATGGTAATGCGTGTGCTTAACCAGGTGTACCATCCACTGCCAGACCTCATTTTGTACATCCATTTTTTTTTTGAAAAGGTAGGAGAAATGATTAGCCTCAGTTTCTAAATTCTGTAAAACAGGACTAGTCAGCTTAAAAGAGATTTAAAAAGCATTTCCAAGAGAAAGTGTTTTGCATTATAGACAGTATTTTGGACCCATATGCTATAGAAGACAATAACAAAAAATAGGAAATTGAAATTTTATATGGAAGTGGTGGTGGTGGTAATTGGTGGTATACCCAGTAGATCACACAAATTTCCTGGTGAAGGACCGGGATTCAAAATCTCTGGCCCCCACCTGGAGAAGAAGCTTCAAGAGTGCTGCAGGTTATCTCTTTTTCTCTCCATCTATCCCCTATTTTCCCCTCTCTATTTCTCTCTGTCCCTATCAGAATAAAAGGGGGGTGGGGGAAAGAGTGGAAGACCACCAGTAATGATAGATAACCATGGTGGCGAAACAAGACAAACAAACACCACTCAAGAAAGAAAAAATTGAAAGGAAAATTAAAGGAAATTGGAGAGTAGAGTGATTGCCTTCTTAGACTATGAAGGATAAGCACAGGCGTGATTTTCAGCATATTTCAAATGAATCTTCTGGGCAGATGACGTATTTGAGCTGTGAAGGGTTCACAGGCCATGGGTCTCTGCCACAGCTTCTGGGTTCTTCCACTGTGGGAAAGCTGTGGTGGAAGTTACATAAAACACATGCCCACATGGCTCTATACCAACAAACCTTCCTTTACAGAGCCAAAGTCTAAGCCAATCTGCTGATCCGTGGCCTGGGACACTATAGCCCACCATCCTCCAGCTTGCTCTTCTGTTTGAAAGGAAACTGAGACAGCAAGCTCATGCTGAACTCCTAACATGTTAGGAGAATTCAATGAGTTGACAGTGTACTTAGTAATCCAAGACTTAGGACCGTGACTCATACTTACTCAACACAAGGTGTTACTGAATTTGTTTACTACTAGTTATTACTCGCATTGCATGATTCATTTTGCTAGTTGGTCTAATGGTTCAACTAATGCTTATTAAGTCTATTATTTGTCTTTTCATCTGCTGGGTTTGGGTCTTCAGCAGTGACATCACACATCACAGAGCGTTTGCTGTGGAGACTCAAGCAGGGTGTGGGCCAGAGGTGAGAAAAGAGATGGTTATATATTGGATAACACCTCTACAGGAGCAGGCAGCAGAAAGGTGCAGCCTAGACAAGTGATATAAGGCTAGATTTCCAGGAGGAAAAGAGAGCTAATGTGACAAGTGAAAAGGCAGCAGGACATATCAGAGGGGGTGATGGGGGTGAGGTGGGGTGGGGGGACATAAAGAAAAGGTAGAGGAAGGGCATGTTCTCAGATGAAATAGCCAGGGGAGAATTAAGACATCAATTATTGGGAGTTGGGTGGTAGTGCAGCGGGTTAAGTGCACGTGGTGCCAAGCATAAGGACCGGAGGAAGGATTCCAGTTTGAGCCCCTGGTTCCCCACCTACAGGGGAGTCGCTTCACAGGCAGTAAAGCAGGTCTGCAGGTGTCTCTCTGTCTCACTTCCTATCTCCCCTTCTCTCTCAGTTTCTCTCTGTCATTATCCAATAACAACAACAATTTAAAAAAAGAGATCAATTATGCCACAGGAAGATAAGAGTTTGTACCCAAATGTCAACAACTGTCCTGTAAGCTGTTATTTCCTCAATTAGGGGATTGGAAAGAAAAAAGAAGTAGACTGTGGAGTGGATGGGGGCAGAACTGCATTAGAGATGAGGGGTTGCTCCTAAAACAAAAGCTTATATTGGATTCTGTAGAAGAATGATGTGGTCAGGTCTGGTTTTTTTTTTTTAGACAGAATATTCTAGCAGCACATGGAGAAATAGACTGAGGGTGGCAGGATGTAAAACTGTATCATTCTGTAGGGAGTAGAAAGAAACCATGCTTTTGGGTTTGTTTTTGTTCTAAGAAAAGCTGAAGGCAAGCACTAAGACCAGGTAAAATTGTGAATAGGGGAGTAGAGTTTTAAGAGAGGACTATCAGTCACATGGAATGTTCCAGAATGATTAAGATAAAATATGAGAGAGTGTTGTGATGGAGAGGCCAGGGCCAACCCGGATCACAAGAACAACAAGCTCTGGACATGTGCAAGTACATCTCCCTGAAGAAGTGTAAAACAGAAGTGGAAATGGAATGACAAGTTAAGTGGAGTTGGAATCACTTAGAGGAGAAATACAAAGGAAGCAGGTGACAAAAATACAGACAGTGGGTGCCTGTGGAGCAGGGCACTGAGGCAAGTTCCAAGGGACAGATCTGGAGCAGAGAGGCTGTACTGTCTTGGTCAGGAAGAAAGCCCAAACCCACCGAGGCTGGAAGATGTCCACAGTGACAATAAAACACTGTATGTTGTAGACAAAGGAAAAATCCCTAATCTTCTGAGTGAAGAATGAGTTTTAATTTGTGGCAGTGGTAGGACTGGAACCTGGAGGGCAGGGGATTTGAGTGGCTCAGACATTGTGGGGGACACTTAACAAAAGATCTGAAAAGAACCTCAAGTCATCAGATGAGAGCCTGGGAAGAAAAATATAGGGTGGACCCTTGTAGCACTATTTGGGATTCTGCTCCCACCCACTCCCCAGTTATTCTTGTTGACCAAGAAAAAACAAAGCAGTAAGTACAAGTGACTCAGAGGTGTGAGTTGGCCTCATAGCAATTATGGGACTGGAGACAACATACAAGAATGATCTGTCCAAGGAGTCAGCCAGTCAGTGGGGCAGAGGATATAGGGGAGCCTCATAGAAGCCTGTCATAGAAGAGTGGTCAGATGACTTATGTTTCATTTTACAGCTTTCTCAAGAATGATCTACTTTTCAAAACTCTTTGAACTACTGTTTTGTGTTACGAGAAAACAAGAGTGATATGATCCTCCTAGCCATCAGAGAGAAGGAAAAGGCTTGGTGGCTTCCAAGTACCACACTGACATGGAATTTCACACCTGTGAAATTTCCCTGCTTCCCAAACGTCACCTTTACAATCCAGACAGGACTCCTTCACTGAAAAGAGAGCTCCAGAACTGACAGGTAGCAGCATCTCTGCTTCCAAAGGGGTTTTAATGGACACAACTGGCATTGTGAAAACACCTGCATTACTGGTGACGCACTTGAGGGAATGAAACATTAAAAATTCTTAATTTTTAAAAAATCTTTATTTATTGGATAGAGATAGCCAGAAGTTGAGAGGGAAGGGGGCGATAGAGAAGGCGAGAGACAGAGAGACACCCTGTTTCACCACTTGCAAAGCTTTCCCCATGCAAGTGGAGACTGGGGGCTTAAACCTAGGTCCTTGTGCATTGCAGCATGTGCGCTCAACCAGGTGTGCCACTGCCTACCCCCCAAAACTTTTTTTTTTTCCAAAACTCTTTGTCTACGTGAAGCGTGTTTCAGAAAATGTCTTATAATCTTTTTTATTTTGTCATCACAAGAGACAACTTTTTCAGAGAGAGACAAAGACAAGAGAGAGAGAGAAAAAAGAAGAGACACCAAAGCACACACATAACAGCTGAGTCCTGTGCATGGTAAAGTGGGCGCACTATCCAACTGAGCTATTTTGCAGCCCTCCAATACCCCCCCCACACACCTGTTATTTTTCTGAGAACCCTTTGTCACTATGTGGTCATATCACTAGAAAAAGTCCCTGCTGGGGGAATGTTCTGTGTTCTATAGAGCACAGCTCTGTGGCACACACCTGTTAGATCCTATTCCCCTGTTCCTATCTCTGTCTTTCCCAGAGGGACCCTTTTCCCCACCACCCACCTAGCTACTGTGCCACAGTACCCCAGCTAAGGAGTCAAAACAAACATCAGGACATCTTTCGCAATATATACAGCAGATTCAGACTCACCATTGTCATAGAGCCACAATGCTCCCACCCTCACCATGTCTTCCCCAAGTTTAAATGCACCTGACAGGGGACACACATACACACACACACACACACACTTAAGCACACAGGAGTTGTCTTACTGAACACATTTCTGCATACAACTTCATTTACTTCTCATAATCCTGAGCTAGAACAACTGTCAACCCCCAAGGTACTGTCATTTGGCTTCATAGGGAGTGGGTGACCAATGCCAAGAGAGAAGAGAGTAGAGAAACGACTCTATGATGTCACACAGCTCTCCTCAGAGCCAGAGTGGAGGTCCAGGTGAGGGTTCAGAGATGGTACATGCCTCCATTTTGAGAAGCTTCCTCACTCATTATATGTGAGGCATGTTTTCTAGAAACTCAAACAGTTTAGTGGCCCAGGCCTTCCTTCCTGTGTGGCCTGTTTCCTTATTTGATGAAGTGCTTTTTTTTTTTTTCCTCACACAGTTCTTTTCAAATGAGGTCAACCAGCAAGCAGTCTGGCCTCCTTGGGGCCTCTCCCTCTGGCATTTCTCAAAGGATCCCAGCCAGTTTCCTTCCTCCTGCTCTCATTCTCATGTGCCACTAGGGGGCAGGTTCTGACCATAAAGCTTTGATGTGTTTGCCAGGTGGCCACACTACCAGTCTCCCTAATGCTTTCATTCTGCTGTAAGAAAGGGCTTTATTCAAACTCCGCTCCTCATTGTTATTTCATGGAGGGGAAGCCGCAGTCAAAAAGGAAACCATATAATTTTTGTGGAGTGTTCCACTATAATTCATGCACTGGGTTTCTGTGTTGTGTTGTATGGAATCCATTAAGCAGGATATTGAAGCTTATGCGTGGGGACCTAGTAATTCCTCTTTAATAAACATGAGTTGCTTTTATTTCTTAAACTTTATTAGGCACTTACTCAAAACATTACTCAGAAAATGCTTGTTAATACGATGAATGATGATTTTGATTCTCTTTGCTCTATTAGTGTTTCCAAAGGCCCAACCAACACACAAAGCCTGGACTGTTCTTATAGAAGGAGAAAGGGCTGCACTTGAATGTAAATCTTCAGGCCCCAGTTTAGCTCCATCTTGACACTTCACACCAAAGCTGGTGAGAAAGGTAGTGGCTGCTCCCCAAGGGGCCATTTTATGTGGCTGAGGAAGTGGATACCGGAAGGCACCTTCTCAGAGTCTGAGAGGGGGGCCAAGTGGAGAGCAAAGCATGAAGGCCTGGCTCCCTGCCCCCACCCCCACCCCTACTCACCTAGCTGAGCTCCTGCAAGGTGAGAAGGAGCAAGGAAACACGAGCATATATCTCACTGAAAGTAAAGCTCACTTTGTCTCCCTCACCTGCAGTTTAGTTGGAATCAGCTTAGTCCCGGGCCCTTGCTACTTGTCAAGTACATTCTCCTAAGTCATCTCATCCCTTTCCATGACCTTGAAGACCATTTGCACAATGATGACTCTTAAATTTACAACTTTCTGGATCTCTGCTGTGGACCCTCGGCTCATATTAAAACGCCTTTCTGACAACACAAACCTAATGATCCCAAACCACAATTCCCTACCACATCCCCAACAAGGAATCTCCAGACACCCTGCATTCCCCTTCCCTCCAGTTTCAGGAAGCGAGCTGAACACTACCATGGTCATAAAGCCAGGCACCTGGGGCATCCCAACACCCACCCTTTTCTCTTCCCAAACTCAGTGTGCCTTGATACTACATGGAAAACACCTCTTTCATTTTCCTGCTGTTTTCTTTGCACTATTTTTGCCCCACTTATTCCAGATGCTATTATCTCTGACCTGGACCATAGCAACTCTTCCTGGAGTCTTGGCTCTCATTCTCACCTCTCTGATCCCTCCTTCCAACCAAGGCCATATATAGATCAGTCAAGACTGATCTTAAAGTACAAATTGGGCTCTGGTTTCTCCTACATAAAATGGGTTCCTCACTATGCAGTAATGAAGTCCCAGCTCCTTCTTGTGCCTCATGTCCAGCTCCATCACAATCTGCAGTCTACTGAGCTGGCCATGCAGAAAAGGTCACATTCCTGCAATGCTCAGGGACTGTCCCAGTTGTCCCTTCAGCCCTCACAGCTCATCCCAGCAAACCAATAACACAATCCCCATACCTGATCCAGTCAATAAAGTTCACCGTCTGCAACACAGGTGTGCAAATAACTGTTGACTGATTCAGATTCTGTACCCTCCCATTCTACCATGGTGACAACTTAGTCTAAATCAAGGAAGCCCCTCTACCCACGTCCCTGGGATTACACCCAAGTGTCAGCAGGGGACTTCATGGATGCGCCCCCAAGGTGTATACATGCTCTCTTCCTGTCAAGTACCTGTGTCCATCGGAGACTCTACTAGTGATTCACAAAGGCAGAAAGAGAGTGACAGAGACAGAGACAGAGAGACAGACAGACACTGACTCTTCCTGACCCCAAGAGTACTTTCCATCCAATGTCCTCATCACTATTCCCATCAGGGGTAAAATAGCTCGATGCAGTCCCAGAAGCCTGTGCCACCTGTGCCTTGCGCTGTGGGCAAAAGTGTCTGGCACAGCAGACTTCAAATCATTTCTATCTGAGGGAGTGACAAAGGCCTCCTCCCAGGATCTGATCCCCCTTCCCCCAGACACATACACACACATTTGCACTCCTCTTACCTTCCTCCAGCTCTCCTCTCTTCCTGATTCAGAGACTTCTGCAGAGCAGCAGTGGTACACAAAGAAGTTCTGCTTACTTTTTAGTATCTCTTCAGAATTCTGATTATCTTTTGGGACTCATCTTTCAAACTCAAAAAGAGAGGGAAACTCTATGGACCCAGAAAAACCAAACTGGCTGAATTGGTGAAAAGTAAGAAAGAGAGTCAGGAGTCGGGCAGTAGCGCAGCGGGTTAAGCGCACCTGGCACAAAGTGCAAGGACCAGCGTTAAGGATCCCGGTTCAAGCCCCCGGCTCCCCACCTGCAGGGGAGTCGCTTCACAGGCAGTGAAGCAGGTCTGCAGGTGTCTATCTTTCTCTCCCCCTCTCTCTCTTCCCCTCCTCTCTCCATTTCTCTGTCCTATGCAAAAACGATGACTTCAACAACAATAATAACAACAACAATAACTACAACAACAATAAAAACAACAAGCGCAACAAAAAGGAAATAAATAAATATTTTTTAAAAAGATGTGCTCTTATAAAAAAAGTAAAGAAGAAAAAAGTTGGAAAGAATCATTAAAAACTAAATTAGTGGCTTGTAATATTTTTCATCAGACTAATATTGTGCTTTAATAGGTACTTTTAAACTGAAAGGAGTAAGTGTAGTTGGGTTACTTACAATTTAAATTCTTCATGGGTTACTCATAATTTAAATTCTTTCCAAACTATTTCAAATTGAAAAGTGAAAGAGATGTTTAATATCAAATGACCACTAGTCACTGGAATATAGAAAATAGTCAAAAGACTTGAAGAGAAATAATGTCACTAGCTATAAAAACATAGGACAGACCTGGATAGTTCACAGCTCCGGCATGTGTTTGAGCTAGGTTTGAACTTGGTGCAGAATTGAAGGAAGTTTTGTTGTTGTGGCTTCTTTCACTCTCTCGCTGACTCTTGGCCTTCTCTATCTCTATCTAAGAAATAAACAGAAAGCATTTTTGTGCTCAATGAGGTGGCATCTTTGCTGTTATGCCTTAGTTTATTCATCTATGAAATAGGACTATGGTGTGTTAACCCAAAGAGGTAGAGCTGAAAAAGCAGCCAGACTCAAATTCCACTCCCCATGACTAGCCCTAGAAAAACATCTGTATCAGGCTTAGGCGTATGGGGCGACCTGTCAACATTCATGTTCAGCAGAGAAGCAATTATAAAAACCAGAACTCCCACCTTCTGCACCCCCAAAAGAATTTTGTTCCATACTCCCAAAGGGGGAGAAACATTAGAGAAAGATGACTAGAGAGCTCTGAACTCCAAGTTCATCAGGACTCTGAGAAAGAAAAGGAAAAAAAGGACGGACACTCAGAAGTAGTAAGTCGCCTAAAAAGAGAAGGCAGGACCATAGGAAAAAATGGGAAATATATGCATATATGTTAGTAATAGTCAACCAGTATCTGTGATCTTGGTAGAACTAACGCAGTTTTCAGTGAAGGAGATGGGGACATGGAACTCTGGTGGAAGGGAAGGTGGGGAATTACACCCATTTTGTCTCATAATTTTGTAAATCAATATTAAATCACTAATAAAAAAGAAGAGCACCTGTATCTATGAACGAGAAGAGACATTAAAAATAGAGCATCATTTCTACAAATTGTCATCACCCCAAAAAGATGAGGAAAAAAAAAGAACGCAAGCAGGACACCGAGTAAATGAGCTGTAGTTTAGTCACAAAATCAAACAGTATCCAAAACTAAAAATCAATGGCCGAGAGCTGTAACTCTCAGTGTGGATAAATATCACAAATGCAATTAGGCAACATTAAGCATTTAGGATCTGTGTGGTAGTTTATCTGCCTGGGAGGTAAACTTTGCCATGCACTGGACCCAATGTTTGAGCTTGGTCCCCAATGTGCTGGGGCAGGCATCAGTGCTACAGTGGTTCTCCCTCTCTGTCTATTTCTATCTGGAAGAAAAACCAAAACAAAAACCAAAACAAACAAACAAACAAACAAACAAAAAAGCAAGCCAGTCTCGAGTAGTGAAGCCCCTGGGATAACAAAACCAAACAAGCAAACACATATAGACCATGAATCTTTGCAGAGCCTACAGCTGCTTTTGCCATTGTCTCCTTCTCTCACTAGAGCAGAAAACACATACACACACACAAATTGCCTCAGAGGATAAAGGGAACTTTGATGCCTGGCGTGGAAGTGTGACTTAGTTCTGGCCTCTGAGCTGTGTGGAAGTGGTGGGCTAGAGTGGCAGGAACTTAGCAAAGGGATTTGCTCAGTTGCTAATGACCCTTTTTTTTGCTTGTCTTACCTTGTTCCCCCTTCTTCCCTCCAGCAATGTGTACACAGTGGCTGGAACCCTGGTAGCTAAGTTCAGGTGACAGACAACGTGATGTTGAAAATGGAAGTCACAAGCAAGGATGAAAAGGCAGCATCAGCTCCAGAGTTCATTCATATGACAAAAAAAGTGAATCTGCAGTTTTTTTTAAAGCTACTTTCACCCCCTTCCCCACATCTGTTCTATTTTCACCCGATACAATGGTAAGCAAGTGGTAGAAGTCTAAAAACATGTAAAGCAAGTAACAACAAGGATGGGAGGAGAGGTAGTATTGTGCATACTAAGTACTGAGTTTTGTATCCACTTATTTCTTTCTTAAACCTTGTAGGGTTTTAATACTGGAATGAAACTAGTTAAAATTTGCAGCCTGTGTGTGTGGGGTAACATATAGCAAATGATTATGAATCCTGTGTCCCATCTGCCTTCCTTCTCAGCTCTCCTCTCTTTTCTGTGGCCTTAGTTGAACAAAGAAGCCTGCTGATTCTTTTGACTCTTTTCCCCTGAGCATCAAAAAGTTACGCCAGCCCTTCTACCCCCTCCCCTCCTTGTGCCCCTCACAGATGTTCAGAGAAGGCCTCCTCAGGGCACTGTAAATGCGCTCTTCCCCATTGTTCCCTTGACCTGGCAACTACAGAGAGAGAGGAACAGGAGGAGGAGACAGAAGGCCCCCTCATACCTGCACCTTGGGGTTCCCACCACTTCACATGAAGCTCTCCTCTGCTCAGCTGGCGCCATTTCAGAAAGGTTAAGAAGGAGCCTGGGTATGGGGTCAGCCTGAGCTTGGAGGCGCGGCTGCTGTCTCCCACCATGCGGAGAACATCATGCCAAGAGTGGAGCAGTTTCCACAATGAAGTGGACCAATTTCCCTCTGGTACATTTCACAAATGGGCTGATGGGATTAGACAGCATGCCTTTCTTAGAAGACTTCATAGATGCAAGCGCTTATAGCAAGATGAAAGTGGTGTTTTGGGGAAAAAAGCCAAGTTGCAAACCTGAGGTGGAGAAGATATCCCATTAACCTTGTATCTACGAGACTGTCTATTAATTTCAAATGATAAAGGGATGTCAGATAAAGCCAATTAGCATAAAACACTCTTAGTCAGCTTTGCAAACCTTCAACAAACAGCAACAAGAATGAAGGACATTTGGGGATGGGATTTTTCCAAGGAACTGTTAACAGTGATTGTGTCTTCACTTCTTCCATCTTGTATATTCCATGTGCAGGCCCTAAGGCAACTAAGTGGTTTCTTGAATCTACTCTTCAGCCCATGTTCTCTCTCTCTCGTGACTTAATGCTCTCCATCTCCTTGTACAAATGGTGACACCTTCTTCAGAGTGACATGGAGTCCTTTACCTGCTGAGGAACTCACTCTTAAATTCTCAGTGCTGCTGTTGTGATGAGTCCACGACCTGATGCTATCCCAGTTCTCAAGAGTGAGTGCCTCGGTACAGGCCAGATTTATATGGTGACGATTCTGTACCCCAAATATGTTTCTGGTAGAGGATATACAGTTTATTATAGGAGAATGTTTAAATGCTCATTCTGGGCTTGGCTCTTGGATAGTCAACGTGGAAACACAGGAGTGATCTGACGTAAATGAATAATCTGCCACAATTAGAACTTGTCCATAGACATGCAGCTTCCTGGGACAGTGGGGGGTGGGAGTGGGTGGGAGGGATGAGTCACTGTCTTTTGGTGGTGGGAATGGTGTTTATGTACACTCCTAGTAAAGTGTAGTCATATAAATCGCTAGATTATTAATATGAGAGGGGGAAAATGAACTGTATGTCTTGAAGTTTTTAAAACAGACTGAGTCTTTTTAATATATAGGATGTGGATTTGATGTGCAGACTCTCTCAAAAGCCTAGACCAAGTAGATCAGAAACAACCAATAGCACAGCTATATACAAGATACTGGGTACTGTACAGCAAACCCTAACAGAAAGACTTTTCAGTCAACCCAATTACCAAATAATGCGATGATAACATTAACTTTCCATTACCTTTTTGAACCCTAAGACAGCAGGAACCTCACATCTCCACTATAGAGCCTCTACTTCCCCCAGTCGTTGAACCTTTGGATAGGGCCCACTTTCCCGTATGTCTCTCCCAATCCATATCAAATAATATTGCATCTGCCGATCGCAACCTAATCAACAAAACGATTGCCACCTCAATATGCTTCAGCTCAAACTGTGTCCAGAGACTTCATGTGTGGAATGACAACCCTTCAGCTTCATTACTCGGGTGAGACCTTTCCTTACATAATATTCTCTAATTACATCCCAGGTGGTTCACTTTCTAACAAAGACCCAAAACCTAGATATACACCAGTTTCTGTGGGAGAGAGCATATGTTCACACGTATCCATAAACTACTGCAAAATATATACCTGAAAGCAGAAGTACACTAGAGTTTGCAGTGAGTACCCCCCTAACACTTCCTCTCCACTATTCCAAGCTTTGGGTCCTTGATTGCTCAATAATTTGTTTGGCTTTGTATGTTAACTCTCTTTTCAGTCACCAGGTTCCAGATGCCATCAGGATGCAGGCCAGGCTTCCCTGGATTGAAGACCCCACCAATGTGCCCTGGAGCTCCACTTCCCCAGAGACCCACCCTACTAGGGAAAGAGAGAGGCAGACTGGGAGTATGGACCGACCAGTCAACGTCCATGTTCAGCGGGGAAGCAATTACAGAAGCCAGACCTTCCACCTTCTGCAACCCACAATGACCCTGGGTCCATGCTCCCAGAGGGATAGAGAATGGGAAAGCTATCAAGGGAGAGGGTGGGATATGGAGATTGGGTGTTGGGAATTGTGTGGAGTTGTACCCCTCCTACCCTATGGATTTGTTAATTTATTCTTTCTTAAATAAAAAATAAATTTTAAAAAAAGAACTTGTCCATAAGGCCTGTGGCTTCTTCCTTTTTGTTTCTTCAATTCCTAGCAAAGTGAGAGTGAATACATCTACACGAATCAATTAAACGATGAGAGACAGTACTATGTAAAGACTACCTAAACGTGATGGTATCTGTAAAGAGCTGTAAAACTTCCCAGAAGGAGAGGTGGTGCTCAGAGATTGCTTTTGAGAAATGGAACTTGAGAGACACTTGAATAAAGTCACAAGAGAAAGACAAAGGGCACACCATGGAATATAACATTAGCCCAAGCAAAGAGGTTTGTAAAGGGAAGGAAATAGACTTTGTGGAGGAATAGCTTTATCTGGGACAAATAATAATGACAACTACAGCTTATTCTAAGTATTTTTCATTCAATCTAACAATTTCACGGATGCTTCATAACATTATTCTGATTTGACAGATGAGGAAACTGAAGTTGAGAATGACAGTTGGTCAAGACCGTTCAGTTTACAAGTGGTAGAACCAGAATTTGAATTTTATTATTATTATTATTTAATTTTTTAATATTTATTTATTTATTTACTCTTTTGTTGCCCTTTTTATTGTTGTTGTAGTTATTGTCATTGTTAATGATGTCATCATTGTTAGATAGGACAGAGAGAAATGGAGAGAGAAGGGGAAGACAGAGAGGGGGAGAGATAGACACCTGCAGACCTGCTTCACCGCCTGTGAAGCAACTCCCCTGCAGGTGGGGAGCTGGGGGCTGGAACTGGGATCCTTAGGCCAGTCCTTGTGCTTCCACTTAACCAGCTGTGCTACTGCCTGACACCCCTTCCCTTTTTTTTTAATGGAATGAATATTGGTGCCTCCTCAGAATCCTTATGTTGAAGCCCCAATTCCCATTGTGATGGCACTTGAACATGGGAATCTGGGGACATAATTAGAATTAAATGAAGTCACATGGATGGAATTCCATGATGGGATTAGTGCCCTTCTAAGAGGCATAAAAAGCATCCCTCCCTATGGAATTCTGGTGGTGGGAACTGTGTGGAATTATACCCTTCTTATCCTGTCATCTTGTCAGTGTTTCCATTATATAAATAAAAATAAAAAAAAAAAAAGCATTCCTCCCATCTCCCCTTCCCTCTCTCTCAAGATGTTCCATAAAAGGAAGTCGGTGGAGTTATGGTGAGAATGTAGCCATTTTGCCAGTAAGGAAATGCTATTGGAAACTTGATCTGGAACCTCTGGAACCTTTTGTTTGTTTTGTTTTTATTGACCAGAGTACCAGTCCACTTTGGCAATTGGTGATGTCAGGGTTCAAACCTAGGACCTCTTGGATATGAAATCCTATATGCTACTGCCATGCTAGCTTCACAGCCTCATCCTCTAAAACTGTGACAAATAAATGTCTTTATTTTGGCCCATACTCCCAGAGGGAAAAAGAAGGAGAAGTTTCCAATGGAGGGGATGGGACACAGAATTTTGGTGGTGGGAACTGTATGGAATTACACCCCTAATATATATATAATCTTGTTAATCTTTATAAAAGCACTAATAAAAATAAATAAATAGAAGAAGAAAATAAAGAAAGAAAGAAGCCTATAATTAAAATCTAATTGAGACTAAAACCAGACAGAAGCAGTGGAGACAGCATAATGATTATGTAAAAAGAGTCTCATGCCTGGGGTTCTGAGGTCCCTGGTTCAATACCCCATACCATCAAAAGCCAGAGCTAAGCAATACTCTGATTTTAAAAATAAGCATAATTAAAACCAAATAAACAAAGGTCAGGCGGTGGCACACCCAGTCAACTGCATAGTATGAAGTACAAGGACCTGCACAAGGATTAGGATTTGAGTCCTGGGTCCTCACCTACAGGGATTGGGGGCGCTTTATGACCTTTGAAACAGGTCTCTCTCCCTCTCTATCTCCATCTCCTCTCTCAACTTCTCTCTGTCTTGTCAAATAAAATGGAAAAACTGGCTGCTAGGAGCAGTGGATGTGTAATGCTGGCACCAAGCCCCAACAACAACAACCCTGGATTAAAAAATAAATAAATAACATTAATAAATAAAAAAATTTAATTAAAAAAAAAGAAATAAAGGGGCCGGGTGGTGGTGCACCTGGTTGAGTGCACATGTTACAATGCACAAGGACCCAGGCTTGAGTCCCCAGTCCCCACCTGCAGGAGGAAAGCTTCATGAGTGGTAAACCAGTGCTACAGGTATCTGTCTCTCTTCTTTTCTATCCTTCCATTCCCTCTTGATTTCTGGCTGTCTCTATCCAATAAATAAGTAAAGATAATAAAAAATTTAAAAAAAAAGAAAGAAATGTATTTGTCTTAGCCCTTGGTCTGTGGTGTCATGGCAGTCCCATTGATGAAGACAGAATTCATACAATCTGCACTCATAAACATGAGGAGTAAGGTTTACTTACTACTCATATGAAAACAAAGCATACCCAGCCAAGACTTAGCCCTGGAAGATGGGAGGAGGTGAGTGGCTCAGTAGTTCTGATCCCCCTCCCCCATACACACACCACTCCCCCTGGGGGATCCTTTATATAGATGATCATTCTTTCCTGGCCAGAAACTGTTGGGTTGCTTATTTTAAGTGTCAGCTCAAGTGTAGACAAAACACATTTCTGTTTTAGTGCAGCCAGATCCACAGAGATTCACACCAGGAGTTCACAAAGTAGGAAATGCAGACAAAAATAAAAGGAAACACAATAGGAGGTCTGAGTGAATTTTGAAATAAGAAAGCCTAGTCCTTTGCTTACGATCTTTTTCAATTTTGTCTTGATTACTGAGGGTTCCTTGTAATTCCACGACACTTCTGCAGTCTTCTAAAAGGAGGACGTTGAAATACTAATAAAGATTTCATTGACTATAGAATGATTTGGCTAATATTTTCTTTTATTTTTCCCCCTTTTATATTGGGGGAATAATGGTTTATAGTAAATACAGTTATTGGTACACGTGTAAAATTTCTCAGTTTTCTGCATAACACAATTGCTCCCCGTCCAGGTTCTCTCCCACCACTGTGCACCAGGACCTGTAAGCACCCCCACCTCTCAGAGTCCACTACTTTGGTGCAATACACCAAACCCAGTCCAAGTTCTGTTTCATTTTTCCTCTTTCTGTTCTGCTTTCTCAGTGGGATCATCTCATATTCCTCCTTCTCTTTCTGGCTTGTGTCACTTAGCATTACTCCTTCAAGCTCTATGCAAGATGAAGTGAAGAAGGTGAATTCATTGTTTTAAAAACATCTTTTAAAAAATTGTCTTGGACAAAGACAGAGAAATTGAGAGGAAGGGGAAGATATACATACATACATACATACATACATACATACATACATACATACATACATATATATATTGCGGGTGGCAGGAGAGAGAAACTTGCAGCACTGCTTCACCACTTGTGAAGCCTCTTCCGGGCAGGTAGGGACTGGGGCCTTGAGCCTGGCTCCTCACACACTGTAACACACACACTCTCTACTAGATGTGCCACTGCCTGGTCTCTGCTTAGTATTTTCATCTTAGCGATGTTAAGTACTACAATCTGAATATACTGTGTTTTTCCTTTCATTTAAGGCTCTAGTAGCTTTCAACAAATTTTGTAAAAAAAAAAAAAAAAAACTTTTAAACCTACTATCATACTTATTCTATTTATTTATTTTCACTGATCTGGGTAACTACTGCATTGAGAGAGAGAGAGAGAGAGAGAGAGAGAGAGAGAGAGGCAGACAGACAGACTACGGCATGTGCCATAACACCTTCTATGTGGTGCTAGGATTCAAATGTGGACCAGGTACATCACATGGCAGATGCCCTACCCAACCAAACATTACTCCGACTTCTCAATTCTTCCGATTTGGAAACAACTTGCAGCTAAACTTCAGTTTGAATCAAGCTAGATTTTTTGAGAGGAAAGGCTTTGTTCTGTAGTTGCACTGTTTTCCAAGACCCACTCCATGCTTTCCTAACAGAACTGCAGGTGAAATTACCCACAGTTCTTCACCAGAGGACAGGAAAGCTGTATGACGGTGCATCGTGGATGTTGCCTTTCCTACAGGATGTGTGTCCAATTCCTGAGAACAGAATACGGTGACTGGTTTAGAGATCTATTTTCTGTTTGTTACTCTACCATACATTGGGAATCTTAGGCTTCAAGTCCATATGTTAATGCTCTTGTCTATAATAGCCTCATGTATTTTGAAATATTTAAATATTATGTTAAATATGTCCTATTAAGACTATGCTGTGCGTGCCATTATACAAGTGTTCTATTTGTGCTGCATATTTTGTATGTGCTATAGAAACATTCAGAAACACAGCAAAATAGTTGATTTACCACACTAGTTGCTTTTTCTTGATTATGACTATGCCAGTCTTTCAGAATAAAAAAGTGTACTTCATGTACTCACTATCCTATGCTGAATTCCTTTTGAATAGATATTCTTCCTTCACTCCCTCCCTCCCTGCCTTCCTGTCTTCCTTCACCATTGACAGGGCTTCACTGCTCCCAACCCCCCAATCTTTTTTTGAAAAAGATTTCTCTATCAATGCATTTACTTATTTACATGAGAGAAGGAGAGAAAGAGAAAGAACCAGATTGTCACCCTGGTACACACAATACCAGCGATCAAACTCGGGACCTCACACTTGCTAGTTCAATGCTACAGTCACTGTGCCACCTCCTAGCCACCAGACCAACTCTTTCAAATGGAAAAAGAGAGGCAGAGAGAGTTGAAAGGTGTACCACAATACCAAAGCTTTTTCTAGTGTCATGGGGGCTGGACAACGAACATGCATGGCAAAGCAGACACACAGACCGGGTGAGTTATCCTGACTAAATATTCCCTGATGAGGGTAACATTTAACTCCTCTTTGGTCATGTACTGCATTATAGTATTCTATTCTACATGGCAGGGAGACACTTGCAAGAGTTGGAACAGTCCAGCTGTACACAGCAAAATTGCCCAACCTTGTAGAGTTAGTTTATTTAGAATTAGAAACCAGACAGTAAATATTTCTACTACAATTACAATCTCAAATAATGCAGAACTGCTATAAGGGAAGCTGTAAAACACCTGGATAATGGTCTACTTGTCAGTTGTCATTCTTCAGCCTACAGAAATGGAAGTATGCGAGAAATGCTGGGTGCTCTTTCTGCTGTGCTAGGCAGGTGGGGTCCAGTGCATGAGCCCAGTTCTGCCACCTGTACAAACCACTGTCCGAGCAGATGTGCCTTTCGCAAGATTTATCTTCAGAGACTGAAGGCTCTGTGGTACCTGTAACTGAGGGCTTCATGGATTGGGCTGCAGATTCAGCAACTAAAGAATACAGGAAACCCACTGAAAGTCACTTTCAGACCAACTGTGACTGAGTTTGAAGGATAAGCATTCTTTAAATAGTGCATGGAAAGCCTGTATTTTATCTGACATTCCTCTTTTTTTAATTTTTAAAAAATATTTATTCTTTTTTGTTGCCCTTGTTTTACTGTTGTAGTTGTTGCTGTTATTGATGTCATCATTGTTGGATCAGACAGAGAGAAATGGAGAGAGATGGGGAAGACAGAGAGGGGGAGAGACAGATAGACACCGGCAGACCTGCTTCACCGCCTGTGAAGCAACTCCCCTGAAGGTGGGGAGCCGGGGGCTCGAACCAGGATCATTAAGCCAGTCCTTGTGCTTTGCACCACCTGTGCTTAACCCACTGCGCTACTGCCCAACTCCCCTGACATTCCCCTTAATGTTGCAACTTATTTAGAGTAGAACAGAGACCTGTCTGTTTCCAGCTATTCTGTCTTTGTTTTTGTTTTTTCTTCCAATTTTAATTTCTATCTTCATCCACTTTTAATATCTTCTTGCCTCCAGGTAGCTGAGCATAACATGATGCCAGGGGAGAGCTCATTCTCACCTTTGCTGGGGCTGAAGTGTATACCAGAGAAGGAGAAATCTTTCCACACAGAGGCAGTGGCCACAGGCATACATCTCTGTGACAGCATCAAATGGAAAAAAATTAAAGCAAAGAATTTGTAAGTGTTTAAATGGTCTTAGTGTATTTAGTCATGTAAATGCCTTTGCCTCTTATACACACCACTCTCTATCAAGGTTGTGTAAGGTGGGCTTTGGATTTTACTTTGGGGGATGCTCATCCTTCCCCAGGGACACTGTTCTCATCCCACTGACACTCATGGACTCCAAGTGGAAGAATCAGAAGAGAGAATGTAAGGTCAGCAGCTGTTTGGTCTAAGACTTCTGCTTGTAATCGACCTGCCTTCATTTAAAAACCAATAGAATGTTCTAGGGTTACTTTCAATGAAGCTAAGTCATACTTTGATAAGATGTAATATTTCTCTTAATCATCCCGATGAGTCCTTGGAGAGTTTTGGGATGTTCAAGTGTCCATGTTACTATCTTCTAGTTCAGTTGGTCTGTGTGATTGAAAAGACAACAGAAATGAAAAAAAAAAATTGGTTCCTCTAGGATGGGGGTGGGGAGCTTTTTTTTTTCTTTCTGCCAAGGACCATTTAGATTTTTATAATGTAAGTTGTGCGTCATATAAAATTATCAACTTAAAAGTCAGCACTTAATGTTGTTATGGAAAAAAGCTCCTGAATGTATTGAATTTCCAGTCCCTATTCTGGTTGCCTTGGCAGGATCAAACCATATAGTTTCCAGGAATGTTTGTGGTCCACAGGCCAGACACTCTTCATCCCTGCTTTAGGTAAGAGATATTGGTAGGAAGAAATAAACCCTCTTAAGAGATTTCAGGCAGCCTAGGAGGTGGCACAGTAGATAAAGTATTAGGCTCTCAAACACATGGTCCTGAGTTTAATCTTCAGCATCTCATTTGCCAGACTGATGCTCTGGTTCTCTTTTTTGTCTTCTCTCTCTCATAAGTAAATACATATTCTTTTAAAACCAAATAACTCTCTAATAAGAGATTTGAGGAGGTAATAAATAGTGCCACTTTTTTCTTTTAGTCACTCTAAAACCAGACACCCCCCCACACACACACACACAATAACTCCAAACAGTTTCTGAATAGTCACTGCTTGAAGTCAGAACTCATTTCATCCTCCTCACATGTCTAGTTGGTCAGGTGCTATTCCCATCTGTGGAATCTGTCACAGAATAAGCCCTTATGTTTGTTGAATGACTGAACACCCATATTTTTATTTCTGCTCTGACTGCCGTTTCTTTAAGCAGTTTATTTTATTTCTTTCCTCATTGAATTATTTATGAGACAACACCAATATGAAATGTGCTTATTTCAGTTAGGTATCAATAACAGTGGTCCCATATCTCTCTTTAGGGCCCATGGAGCATGCTTTTTACTGCCCCCTGGAAGCTGTCACTTTGAGAAGGGCGACGGCTAGTAGCACCTGCAAGATCCTTGGCAGATCCTTCTGGAACCATCTTGAGGGAGATAGAAGATGCATCCCATTAGGTACCAGGCACTGTGCTCTCTGTTCTCACTGATGCCCCACTTTACAGATAAAGGAAAAGGCATGAGGAAATTGGATCAAGGTCATGTGACTGGCCAGTAGTGGTACTTTCTAAATCCATGTGAGGTGACATCAAAAATCCAGCTGCCTGTTCACAGTTCAAATGGAGTCATGTGAACCCTAAGAAGAAGAGTGTCTGTCTGTTCAACACAGCATGAGGAATGGTGGATGAAATGAATTATAAACATGTGGAATTGCCTGATGCAGCCCTGGTCCGTTTCCTCGAATGCACCTCCACCCACTCCAGTAACAAGCTCACTTTATTTTAAATCAAGTCTGGCATCAAGAGCTGAAGTAAAGGGACAACTTGGTAATAGGTCACCAAAATAACGGGATGTGTGAGCATATATACAGTCAGCACCATAACTAGTTTAATCCATCTAGAACCAATCCTGAATCTCTGCAGAGAATGGTCTAAAGCAGTGTGACAGCCTGGCTCTCTTCAATTCACTCCCCCAGGCCTAAATGGAGCCGTTCATACAATTTATGAGGTTTCTGAAACAGGGTTGTGCTTCACTGCAATATCTTGTGTGGGCAGAGTAGACTGAATTTGGAATCATGTTAAACTTGAGGTCAATGCCGGGTTCAAAAGAAAATTAAGTTTTGCCAAGGAGCGTGTGTGCACCAATCTCCCTGACCTAGAGTGTTAAGGGATAAAGCAAATCCCCCAATACAAAATGTATTTGAAGGTAATTTCTTATTGAAATCTATTGTCTTAACATGTGGATGTAATATGGAAGGAACCTTGAGTGCTGCCTCTGCAGTCATAACTCCACAAATGTTTTTAAATAAATGCTTCATCAGTTTGATGTTAAGCAAGTGGGAATGATTTAGCTGGAATCTTGCAATCAGATGTCTGTGTGTCTGGTGTCTCCTGCTGCTAACCCTGGTACAGATGCAGCTTCACCAAAAAAAAAAAAAATTAAATTAAAAATAGAGAGCAGAGTTAAAACCATGTGGACGTTTCGGCCTCCGTCAACCCAGGGTGAGCGATGGTCTGCTCTCTAAGGGGTCCTGTTTTCTATTTAAACTGGGTTGTCAGCTTCTTTTTGGTGAAGGACTCTGTCTCTCACATTTGCTGAGATTCTACATTCCAGTATCTCCCAGCTTCCGAAACATGAGTATTCCACTTGATCATCACTTCCAGCTCTCATGCTTTTATTATTAGCTGCTGATTAAGGATACGGCAGGCCCGGTGCCCAGGAAGAAGTTCTTCTGTTCTGTGGAGTTAACGGTTTATGAAACAGCTTCTTCCCCAACCCCCGCCCCCTGCAATGCTCTCCCAAATGCCTCTAGACTTCCTCTGAGCCAGGTAGTTTCAGCTCCATGAGATACGGTTCATGGGGTTTGATAACTTTGTTTATGGCCTCTTGCAATGCCAGCATGAATTCCTTGAGATTGTCTTCCTGCCTCCTAGATGCATAGGTTTTACCAAGCATTTGCCGATTAAAGGGTTCCTGGTTCCCCCTTGAAGGTCCCTGATAGGCATTGTTCTGTGGTGCCTGGCTTTCTCGTGATCACTCTGCTACTCATTTGTCTCCTTTTGCTTCGTCCACAGACCTTTTGCTGCCTGTCTTCTTCTCCTGCAGACCTGGTACACTCCCTGCGTGCATTTGATCTCTGCTGTCTGTGCTGCCCCTGACCCTGCCTCTACTCTGTTCTCTTCTCTTCTGAACCATCTTTTGACTTCATCTCTGTGGTTTCTTCTTGCTTGCCTGCAGTCCCCATCCAGGGTCATACTGTTGGTATGACTATGAGGCAAGGTCATTACAATGACACTTTTCAGGATTGACCCAGCTGATCATAGGGCCCACCAGGCCTCTGCTTTTCTCACAACCTGTGTTGAGATGCTGGCTTCCAAGGGAAGGTCTATCTCTCTCACCCCTTGTCCTCTCTTCAGCCTTGTGGAGCCAATCCAGAAACACAAAGTACTTCTGGATGAAGTACCAGGTAAGTGCAGTTTCACTGCAGTCACTTTTCCCAGGGTGTCACTGAGGATCTGTTCTGTGGTTGGTGGTACTTGCTCACTGTGGCCTCATTCCTCATTTGTTTGTTTTTAAACACTGGAGAGCAGAGGGGCCTGCGGAGTTTCTGTGTGCTGGGGGCTCTGTGCTCGCTATGCTGTCAGAGGCAATGCCCAGGCTATTATTGATGAAGAATCCACTAGGGACTTCAACAGACGTGAAAAGGTAATCTTCACTGGAGAGCCATAAACTCTTTCTTTTCAATCCATTTTTGGTGTCACTTTAGAACTATTTTTGCCGACTTTTTCATCATTGTTAATCTTATAACCTCCGAGAGGATATTGTAGATCTGCTCAAGTTCATCTAGGAAATGGTTTATTTTGAAAAAGAGATTAAGAGTGAGCTGGGAAATGACTCCCTACCTCCATGTTCCCCCAATAATAAAATTCAAGAAAGCATTTTTATTAACTTTTGGAAGTACATCTAAGCAATCCTAAGCCTATGGGATTTCACAGTCCTGGAATTTCTTAAACCAGAATGATAAGGACTGGGTAAGAACCAGAGACATGAATCCAGAGGCACCTCCTCCCTGCAGGAAGATGCCCGAGGTAGGGAGGCCGGCCATGAGGAGAGCCAGCCTCAGTGAACCTGCCCACAGCCCCAGCGCCATGGTGGGGGTGGTATCCAGATGGTAACATGGTTGCGGAGATGGTAATTGTTATGCAAAAAGACTTTCCTGCCCAAGGCAGCAGTAGTCCTAATTTTTTTGTTTCTTTGTTTTGCCTCTAGGGTTATCAATGGGGCTTAGTGCTGGCACTATGAATGAATCTACTGCTCCTGGCAGACATTTTCCCCATTTCATTGGATAGGACAGAGAGAAATTGAAATAGGAGGGAGAGGAAGAGAGGGAGAGAGAAAGACAGATACTTGCAGACCTGCTTCACTGTGAAAAAAAAAAAATCCCAGGTTCAATCTCCGGTTCAATCTCCATCACATACAAACAAACAAACAAACTTAAACTGACAAGGCACTTATTTTATAAAGTGTAGCTGTCATTACTCAAAAAATATTTTTAGCATGTTCAATTACAAACAAAAGTGATTTTCCCTGATTAGAGAATGCTCTCCATCTTAGCAAATGGTGCTGAATATCCAATGGGCTAAAAAATAACAAGAACACAGAAGGAAAAAAATACTTCCACTTCAGTTTTCCTTAATGATTCCTAGTTTCCCTTCAAATATTCAGCTCCTAGTGCCGGTTTGGATTGCCCCTTAGTGCTATCTTTCTCTCTTTTCTACTGCTTTTAGGTTGCTCTTGGCATCACTGACATGTCAAGCTTTATTTGTGGCTATGCATTTTGTATATTCTACTTTGGATCGACTCTACGGAAATATAAGTACATTATTCGCTTTGTATCCCTGATCAATCAAAAGTGCTTCTTAGCTCTTCCTGTCTATCTTGGGAGGACAGTTAGGAATTCAGTGGAACTGCTTTTGGGATCAACAATGTGGAAGTCACAGTGTTGAATTGATTTTTGCTCAGATTATTTTGTTGTTATTGTTGTTTGTTCAGCTCCTTTCAGCTGAGAGAGCAGAATATAGATTAGTTAGAACTGTAGTCTAGATCTGTTTTGCTGGGTTTGCATATTAATACCAATATAGAAAAGTCACAATAAATTATACAAAGCATTGGGCATTGTGGTAGTTACTTTTCCTTGTGGAAAAGTATTATTCCTTTGACTTTTACAACGAACTTACTTTCTAGTGGCAGCCTTGAGAGACTCAACTTGTAATTGTGCACTTAAGATTTGTGGATTTTTAAAAAACCATTTATGTTTTATTTGAATTTCTGGTTCAACACTTTCTAATTCTGTTAGGTCCTAAGAAGTGAATTTCTGAATGCTTAATGGGAGCAAAGCAGTATTTTTCTCTAATGCATTTGAATTTCCATGTAGTCCAAACAGACATACTATGAATATTTTAAAATAAGGTATTACAATAGGCAAATATATATGTGTATATATCTAGAAAAAGTATGTATTGACATATGAATCTATCTACTATATGTATGTATACTAAGTGAAATGAATAAACCAGAAGTCAGCAGCAAGGAAGCACATTCACTGCATGCTCTGTATAAGGAAGCTTCAAGAAACACTTTCTTCAGGGGGAGATTATTATGACCCTTTCTCAGAATTGCCTTGAAAATGAGTCCGAGAGATAACTTCAGAGTAAGTATTTTATAACTCCCAATCCCATATTGAAACTAGGTGACAGGTGTTAAATGACACTTAACAGTCACCAGTATCATACATAGAAAATATTAAACTCTCTGTATATTCCAAACTGGAGGTGGATGAGAAAGGATAAGCTTTATAGTGTGAACTATAAAGATTTGATATATCTGCTTATTAACTATAGACAGAAAAACCAAAACTTAAAGAACACATTAAGATGTGAATACAGTGAATAGCAGAATGTTAATAAGAATTCCCATAAGCTGAGAAGAAACAGTCAAATAGAAAGATGTACATTAGACAGAAACATATAATTAAAGAAGAAATAATTAATAGACACCTGAAAATTTAACTTGCCAAGGGATCAAATAAAAACAGAATGAAACAACCGACCTTTTTAGTCTGTGAACCAAATCTAAGGGAAGTGTAGGGATCAAATTGACGAAGGTGGGACTTGTGAGCAAGCTCATCTGCTGCAGAGTTGTTCTGTAAATTGCAACAGCCCTCAGGAAGACATTTTTAGCTGTCTGTATCAAGAGATTTAAAAGTAAGAATTCCACTTGCAATGAGTACTAAAAGAGCCATTGAGAGTTAATGAACAATATCTTGAATATAGATAATAATATTGTACTGCAAGTACATAGTGTGATAAATACGGTTACAACGGCAACCATATTACAGTGTATTATAAATACATCAAAGTAACATGCTGCACACCTTAAATTTGCATAATGTTATGTGTCAAATTCACCCAGTAAAAAGGCATGGATCCCACCACTAGATATTTATTCTAAGGACATTACCAGGGAAACGCAAAAAGATGTTTGTGCTCAGAAATTTATCACAATGCTATCTGTAAGTCTGGAGACAATATGAAGCTCCCCCCCCACGAATGAAATATTGTGAAGCAATTTAAAAATGTTGATAGAGAATTCCTAATGACATCAAAAAATTCTTACAACATGTAATAGTGGAAAGAAATGCAAGATATAATATTATATATCTGGCATGTGTACTCACACATCTTGCATAAAGAGACAGAAAGAAAGAAATGTACTACGATACTCTCTCCAAGTACTGAATTACAGGTGATACCATTGAATTTTCATGGCATCTGCATCTTCAGCATTGCCATAATGAGAATATATATTAGTATTAATCCAAAGATGTACTAACTGCTAGAGAAAGGCAATTAAAAGCTTTGGCAATTTGTAAAGCTGTGTATTGTATTGTGAAAAAAAAAATCATTCTTCCTCCTCTTTTTTTTTTTTTCTTTTTTATTTAAGAAAGGATTAATTAACAAAACCATAGGGTAGGAGGGGTACAATTCCACACAATTCCCACCACCCAATCTCCATATCCCACCCCCTCCCCTGATAGCTTTCCCATTCTCTATCCCTCTGGGAGCATGGACCCAGGGTCATTGTGAGTTGCAGAAGGTAGAAGGTCTGGCTTCTGTAATTGCTTCCCCGCTGAACATGGGCATTGACTGGTCGGTCCATACTCCCAGTCTGCCTCTCTCTTTCCCTAGTAGGATCGGTCTCTGGGGAAGTGGAGCTCCAGGGCACATTGGTGGAGTCTTCAGTCCAGGGAAGCCTGGCCTGCATCCTGATGACACCTGGAACCTGGTGACTGAAAAGAGAGTTAACATACGAAGCCAAACAAATTGTTGAGCAATCATGGACCCAAAGCTTGGAATAGTGGAGAGGAAGTGTTAGGGGGGTACTCACTGCAAACTCTAGTGTACTTCTGCTTTCAGGTATATATTTTGCAGTAGTTTACGGATACGTGTGAACATACGCTCTCTCTCACAGAAACTGGTGTATATCTAGGTTTTGGGACTTTGTTAGAAAGTGAACCACCTGAGATGGAATTAGAGTATACTATGAAAGGAAAGGTCTCACCCGAGTAATGAAGCTGAAAGGTTGTCATTCCACACGTGAAGTCTCTGGACACAGTCTGAAGTGAAGCATGTTGAGGTGGCAATCGTTGTGTTGGTTAGGTTGTGATCAGCAGATGCAATATTATTTGATATGGATTGGAAGAGGAATATGGGAAAGTGGGCCCTATCCAATGGTTCCAGGACTGGGGGAAGTAGAGGCTCTATAGTGAAGATGTGAGTTTCCTGCTGTCTTAGGGTTCAAAAAGACAATCGATAGTTAATGTTATCATCACATTATTTGGTAATTGGGTTAACTTTGAAAAGTCCTTTTGTTAGGGTTTGCTGTACAGTACCCAGTATCTTGTATATAGCTGTGCTATTGGTTGCTTCTGATCTACTTGGTCTAGGCTTTTGAGATAGTCTGCATATCAATTACACAGCCTATAGATTAAAAAGATTCAGTTTGTGTTTTGAAAAACTTCGAGACATACAGTTAATTTTCCCCCTCGTATTAATTAACTAGTGATTTATATGACTACATTTTACTAGAAGTGTACATAAACACCATTTCCACCAACAAAAGACTGTGACCCATCCCTCCCACCCACTCCCACCCCCCACTGGCCCAGGAAGCTGCATGTCTACCCCTCACCACAGGGTTTTTACTTTGGTGCCCTACTTACAATTTGGTCAGGTCCTGCTTTTAGTTTCCCTTTCAGATCTTCTTACTCAACTTCTGTTGATGAGTGGGATCATCCCATACTCATCTTTATCTTTCTGACTTAGCTCACTTAACATAATTCCTTCTAGCTCTGTCCAAGATGGGTCAGAAAGGGTGGGTTCATTGTTCTTGATAGCTGCATAGTATTCCATTGTGTATATATACCACAGCTTTCTCAGCCACTCATCTGTTGTTGGGCACCTGGGTTGCTTCCAGGTTTTAGCTATTATGAATTGTGCTGCTATGAACATAGGAGTACACACCTCTTTTTGGTTGGGTGTTATGGAGTCCTTGGGGTATAACCCCAGGAGAGGAATTACTGGATCATATGGAAGGTCCATGTCTAGCCTTCTGAGAGTTTTCCAGACTGCTCTCCACAGAGCTGGACCAATTTACATTCCAACCAGCAATGTAAAAGGGTTCCTCTGTCCCCACAACCTCTCCAGCATTTGTTGCTGCTGTCCTTTTTGATGTATGCCGTTCTTACAGGAGTGAGGTGGTATCTTAGTGTTGTCTTAATTTGCATTTCTCTGACAATCAGTGACCTACACCAGTTTTTCATGTTTGTTAGCCTTTTGGATCTCCTCTGAGGTGGATGTTTTGTTCACATCCTCTGCCCATTTTTGGATGGGGTCATTTGCTTTTTTGGTGCTAAGTTTGCTGAGCTCTTTATATATTTTGGTCATTAGTTTCTTGTCTGATGTATGGTATGTGAAGATCTTCTCCCATTCTGTGAGGGGTCTCTTTGTTTGTTTAATAGTTTCTTTGGATGTGTAGAAGCTTTTCAATTTGATGTAGTCCCAATGGTTTGTTTCTGCTTTAGTCTTCCTTGCAATTGGGTTGGATTCATCAAAGATGTCCTTGAGGTATAGGTGGGAAAGTGTTTTACCAATGTTTTCCTCTAAGTATTTGATTGTTTCTGGTCTGACATCTAGGTCTTTGATCCATTTGTAGTTGATTTTTGTTTCTGGTGAGATAAAGTGGTTCAGTTTCATTCTTCTGCATGTTACAACCCAGTTTTCCCAGCACCATTTATTAAAGAGAGCCTCCTTTTTCCATTTAATCCTGTGGGCCCCCTTATCAAAGATTAGATGTCCATAGGTGTGGGGATTTATTTCCGGGCTTTCAATTCTGTTCCACTGGTTGGTGTGCCTATTTTTGTTCCAGTACCATGCTGTTTTGATGATGATGGTTTTATAATATAGTTTAAGGTCTGGGAGTGTGATGCCTCCATTTCTGTTTCTTTTCCTCAAGATGGTTTTGGCAATTCTAGGTGTTTTCAGGTTCCAGATAAATGTTTGTAGTGTTTGTTTTATTCTCTTAAAGAAGCTTGGTGGAACTTTGATGGGTATTGCATTAAATTTGTATATGGCTCTGGGGAGAATATTCATTTTGATGATATTTATTCTTCCAATCCATGAGCATGGGATATCTTTCCATTTCTTGGTATCAGTTTCTATTTTCTTGAGTAGCTACTCACAGTTTTCAGTATATAAGTCTTTCACTTCTTTAGTCAACTTTATTCCTAGGTATTTGATTGATTTTGCTGAAACAGTAAATGGGAGGGGTTTATGGATGTCTTCTTCTTCAGATTTAGTGTTTGCATAAAGAAATGCCACTGATTTCTGTACATTGATTTTGTAGCCTGACACCTTGCTATATTGCCTAATAACTTCCAGTAGTTTTCTGCTGGATTCTTTAGGTTTTTCTATATATACTATCATATCATCTGCAAATAGTGATAGCTTGACTTCTTCCCTTCCAATCTGTATTCCTTTGATTCCTTTCTCTTGCCTGATTGCTATGGCAAGAACTTCCAAGACTATGTTGAAGAGTAACAGTGACAGTGGACAGCCCTGTCTAGTCCCCGATCTGAGGGGGAATGCTTTCAGCTTCTGTCCATTGAGTATGATGTTGGCTGTAGGTTTGCTATATATAGACTCCACTATCTTGAGGAATTTCCCATCTATTCCCATTTTTTGTAGAGTTTTGAGCATGAATGGGTGTTGGATTTTGTCAAAGGCTTTCTCTGCATCTATTGAGATAATCATGTGGTTTTTGGCTTTGCTTTGATTGATGTGGTGAATGACACTGATTGACTTATGGATGTTGAACCAGCCTTGCATTCCTGGGATGAATCCCACTTGGTCGTGATGAACAATCTTTGTGATATGTTGCTGTATCCGGTTGGCCAAGATCTTGTTTAATATTTTGGCATCTATGTTCATCAGAGATATTGGTCTGTAGTTTTCCTTTTTTGTTGTGTCCCTATCAGCTTTTGGTATCAGGGTGATGTTGGCTTCATAGAAGGTGGAAGGGAGTATTCCTGTTTCTTCAATCTTATGGAAAAGCTTAAGTAGTATGGGTACTAACTGTTTCCTGAAAGTTTTGTAGAATTCATTTGTGAAGCCATCTGGTCCAGGACTTTTGTTGTTGGGGAGTTTTTTTTTTTTTTTTTTTCTAAAGATCTAGTTAGGACTTCATTTTAGCTGTTTGTGTTGGTGGCCAACTACAAAACACCATGAGACAGACACCTCTGTTTATTGAAAGTTTTGAGTCTGATTATTTTAACCTTCTGGCATCTTTTTTGCTGTCAGAATTCTATCAATAATTAGAATTCTATCAATTCTATCTGGGGTTGGGGGTGGGGGGAGGAGGTCCAGGAACATGATGGCAGAGGAGGACCTAGTGGGGGCTGAATTGTTATGTGGAAAACTGGGAAATGTTATACATGTACAAACTATTGAATTTTACTGTCAACTATAAATCATTAATTCTCCAATAAAGAAATTAAAAAAATAGTTTGGGATCAACATGCATTTTATACACTGTCTTTCCTAAGAACTGCAAATAGCTAATGGTTTCAGTTTTCATTATTAAATTTGTGATAGTAATTTACAAGGGAAGTTCTCTCTTTTTTCCCCAAGGTTGCTTAAGCTATTAGCAATTTATCAGTGGGTCAAATTCAAGGTTCATGTTTGATCCTTGGCAGTAGGTGAGAGTAGCAAAGAGAGTTCTGTGGCTGGTAGAACAGGACCGAGCTCTTTCTCACCGTTTTCTCCCTCCCTTTCTCCCTCTCTCTCTCTCTCCCTCATTTTTAAAACAGAAAAAAAAAGGTGTGATGGGAAGGTAGTTTAATGACAATAGCTCACTTGGATAGTATGCTGTTTTGTCATGTGTGTGGCCCAGGTTTGACCTTGGTCCCCACTGCATTGGAGGAAACTTGGTGCTGTGGTGTCTTTCCCTATCTGTCTGTCTGTCAGTTTGTCTATCTATCTGAAACAATCAGCCATGCGGCCCTTTCTGTATCCCCTTACTTCTCAATTTCACTTGTTTTTCTATCCAAGTAATAACAAGAAAAAAAAAAAGGCCAACAGGAATGGTTGATTTTTTTGTAGGTACCAAGCTCCAGTGACAACCCAGGTATTAATACAATAAATAAATAAATAAATAGAAAAGAAAAAAGATAACTACAGTTGTCCCTGCCATTTATTTAAGATATTTTAATTACATTGTTTTGGAACCCCTTCTCACTGCTGGTGGGAAGGCAAATTGGCCCAACTCCTGTGAAGAGTTATCTGGAGACGTCTCAAAATGCAAGAAGTGGATCTACCCTATAACTTGGCAGTTTCTCTCCTAGGAAGAAAGGAAGCAAATATACCCATCAAAACAGATCTAGACAAACAGACGATTTGAAATCACAATTTGTAATAGCACAAACCTGGAAGTAAACCAGATGTCCAACAACAGATGAGTGGCTAAGAAGTTGTGGTCTATATACATGATGGAATACTACAGAGCTGTTACTAATGAAATCATCTCCTTCACCTCATCTTGGATAGGGATAGAAGGAATCGTGTTAAGTGAAATAAGCCAAAAAAGAGAAAGATGAATACCAGATGACCTCACTCAAGGGAGGAACTTAAACAACGGGGACAGAAAAGGAAAGCACAAAGGAAAGCTTGGGTTGGGTTAGTGTACTGAACCAAAGAAAGGACTCTAGGGGAGGAAAGAAAGAAGGAAGAGAGAGAGGAAGGAAGGAGCAGGGGTGGGGTGGGGCAGGGAGCTTTAGGGGCCTGGTGCATAATGTTAGAAAGAGACCTAAATTGGGGATGAAAGTGTTCTGTAGACACATGTCACAGGGAGATAAATAATTGTACCTGTGTGTCAACACTTGTTCTGTAAACCATTAACTCTCCTAATAAACTGATAGAAAATACTCATAAAAAATTCTTTAAAAGAGAAAGAGGAGGGCCAGGTGGTGGTGCACCTGGTTAATCGCATATAGTACTAAGCTCAAGGAACCAGGTTCGAGCCCCGCTCACCATCTGTGGGAGAGATGCTTCACAAGCTCAATTTCTCTCTGTCTTATGCAATAAAATGGAAGAAATGGCTTCTGGGAGCAGTGGATTCATAGGTATAGCATTGAGCCCCAATGATAATCTGAGGAAGAGAGAGAGGGAGAGAGAGAATCAGTATATCCTCTTGAACTTTAGCAGCTCTTTATGGTTTTTAGTATTTTTGGTCGGTCACTATAGAATGGAAGAGAACAGACTATTGAATCTTCCTTCAGTGCAGTGGGGGCTGGGCTTGAACCTGGGTCTCACACAAGACAAAACAACATATTACTTGTTGTAAATTAACTTAAGAAGGGGTTTGGTGGTTGGGGCTGCTGCGGAAGCACATAAAAGGATTCACAGCGGGAGCTGGGAACTGGTTTAAACAATACAAGGTTTATTAGGGTGAAACAGGTAAAAGGCATTATAAGCACTTATCATCAAGGGTTAAGAGTATGCTAGGACTATAAGGTCTGAATATAGTTATCAAAGGTTTCGTCCCATAAAATAAATAATTATCAGTTCTGGTAAAGGTTGCTCATGGCTGTAGAGGGGTCTAAAAGTTTACCGGCTAGCAGAGTCACACGTGTTCTGTTCCCAGGAGAAGTAGCCATGGTGCACCTGGCCAGAAGAAGCTTCTGACCAGGAGAAGAAGCAGCAGCTGAAGAGAGCCACGTGCTCAAAGTCCCTTGCTTTTATACATTCCCTTCTCTGAAGCACCTCCTCAGGGTGAGGTAATTTGTATGCTAGTAGTCCCAAACTCCTGCTGGGGTCACCACAGTTATTCAAGTGAGCTATCTTGACTACCCTTAAAATGGGTTATTTTGAGGCCAGGAACATAGGGATGCCCTGTAACCTCACCATCTTCTGAACCCTTGTCCTTAGCAGATCCTGGAGTGCGAACAGCCAGTTCCAGTTTCTTCTCCTTAGATGGAGGGCAGAGGAGAACTGCAGCAGAACTACTGTGAGACTGAGGCAGGGCAGCTGTCTTAGGTGACAGTGTGTTAGTTTCAATGGCTTTAAAGGGAGAGTAGGGCACATTTATGATTTCTTTACATTCTTCAACAACCCAAAATGTTGCTTTCATTTTTATGTGATCACATAAATGCTTAAGGTCTTGCACCGCATATCATAATGCAAAGGATGGTGGTGTCCTCCAACTGAACTCCCCCCTCAAGGAAAAAAAAAAGAATCCCGAGACAGAAAGTTGTAATTGAAAACTCCAAATCACTGGCCTGAAAGAACTTTCCCTGAGAGAATTGGACCATTCCCCTTTCATTCCTAAGTGCATATGTCTCACGCAGGCATTCAGAAAGCATGGGATCTTTGGCCTCCAACCTCCCCTAATTCTGGGATGTGTGGATAAGCAATAATCTCTCAGTTCCCACTTGATTGGAGCCTGAACCCAATCTCACCAGAAATTAGTTTTTCAAATCCAAATACAATTAAAAACAGATGTTTCCAAGTAGACAGAAAATGGTCACGAGAGAGAGAGAGAGAGAGAGGAGAAAAAGAAAGAAAACAGGCAAGCCCACTACTTGAGGAATGAGTTGCATTTTCTAGGTATTTGTAATCAACAGGAAGGGAGCAAAGGGAGGGAGAGTAGTTCCCTGAGCTCCCTGGGCCCTGTGGTGTTTGGCATCAGTGCCTTTCCAGGAGGTGTGTGGTGATTTGCAAGGCTGAATTTTTCTGCCTGGCCTGCTTTCTAACCTATTCCAGGTCCAGACAAATTTGCATTGTGTGTTAAGCACTTAATAATTCTTATTGCTAAGAATTAACTTCTACACGGAAAGGAAGAGACACATAAAAATAACTGGTTAGCTAAACATACTAGCATATTAAAGATCATTGCACAGAGAGTTTCATATAGCACGTTCTTTACAACTCTTTCAAAAGCTCACCTAACGGCAATTCAGGAAACATTAGTGAGCGTTGGAAAGGTTTTTGTCCCACTGAATTGAAACTCCATTAAAGTATGCATTGTGGGGAAAGCTGACTTGTGGACAAACAGTATCCCTAAACTTGAGTGCATTAAGATGGATTCATAAGTTCTTTTAAGATGAAAAACATGTGTCCAATTACTGTGAGATTCACCACTCCTTACAAGTTCAGAAAGGATGGTCCTCATCTCCTCTGTCTTAAAATGAGTATGTCTGCTTTCAGAATAATTTTCAATATTAAGTCTGGTCCACCATTTGATTTTTTTAATCTCCTCTTTTATCCCTGGAATCTTGCATTCCTAGTGCACTTCCTTGGGTGGGGGGGAGGGGGTGCAGAATAATATCCTTCAGGAATCTTTGATGCATTGGTGAATTAAGAGAAAAAAATGAGATGTAAGTGCTCGCTCTATTTGTCATTTTTAATATGTTTTGAGGCACTTGATTTATGATCAAGCATTTCTTGGGAGAGGAGAATGCTGAAGGTGGTATTTTGAGCTCCATTTAAGGCAATTTAGTTGTCATCGGGCCTCCTCACCCCATAACCTTTGTGAGACCTGGCTTCATAAATTGGACCCAAACAATTGGCTTGTGTTTCGAGTAGACAAAGCCTCATGGAAATGATACTCACTAAGTGTTTTTATTGGACATCTGGGTAAGAGGCAGCCTTTGTCAAACTAGTCACAGACCCCAGCTAGCACAACTCTTACACCCTCGGTAGCGGTTTCTGCTCTTAGAAAACTCTTAAAATTCTTTTAAGTTGAGAGAGATTCCTTTTCTTTTTGTCCAGATTTCTACTTTGATCCCCAAATTGGAGCCTCTGAGATTCAGGGTGTTTCCTTTACTCTTCTCTCATCTAAAGTGAGATCTTTGCCCCAAGGCCAGGCTGTGTCTCATCTCCATCATTCCTGGGATGTCCATGTTAAACCAGCATACGGTGGCTCTATAAAGAAGGCAGGGCCATCTCAGATGCTGGAGGGACTCAGGGGAAGATGTGGCTGGGGTTGTCTCCACCACTTCCTCACATCTCCATCTGAACTAATGCTGGATGCCAGAGGCACTGACCCTCCTCCTCGTCTGATCTGTGATGAGAGTGTAGTTAGGACCGTTTCACTCTGCTGTGTAGTGCAGGGGACCAAGGCCTTAGGTAAGTCTCTCATACAGCCGGTGAGAGGACATTCTGACCATTGGAACTGAGATTACCATCTAGCTGTTTGGAAAGTCGCTCACCCACCTCCCTCCCCCACTACCTTAGCAGAACTTCCTCATTGTTTGTGCTTATATTGCGGCTGCAAAATAAAGTTTTTAGAGCTTGATCAGACCTCCTGTCTTGCTCTTGTTCTTTGTGTCTCTTATCTCTTTCATACTCTCGCCCCCTATCCTAGGTCTCCGTTGATAGACCCCACAGGCCGGGGCAGTGTAGTGACAAACTCACTCTTTATTTAAAACAACTGAAGGCAATGATCACAGGCCCCCTTGGGAGTAATGACTAGCTCAAAAAGATTGAAGAGCTCTGGAGAGCATTTCTCATTACTTGTACCATGTATATCTCTTGTTTGGAAGACACTTCATAGCCAAAAACGTAGGTATTCTTGGAACAAAAGGACAGTATTTCTCAGATGCAAAATTCCAGGGGCCAAGGGTGCAAACAGGTTGATCAGTTATGAAGCAAAATCAAATAGATAAAAGGAGAAATTAAAAGTGATAGATAATAAATAAATCAAAGGTTGATAGATGATGGACATATATGTAAATAGACAGGAAGGGAAAATGTTTAGGGTATTGCAAAGATAATAGTTTACTCTTGTTTAAAGAGAAAAACATCCCTTCTCCTACAGAGAATGGACCCCCGCATGACTGATGTGATAAGAATAAGACCCTGTCCTGCACATGCCACCTTCCCTCATGTTTTTATTGCTCTCCAGAGAGCTCAGGGACTGATCTGAATGTGTGAATTTGGAGTATGCGTCCCATGGTGGTCACTGTCACTCTTCCCAGCTAAGACACACACACACTTCTTACGAAGTGAAGTGTTGTTCAAGGGAGCCTGTTGGACTGAGGTGACTGTAGTCAAGGAGATGCAAGTGCCTTTGCAGCTGACCAGTGACAAACAAAAAACACCTATAAAATATTTTCCAGTTGATGGAGCCCTTTGCCCCAGGACAGTCCCCAAGAGGCCCCAAGGTGAATCCAATGGGTAAATGTGGCCTTGGCTCTGGCAATCACCTCTGGGAATCACAGACTTGAACCCTTCACCCAACTTGGCCAGGAGAACCAGGAGTCACTGGACTTCCCTGACTTGTCAGTAACTGGGAGGAATCAGATTACATCTTGAATCACCTTTCCAGCTTGAGAATTCCTTGTCTAGTTCTCTCCATTCAAGTCGAGAGCTTTAATTGCTGGTGATTTGAATTCCTTTGGGACTGGGATGTAAAGGACAACAAGCAGGCTCCGGGAAGGAGGTGAGGACTGTAGAGTTGAAAGGAGAAACCAGAGCAAGGGAGGAGTTGAAGCAGAAAGAAAGGAAATAATCAGCTCATGGATGAGTAATGGGGTGAAGGGTCTGGGGAGGGGGGGCAATTAATTTCCTGTATCTCAGGTTTAATATGTGGGGAAAGAGCTGATGATTTGCATGGCAGTTCTGGAAGCCTTGCTAGAGTGAATCATTGCTTGAATGTTTTGCTTCAGGCAAAAAGAGCAGGTGATTACTGGGTTTATCCTGCCTACTGGTAGGCAGGGCATAAAACTCCCTTGGGGGGTGGAAGATAGAACTGGTGAATGAAGTGGAGTCCTCAGGGGGACATCACCTGTGTCCCCAGGAACTGGATTCTGCGGGTGCTCCTTGGCTGTAGGCATGGGCTCCGGCCCTTTGCTTCCTACATTCTGCCCATCTGTAGGTGGGTTGCCACATAAAGAATACCATCCTGTGTAGGTTTCCTGATGCTGGTGACACTTCAGAGGACCTGAAATTCTGCAGGAGTGGTTATCTCTTCTTCTGACTTCAGTCCTGGTACTGATTTTTTTTTTAAATTTATTAGTGATTTAATAATGATTAACGAGATTGTAAGATAACAGGGGTACAATTCCATACAGTTCCCACCACAGGAGTTCCATGTCCCATCCTCTCCACTGGAAGCCTCCCTATTCTTTATCCCTCTCTGGGAGTATGGACCAAAATTCTTTTTTGGGTGCAAAAGGTGGGAGGTCTGGATTCTGTAATTGTTTCTCTGCTGGACATGAACATTGGCAGGTTGATTGTTTTGTGCCTTTTCACTTCTACTAATCACATCTCAGGCAATTTCTCACTGAACTGAGGAGGGGAGGGTTGCATCACTGACTGGTTAAAAAGTTACATGAAATAAAGCATCATTTTTGGGTCACTTTTTAATTTTTTAAATATTTATTTTTTTATTCCCTTTTGTTGCCCTTGTTGTTTTATTGTTGTAGTTATTATTGTTGTTATTATTGATGTCGTTGTGTTGGATAGAACAGAGAGGAATGGAGAGAGAAGGGAAAGACAGAGGGGGAGAGAAAGATAGACACCTGCAGACCTGCTTCACCGCCTGTGAAACGACTCCCCTGAAGGTGGGGAGCTGGGAGCTTGAACCAGGATCCTTACGCTGGTCCTGGTTCTTGCACTTTGTGTCACCTGTACTTAACCTGCTCCGCTACTGCCTGGCTGGCTCCCTTTTTTTCATTTTTTATTTGCCATTAATAGTGAGTTACAAGATTATAAGATTACAAGGTATAGTCCCACACAGCACCTACTAACAAAGTCCTGTGTCCCCACCCTGCTACTTCCCAAAGAGAACCATAATTCTCAGAGTCTTAGAAACTCTTTGCTTCTGTCTCTTGTTTGTTTTTCAAGTTCCTGTGTATCAGGTCTTTAGATTCTACATCTGAATGAAACCATCCAGTTGTTGTCTTTCCTCTCTTTACTTATTTTGTTCATCTTAATCTCCGCTAGTTCCATACATTTTGTCCCATGGGACACGGATCATCTTTTTGATTGCAGAGTAGTATTCCACAGAGAATATATCCCATAATTTCTTTAGCCAGTCATCTGTTGAGTATTTAGGCTGCTTCCACTCTCTGGATATTGTGAATAATGCATCTATGAGCATAGGGGGTACATATGTCATTTCAAATTAGTGTTTGCATGCCCTTTAGATAAATGCCTAAGAGTGACATTACTGCATCATAAGGTAATTTCATTTTTGTCTGTTTAAGGACTCTCCTACAGTCAGTCTTTCACAGGGGCTGCACCAGTCTGCAGTCCCCCCCCCCCCCCCGCAGCAGTGAGTGAAACAGTGATTTTTTTCTCCATAACCTTGCCAACACCTGCTGTTTCTTATTTGCTTGGTGTAGGTCATTCTCACAGGTGTGAGATGGAATCTCAGGCTAGTTTTAATTTTCATTTCTCTAATGTCAACTGAAGTAGAACATTTCTTCAGGTGTCTAGGGGCCGTGCATTTCTCTTCCTCAGAGAAATGTCTATTTAGTTCATTAGCCCACTTTTTTAAAATTAGGTTATTATGTTTTCTTTTGTTGAGCTATGTATGAGTTCTGTACAGAGGTTTGATATCAGCTGCTTGTCAGATGTGTGATGTGTAAATATCTTCTCCCATATACTGAGTTTCTGGTTATCCGTGTGCAGTCTGCCTTTGATGCACAGAAGCTTTTTAGTTACACATAGTCCTGTTTATTTACACTTCCCCCTGCCCCCATTCTCCATGCCCATGGGGTTGAGTTTTCAAATATATCTTAGATGTGAAGGTACTACAATGTTTCACTGATATTTCCTTCTATATATTTTAGAATTTCTGGTGTAAAATCTAGGTCTTCAATCCATTTTGATTTGATTTTGGTGTGTGGTGTTAAGTGGTGACTTAGTTCCATTTTTCTTTGTGTGCCTGTCTAATTTTCCCAGTATCATTTGAAGACACAGTCTTTAGCCCACTGAATGGTTTTGGCCCCATTGTCATGTGTAGGCTCATTTCTGGGTTCTCATTTCTGTTCCATTGATCTAAGTGTCTATTTTTTTGTTGTTGTTGTTCCACACTGCTTTAATTATGATTGCAAAGCATCACTAAAAAAAAAAAAACCACTTAAGGTTACAGGCATCATTAAATACAAAATGGTGTGTTCGTTCAGGATTATTTGATATTAGAGGGCAAAAGTCTTTGAATCTGGGCCTGATAGTGAAGTTTTCTTTAAAGCTACAGTTTTATTAGTCAAGAAAGCACTTAAAGATACTTGTAGGGCAGTTTGAGAACAGACATCCCAGGTCCAGAGTGGAATAGCTCTTACCCACTGACTTTTTCAACTATCTCTCTCACACATATATATTTTTTAATTTCTTTATTGGGGGATTAATGTTTTACGTTTGACAGTAAATATAATAGTTTGTACATGCATAAAATTTCCCAGTTTTCCATATAACAATACAACCCCCACTAGGTCCTCTGTCATCCTTTTTGGACCTGTATTCTCACCCCCCCACCCCACCCCAGTCTTTTACTTTGGTGCAATACGCCAATTCCAGTTCAGGTTCAACTTGTGTTTTCTCTTCTGATGCTGTTTTTCAACTTCTGCCTGAGAGTCTCACACATAATTTAACAATACTGGCAGGTGTCCTCTTTTGGCTCAAGGCCCAAAGCCCCCATCTGCATTTCCTTATATTCCTTTCCTTCCACTATATCTCACTGCCTCAATAATATTTAAATTGTATAGGTATATTAACTCCAACAGGGCACACAAAGATTTGGACTCAAAAACAACTGATTCTTGGTGAGCTTATGTCAGTTGGTTAGAGCATCGGTCTCTGGGAGAGAGACCCTCAGAGTTGCGGAGCAAGGAGGAGGGGGTGGCAGGGGGCTGAGTGGCTGTTCACTCATGTGACTTGTAGTTGGGATTCTGAGAAGCAGCTTTACCTTGCTAAAGCCTCACTTTGCAGGTGTCCTTTGGTTTTTATTTAATTTATTTATTCATTGATAGGATAGAGACAGGGAAATCAAGAGGGAAAAGTAGAGAGAGAAAAAGAGATAAATGATAGAGAGATAGATAGATAGATAACAAGAAAGGGAGAAGACACCCACAACATTGTTTCACTACTTATGAAGCCTCCTCCCTGAAGGTGGGGAGTGGGGTCCTTGTGCACTGTACTATGTGTGCTCAACCAGGTGCGCTACCACCTGGCCCCTCCAAGTATGCTCTATTCCCAGCTAAGGACCAGAGACAAGTCCAGTTACTGCTGAGTGCTGTATGTTTAGAGACAACACATAGAGGAGTGGGAGGGACTTGTGACTGAAATGGGGGAAGCAGAAGGCGGTTGTGCTAGATGAACTATGTCTCAAAGCTCACGTGTGCTAGTCTTAATGCCACCCCTCTACCCAGTGCCTCAGATATGTGACTGTTTTTGGATATAGGGTCAGTAAAGAGGTAATTAAATTAAAATGAGCTCACTAGGGTGGACCCTAACACAGTATGACTGGTCTCCTTATAAACGGACAAGGACACAAATAGGCAGTGAGGGATGATTATGTGAAGAAGGTGGCATCTACACACCAAGAAAGGAGAACTCTGAGGAACCAGCCCTGCTCACACCTGGTTCCCAGACTTCTAATTGTTGGGAAATTGTGCAGATGTGGTCACATCCACCATGTTGTCCCTCAGGGTATTGTCAATTCCCGTGAGAGTTGAAAACTCTATTCCCGGAGTGCCTTTCCCAACCAATCCTGTCCCGACTTCCACTTCTAGTTTTTATCCTATAAAGCCCGCTGCTGCTGTTGCGGGTCTGGTCTCTCTTTGACCCTTTTCACCTTGGCAACCCGGCAGAGAAGGGTGCTGTGGGAGGCAGCCATTTTGCTAGCTCCACGTGGCCCGAACCGCTGCGCTCACACCCAACTCTGAGGTGCCCACGTGAATAAAGATTTGTGTTCCCTCTCCGCTCTGATCCCTTCTCTCTCTCCCCAACGACACTGCCTGACATCTAATCTCCTTCTGAGACTGTGAGAAAACAAATAGCTGTATTTTGGGCTGCCTGGTCTGTAGGGCTTGCTAGCATTACTGGACCATACTCACATGGAAGGTCCTGTGGAGGTGGGAGCATTTGATGCCAACCTGGGAAGTGGGTAATTTACTGGCAGGCTGAGTAAGCAGCAGGGGATTGATGCCAGGCAGATGGAGGAGCCAGGCTGAGCAGTGGGCCCTTACTGAGATGTAACAAGACCACAGCTGGAGGAGAGCTACTGTGGATAGGAGAGAAAACCAGATATTGCTCAGATCCTCAGATCCATGAGGCCCATTGTGGGTGGTGGGGACTCAAAGGGTTTGGACCAGACATAGGATCGAGCAAAGCTGTATTTTAGAGGTATTATTTATTATTATTATTTAATGAACTCAGGGTCTTACACGTGCATCACACTGCTGAGCATCCTCCTCAGTCCACTTTTTATCTTTTTATTTGTTTATTTGAAAGAGAGAGAGAGAGAAAGGGAGAGAACAGAGGAAGGCAATGAGAGAAAGAAAGGCAAGACACCCCTAGCACTGTTTCACCATTGGAGCTCCACCGAGTGCCATCCATGGCATTCCCATGTGGTACCAGGATTCGAACCCAGGGGCTCAAGCTCGGCAAGGTGTACACCTTCCATCACCATTTGTAGCCTCCGAGGCAGAAAGCTCATGGCATGATCTGTTTCTTAGTGGAGAAGAGCAGACACTGATTGGCTGTTCCTGAGGAAAGGCAGCCAGCTGGAAGGACAAAGATGACTAAGGAGTGATGGGAAGAGAAATTTCACCTCTGCATCCTGTACAATTCAGCCTTGGCTGAAACTGACCAAGGTCTGAGGCTCACAAGCCTGAGCAATCAGTTTAATGAAGTTTTCAGAAAGGTGCTGGTACATGGATCTGTAAATGCAAGGCGTGATCACGTTAACTGGAGCACCCTTGTAAGAATAGAAAGAATAAAAGAACAAGGTTGGGGTGGAGGCTTTTTCTCTTTTTCATGTGTATATTTAGTCTGTATCTTGTTATCATTAAATCAGTCTCTGACATCTTTGCAAGCAGACCCTTGGAGAACTACTGACTTTAAGCTTTATTGTTACCGTCTATGGGCTCTATCCTTAATCTAAGAGACATGATTGCTTGGGAAATGGGAAATTGCATCTACCAAGTTTGTGAAAGGAAATTGAATTTGATAGATTGTTTATTGCTGGAAATCAAGTTCGCTCACCTAAAGTTGTACTGTGCGCACCAGCACGGCTGCCTCACTAACTTCATTCTGTTACTTTAGTCTTTTATAAGTGCTTTGACTCCACTTAGTTAAAACGCATCAAGCCCTTTACTTAGCTTTCTTGCTATAATCCTGTTTGAAAAACTCCAAGGCTCCAGCAGACGTAATTTTAAAAAACAGTATGTATGTGTGTTTTTCTCCACTAGCGAAAATAAAAGGAAATACCAAGCAGGAAAAAAGCTAATGATTACAACTCCACACTATTATTCTGCCACAGAAGTTTTTAAATGTCTTTCTAACATGTTTCAGTGGCAAATGTACAATTTCAGAGTGATACTATTGGAGGGGATGTAGAAAGACCTGAGAAAAGTGAGGAATTAGGACACAGATTTTAAAATTTTCAGGTCAGGTGCCTAGTTCTGACTCAGTAGTCAGATTACTGCTGCTATAAAATAAGTTAACTTGGCAAATGCACTCACATGGGCACAATGGTTATTTCCCATATGCCCCCCTCTCCCTCCATCCCCCGACCTGTCTCTCTCCCTTCCTCCACTATATTATATAATCTTTTTTTAAAAAAAATTCTTTATTGGGGGATTAATGGTTTACAGTCAACAGTAAAATACAATAGTTTGTACATGCATAACATTTCCATATAACAATACAAGCCCCACTAGGTCCTCCTCTGCCATCATGTTTCAGGACCTGAACCCTCCCTACTACCCCAGAGTCTTTTACTTTGGTGCAGTAAACCAACTCCAGTCCAGGTTCTGCTTAGAGTTTTTCCTTCTAATATTGTTTTCCAACTTCTTTCAAGTGAGATCCTCCCATATTCATCCTTCTGTTTCTGACTTACTCACTTAACATGGTATTGCTGAGCTCCATCCAAGAAGGGATAAAGGTGAATTCACCATGAACCTGAGACTTTGGAGCCTCAGGAATAAAAGTCTCCTTGCATAACAATCTACTCCTGTTCACATTTCTCAGTTTTTCACATACCAACTCACCCCCCCTCTAGGTCTTCCTCTGCCATCATGTTGAAGGACCTGAACAGCCCCCCCCCCTACACACACACACCTCAGAGTCCTTTACTTAGGTGCAATACACCAGACTCAGTCCAAGTTCTGCTTTGTGTTTATTGTTCAACTTTTTTTTTTTTTGTAACTGGATTCATTTCATTGAGGATGCCTTTAAAATTTAGATGGAAAAGATATTTTCCTCTAAGTATTTGATAGCTTCTGGTCTAGCATCCAAGGAGTGTTGAAATCCCCTACTATTATTGTGTTGCTGTTAATTTACTGTTGTAGCCCTTTCAGTACATGTTTGATGTATTTATATGGTCTCTCATTTGGTGCATATATATTAATAATCATTAATACTTCCTGATTGTCCAATCCTCTGAGCATTAAGTAATGTCCATCTCTATCTTTTAAATTCGTATTTATTTTAAGGTCTATCATGTCAGATTGAGAATAGCTGTTCCTGCCTTTTTTTGAGGGCCACTGGCTTGTATGGTAGTTTTCCATCCTTTTCACTTTGAGTCTGTGTTTGTCTTGTTGAGTTAGGTGGGGTTCCTGCAGTCAACATAGGATTGGGTTGTGTTTCCTGATCCATATTCCTACTCTGTGCCTTTAAATAGGTGAATTCATGCCACTGACATTTACTGATATTATAGAAAGAAGATATTTGAATGCCATTATTCTAAAATTTTAGAGTATTCTGATATATGGCAGTTTTATGATGCTGAAATTGTTTATAAGAGACCTTTCAGAACTTCTTTCAGGGCAGGCTTGATGTTAGTTGATTCTTTCAACTGTTGCTTGTCTGAGAGGTTTTTATGCTTTCATCTAGTTTGAATGACAGTCTAGCAGGATACAGTAGTCTTGGTTGAAAGCCTTTCTCATTGAGCACTTGATATATATCTTGTCATTCTCTTCTGGACTTTACTGTTTGTGTGGAGAAATCTGCTGTTAAGCTTATGGGTTTTCCTCTGTTAGTGAGTCTTTTTTTCTCTTTCAGTGTTCAAGATCCTTTCCCTATCCTTACTCCTTTCATTATAAATATGATATGTCTTGGTGTCTTCAAGTCTGGGTTAATTCTGTTTGGAATCCTCCGAGCTTCTTGAACCGTTTTATCTTTTATGTTGTCTAGACTGGTGATGTTCTCAGCTATTATGTCCTGTAGAATGCTTTCTTTCCCTCCCTCTCTTTCTGTCTCTGGTAAGCCAATAATATGTATATTACTTCTTTTGAAGTTATCCCACATGTGTCTATTGTTGTTTTCAGTATCTCTTAATCTCTTTCTGAGATATCTTACTTCTGTCTTAGTTTTCTCTAATTCATCATCAATCTTGCTAATTCTGTTTTCTGCCTCACTTATTCTATTCTCTCTCCCTCTCTCCCCCTCTGTTGTTTTCTGTAGCCCAGCTGTTTTGTTACCCTGTAGTGATACTGTATTAGCTTTTTCAGCTAGTTGTGCTCTTCACTTAGTTATTTCAGCTTTTAGCTCTCTAGTCAGTGTTTTCTTTTGGTGTCTCTTTTTCAAACTCTTTTCTCATTCCTGTGACTAATACCTCAATCAGTATTTGGATCTTATCTTCATTCTTATGTGCTTCTACCTTTTTTTTTTTTTTTTTTTTCAATCTGGGTTTCTGTCCTAGTTCATTTCTCCAGTGTTTCTTCTTGGTCTAACCATTGTGTATGGTGTGTTATGAGGTACCTCTCTCAGTACTATTCAATCCACTAATCACACTTGCCTGTATTGATTTGTGTGTAAAGAGTTCACAGTTATGAAAATTAACAGTTGTTTCGATGTTGTCTCAATCCTTGAGGTAAAGCATGATGGCTATTAAACCCTCTTTTGTTCTTTATTTTCCCTGTAGGCTATGGGAGCCTGTGGGCTTTTTAACTGTAAATAGATGTTTTTAGCTTAATTACTCACTGCTAACCTAGAGATAAAACAGGTTGCGGGAGAGATAGTACACAGGTTATGCAAAGAGACTCCCACATCATAAGATTCCAAAGCCCCGGGCCCAATTTGGCTTCTCTCTCAGCAGCCAAAGCCAAGCTGGGAAGAAGTCCTTGGCCCTGTGAGTTTCTAAACAAATCCTGTTTGTACTCTGAGGGTTCTGAGGCAATTATTCAATGTGTCTCCGAATTCATGGGGAGCACAATATGGAAAGGCTGCCACTATACAGCCCCACTTCCAGACCACTGGGAGTGTATGTCTTCTCCTGAGTTGCCCAATCAGGTTTCTGCTCCTGAAGTTAGTAAAGGGCCTCCCCGCTGCTGCTCCAGCCTCCAAGGGACAGTAGCAATAGAGACTCACAGTTGCATTTGGTGAGCCTTAGGGGATCCTTTCCTCCTGTCAGCATTTTATTTCTTGATAAAATTCAGTCCAGAGGTGGTGACTCAACTGGAAAATGTCAGACTGTTAGGTAGTCAATTTATAATTGTCCATATACAAAAACTAAAGGAATGAATGGACTATCCTGGGATTCTGGGTAGACTTTGGTCTCATATTTCAAAAAGCACTCTTAGAAAAAAAAAAAAACCAACGACTGGTGTATCAACATTAGCTATGGTTGTCCTCAAATTTACTGTCTATGCCCCTCAAAATATACACTCGCTAGTGTGATCCAAGAATTCTAGGGGACACTTGCTCTGTGTCTGCCCTCTTTTGAATGGTGGCCTCAATTCTCCTGTCTGGTACGATAATTGCAGATGGGCATTTTCCCATGACTATCTCATTTAGTTTTGGTGTACAGATGATGGAAGGTGAATTACGTAGGTAAGTTAGGGATGAAAGGAGCATGAAACCCCTGGCCACTTTCACTTTTTTTGTAATCTATCTCTACAGGTCACATTTCTATAAGGACTGATGCAGAAGACACAGTTATATTGAGTCTATGTTATTTTTTTATTTATAAAGTGGAAATATGGACAAGACCATAGAGTAAGAGGGGTACAATTTCACACACTTTAAGTCTATGTTATTTTATTTTATTTTCTGTTGGATAGAGACAGAGATAATTGAAAGGGAAAGAGGAAGTAGAAAGGGAGAGAGATAGACACTTGCAGCTCTACTTCACCGCTCATGAAACTTTCTCCCTCCAGGTAGGGACCAGGGGCTTGAACCCAAGTTCTTGTGCATTACAGTGAGTGTGCATAAGGTGTGCCACTGCCTGTCCCCCCTTATGCTGAGTCTTTATCAAAGAACCCAGTTCTACTACAATCTCTTTTCTTCCGTACTATTTTGTCTTTCAGGTCTATATCTGAATCAATATATTAAAAATGTAGTTTTCATATTTCAAATGTCTAAAACTCACAAAAAGAATAACAAGAATAATGTCAATCCTGTTTTTTCTTTTTCCTGCACCACAACTTCAAAAGTAGGTAGTCGGGAGTCAGGCAGTAGCATAGCCGGTTAAGTGCATGTGGTGTGAAGTGCAAAAACCAGCAGAAGGATCCCGGTTCAAGCCCCCAGCTCCCTACCTGCAGGGGAGTCACTTTGCTTCACAAGCGGTGAAGCAGGTCTGCAGGTGTCTATCTTTCTCTCCCACTCTGTCTTCGCCTCCTCTCTCCATTTCTGTCTGTCCTATCTAATAATGATGAAATCAACAACAACAATAAAAGACAACAAGGACAACAAAAGGAAAAAATAAATATAAAAAAAATTTTTAAGTAGGTAGTCAAACAGTGATTGATATAGAGGTACTGACCTTTCCTACTTGTATGCACTGCTTTTTGTTTAATGAAAAAATGAATCAAAATCAGCACTAATGATTTTAAATACCTTCTCTAAAAAATGTATATTTTCTATTTTTTTCTTTTTTATTTAAGAAAGGATTAATTAACAAAACCATAGGGTAGGAGGGGTACAATTCCACACAATTCCCACCACCCAATCTCCATTTCCCACCCCTCCCCTGATAGCTTTTCCATTCTCTATCCCTCTGGGAGCATGGACCCAGGGTTATTGTGGGTTACAGAAGGTAGAAGGTCTGGCTTCTGTAATTGCTTCTCCGCTGAACATGGGCATTGACTGGTAGGTCCATACTCCCAGTCTGCCTCTCTCTTTCCCTAGCAGGGTGGGTCTCTGGGGAAGCGGAGCTCCAGGACATATTGGTGGTGTCTTCAGTCCAGGGAAGCCTGGCCGGCATCCTGATGACATCTGGAACCTGGTGACTGAAAAGAGAGTTAACATACGAAGCCAAACAAATTGTTGAGCAATCATGGACCCAAAGCTTGGAATAGTGGAGAGGAAGTGTTAGGGGGGTACTCACTGCAAACTCTAGTGTACTTCTGCTTTCAGGTATATATTTTGCAGTAGTTTACGGATACGTGTGAACATATGCTCTCTCTCACAGAAACTGGTGTATATCTAGGTTTTGGGACTTCGTTAGAAAGTGAACCACCTGAGATGGAATTAGAGTATACTATGAAAGGAAAGGTCTCACCCAAGTAATGAAGTTGAAGGGTTGTCATTCCACACGTGAAGTCTCTGGACACAGTCTGAAGTGAAGCATGTTGAGGTGGCAATCGTTGTGTTGGTTAGGTTGTGATCAGCAGATGCAATATTATTTGATATGGATTGGGAGAGGCATATGGGAAAGTGGGCCCTATCCAATGGTTCCAGGACTGGGGGAAGTAGAGTCTCTATAGTGGAGATGTGAGGTTCCTGCTGTCTTAGGGTTCAAAAAGACAATCGATAGTTAATGTTATCATCACATTATTTGGTAATTGGGTTAACTTTGAAAAGTCCTTTTGTTAGGGTTTGTTGTACAGTACCCAGTATCTTGTATATAGCTGTGCTATTGGTTGCTTCTGATATACTTGGTCTAGGCTTTTGAGAGAGTCTGCTTATCAATTACATAGCCTATATATTAAAAAGATTCAGTTTGTGTTTTGAAAAACTTCGAGACATACAATTAATTTTCCCCCTCTCGTATTAACTAACTAGTGATTTATATGACTACATTTTACTAGGAGTGTACATAAACACCATTTCCACCAACAAAAGACTGTGACCCATCCCTCCCACCCACTCCCATCCCCCACTGGCCCAGGAAGCTGCATGTCTACCCCTCACCACAGGGTTTTTACTTTGGTGCCCTACTTACAATTTGGTCAGGTCCTGCTTTTAGTTTCCCTTTCAGATCTTCTTATTCAACTTCTGTTGATGAGTGGGATCATCCCATACTCATCTTTATCTTTCTGACTTAGCTCACTTAACATAATTCCTTCTAGCTCTGTCCAAGATGGGTCAGAAAGGGTGGGTTCATTGTTCTTGATAGCTGCATAGTATTCCATTGTGTATATATACCACAGCTTTCTCAGCCACTCATCTGTTGTTGGGCACCTGGGTTGCTTCCAGGTTTTAGCTATTATGAATTGTGCTGCTATGGACATAGGAGTACACACGCCTTTTTGGTTGGGTGTCTTTTTATGGAGTCTTTGGTGTATAACCCCAGGAGAGGAATTACTGGATCATATGGAAGGTCCATGTCTAGCCTTGTGAGAGTTTTCCAGACTGCTCTCCACAGAGGCTGGACCAATATACATTCCCACCAGCAATGTAAAAGGGTTCCTCTGTCCCCACATCCTCTCCAGCATTTGCTGCTGCTGTCCTTTTTGATGTATGCCATTCTTACAGGAGTGAGGTGGTATCTTAGTGTTGTCTTAATTTGCATTTCTCTGACAATCAGTGACCTACACCAGTTTTTCATGTTTGTTAGCCTTTTGGATCTCCTCTGAGGTGGATGTTCTGTTCACATCCTCTGCCCATTTTTGGATGGGGTCATTTGCTTTTTTGGTGCTAAGTTTGCTGAGCTCTTTATATATTTTAGTCATTAGTTTCTTGTCTGATGTATGGTATGTGAAGATCTTCTCCCATTCTGTGAGGGGTCTCTTTGTTTGTTTAATAGTTTCTTTGGATGTGCAGAAGCTTTTCAATTTGATGTAGTCCCAATGGTTTGTTTCTGCTTTAGTCTTCCTTGCAATTGGGTTGGATTCATCAAAGATGTCCTTGAGGTGTAGGTGGGAAAGTGTTTTACCAATGTTTTCCTCTAAGTATTTGATTGTTTCTGGTCTGACATCTAGGTCTTTGATCCATTTGGAGTTGATTTTTGTTTCTGGTGAGATAAAGTGGTTCAATTTCATTCTTCTGCATGTTACAACCCAGTTTTCCCAGCACCATTTATTGAAGAGAGCCTCCTTTTTCCATTTAATCCTTTGGGCCCCCTTATCAAAGATTAGATGTCCATAGGTGTGGGGATTTATTTCCGGGCTTTCAATTCTGTTCCACTGGTTGGTGTGCCTATTTTTGTTCCAGTACCATGCTGTTTTGATGATGATGGCTTTATAATATAATTTAAGGTCTGGGAGTGTGATGCCTCCATTTCTGTTTCTTTTCCTCAAGATGGTTTTGGCAATTCTAGGTGTTTTCAGGTTCCAGATAAATGATTGTAGTGTTTGTTTTATTCTCTTAAAGAAGCTTGGTGGAACTTTGATGGGTATTGCATTAAATTTGTATATGGCTCTGGGGAGAATATTCATTTTGATGATATTTATTCTTCCAATCCATGAGCATGGGATATCTTTCCATTTCTTGGTATCAGTTTCTATTTCCTTGAGTAGCTACTCATAGTTTTCAGTATATAAGTCTTTCACTTCTTTGGTCAACTTTATTCCTAGGTATTTGATTGATTTTGCTGAAACAGTAAATGGGAGGGATTTATGGATGTCTTCTTCTTCTTCAGATTTAGTGTTTGCATAAAGAAATGCCACTGATTTTTATACATTGATTTTGTAGCCTGACACCTTGCTATATTGCCTAATAACTTCCAGTAGTTTTCTGCTGGATTCTTTAGGTTTTTCTATATACACTATCATATCATCTGCAGATAGTGAGAGCTTGACTTCTTCCCTTCCAATCTGTATTACTTTGATTCCTTTCTCTTGCCTGATTGCTATGGCAAGAACTTCCAAGACTATGTTGAAGAGTAACGGTGACAGTGGACAGCCCTGTCTAGTCCCCGATCTGAGGGGGAATGCTTTCAGCTTCTGTCCATTGAGTATGATGTTGGCTGTAGGTTTGCTATATATAGACTCCACTATCTTGAGGAATTTCCCATCTATTCCCATTTTTTGTAGAGTTTTGAGCATGAATGGGTGTTGGATTTTGTCAAAGGCTTTCTCTGCATCTATTGAGATAATCATGTGGTTTTTGGCTTTGCTTTGATTGATGTGGTGAATGACACTGATTGACTTATGGATGTTGAACCAGCCTTGCATTCCTGGGATGAATCCCACTTGGTTGTGATGAACAATCTTTTTGATATGTTGCTGTATCCGGTTGACCAAGATCTTGTTTAATATTTTGGCATCTATGTTCATCAGAGATATTGGTCTGTAGTTTTCCTTTTTTGTTGTGTCCCTATCAGCTTTTGGTATCAGGGTGATGTTGGCTTCATAGAAGGTGGAAGGGAGTATTCCTGTTTCTTCAATCTTATGGAAAAGCTTAAGAAGTATGGGTACTAACTGTTTCCTGAAAGTTTTGTAGAATTCATTTGTGAAGCCATCTGGTCCAGGACTTTTGTTGTTGGGTAGGTTCTTAATAATGGTTTCAATTTTTTTGTCTGTGATTGGTGCATTTAGATTTTGTAGTTCTTCTTGGTTCAGTTTTGGAAGGGCATATGCTTCTAGGAATTGTTCTATTTCTTGCAGATTCTGTAGCTTGGTGGTGTATAGTTCTTTATAGAAGTTTCGCAGGATTCTCTGGATTTCTGTGGTGTCAGTTGTGATATCTCTTCCATCAATTACAATTCTATTAATTTGAGTCTTCTCTCTTTTTTGTTTGGTGAGTCTGGCTAGGGGTTTGTCAATTTTGTTTAATCTTTCAAAGAACCAACATTTAGCTTCATTGATCTTTTGTATGGTTCTTTTAGTTTCGATGTTGTTTATTTCTGCTCTAACTTTAGTGATTTCTGTCCTTCTGGATGCTAAAAATGTATATTTTCATGAGTAACACATTGAACTCCACAGTGTTCAGTATTTTTTTTTTTTTGCTTCTAGGTTTATTGCTGGAGCTCAGTGCCTGCACTATGAATCCACTGCTCCTGGAGGCTTTTTTTTTTCAACTTTTGTTGCCCTTGTTTATCATTGTTGTTGTTATTATTTGTTGTTGTTATTGCTGTTGTTGTTGGATAGGACAGAGAGAAATCACGAGAGGAAGGGAAGACAGGGGGAAAGACAGATAGACACCTGCAGACCTTCTTCACTGACTGTGAAGCAACCCCCTGCAAGTGGTGAGCTGGGGGCTCAAACCAGGATCCTTACCCTGGTCATTGTGCTTGGTTCCATGTGTGCTTAAACCTCTGTGCTACCACCCAGCCCCCCTTTAGCCTTTTTTCTAATGTAAAAGAGTTAAGATTTATGGTGGAATTTAAAAATTGCTAATATAATATATGTAAGGCACATTTAAAAATTCATGACAAATTAATGATTATCATGTTATACATTTACAATTCATCACCACTTGTTACTCCAATTACATTTCTTTTTAAAATATATTTACTATGTAGCTATGAAGAACCATGAACCCACCTTTTCTGACCCATCTTGGATGGAGTTAGAAGGAATTATGTTAAGTGAGCTAAGTCAGAAAGACAAATATGAGTATAGGATGATCCCACTCACAAAAAGAAGCTGAGAAAGAAGAACAGAAAAGGAAACTCAAAGCAGCATTTGACTTAGTCTGGAGTATGGAACCAAAGTAAAAATCTCTGGGTTGAGGGTGAGGGTGGATGTTTGGCATCACTGGGAGGATGGGATGGGATACAGTCTTTTGGTGGTGGGAATGGTGTTTATGTACACTCCTATCAACTTGTAGTCTTATAAATCACTATTTAATTAATCTGAGAGGGAAAAATTGATTGAATGTCTCAAACTTTTAATGCAGAGACCATAGGCTGAGTCTTTGAAATGTTGACTCTTAAAAGTTTAGACGGGGGAGAACAGAAGCAACCAGTGGCACAGCTATATAAAATAATGTCAAAGGACATAAATTATGGTAATGTTGTGTATGATACAGCAAAGGGATTTTCAAAGTTAATACAATTGCCAAATAATCTGATTACAGCAATAACTATCGATTGCCTTCTTAAACCCTAAGACAGCAGGAACCTCCTGCTTCCTCTATAGAGCCTATATTTCTCCCAGTCCTGGGACTTCTAGGGTGGGGCTCACTTTGCTGAATGCCTCTCTCAATTCATACCAAATGATATTGCATCTGCTGATCTCATTTAATCAACCCAATGTGTAACACCTCAGTAAGCTTCACTTTAGACTGTGTCCAGAGACGACAGACATGGAATGTCAATCCTTCAGCCTCATTACTCGGGTGAGACCTTTCCTTTCATAGGATTCTCTAATTCCATTCCAGGAGGTTCACTTCCTAACAAAGTTCCAAAACCTAGATATAGACCAAGTCCCATGAGATAGGGCATATGTTCACATATATCCATAAATTAAGGCAACATATATACCTGAAAGCAAAAGTGCACAATAGTCTGCAGTCAATATATACAGCAAGCAAGGAAAGTAGAAAGACCTAAAAAGACACCATAAAATTCATAATGAAATAGTGTCTACTTAGACTTGGATACCCTCCTCACCTACCTCCTATTACACTTCCCTCAGTCACTCCAAAGTTAACCTTATCAAAATAAGGACTACAAAAGCTGAATAAGGGCAAGAGACTGGCATACTTTAATGATGACTCTTTAGTCATTATCAGGCCACCCCATCAGCTGGGGTTCTAGTCGGGGAATCCTGAGATTCTCAAACAGACAAGATAGGCCTAGACCTCGAAGAATTCCCTCTCTCCATTGTTACTGGTCAGTTATATCAGGAACAACACAACAGACCCCTCTGTGCGCTCCATAGGACCTTGCCCTCAACTTGGATCAGCAATGGTAGAGAATGTTCCATCCTCTGAAGGGAGGCTGGACAACACACTCTTTTCCACCTGAGGAAGATGGGTCTTGATATTGGGGCAGCTTGGAACATTCCTATTGATGAGCATGGTATGTGAACTCAGATCTACAGGGATGCAGAGGTCACATAGGCTCCTAAGCTGAATATGGGCCCCAGATCAGATAAAATCAGTGGGGTTTACAGTCAACAACATTTATACACCTTTCCCATATTTGGGAGCTATTCTATTCCCTGATCCAGATTTCTGGTTCTTTTTCCAGCCATGACATCATCTCCCCAGACAATAACTTAGATCCACTTGCATATCAGATGTCAGGCTCAAAAACAAAACAAAACAAAACAAAAATACTAATATAGTCATGGGCCCTTTGGAATATAACTAAAATAGGACTACTAACTATCTACAAAATGAAGATCCCCCAAATCTTCATCTGCACTATTCCAGCCTTTAGGTTCATGATTAGGCAACAATTTGTTTGGCTTTATATGTTAACTCATTTTTCAGCCACCAGGTTCCAGATGCTACCAACCAGACTTCCCTGAGCAGACAACTCCACCAATGTGTCCTGGAGCCCTGCTTCCCTAGAGCCCCACCCCACTAGGGAAAGAGAGACAGGCTGAGAGTATGGATCGACCTGTCAACGCCCATGTTCAATGGGGAAGCAATTACAGAAGCCAGACCTTCCACCTTCTGCATCCCACAATGACCTTGGGTCCATACTCCCAGAGGGATAAGGAATAGGAAAGCTATCAGGGGAGGGGATGGGATACGAAGATCTGGTGGTGGGAATTGTGTGGCGTTGTACCCCTCTTATCCTATGGTTTAGTCAATGTTTCCTTTTTATAAATAAAAATCATTAAAAATAACATGATTGTGAGGATAGAGGAAAAGGGAAACAGAGGATCACCCTGGTATATGGGATGCTATGAATTGAACTTGGGACCTTATATTTTACAGTCTAATACTACATCCACTGTATTAATTCCCAAGCTTCATAACTTACTGTTTTTTAAGATTTATTTATTTTATATAGATACGGAGAGAAGTTGAGAGGAAAGGGGAGATAGGGAAAGAGACAGAGAGTCATCTGCAGCACTGCTTCACTGCTCATGAAGCTTCTTCCCTGCAGGTGGGAACTAGGGGTGTGAGCCCAGGTCTTTGCACTTGGTAATGTGTGCACTCAAGCAAGTGAGCATCATACACACACACACACACACACACACACACACACACACACACAACTTACTTTTAAAGGATCAAAACAAAACAAAGAAAAACAATTTAGAGTCAGATGGTGGTATAAATGGTTGAGCACATATGTGCAAGGATCCAGGTTCAAGCCCCTGGTTCCCACCTTCAGGAGGCAAGCTTCAAGAGCTGTGAAGCAGTGTTACACGTGCCTCTCTTTCTATGTCTCCTTTCTCAATTCCTCTATGTCCAATAAAGCTGTGACATTTTATTGTTAACATTCCCTTTCTCAGGATAATCTGATATTAGTTATTCAAAGAATGTAACACCAGGAAGATGGTTGGCTGTCATTTCTGTGGGGCCTTGTGCCTTTTGTACATTTCATGTTTCTTCAGATAAATAAATTTAGCATTTCTGTGTATTACATATTTTATACCACGTCAACATGAGTATTACTTCTCCTTTCTTCTTCTCTCTCCACCGTCCCTTCCTTCTTTTGATAGAGACAGAGAGAGAGAGATAGAGAGATATTAGGAGAGACCAACCACAGCACCTAAGCTTCCTTCAATGAAGTGGGGGTTGGACTCCAACCTGGGTTGTTCATATGGCAAAGTAGCTCACTATTAATAATAATAATTTATTTCCCTAGCCTCACTATGAATATTTCTAAAAAGATAGTTTCTTTATGTATCCTTTCAAAACTTTACCTTAACATTTGACACTTGTAAGTAGTTCACATGTACAGTACTACAGCTATGATTTCTATATTGGATGAGTTAAACAGTGTGTATAAAAGCAATTAGGGTCTTTGGACATGCTTTACTGAATTGTGAGCCTTTTATTTTAAAGGAGCTTATTATTTTCCAATTGTGTGATGAGTGTAAAGTACTTAGTATTTTGCTGGGCACACTGTAGTCTTCAATGAGTGTACGCTGATGTCATTGTAAACCTGAGGACCTTGCTATTTGGAGGTGCTCATCTTTCTCTTGACTAATGGTAGCACTTTCCAACTGATTTGCCACACAGTGCAGGAAGGTAGAGCTGAAAGAAATGAATCTGTTTCTGAATCTTATAGATGAAGACATTGAGATTCCAGAAGCTGAACAACATGGAGAAAGTCAGATAGACCAAGTGTACAGATGACCTGACTCCTTGAGCCTGAGTCAACCTTGACTTATACCAGTTCAGGTGGGAACTCTCAGACAGGTAAGCCCACATCTGTACCTGAGGAGACTATGTACTGCTTTCATCTACAAACAACAGAGCAGAGCTCAAAGATAGAAGAGACCCCTAATTACCAGAGAAAAGTATGGCACCCACTAGAGTTCTTTTTAACATCTGAATAAGAGCCCACTCTTTAAAAATTGATTTTATCATCTTTATTTATTTATTTATTCCTGGATAGAGAAAGCCAGGAATCAAGAGGGAAGAGGGTGATAAAGAAGGAGAGAGACAGGGATTTCCGGGAGGTGTGGCCATGTAATAGCAGTGTGGCCAATAGTAATAGCAGTGATCAGATGGGTGCTCTCCCCAAAGCAACAAATAAATACAATAAGAGACCTATAATCTACAGCTGAAATATCTACATCCTCAGGTATCTGCTCATGCATGGTTGGGGCAAAAAGGGGCACAAGGTGAAAAATCAACACAGTCAAGCCAAAACCCTGGTGGCATGGCACCAAGCCATGCCATGTTAGCCAGAGAGTGTAGTTCCTAGTGCTGGAAGAAGAGAGAGGGGAGCTTAAAATCCTCAATTTTTGACTCAGGTTTATTTATTTATTTACTTTTCTTTTTTGGCTTCTGAATTTAAGGCAAGGGCACAAGAAAAAACAGAACATTTGCCACCATAAAACAGCCCAATCCAACTCTCACCCCACCCACTGCCAGGGAACATGTAAACATGAGAAGCCTAGAGATTACAATAGCACCACCTTCTGGCCAGTAATAACCAGCACAATAAATGCATTAGCAGAGAAGTAGGAATAAACAATTAAGCATGGAACATCAATCAAACAGAAACAAAACAGAGGAACTCCAAGGAATTACAGATTTAGAGAGACTATCAGAGACAGACTACACATTATGAGGACTCTCTAAGAATCTAAGCAAGACTGAAAGGGCATTTTACTGCGGAATTAAGACACACAAAAGAGAACTCAGATCAGAGTTTGCTAAGAAACTACAAAGCTTGAAAGAAGAACTAAAGCATAATACACAAAGAAATTAAGAAGCATGAAAGAAAAAGTTCAAACAGAACTTCAGGGAGTGAAAGACACTGAGTGCAGATCAACCTCAAATAGAAGGTTTAGGAAGTAGACTTACTAGTGCAGAAGAAAGAATTTCCAATCTAGAACATACAATTAATTCACTCTTTCAATTCAAAGATGGGGAAGGGGAGGTTTAGAAAGAATGAAGTGACTCTCTGTGTAATTGGAAATTCCATCAAAAGGTCGAACATAAGAGTGCTAGGAATATCAGATGATGACTGGGGTCAAAGGACAAGAGATAATTTTTAGAGAAATTTTAGTTGAGAATTTCCCTCACCTAGGTAATCCTCAGAACATACTCATTCAAGAGGAAGACCAATCACCCAGGCTAATAAATTCAAAACAACCAACACCAAGGCACATTAGTAAAACTATCAAAACTCAATGACAAGGAAAGATTCTTAAAAATATTTTTTAAATTTTTAGTTACTTATTATTGGATAAAAACAGAGAAACTGAGGGGGGGGATCGAGACACCTGTTGCACAGCTTTACCACTTGTGAAGCTTCCCCCATGCAGGCAGGGACCAGGAGCTTGAACCTGGGTCCTTGTGAACTGTAGTGTGTGCACTTAGCCAGGTGTTCTGCTGCCTGGCCCTGACAAGGAGAAAATTTTGCAGATTGCTAGGAAAAGGAAAGAAGTTACATACAAAGGCAGAGCTATCAGGCTTTCATCAGATTTCTCTTCACAAACCCTAGAGGCAAGCAGAGAGTGGAATGACATATTGAAAGTTCTAAAGGAGAGGGAATTCCAGCCATGAGTCTTATATCCTGCAAAATTATCCTTCAAATATGAGGGATAAATAAAGATTTTTTCAAATATCCAAAAACTAAAAGAATTTGCCACAATCAACCTTATAAGAACTACTGAACAGAGTCCCACAAAAAAGATGGAAGTAAAAGAATACATGTTCTAAGCAAGGTGAACAGCAGTAGATTAGAACTAAGAACACAATAAAAATAGGAAAGAACAACAAAGCAAACGGGAGGGGGAATTAAAGGAGAGAACAGTTCTATCAGATGCTTGTTAATCAAGATCAACTTAAAAAATGCATTTCTAGATACACAGTGCTAGTTATTACACTTCTGATAACCACAAAACAAAACAAGGAACAGATTTATAGACAGTATAAGAAAAATTAGTAAGGAGCTCACTACAGAAACTCATCCACACAAAAGAACAGATAGAAACAAATGGATAAAGAATCAACAAATTAAAATAAACTCAGAACAAAAACAGAATGCATGTAATTAAACTACAAATATCAATAATGATCCTAAATGTGAATGACCTAAATTTACCTGTCAAAAGATTCACAGTAGCCAAATGGATTAAAGAACAGGACCCACCTTCAGGAAGCACATACCCAAAGAAAAGAAGAACTAACACCAATCCTCCTCAAACTCTTCCAGAAAATAAAAGAAGAGGAAGCACTCCCAGACACATTCTATGAGGTTAACATCACCCTGATCCCCAAAGTAGGAAAGGACCCCACCAAAAAAGAAATCTATTGACTGATATCCCAGATGAACATTGATGCAAAGATCCTCAACAAAATCTTGGCTAATGGAATCCAGCAACATATGAAGAGAATAATCCACCAAGACCAAGTGGGATTCATCCTTGGGAAACAGGGATGGTTCAACATACTCAAGTCAATCAATGTAATCCACTATATCAATAAAAAGAAAGATGAAGGTCACATGATTTTATCAATTGACCTAGAAAAAGCATTCAACAGGGTCCAACACCCATTTACATTAAAGGCCCTCAAGAAACTGGGAGTGGAAGAAAAATTCCTCTACGTAATAAAGGCTATATATGATAAACCTATGGCTAACATCATAGTCAGTGGGGAAAAACTGAAAGCATTTCCCCTAAACTCAGGAACTAAACTAGGATGTCCACTCTCACCATTTTTTTAAACATTTTTGTTTGTTTCTTTTTTTTAATATTTATTTTATTTATTTATTCCCTTTTGTTGCCCTTGTTTTATTGTTGTAGTTATTATTGTTGTTGTCGTTGTTGGGTAGGACAGAGAGAAATGGAGAGAGGAGGGGAAGACAGAGAGGAGGAGAGAAAGATAGACACCTGCAGACCTGCTTCACCGCCTGTGAAGCGACTCCCCTGCAGGTGGGGAGCCGGGGTTCGAACTGGGATCCTTATGCCGGTCCTTGTGCTTTGCGCCACCTGCGCTTAACCCGCTGTGCTATAGCCCGACTCCCCCACTCTCACCATTTTTATTCAACATAATCCTAGAAGTCCTCACCATCACAATCAGAAAAGAGATATCAAAAGGAGTCCAAATAAGAAAGGATGAAGTCAAACTATCATTATTTGCAGATGATATTTTGATATACCTAGAAGATGCCAGAAACTCTGCCAAGGAACTACTAGAAATCATGAATAAATTCAGTAAAGTAGCAGGCTATGAAATCAATACCCACAAATCTCTGGCATTTCTCTACACAAAAGATAGATATAAGGAAACAAAAACTGAAGGAAGCAATCCCATTTACAGTTGAATCCAATTAGATTGAATACCTACAAATAAGTCTAACAAAGGATGTAGAGCTTTCCAAGGAAAACTATAAGATACTGTTAAAAGAAATGGAGGATGACACAAAGAAATGGAAGATCATCCCCTGTTCATAGATTGGGAGAATAAATATTATTAAAATGGAAATTCTGTCAAAATCAATATATAGATTCAGTGCAATCCCTATTAAAATGCCAACCACCTATTTAAAATTTTTTTATTATCTTTATTTATTTATAGGTTAGAGACAACAGAAATTGGGAGGTGGTGGGGGCCACAGAGACACCTGCAACACTACCACTTGCAAAGCTTTCCCCCTGTAGGAGGGAATTGGGGGCTCAAACCTGGATCCTTGCACACTGTAACATGTACACTGAACCATGTGAACCACCACCTGGCCCCTCAATGATGTATTTCAAGGACATTGAACAGATTATTCTTCAAGGACATTGAACAGATTATTCAAAAATTCATGTGGAACTTTGAAAAAGACATACATAGCAAAAGTATTCCTAAGGGAAAAGAAAAAAAAAATGGAGGCATTACAGTACCCAACTTTAGGCTAACTACAAAGCAATAGTAGTTAAAACAGTATGGTATTGTAACAATAATGGTCATATAAAACAGTGGAATAGGATAGAGAGTCCATAACAACCCATATATAGGCACCTCATATATGACAAAGGGGTCAAATTTGCCCAATGGGGAAAAGAAGGTCTCTTTTTAACAAGAGGTGTTGGTAGAAGTGGACAGTCACATGTAAAAAAAATGAAACTAGACCACCAACTAACACCATACACCAAAATTAACTCAAAATGTATCAAAGATCTGGGTATTAGAGCTGAAAGTATAAAACACATAGAAGAACATATCAGTGAAACATTTCATGACATTAACATTAAAGGTATATTTGGAGACTTCACCTCATGGGCAAGGGAAACAAAAACAAGATTGAACAAATAGGACTATATCAAATTTAAAAGCTTCTATATATAAAAAGAAAACTCCGTAAAGATAAATAGGAAACCTAGCAACTAGGAGAACATATTCGCACACCATACTACAGACAAGTGGTTGATATCAAACATCTGTAAAGAACTCATACAGCTCAACAAAAGGAAAAAGAACAACTCAATAAAAAAGTGGGCAGAAGATATGAATAGGAATTTCTCTAAAGAAGAGACATCTCCATGTTCATAGCGGCACTATTCAAAATAGCCAAAATTTGGAAGCAACCAAAATTCCCTTCAGTAGATAAATGGATAAAAAAGTTATATCATGTATACTCAATGGGTAATACTTAGCAGTAAAAAAAAAAAAAGAGAGAGAATTTTACATTCTTTGGGATAAATGGGTGGAATTTGAGAACATTATGCTTAGTGAAGTAAGCAAGGAAGTAAAGGAAAACCACAGGATGGTTCCACTCATATCCACATATGAGTGGAATTTAGAGAACTAAACACACATACTTGAAACAAACAAACTAACTAACTAACTAAATACAATCCATATTTAGATTGTAGAAAAACCATATTTATACTGTGGAAAAACTATAGATTGTGGTTACCTAGGCAGGTGAGGGGCAGGCACAGACTTTCAGTGGTGAGAAAAGGGTGAAATTATGATCCTATTGATTTATATTCTTATAAATCACTATTAATGTGACATTTCAAATGGTAAATAAATTTAATACTTCAAGTTCTCTAACAGCCTAGACCATAGTTCTAAGTACAAATAGTTGCATTAGCCTAAGCATCTAATATCTCAGATTGGTAAGATGAAGAAGCTCTGACACTAGGCTTAAATTGTTTAAGGAACTCTAAAAAATATATCTGCATATATAACTTTTTAAACATCTAAGTTAACTACAACTTAGGCCAGCCAGATCAAGACCATTTGGCCCTGTCAGTACCTAAAATAAGATATTCAGATACCACTAAAGGGCATAAAGGATACTGAGATCTAGCATATTACCATAGATACTAACCATTGCATTAGTACAGAAAAAAAAAAACCTAATCTGGTTTTAATAATAATTAATTACTGCTATTCTAAGTTCTTTCTAAGACTACAAGAAACCCCTTGCATTCTCTTCAAGATCCTTATTTCTCCTAGTCCTAAAACCTCTAGGATTCTGCCCATACTTCTTGATATTTCTTCTCTCTGACTCCTTAATGCCACACCACCTATGTTGACATCAGCCAAATGGCTACTAATGCTGCCATCCCACATTATGCTGTTACTGAACTCTTATGGTGGGCTATAAACAGAGTTATGGAGCCTGAGATGTCAATCTCACAACTCTTCAAACTGGTGAGATCTTTCCTAACCCATAGAACTACCTATATTCACTTTAGGTGACAGATCATCTAACAAAGTTATAGAAACTAGATATGGGGTAGTGTTTAGGGTACTGATGTACATGTATCCATATGCAAGGGACAATAATATAACTTAAGTAATGGTATTCAATAGTCCTTGGTGATTATACTTAGACCTAATAAACTTGGAATCCTAGTTGAAGTGCCTAAGAAGGCAACAGAAAATACTACTCAGCTATTAAAAATGGTGACTTCACCATTTTCAGCCCATCTTGGATGGAGCTTGAGGAAATCATGTTAAGTGAAATAAGTCAGAAACAGAAGGATGACTATGGGATGATCTCACTCTCAGGCAGAAGTTGAAAAGCAAGATCAGAAGAGAAAGCATAAGTAGAACCTGAACTGGAGTTGGTGTATTGCACCAAAGTAAATGACTCTGGGTGGGTGGGGGAAGAATACAGGTCCAAAAAGGATGACAGAGGACTTAGTTACATAGTACATATGCATGTACAAACTATTGTATTTACTGTTGAATGTAAAACATTAATCCCCCAATAAAGAAATTTTAAAAAAAGAAGGCATCAGAAACTCTCTAATTGATTAGACTTAGACTGAATCAGCTTAGCAATCTAACAGAAAGGCCCAAAGAAGGCAGATTCCAAAAAAAACTAATTCTGATTGAGTTCAACAAATGGTACTCAAATGTTTAAACAACTGGGAGAAAGCCCAAGGTCATCAAATAAAGAGAAGACTACAAAAGTTGCACAAAGGCAAGAGACTGGCTCAGTTAATAATGGCCTTTTTGGTCAACATCTCACCACCTCATCATTAGGGAATCCTTGTATTCTCACACAAATATGATAGGACTAGACTTCTGTTGATCCTCTCTGCACCACCACTGGTCACTTCTCTCAGGAACATCATCGTAAGCCCTCTCGTGGGCCCTCCCAGGACCTTGCCCTCACCATGGAGCAGCTATGGTATGGACTACCCCAGCCTCCAAAGGGAGGCTGGGGTATCCTGCCCTGCTACTTGAGGAAGACAGGTCCTGAAATGAGTGTAGCCTACACTGTTTCCAGTTGTGACCATGAGCTGCAAGCTCAGACCAATAGGGACTCAGAGGCTACACAGGCTCTGGTGCTAAATATAAACAAACAAAGAAATAAATAAATGTATATATATGTATACACACACACACACACACACACACACGTCCTGGGTTGGGTGGATGGAGGTAGATAGTTAATTCTATTCACAGAATACTATCAACAATGGGAGCTGCTCTCTGTCCTAATCCAACTTTCTAACCCCTTTCTCTACTCTGATAACATTTTCTCAGACAATGTTTTTATCCAATTTCATATTAGCTATCAAGCTCAGGCAGGGAATACCATAGACGTGTGCCCCTGGAAACATGTTTAGGGTGGACTTCCTAGATTTCTTCCACTCTGGGATTTCTGCCCTCATCTGCTCTGTTCCTATTTTTTCATTCCTGTTCATTAACCATTTTGTCTCACTTTATGTCCTGCTACCTTCCAGACACCAATTGTAGATGCTACCATGATTCCATCCTGACTTCTCTGGGCAGATGATTTCACCCATTTGTTCTGGAACCTTGCCTCTCCAGAGCTCTACCCCACTAGGGAAAGACAGAGATCGTCTGGGAGCTATGGATGAAACTGCCAAAGCTCAAGTCCAGAAGCAATTAGAGAAGCCCAAAATTCCTACCTTCTGCACCCCAAAAAACAGCTCTGATCTATACTCCCAGTGGGGGAGAAGTGATAGGAGGAAGAGGATAAGAGGGTTCAGAACTCAAGCTCCATCAGGTCCCAGAGTGAGAGGACACAAAGGGGAGAGATATTTGGATGAAGTAATAGGGTTATGTGTGGCTGGGAAGAGAAATGAGGAATGGACCTGGAAGAAAAGGGGGCAATGGGGCCAGGTGGTGGCACACCTGGTTGAGTGCACAAAGTACAATGTCAAAGGCCCAGGTTCAAGCCTTGGTCCCCACATGCAGGGGGAAAGCTTCATGAATGGTGAAGCAGGGCTGCAGGTGTCTCTCTGTCTCTCTCCTCTACCCGACCCCCTCTCAAATTCTCTCTGTCTCTGTTCAATAATAAATAAATAAAAGTAAGTTAAAAAAAGAAAGGGGGCCATTATGTACAAATGTAGACAGATAGCTGTAGTGATGGTGGTTAATCCACGTCTGCAATCTTGGGAGAAGTGCGGTGGACTGCAATGGAGGGGTCAGAGATTCAGAACTCTCATGGTGGAAACAATGAGGAACTATACCCCTGTTGAGAAATAATTTTGTAAATTAATAATTAATCACTAATAAATCAATTTAAAACAAAAAGAGAGAAGGAGAGAGACACCTACAACCCCGCTTCATCACTCGAAAAGCTTTCCCCCTGCAGGTGGAGGCTGGAGGCTCAAACCTGGTTCCTTGTACACTGTAACATGTGTGCTCAATCAGGTGTGCCACCACCCAGCCCCTAAGATCCCACTCTTTGAGAATCACTGAATTCTTGGTCATCTCTAGTAGGTACCCATTGTTGACCTAGGTAAATGAATTACGTATGGCTATCTCACCTGGCTAACTGACCAAGTCATCATGGCATATAAACACCAACCATGGTGCCCTACTCCTTCTGCCTTTGCCTGAAACATGATGGCTGAGTTTATCATGCAATATTACTTTTGGGGAAAAAAAATTAAAAATTGCCAATCCTTCTGAAGAAAGAAGCAACTCACCACTCTGTAGGTGAGTCAATCTAGAGAAATTGGTAATCATGGAGATGATATCTTCCTCACTTTTCTTCCACTTCTATTCCCACTGAGATCCATTCTGAAAAAAATTTTATCTGTTTAAGTTTTGGATAGTCACTAGTTGTACTATTTTTAAATCAGTCTATCTTCAGAATATTCTTTAACACCAAGGGAAATGAAAATGTGATACTGTCTTTGCTCTTTTGCCTTGGGAGTTAGAGTTTGATTTAGAGTTTTTCAAGACATGCACTTCGCACTAGTCTGACTCTGCACTTGGGCAGAAGAGAATGTCACAGAGCACAGAAAATAATCAGTAAATGTGTTCTGGCCATTTCAGGGGACAGCAGCTCCTACAGGAAATCTAGATGCAAATTTTAAAGAGCTTTAGACAGGTGGAAGAGCATGGGGAGGAAAGCTCTTGAGTGCTTTGAGTTTTTAATTATTCTCACTTTGAAATTAAAATCACAGAGAAATTTGGTTTAGAATGGTTTGCCTAGACTGTTAGATGAGCTTTTTATAAAAGAAAAAGAAATAAAATTACTTTCACTCACTGAATTTCCAGAGTGGCCCAGTTGGGGCTAAACAATGATTTGATTATGAAATCACGTATGATAAAATGATTTCCATGTTTAAACACACACACACACACACACACACACACACACACACACACACACACACACACACTTTTCCCCCCAGAGTCAGAGTCTTAGGCATGCACAATTTCATTTCTCTGGCGCTATGGTTTTCTCATGTGGTGCCTGGATTTGAACTTGGGTGACGCATGACAACATATATGCCCTACAGGTGAACTATCTCTTTGGCCCAAGGTGAATTTCTTGAAAACAATGGGTAAACCTTCTCTTCATCAATCTTTCAAAGTCAGGAAATGCTGTAATCGCTGGTAAATATCTGGTCTGATTAATGGCCTGTAATGACGTGTACAGCAAATCACCAAGTACTGTGCTAATTTTGTTGGTTGGTTGGTGAGTTAGTCTCACAAACTGTTGACAGATGTTAGAAAGGCATATGCTTCCTATTGTTTTCCTCATCTTATAAAACATTGGTAAGTGCAAAAATAATGAGTGTCACGAAATGTGGCAGAAGGATTTTATTTTATATTTTAAGAGGATATACTAGACTTCCCAGACTCAGATTCTGCGCCTGCCATTTCTGTGCTTGGGAGGTCTCATTACTGCAAAAATGACTGTTGGGTTTCCTTTGAATTTTGGGTTCTTGAATCTTTCTAGTCAATTCCTTTTTGACAATGCAACTATTAAGAGGGCTCTATGTTATAAGGAAAGAGAAACCCAATGCTTTTTCATAAACTGTAATTATTTTTGTTGTTAGTAACTGGTTTATTATTTTTTTAGCCTACTTTTCAGTCTATTTCCTAAGAGTTAATATGGAATGTTTATGAAATGTTGTGAATGTCTTTTTTTCTAAATCAGAGTGCTGATCAAGCAACTTCTCCTACAGTATACAGCTTTTGAATTCTTAAAAATAAATAAATATGAGTGATGTCTGAGAAAGGTGGCACTAAGAATCAACAGCAGGCTGGGGTTATGGATCGATCAACCTGTTAACACCCATGTCCATTGGGGAAGCAATTACAGAAGCCAGACCTTCCACCTTCTGTACCCCATAATGATTCTGGGTCCATACTCCCAGAGGGATAAAGAATAGGAAAGCTTTCAAGGAAGGGGATGGGGTGTGAAACTCTGGTGGTGGGAATTGTATGAACTGTACCCCCTTACCCCACAATCTTGTCAATCATTTTTAAATCAATAATAATAATAATAACAACAACAACATAAGTTGAAAAATAAGAAAACAAAAGCAGAACTTGGACTGGGTTTAGTGTACTACACCAGGGTAAAGGACTCTGGGGGTGCAGGGAGGAATCAGATCTAAAAAGAACCAATAGCATAGGGTAAGATAGTGGTACACCTGGTGGTTAAGTGCACACAGTACAGGGCAAAAGGATCCAGGTAAGAACCTGGGTTCAAGCCCCCAGCTCCCTACCTGCAAAGGGGACACTTAACAAGCAGTGATACAGATCTGCGTGTGTCTATCGTTCTGCCCCCCTCTATATCCTCCCCCTCCCCCCCCCCCACCATCCTATCCAACAAAATGGAAAAAATGGCCACCAGGAGCAGTGGATTCCTAGTGCTGCACTGAGCCTGAGCGATAACCTCAGAGGCAGAAAAAAAAAAAAAAGCATCCGTATTGGGGATCATGCAAATAAGCCTAGCCTGACATGGTCACACAAATTTATAGGGCTACCTTTTAAAAAAAAGACTAAGAAGATCTGAAGGCTTTATACCACTACTTCTGAGCACTCCCAAGTAGTGCCCAGAGGACACCCGCACAGCTCTCCATGACAAAGAAGGGCAGGAGTCCCACCAGAACTACTCCACAAGCAGTGAAGCCCAGGAATGTGTAATTCAGCTCTACTTAACTCATTAAAATTCAGAATGGTTAAACATGGGATTCCCATCTTCACTGGAAAACAGATTTGTAAACAAATAATGCAAATTCCCTACAGCAGAGGTGGGGAACTTCTGGCCCTGCCAACATAACCACGGGGGGGGGGGTGTCTCTAAATTCAGTAAGTCTAGGAACTTGTATTCACAGCAACATTAAGCACCAATTTTTAAGTTGATATTATAATATGACCCAAGAATGATGTCATAAATATTCAAATGACCCTTGGCAGAAAAAAAATTTCCCTATTCCATCCCTAAAGCTACAAAGATGAGTTGGGAGATAAAGTCAAAATGCCTTTCAGAGGGGGGCAGGCGGTAGTGCAGCTGGTTAAGCACACGTCGCAAAGCACAAGGACCAGCGTAAGATTCCCAGTTCGAGGCCCCGACTCCTCACCTCAGGGGTGGGGGGGGTCACTTCACAAGTGGTGAAGCAGATCTGCAGGTGTCTATCTTTCTCTCCTCCCTCTGTATTCCCCTTCTCTCTCTCGATTTCTCTGTGCCCTATCCAAGAACAACAATAGCAACAACAACAACAAATGGAGAAAATGGCCTCCAGGAGCAGTGGACTTCATAGCACAGGGACCGAATCCCAGCAATAACCCTGAAGGCAAAAAAAAAATGCCTTCTAGAGGTCAACTCGAGGAGAGAAGAGCATGGGTCTTCAGAACATCCTCCTGGGAACACATAATGGTGAGTTAGGAATGTCACTATAAGCTTTTTTGCAGGCTTCTTCAGGACCATACCCTCACTATGAACTAACAATGTAGGAACTACCCCACTCTCTGAAGGGAGGCTGGGTCATACTACTCTGCCACTTAAGGAAAACTGCTTCAGAAATGAGTGCAGCCTAGAATGTTCTCAGCTGAGACTATGGACTGTGAGCTCACTGTTCAAAGACTCAGAGGCTGTACAGACTCCTGTGCTAAATATGAATGGATATGGGACCTGGGTTAGATCATTGTGGTAAACAGTGAATTGCATTTATATATCTCCTTCAAGTTTTAGAGCAACTCCTTAGCCCTAATCCTGCTCACTAGTTCTATTCTTAATGCTGACACCGTCTTCCCAGAAGATATTTCTAATCCATCCCCATGTTAGCTATCAAGCTCAACCAATGATTATTAGGACATAGGCTCCTAGGAGCCTAAAACAGACTTTCTAGCTTCTTTCTCTAAGGTCCCTGCTACAAATCCACTGCTCCTGGAGGCTATTTTTTTCCCTTTTGTTGTCCTTATTGTTTAACATTGTTGTGGTTATTATTATTGTTGTTTTTATTGATGTCATTATTGTTGGATAGGACAGAGAGAAATGGATAGGGGAGGGGAAGACAGAGTGGAGGAGAGAAAGATAGATACCTGCAAACCAGCTTCACCACCTGCGAAGCAACCCCCCTGTAGGTGGGGAGTCTGGGGCTTGATCCAGGATCCTTACACCGGTCCTTGCGCTGTGCACTATGTGTGCTTCAGCCATTGAGCTACCACCCGACCCCCCCCCCCCGCCCCCCCGTTTTACATCTTAAGTGAATTTCAACCACTAAGTCCCAGTTGCTACCATGACACCAACCTGACTTCCCTGGGCAGACAACCTCAACAATGCTTCCTAAAACCTCACCTCTCCAGAGCCCTGCCCCACCAGGGAAAGACAGAAGGTGGACCTGCCAGTGTCCATGTCCAGCAGAGATGCAATTACAGAAGCCAGACCTCCCACCTTCTGCACCCCATAAAGAATTTTGGCCCATACTCCCAGAGGGATAAACACTAGGGAAATTTCCACTGGAGAGGATGGAACAAAGAACTCTGGTGGAAGGAACAGTATAGAATTGTACCCCTATTATAATTATACACCTTACAATATTGTAAATCAATATTAAATTGTTAACAACAACAACAAAATGAATGGAGAGACTTTCCTGGACACAAACAAGTTAGAGAAGAGAAAGTTGATTTTACTTAAATTTTTTCTAAAGAGGGGTTGGACAGTGGCACACACAGTGGAGGGTACACATTATCATGCACAAAAATCCAGATTCAAGACCCTAGTCCCCACCTGCAGGGGGGAGCTTCAAGAGTGGTGAAGCAAGAGCTACAGGTGCCTCTCTGTCTTTTTCCCTCTCTATCCCCAAGCCGCTCTCAATTTCTCTGTGTCGCTACGAAAAAGAAAAAATAGAAAAAAGGCTGCTGGGGGTGGTGAATTCATTGTTCAGGCACTGAGCCCCAGCAATAACCTTGGTGGCAATAAAAAAAAGTAAATAATATAAATAAATACATAATTAAATGCACTGAAGATAATTAAAATCAGTGAGATGTTTTATGTATGGTCTAAAATATGCACTTGCCCATAAAAAAGGCCCCACGTCACACTTGATGGTCTCCTTGTTTTAAATTAGAAATACAAAACCTCCAAGTGGTTTCTGAAAAGGGGCAGAACTTATGTGAGTCAAGATCCAGGAGCCCTTGGGCTTTCTATTACTAGTAAGTGTTGTTTATGGGGAGTCTACATTCAAATGCAGGAGGAGGTGCTACAGCCAGGGCCGGAAGTATGGCCTGCAGCAGTGGGGGGCCAACAATTTCCTGTGGGGAAGCTGCTGGAGACCTGCCATTTCCTGGAGGGCTCCCCCAATCATGACCAGGGGGGTGCTAGTCCTGGGGTTTATTTCTACCAGGGCTTCTGTGAAACACACTTTTCTAGCCTGGCAATTTCCAGTGACTGCCGACGTGAGATAGAACAAATCCTGCGGTTACATCCACATGTTGACCTCTTGTGTAACAGAGCCCTTCAAATTAACATCATATAGAGTGCAATGCCTATTCTAGGATATGCAAAAAAACAAGATACTATGAGGTTTAAATAGGTATTATTTAAACCCAATGGCAACCACAACAGCTCTCTTGAACTTCGACCAGCAAGAGAATTCTTTTTTATGAAGGAGTATTTTATACTGGCATTTCTTAGAATCATTGGCACACGTTGATAATAAGAAGCAGACAAACATTTGGTCAGCTTTATTTGTGTTTCTAACTCCAAAAACACTGCCTCCTCCCCCATGTTGCCTGGACTGGATGGGATTCCTCTCTCCCACCTTCAGTGTGCCACTAATGCAGCACTTCATTCACCTAAGAGTTTCCAGAGTCTTCTGGACCCTCATTTTCATTCACCTCAAGAGTTTCCAGAGTCTTCTGGACTCTCATTTTCATTCACCTAAAGAGTTTCCAGAGTCTTCTGGACCCTCATTTTCATTCACCTAAAGAGTTTCCAGAGTCTTCTGGACTCTCATTTTCATTCACCTAAAGAGTTTCCAGAGTCTTCTGGACCCTCATTTTAATTCACCTAAAGAGTTTCCAGAGTCTTCTGGACTCTCATTTTCATTCAACTCCAGAGTTTCCAGAGTCTTCTGGACCCTCATTTTCATTCACCTTAAGAGTTTCCAGAGTCTTCTGGACCCTCATTATTGGATGCAGCCCAGTCCACATAGGACAGGCCTCATGCTTTTCTTGAATGCCAACAAAGGCTATGTTTACCCTGCTTATTGCTTTTATAAGTGCCTAAGTACAAGTATTATTATCTGCATTTTTATAACCAAGTCCTGAGAAATCCTATAATCTGTCCAAATTCACACAGCTGGTCAACAGTCAGGCTGGGATTCGAACCCAGGGCTTCCTGGCTCCTGCATGCTCTGCACAGAGCTGGGCCCACAGGTTCTCATCTGTGCCAGTCTGCTGACACCTGACTTTAAAATGTATAATGCATAATTAAAGAAGCAACCTTTGTGGGTATAATTCCAGCTTGTTTTCATCATAAATGCAACTTGGAGAAATATTTGGCATGGGTGACTATCACATTCATTAGGCGCCTTAAACCCATCTGCAGCTCTATTGATATTCATCAGCCCTGCTAAATCATTTACACCATCAGGAAATTAGTCCAGAATGACACTCCCTTTCAGAGAAAGGAACCAGGAAAGTCCAGAGAGGCAAGAAGCTGAGCCCTGATGGGAGGCGAATAATAGCAGGTAACTGCTCAGGGCCCCTCTGCTGAGGGACCGGGAGAGGCTGTCGTCCATAGGCTGGAGGAATAAAAACCCGGCCACAGTGGGATTTTCATTCATGTGGCAGCACAATCCAGCGCCTGGCAAGTCACTGAGCCTGCACAGCCAACCATCTGTTTCAAAGCCTCCTGTATTTTCCCTTTCTTGTAGCCATTTAATCTGCCCTTGGCAGGATTGAGAATAAAACTGGGGAGATTTCATGCAGAAATGTGTCATTCAGACAAGTCCTGACTGGGACAGACCTGGGAGCTATATCCCGGACCAGCTCAGAAAGTAGTGCAAGGTCTTCCTTTCCTTACCCCTCCACCCCCTCACTCACCACCACCCCCCCAAACTTCTTCTAATCTGAAATTATCCCAAATGCTGTCAGAAGGGGGAACTCCAAGGAAACAACCACCTGCAGAGCCTGGGCTGGGGCTTGAGAGATGAAGTCAGAACCTCACAGAGCTTCCCAGCCAGTCTTTTCTTTTTTCCTATTGTGACTGGAGGCATAGAGAAACTTGAATCTTTGGGCTATAAATGGCACCAGGAAGGGGAAGTCAACTGGAAAGGTGAACTATGTCACACGTCTTCTATTAGAGGCTCAGGAGTTAGGGAACACCAGCTTGGAAATTTAACATGGCGGATGCCATATTTTATAATTTCCACTCACTAACCAAACATTGTTCGCTAACAGAAACTTTTTTATAAAAAATATTTTTATTTATCATTGGATAGAGACAGAGAGAAACTGAGAGGGGAGGGGGAGATAGAGGAGAGAGACAGTGAGACAACTGCAGCCCTGCTCCACCACTTGTAAAGCTTTCCCTCTGCAGGTGGCAAGGAGGAGCTTGAACCTAAGTCATTGTACATTATAATATATATGCTTGACTAGGTGGTGAGTCACTGTCTGACCCCCAGCAGACACTTGTTGGAAGACATTAAGAAGTGCTCGGTTGGGAGCCTGGCGGTAGCACAGCTGGTTAAGCTCACATGGTGGAAAGTGCAAGGACCAGCATAAAGATCCCAGTTTGAGTCCCCAGATTCCTACCTGCAGGGGAGTCGCTTCACAGGTGATGAAGCAGGTCTCAACGTGTCTTTCTCTCCTCTTCTCTGTCTTCCCCTCCTCTCTGTCTTCCTCTCTCCATTTCTCTCTGTCCTATCCAATGACGATGACATCAACAACAATAAAAACAAGGGCAATAAAAAGGAATAAATATAAAAAAAAAAAGAAGTGCTTGGTCACCAATCTCCTTGGAGTAGAGCTCGAATCCTCAAGCCTCCTGCAAACTTACAAATCAAAGGATTTAGCTTTTTGAAAGTTCTATGAACTCCCTCCCTCCCAACTCTGAGGTGCATCCAAAGGACATATGGAACCCCTGCAAACTAGTAGGCATGGATCTGCGAGTTTTAGTGTGGTGTCTGGAAAGTCATTAGAAAAGTACATAAACTAGATGATCAGCCAGGTTTCAGAACAGCTGCTTGGAACCTGCCTGCATAACAAGGCTTCATCTAAGCTCTGAATTCCAGTCTGCAGATGACAATCAAAGCACTTGCTTCATCTAACTGGGCTTTTGCTCCTGAACCCTTATCTCCCGGACATGCCTGATAATTATCTGGCTATTGGGGCTCCAAGTTGACCGCACAATGGCAGCTCCTGGACTCTTTACAAAGTCTGGAAGCCCAGCTCACATTGAGGAAAGATCTCATTGTCTGGGTACAGGGATGTTGAAGTTTTCAATGACTTTAATGGTTTGCGAAGCACTGATGGAGGGAGGCAGTTACAACCGCAGATGCCCGGGCCCCAGTTAGATCCACTGAGACAGTCACTTCTCCTGTTTCACTGAGGCTGGTGAGGGCAGAGGTGTGCCGAATGGCCACCCTCAGGGAGCCCCCCATGCCCACCCATGCTTCTATAGATCATTTCTGATGTGTGGTTGGTGGTCCAGAAGTGTGCCAACTGCTTCCTGTGTGATGGCAGAGTGGAGAAAAGGCTTAATTCTGGATGGGCTGTGGTTCCCTGAACACCGGCATTTTCTCAGCATGTGCCTCCATGCTCAACCTGCTTGGCATAATTACGCAGGCAGTCTGAGCCCTGTCCATCACAGCATGGTACCCGAGTTTATGCAAGAGGAATGCCTTTGGCCTCTCTGATAGCATCTCCATGGAATTTTCTGAATGATCAAGAAAAAACAAAGGTGGAGGAAGAGCTCAGCAGGTCTAGGTCATATCAGCTGACCAGATTTCCCTTCACTCACAGTCTACATGAGAGATGGAGCTGGCTGAAGTTACTAGAACCCAGACAGTGTTATTCCAGGATGCAGAACTTGTCCCCTTGGATTAAAGCACATGTTAAGGGGGTGGGAATGCATATTTGAGGAAGGACTGTCCTAACTGTCACATACCCATGGCGACCTGAAACTCTGTCTCAGGGAAAGGACACATAGTGAGTGAATGTGGGAGTCAGGGCCACCTTGCTCCATTCTTGTCCCTGTGAAAAAGAACTTCCCCTCTCCCTTCACCCCAGGATGACTCCTTTCAGGCTAGAGGCTGCCACAGGCTGCACACTGGTGTGTGAAAGACCAGAAGGGAAGAATGCTGGGGAATGGGTACATGTCTGGACATGAGCGCTGTGTAGTGAGAGAATGGGAGAGTGGAGGTCTGAGGCAGTAACAGGAAGTCGTCATGTGGAACTCTGGTTTTCAACAGGGACTTGGGGAGGGGCGTGGCTTCCATGGGAAGAGAAGAAGAAGAGAGGGACTTTCTGATAGTGGCTGTCCCTGCAGGGAGTAGAGGGGCATTTCCAGAAAGGAGAAGGGAAGGGACAGGGCTGGACAGTGCTTGTACGAGTAACAGCTGACTATGTGAACAGGAGACAGGGCATGGGGGCAGGAGCAGTGACCACTGTTCCAGATCATTCCTGGGGATGCTGTCTACTTCAGAATCTGCCAGGGCTGACTATGACTCAGGACTTGTTCCTGGATCCTGGGTAAACTTGTGGGTTAAGGAGAATGATGTCAAGACAATTCTGCAACTGTTTCCACGACCCTCAAGTCAATTCTGAAATGAAGCAAGCAGCCAATGACACAGGGCCTAGTGGGGACAGGGCAGCCGTGTTGGGTATTGATGAATTCAGGGCGTCACTTTGTATCAGACGCTGTGAGTCATGAGCTCAGCCTTCCAAGAAGGTTTGCAAAGCGGGGGGACTGGGGAGGGTGAATGCAATTACCTAATGCAATGGCAGGTTCAATAAAGAATGACAAGGGACAGCAGTAAGAGAAAGACACTGAAGCATCTGATTAAGATCCCAAATGCAAAAATAATAGTGATCGGGCTCAGAGAGAAGTCACAAAGCCTCCTTCAGGGGATCGCAGTGAACAGTCTCTCTCTTGGGGAGACTGGCTTCTCCCAAGCTGCTCGCCGGCCCCTCAGGGGTGATGTGTCCAGCCAGCCACTGATCACACTTGTGGGGAAGGGATGAGGGGGCCCCGGTAGTGTTCTTCCCCGAGGTTCTGAATCTGGCAACGTCAGGCCAGCTCCTCTCCAGGGGGCCCCTCATTCTTAAAAAATGTCACCTGAGCCCCAGGCTAGAAAGAATGAGCTTGACTTTTCACTGGACACTCAGTCCAGTTTCTGGTTTGAGTAGAGGCCTCAGAGGAGGAGGAGCAGGAAGCAGAGGAGCTGGATCCCTGAATCACTGTGGTCAATCCAGCTAGTGTGTGCATCTGCCCAATGGACACAGAGCCACCACCTGCCTGGGGCCCCTCTATCCCCAGCCCCAGAAACTCAGTCCGAGGAAAGAGGTACTGTGCTATGAATCCAACATCAGGTTTGCACCAAGGACAGATGCTGGCTTAGAGCCCAGAGGTTATGGAGCCAAAAGACTTTAACAAGCCAGATAAAATGTGATCCTGAGTTTGAAAATAGTCAAACATGTTGCCTTCTGGAGATTCACCCAGGCAAGGACAGGGCAGCTTCTTGTTCCATCAGGTGTCCCCGAGGGCAGGAGAGTCAGACAAACGCCCTAGCCTCTCTCAGCTCTGATATCGGGGAAGTAAATTCATCTGCAGCTGATTTCAGTTTGTCGGGATGAGTGCCATGGCTGTCTGGGCCTGGGCTGCCCAAGGACAGGACAATAGCCCTGTCAGCTCAGGGGGACTTAGGCTTCCTCCAGGGGGCAGTGATGGGTCCAAGAGGGAATGCACCCTGCTGTCCCCTGGGGGGCTGTCAAGGCTGTAGGCACTGGGTGGGCACAGGCTGAGTTTACCAAAGGGCCGGGGATTGAGAGGAGGGGTGGGCTTGACTCTTCCTCCACCCCAAAAGTAGTGAGCTCTTCTGCTAATGCGCATCACGGCCTGAAGGTCTCTCCACTTGTGTGCAGGGTAGACTATCTGTAAACAGTGGACGTCCAGCATGGACATCCACATTCTGAGAAAGTCCAGGAGCCCACTGTGATGGGTCCCCACCCCTTTAGAGGGGCTGGCCAAGAGGGTGAGCTGTTCTCAGCAGTCCCTCCGGCCAGTGCTCCTCCAGTCTAATGAGAAAGGGGTTGAAGATAGGGTTTTCTTTACATGACAAGGATGCTATAGATGGCAAGCACCCATGGAAAGAAAGCACCCATGGAAAGAAAGTCCTAGATGGTTTTGGTGGATGGAGATCCAGGTGGAGCAAAATCAAGTGACTGACAGATATCCCTGCAAGTCCACGGGGCCCAGACCAAGGAGGCAGCAAGGGGCCCCCTGCTGCCAGCCAGCCCTGCTCTTGACTCTGGTTCTCCTTCCCAAGGCTTCGGGTCTGTCCTGATTTACTGGCAAAGGAGGAGGATTGAGACTAAGTAAAGGTGATCACATCTAGTATCTGCTTTGCCCAAGACTGGGACAGATAAAGCCAAGAGAACTAGGGGTGAGCCAGCTGCCTCTCTGTCTGCACCACATGAGGTCCTCCCCCCTTTATGGGTTGTGTTGGGCAGAAGTATTCACCCACCCTCATTTTCTTGAGTCCTTGAACCCCCACATTCTATGGGGGGGGACTGACACCTTTCCAGGTGAAAATCAACCAATGCAAAGATGTGACAGTGGAGATTTAGGCTTCCCAGCCCCTCCATTCATTCTCCGTTAGAATCGTTGAGTATCCAACCAAGTGCTGTGAGCCCTGTAATGGATGCTCTGAGACTTAGTCCCACCTGTGAGCTGTGTTGGGGTTGGGGGACACAAAGGCCAGTAGACTTTGTGGAGCAGAGGTTAGTTGGGCTTCTAGAAGGGAAAAGAGAAAGCCCTGGGACTGGCCTCTCCCAAACTACTCTCCCGCCCCTCAGGGGTGATGTGTCCAGCCAGCCACTGACCACACTTGTGGGGAAGGGGTGAGGGGGCCCCAGCAATGCTCTTCCCCGAGGTTCTGAATCTGGCAACATCAGGCCAGCTCCTCTCTAGGGGCCCCCTCACTCCTAACAAATGTCACCTGAGCCCCACCCCTAGGAGGACCTGGAGCCCCAGGCTAGAAAGAATGAACTTGAGTTTTCACTGGACACTCAGCCCAATATCTGGTTTGAGCAGAGGCCTCCGAGGAGGAAGAACAGAAAGCAGAGGTGCTGGATCCCTGAATCACTGTGGTCGATCTGGCCAGTGTGTGCATTTGCCCAGTGGAAGCAGAACTGCCACCTGCCTGGGGCCCTTCCCTGCTGTCCCTTCTCTGTCCTCCTTACTGAAGGGCCAGCTCTCTCTTCCCCATCAGTCACCACACGCCGATTCACACACCAGCTCCTCCTTGGTGGCTCCCAATGCAAATGCTCATCAATTCAAACCAGTCTGACACAGTAAGACACAGCAGTAGTTCACACCTGCCCCTGGGTGATCCCCCCTGATTTCACACCAACTCCCTGGGGTCCCTGCTGTGACCAGCCACACGTGGACCTGCAGCTCCCACCTGCTGAGCCACACCTCCATGCTACAGGGATCCCCCAAATGTGCTCCTCTTCTCTTTGGGTTTTTCTCACACCCAGTCATTTCTCAGACCAGCTCCCTCACCTAGACCATTGCCTGAAACCCCCACAAATCTCCAGCTGGCAAACTCAGCCATCAGTCTCCTTCAGCATCTCACATCTGTTTTCCAAGTTGGGAGGGGGCAGGTGGGTGCCGGTGCCCTGTGCTACCCGTGCAGGTGTGTGTTTCCCCCAGGGATGCCCCATAGGGCAGGTGGTGTGTCTACAAAGACAAAGAAAAATGCCCAGAAATGCATACAAATAACACAGCACTTTGCCCCCCTCCCCATGTGATTTCATAGGGCAGGATGGTGCTCCTCTTCTGATACCCTACAATCAGCAAGGACATACTTTGCTAGCTCTTTGATTTGGTAAGGCCTTAGTAAGCATGAGCTAGAGTTCTGGCAACCACAGCTATAATCTGGGGCTGTGGTTCCATCCAGCTCAATAGTCGGATGTCACTCACCACCACTTTCTACACGTGTCTTCCATGTGCCCCTTGCTCCCTCATGAAGGATGTTCTGTACCCAGCCCTCCTCCCCCCAACCTCTCTAAGTTCAGGCAAAGACTAAATCGTCTGCAACCAGCATTCCAAGGAGCTCTTGTTTGATTGGCGGCATCTTTGAATCCATCTTAGACCAAACCCTCTGCAGGTCAGGGTGGGGCCAGTCAGACCCAAGAGAGCAGGTGACTGATTGCAGAGAAAGGGGCCCTGCTATGCCTGAGTACTGTCTGTCCTCACACTGTGTACAACTACCCGGGTCCAGGCCCACTTTTAGAATCTCTCCTGTACCCACACAAGTCCCGTGTCATCATGTTGTCACTGCCTTTTCCAACCAATTATTTCTTCTTATACTTTACACAAGACTCATGAGAGGTATGTATCATATATATGATATAATATGTATATCTGTAATGTATGATATCTGCTTGAATCTGCAGTATATGTGTGTGTGTTTGTATGTGTGTACATATATCACAAGCAGTAAATGTATCTGCAGCAACCTTGCATATGACAGCAGTGGAGTCATGATTCTAGTTCACCTTTCTACCAACACGAGGGAACAGGAGCACCACTCTGGCACAGGCAGTGCTAGGGATCAAACTCAGGAGCTTATGCCTGCAAGTCTGATATTCTACCTGTGACACCATCTTCTGGGTGGCTCTTTTGCTTATTTAAATAGATTTTTAAATGGAAGGCGAATGGAAGGTTTAGATCCTTTCCTAATGAAAGAGCACCTTCCTTTGCCATGGGCAGGAGGTAAAAACTGAAAAAAAAAAAAAAAAGACAATGTAGCAGATAGTTAAATGTGATCCACACAACATACTCTTTCCTGAGTTTCCTGAGCCAAGAAAACAAGTTACAAACCTGTGTTCTGTGATAGTAAGCACCGTGGGCAAAATTCAGGGGTGTTAAAGACCCCCAGGATTGGATTCTTTTTTAAATATTTATTTATTTATTTATTCATTATTGGATAGTGACAGTAATTGAGAGGGGAGGAGGAGATACAGAGGGAGCCAGAGAGACACCTGCAGCCCTACTTCACCACTCGTGAAGCTTTCCCCTTGCAGGTGGGAACGAGGGGCTTGAACTTGGGTCCTTATGCATGGTAATGTGTGCACTCAATGAGGTGTTCCCTGAAGGTAGATTCTAAACCTGATTCCAAAGTGCTCTGATGCATCTTCATGTCAAAGAGAACTCTTCTGGACAAATAGGTGAGGAAATTCTTACGCTGTGATCACTGGAAGGGGTCTCCATGTCCCCCTGGAGGTCAGTGGGCCCCCTCCCTTCTTGCACTGATGACAGCATCATGTGACAGCATCATGTGGACATTTTGGTCACCAAATGTCCAACCGATAGCAAGTGAGACCCTTCCTTGCTTTCATCCTCACAGCAGACTAAATGTTGAATTTAAGCATAAACTTTGGTAAATTTTCCAAGGGACTGTCTCATTCACCCCAGAAACAATGTCAAGATAATTAAATTTTAGATAATAATGAATCAGGGAAGTTGATCTCAGCAGTGGAAAAAAGTGCTGTGATTTAAATTGCCAATATGAGGATACTTTTAGTTCTTGAAAGCCACTGCCAACGGTGCCTGCCGGAAGTTAAATTCTCAATAGCTTGCTATGATTGATGCAGGCATTAGTCATGAAAGGAAAAAAAAAAAATCCTGGACTAAATAATTTGCATCCAAAGAATGACATCAGCGTCGCGGCACGCTGCTGTTTTGGAAGTTGACCACGAGATGGCGCACTTGCAATTCCAAACTGAAACCTCAGCTGAGCCAAGAGGGTTCACTGAGAACCTATTGTACTTGTGCAGATGGGTGAGTGGAGGCAGTGCTGGCCTTGCACGGTGTCCTCTCTCCTCCCAGGCCTGGTGTCCCATTTTCCTTGGGGTAGGCCACCTGTGCCCCCCACAGATGGGTCTTAGATGAGGGCCTGCTCTGAGTTCAGAGTGTGCCCTTGTTCTCTCCCTGTGGAGAACTCAGTCTTGTCGCTGAGTTGGAGGTGACTCTGACAGGGCTGTGTTCCCCAAAACTCAGCACCAGGGCACCACTGCCCACATCCCCTGTGTACCCACAAAGCACCCCAAAGGTCTTTCCTCCCCAAAATTACACACCTTCCCTTTCTCCCTCCTTCTCCTCCCAGCACAGGAGCAGTCAAATTTTGTTTTGTTTTTATGAAAGTCCACATCTACAGAATAGTTAGTTGTTCTTGAACCAAATTTTAAAAAAGGTTGTGGTGATGAGGTACGGGGGTCTGGTTCTGAGTGGGGACACCCAGCGGAGTGACACCTCGAGCCTGAAACAGAACACTGCTGCCAGTGCATTCATTTGCAAGCCCCAATCCAGGCTCTACTGCCCTGGCTGCTGCTGCCATGTGTGTGCTGGTGCACGAGGCACTGGTGTGCATCCACTGGTGTGTGGCGGCATGTGCTTGTGAGTGTGCTGCAGTGTGTTCAAGTTGGTATGTGGGGATGTATGTGAGTGTGTATATGTTAGTGTGTGTGAGTATATGTGAATATGCATGTTGGTTTCTGTGACTGTGTGTCCTGTGGCAGGTGGTAGGGGGTGTTGGGAAGAGAGCAGAGGAAGGGGAACGTAGCCTCCTCTGTACAAGCAGGTGGGTGCACTGTGCAGCACACTGAGCCCTCACTGGGGCCCGGCTTGCCCTGCTGCAGCAGGAACTTGAGCCTGAGCTCCAGCCCCTGGCCTCTCCTAATTGGCTAGACAACCTTGAGCCAGTCATTTAACCTTCTGTAAGCCTCTTGGCCAGCTGAGGATGGGGGTGTGGGGGGTTGCCTCTTCCCTGCTTCTCTGTGAATCTTGAGGATTAATGACAGGGAAGGGAGTCTCTCCTGGCCTGCAGTCACTCTAGGTGCTGTTTACCTTGAGCTCAAGACCTGAGACCTGAACAGAAATAAAAGCCTATCCCAAACCAGAAGGTCCATTCCTGGAGGGCTTCCACATTTTCCTTTCCCTGGAGGGGTTGGGCAAGACATAACAGACCCCCTCCCCCCCGGGCAGATCCAGCCTTTTATTGTAGCAAAACTCTCACTGGGTTGTGATGTGATGTGTCTCTTAGTTAAGTGGTTTTGAACATCCACAAAGAACTGAAAAGCCACAGTTCTATCCAAAGATCCAAATCTGCCTGTCCTGCCCTCCCTGCCCGGGTAGGACTCCCCCACCAGATAAGACAGAAGCCCTCTGCCAATCAGCCTTCCCGTCTGGTGACAGGAATGATGCCCACTAGAGGTTTTGCTCTCTCTCCGTCTGATGAAATATATATTCATGCCGCGGAGGCCCCAACCTGAGCACTGTTTGGGCAGAACCCCAAATGCAAGAAGAGGATCGATTTTAACCTATTTTAAAACATTTGATCTAATTTGATATTTCTAGTTTTCAGCAACTTACAGCAAAGAGATGAAAATAAATGCCTTGTCACACATTGGGCTGCGGACGATGCCTTTTGGTTTTCAAAGACTCCTGGAAACAGGAGGTGAATCCTCTATTAGCTGTGTCTGAGGCCTCCGGATTTTCCAGCTGGCATTGTTCAAAGGTCTAGGTTTTTTCTTTTATTTTTTTCCCTGAGCCTTGAGGAATGACCAAGCGGATTATTTGCTTTAAAATGTTGTCAGTGATCTGTTTCTTTGAGTCTCTCAGCGATAATAATGAGAGAAAAGGGAACGGGGAGAGTGGCAGGGCCTCGAATATATAGGGGTGTGTGTGTGTGTGTGTGTGTGTGTGTGTGTGTAGATTTCTGTGTATTTTCAGGGCAGAGACCTAATTTTGACATTTGGAGTGGAGAGAGAGCACAGTCAATAATCATGGCTTGTGCTGCTGCTCGCTTCCCTTTCTGAGGTCTAATTACTAGAGTAGCCCACTGCCTTGATTAAGCCTTTCCTTCCTAAATAATTAATTTGCCTTTATGCAAGCATCTTTGCCTCTTAGAAATCCTAGCACATACCACTGAGGACCCAGGCTCAGCAAACCCACTTTTTCCAACACCATAAATAATTGCCTCAAAATAATGAACAATTAACCTTGGTAAAGAAGGACTGAACATTAGTATACTGTATTAACTCAAAGCAGATTCCTCACTGTTTGGTGTTAGAAAATGTCACGAACACGTAGACATGTACAAACCGACATGGTCTGTAAGCTTAGTTAGCTGGAATCCGTTAACAAGTTCAAAGAAAAAGTTTTGATACAAATTTGTTTCGAACGATTTCACACGCATTATGCCAAGCAGATACTCCGTAGAAATAAGGGCCGGGTGTGAGAGGGAACTGAGATTGAAAATGGAAGGAGGTGACTGGGGCTCTGCCCCCATCTGTAGCAGAAACTCAACACACATGGCTTATCCACAGGGGGTGAGTAGCATCTTCCTCATCTGTCAAGAATTCGGGTGTGAAGTACGCAAGAGCACGATCCCAACCACAGGGCTGAGGGATTCTGGGCCAGCAGGATGTTGGTGAAGAAACATGTAAGAAAGATCTCTGGTTTCCTGGGACTTTCCTCTGGTCTTTCTTTGCCGCCATTCTTACAATGCCATGTGCACCCTCCCTCCTCTCCAGGAGTGGGCTCACATCCTGTGCCTTCTCTGTATACCTCCTTCACTTCCCCCCAGTCTGGGGGGATTAGGATGGAGTGAGGGTGGGCAAGAGGACACTCCCACCCAGGGGATTAGAGTGCCTCTCTGTCCGCAGAGTCCCCATGTGTCTAGTCAGGACCACTAAATGCCAGGGCCGCCATCTGACCCTCCTAAAATGGACTCCTTCATGCTGACTCTCTCTGTTTGACTTCCCCATCACCTTGTGCTGCCTTTACTCCTCACTGGATTTCTGACTAGTTTGGGTTCAGCTCATGTCTGAAGTGGCAGCACCCTAAAGGTAGTATCTGCTGGCAGTGTTGTAGGCAACACAGTCAAGGAAGGACAGATGCTGACCACAGCTGGCAGCAAGGCCAGCCCCGCCCAGCTCGCACCTTCAGTTACCTGGCATCTGGTGCAGTTTCAGTTGTGCAGATTTGGCTCTTCTGGAAGAATCTCCTCTCTGGATGTTCAAAAGCAGGTGAGACCTCTGGGCACCTCATTCATTTTATGATGGTGGTTTTGGTCTTTTTTGCCCCCCTCTCCTTTTATTTGGTTATTATTGTTGTCCTTATCAACAGAAATCCCAGAGGCCCATGTCCCAGCCACACAGATTAACAGACTAGTGCTTTGAAAAACATTTACACCTTTACTTTCTTCCCCTACAGAACTGCCTTTCTGCCACTGGGTAGGTGCTTACAGATCAGAAAGGAAGCATCAATAAAAGGTGGCAGGGAAAATCTTCCTGCCACGGGTATATTTTCATGCTTCACCATTGTTTAGTAGGGTGGTTTTCAGGAAACCATTTCTTAGAAAATTTTAGTAAATTTGCCACTATTTTAAAGGGAACATGCTGGTCTGTGTCAGAAGCAGGGAAGGAAAGAGAAGGAATGAGATTCCCCTGGATAACCTGTGCCAAGAAGTACACACACACACACACACACACACACACACACACACACACACACACACACACACACACACCCGCTCTGGAGGAAAAAGCAACCAGAGCAAGTCAGGACTCCTAAGCCTTGATAAATAGCACTGATCAAGTGTCCTTCTGGTGGGGGATAGCAAGGAGCAGGGAGATGATGGGCAAAGAAAGAGATGTAGTAGTCTGGAAGCTTTATAAATGGCTGTGCTGAGTGGAGGTATGTTCCAAACCTGGAAATGAGGCAGGCATCAAAGTAAGAAGGGACAGGAAGGGACTCCCAGGAGTCCTAACTTTAAGGTATATCTGAACTAACTCAATTGATGAAGGAAATCACTATAGGGTGTGGAATAAATTGGTTGGTATATTGTATATTGTAAGACAGAAAGCTTCTTTTTTGCTCATTTATATCTATTCTTTTGTTTGTTTTGCCATATTGCATGTTTGAAAATTTCTTTTTTGATCACTGAATAGTCCTGGGGGAGACACTTACAAGGCAGACAAGATGTTTGCAAAGTTCCATATATTTCATTAAAAATAAATATTAGAGAGAAGGTTGTAGACCAGACCTGATGTCATGTAATTAGCTAAGCAAATCCTCCCTCCCTGCTGCCTTGATTACAGTGAGGTCATTCACCTTAGTTTCTCTGTCAGTGAATTGTGGATGCTATGTTTTACCAACTAGCTGAGTTGGTACTTACAGAAATTTGAGGTGTTTTTAGAACTCTATGCTATATTATAATAAGATTTCTAGCCCTGTACATTGTATGCACTGATAGAAACTTCTTGCTCTGTATCACTATTATTATTCTGAAATCTTGAGGTCTTTGCAATAATTCAAGACTTTGACAATGAAGGATTTAACCAAAGAACCTGGCATATTACTATGTTCTTAGTCTGGGTAAGGTTTAGAATTAACCTAATTGAAGTTTAAAGAAAATCTGCCTATATTTTTCCCAATATGTAGTGTGACTATTCCATTTATATACTTCTTAACCATTCATGAACCCTTTACCACAAGCTCTTCCTGTGGTTTCTCTGCAAAAGGTTTTTTTTTTTTTTTTTTTTTTTTTTTTGGTGACTACTATTAAAGCACCATTGGTCTCACTGACTGACTGCCATTCAGTATTTACCAATAAGTAGACAGACGTGAAAGGCCAGACCTGTTCCCATGACAGAGATGGCTGTAGTGATAAACATTTGTAGCACATGGCTTTTTCTTTTTTTTTTAATTTTTTAAATTATTTATTTTCCCTTTTGTTGTCCTTGTTGTTTAACATTGTTGTGGTTATTGATGTCATTGTTGTTGGATAGGACAGAGAGAAAGGGAGAGAGGAGGGGAAGACAGAGAGGGGGAGAGAAAGACAGACACCTGCAGACCTGCTTCACCACTTGTGAAGTGACTCCCCTGCAGGTGGAGAGCCGGCGGCTCGAACCGGGATCCTTATGCTGGTCCTTGCGCTTTGCACCACATGCGCTTAACCCACTGCGCCACCGCCCGACTCCCGCACATGGCTTTTTCAAGTGCAAGGCAATTTCAATTTCACTAGAAGAGAGATTAGTTTCAGATTTAAAAAAAATTTTTTTTAGTGTAGCTCTCCCTTTACATCCCTAAATAAGATGGAAAAAAAAAACACACACACAACATATCCTTTGGAAATCTAGAGTCTTAACCAAATAATAGTTCAATGTCTGTGATTTGGAACTGCAAACTGATAATTATTTGGAATAACAATCAGATTACTAAACAGGTCACAGAAGCATTTTTTTCTATAAATTACATTATCAGGGGAAAGAAAATAATGTTTATTGAATATCCCTAAGAGTTAGGCACAGTGTTAAATACTTCCTTGAGCTGTCAAGTACAAACACAGCTGATAAGTCTATGGTAACGTGTAGAGGGTTGAATTGTTTACCAGCCATACAATATGTTCAAGTCCACCCCTAGGACTTGTGAATATAGCCTCATTTGGTATCCTCATGGGGGGGGTGAGAGAATAGGCAATGACTCTGTGAAGACAGAGAGGTGGGACTAATATGGATACTAGTCAAGGAATGCCAAGGGGCATCAGTAACCCCAATGCTTGGAGAGAGGCACATGCATCATACTGAATGCAGCACCTTTAGAAGTTACCAAAGCTGATGTTATTTTTATTCTGGAATTCTGGAGTCCTGAACCTTAAACCAAAATGTTTTCTACATCTACTTAAATAATCACAACTTCTGACTTTTCTGTTTTTTATATGGTAGATGAGATTGACTTTTGTATGTTGAAGAAAGATAATAATCCCTGTTATTGCGTCAACCCGGCTTTGACCTAGCACGTTATGATTGGGCCCTCCTCCATGGCCAGTGCATCGCTATGTTCCACCGCTGGGGAGCCAGAGATGACCCGAACTGCCCCTGCGGCTACAGACAGACTATGGCCCACATAGTCAACGATGCCACCTCTCCAGATTCAAAGGAGGTCTCGAAACTTTACATCAGGCTCAACCTGACGCTGTTAACTGGCTATGGAAGAAGGGCAAATGGAAGAAGAAGAAGAAGAAGAAGAAGAAGAAGAAGAAGAAGAAGAAGAAGAAGAAGAAGAAGAAGAAGAAGAAGAAGAAGAAGAAGAAGAAGAAGAAGAAGAAGAAGAAGAATTGCAATCACCCATTTCATATCCATTTTATAGCAGCTCTAGGAAAATAAATACCCATGGGTACTAATTTGTTATCTCTATTTCATACAAAAAATTGCCTGCAAACATCTGTATTTAATAACTGGTGGTGGCAGATCACACCTAGGGCCTGTGTGGTGCTTCTAAGATTTGTCAGATGACTAGACACATGACTTTGTAGATCTGATTTATTCTCCCTTTATTTTAGACCATGCAGAAAGAAACAATACAGTCTCCAGTCCATGTTGTGACATGGCTAAGTTTCCTCTGTACCTAAAATAACAAAGACCCTATAGACTGCAGGTGATTATGGGTACATACATTATCCCCAGCAAAACTATGTGACAACATGTGTGAATTGTTTAAATATTTGAAACATGCCATCTCGATGAACTGGATTTTCCTTTCTTTCTTTCTTTCTTTCTTTCTTTCTTTCTTTCTTTCTTTCTTTCTTTTTTTACATTATCTTTATTTGATAGAGACAGTCAGAAATTTAGAGGAAGGGGGAGATAAAGAGGGGGAGAGACACCTGCAGCCCTGCTTCAGCACTCATGAAGCTTTCCCCCTGCAGGTGGGGACAGGGGGCTTGGACCTGGGTCCTTGTGCACTGTAATGTGTGCACTCAATCAGGTGCGCCACCACCCAGCCCCTGATGAACCGAATTTTCCATCTTTGATTAGGCCTATAAAGTCACTTGTTACTATCAATAACCCCCATGCTCACTGAATTCCTGAGACAAAGAATACCCAGGGAAAATTACTCTCACTTTCAGATTTGAAATGTTTCCTTTTTCAGAGTATTTTCTCCAAAGAATGAATTCTTATATCCTAAGGCACATCAAAATTTAATATTCAATAAACTGTTCTGTAACATATGAGTGTATATGGAAGCAGCTATACATACAATAGTAAATCCAACATGGCCTTTTTTTTTTTTTTTAGTATCATTAACCTTCTCAAGTTTGAATAAAGTCAAAAGATTTGATCTTGACAAATAAGACTATATTTCTGACTCTCAGAATTGTTGCTTCTAGCAGCTGCTGTTCCTCTAAAGTCATGGTCCCATTACAAGGACCTCAGACCTGTGGGGTGTGGATTAAACAGCTGACTTAAGGCCAGTAGAAAAAGATGAACAGCACCTCACATCTAAGGAGGAAACAAGACCTGACAGAGAAGCAGATAGGAGTAGAATGATCATGACTTCATGGCCTCCAAGAAAAATAGTCTTTCCTTATACATCAGTGAGGCATAATTCCCTGGGAGTTTACATGTGCCTATTGTATGCTCTTGACATCAGCCATATGTTAATTTCATTCATATCTCTTAATTCATTTTGCTTACCATTAGTAAAAACAGGGCTCCCAACACTGAAGATTCTACTAGAATAGTGGAAGTAGAGGATTTTAAATCTTATTACTCTCCAAACCCAACTCACTTTGTGTGAAGCTCAGAACCTCTATCTGTATACATTGATGCAATGAAGGTATTGCATCAATGTATACACTCCTACTGCTAGCTTCTGTGTACCATGTTCCTACCTGCCATTTTTCTAAGCAGGAGGCCAGGAGGCTGAGTCTTATTTGCTGTCTGTGGGTCAGACAGGCACTTGGAGCAGAGTGTAACTAAAGCCTTGCTTTATATCAGGGACATCCTTGGGCGTAAGGTGGGAGCAGTAACATCAGAGTCTTCATAGAGAGTGTTTACCAGGTACCCCAGAACCCTGGAGTGGGGAACAGGTTGAAGCATGCAGCTATTTTCAGGCTCTCCAGGGGCCTCTGCTCTGCTCTCCCACCTCTACCAACTGAGTAGAAGAAATTAGCTCTGGCTAGTTCAAAGGAAAAGTCAAGGAAAACTGAATCCTTTCTTGAGCAACTTTTTTTTTCTTCTTCTCTCTCACATCTAGGAGATAAATATTGGGTGAACAGATGGTTTGCTTATAGATGAGCATGCATTTTCAAGGCAACCTAGGGAAAACACTGCCTGTTTTATTTCTCTCTTTAGTGTTTATCTACACTTTCTGGATATCATTCTCTACCTATCTGCTTTCTGACTTCTGTTTTTTGATTTACTATGTGCTTTTGAACATTTAGACAAGTACAGAGAATACTAAAACTTATACCTACTTCCAAGGATTAATAGGTGTTTTGCCATATTCCCTTCAAGATAGTTCTTTACAAGTTTTATTAAGCTATAATTCACATACCATAAAATTCGCCCATTTCAAGTCGACGATTCAACAGATCTGGAGCTATTACATTATTAATCTCTTACATTAATATTTTTTAAATATTAAAAAATGTTTGATATGAAATATAACATAAAATTTGCCACTGGTGTGTGTGTGTGTGTGTAGTTGGGACAGTGCACAGTGCAATCTCATTACTCTGGGCTGACTTTATCATTTAGACAGACAGAGAGGGAGAGTCACCATGGTGTAAGAGCTCCTCCCAGTGCCATGGCACTCCCATGTGGTGTCATGACCTGAACCTGGGCCAAGAATGTGATAAGGCATGCTCCCTACCTAGAAAGCTAGTTTTCTGCTCCTATTTTCATCATTTTAAAGTGTGCCATCCAGTACCATCATTACAGTCACGAAGTTGTGCAAGCAGAATCACTATGTCCAAAACTTTCCATCATTCCAGTAAACACCGCTGCCCCTTCTACCTCCCTACTCCCCAGATCTAGCAATCCTTAATATTTCTGTCTTTATGAATTTCCTTATTTTATATATTTCATATAATGGAATCATAGATATATGTTCTTTTTCTGGTTTATTTTACTTAGCAAAAATGTTTTCAAAATCCATCTGTGTGGTAGCAGTTATCAGAACTTCATTCCTCTGTATACTTGAGTAATCTCTTTTGTGTGAAGAGAGCACATTAAGAACACTGTTTATGAGGGGCTGGGCAGTAGCGCAGTGTGTTAAGCGCACATGGTGCGAAATCCAAGGACCAGCATAAGGATCCCTGTTTCAGCTCCTCTGTTCCCCACCTGCAAGGGGGTCGCTTCACAAGCGATCAAACAGGTCTATAGGTGTCTATCTTTCTCACCCCCTCTCTGTCTTCTCCATCTCTCTTGATTTCTCTGTCCTATCCAACAACAACAATGGCAACAAGGGCAACAAAATGGGGAAAATGGCCTCCAGGAGCAGAGGATTTGTAGTGCAGGCACCGAGCCTGAGCCCCAGCCCTAGCCCCAGAGATAACTCTGGAGGATGAAAAAAAAAAAAAAAAAAGAACACTGTTTATGGTCATGAGTTGTTTCTGTCCTATGCTATTTTGTGAATCATGCCGTAATGAGCACTGGTGAACAAGTATCTGTTCAAGTCCCTGCTTTCAGTTCCTTTGGCTATGTAACAAGCAGTGGAATTGCTGGATCACATGGCAATACTGTTTCATTTGTTTATTTAACTCCAATATCACTTTATTGAGGAAATGTTGATTTATAGGATTTTTGTTGTTCTATACTTCCTCAAAATAGATGTTAATTCATTTCACCCTCTATCAAACTGTCACCTTATTCTATCATAGGGAGTTATATCTCCAATCTCCCTTAGTTATCTTCTCTTTTACCTTCAGAATCTGTGATTCTTCTATAATACACTAAAGTCAACTAAGAAGTATGCTAAGCACATGGTAATTCTACTTAATTAGTTTTTTGTTTCAAGGAATTGCCAACTGTTCTCCATAAAGATACATCCCATAGTGGGAAATTTCCACTGGCAATGTATGAGAATTTTGATTTCTCCTTATCTTTGCCAACACTTATATTTTTCCTTTAAAAACCCCAGCCTTTCTCCGTTATTGGAAAAATTGAGTTGAGACATGCAAAAGAATGAAACAAGACCACCACATCTCACCGTGCTCAAAAGTCAATTCAAAATGATCAGACTTGGATGTCAGACAGTGAGCTAGAAAATACATAGAAGAAAATGTTGACATAGCACTCCATGATGTCTGCTTTGGAGTCCAAGAGCAAGAAAAGCAAAAGCAGAAATAAGCTAATGGGACTACATCAAACTAAAACACTACACAACAAAAGGAGTCATTACAAAAACAAAAAGACCCCCTACCAAGTGGGAGATCTTTACATATGACACATCAGACAAAGGGTTTAATAAGCAAAATATACAAAGAGCTCACAAAACTCAGCAACAATAATAAAATATTTACAATGGGGAGAGAACATGAACAGATTCTCCAACAAAGGGAATATTCAGACCACAGACAGGTGAAGAAACATGCTCAAATCGCTGATTACAAGAGGAATGCAAATCAAGACAACAAAAAGATATAAGCTTCCTTCTGTAGATATGTTATATATTTAGAAAGGACAGAAACAAGAGCTTATGAGGATATGGAGGGATGGGGGTTGGGTGGGAAGGAACTCTTTCACATTGTTGGTGGCCATATTAATTGTAGACAGTAGTCTAGAAAGTCCTCAGAACACTGGCAATGGACCTCAGAAGCAATTCTTCTCCTTGGTATCTTTTCAATGAACACAAAAATGCATATCTGAAGAGTTCTGTACACATCTATGTTCATGGCAGCATTATTATTTTTAAAAGCCCAAATACCCAATTACAGAAAGTTGTGGTATATATACACAATGGAATACTACTCAGTTATAAGAAATGATAAAATCTTTTTTTTTTTTCTACATCTTGGATGAAACTTGAAGAAGTCATGCTACGTGAGATAAGACAGAAAGAAAAGAAGGAATACTCGATGACCTCACTCATAGTTGGGACTAAAGAAACAAAGGAAGGGAAAATACAGGATGAACCTTAGGTCAGCCATGACCTAGTTCAGCATTTCCAAAGATTCTAAATTTTTGAAAGGAAGTTGAAGACCCAGTGCATGATCCTTAAGGAAGTTGTCAATTGTGTGGTACCTATCATAGGAGGATAATAAATAGTACATATGTGACAATAGCTGTTTTGTACTTCATTATTTCCTCCATTAATGATATTAAAGAAAACTAATTCTAATAGGTCTAAAGTATTTCATGTTGATTATATATCTCTAATGGTTAATGATACTGAACATCTTTCCATTGTAATTATTGATCATTTACAGATTAAAAAGTATTTATTCAGGAGTCGGGCTGTAGCGCAGCGGATTAAGCGCATGTGGCGCAAAGCACAAGGACCAGCTCAAGGATACCGGTTTGAGCCCAGGCTCCCCACCTGCAGGGGTGTCTCTTCACAGGCGGTGAAGCAGGTCTGCAGGTGACTGTCTTTCTCTCCCCCTCTCTGTCTTCCCCTCTTTCCTCCATTTCTCTCTGTCCTATCCAACAATGACAACAACAATAATAACTACAATAATAAAACAAGGGCAACAAAAGGGAATAAATAAATAAAATAAATTAATTAAAAAAGTATTTATTCAAGTTCTTTATTTCTTTATTGTTGGGTTGTAAAGCTTATTTATATACTTTGGATGTCAATTTTTTAAATCATATATATGATTTTCAAATATTTTCTCCCACTCTCTAGCACTTTTTAAAAAAAATTTCTTGATACTGTCTTCTAAAACACAAAGAGCAAAAATACAGCTGTCAACTCATTTTATTTTATTTTTTTAAATTAGAGGATTAATGCTTTACAGTTAACAGTAAATAAAATAGTTTGTAAATGCATAACATTTCCCAGTTTTCCACATAACAATACAACCCCCACTGGGTCATCTGCCATCAGTTCCATGACCTGAACCCTCAGCCCACCCACCCCAGAGTCTTTTACTTTAGTGCTATACAACAACTTTATTCCAAGTCAAGTTTTATTTTTGATGGAGTCCACTTTACTTATTTTCCTCCTGCTTCTCTTATCTTCCATATTCAGATCTTTTTTAAGAATAAGAAATAGAACATAACTGATTGCTGACTCTTTGCTATTCTTTCCCAAGCCACTACCCTCCCAGAGTATAAAAAGCATAAGAAATAGAGAAAAGTTATTCTTTTGTATGAGCTTAAACCTATATAGTGTCATTTTTCTTTCTGCACTTCCTTTGAGCCCATATTTGAGATATTTCCACATTGATCCATATTTACCTAGTTCATTCATTCTTGTTACTATAATTGCATTCAGTGAAATTATCAGTGAGTGACATCACAAATAGTTGACAACTGGCATGATTCTGGCATGAACCAACACACTCTGGTCCTCATCACATACAGCAGCAGCACTGGGCACCTGTGCACACCTGGATCAATCCCAAGTAGCTTCCAAATCTCACTTACCCATTTCATTATTATGATGTTCCCCTCATTTCCAAATTTTTACTGCTATAAAGAATGTGACTAGAAATAGCACTGCAGTCATCTCTCCAGGCACATATGTGGGAATGCTTCTAGGATGCATACTTAGGACATACTTAGAACTGATGAGTCTGCTACACACATGTTGTATTTGTTTTTGAGACTAAGGCCTAAGGCTAAGGACAGAGATGAGAAATATGCTGCATTCAATATAATCACCATGATGTCAGCCCTTGTGTCCAGCTACCTCCCAGGAAGGCACATAGAGAGGCACCAATGCTGAAATAGGTTGTCTCTGCCCACTCCTATGCCACTCAGCCCAAGGGGACAGCAGGCAGAGAAGAGAATACTATGTTCAAAGAAAACATTCTCTCTCTTCATGCTTCCACAATACACATCAAGCTAGAAGGGGAACAAAGATCTAGGATGATCACTCATACAGGCTTTCTGAAAATCTGCCAGAACCATTTCCTTCTCCCTCATTATAAACAAAGTCAGAGTCTAGGGATTCTCTCTTAAGGAAATGGAATGAGTGTTTGGGCTTGTAGAGTACCTTATGTTGTCAGAGACGAGAGTTCCTCACCATCTATATGAAAAGTCACCATTGCTGGAGACAGAGGAGACCCCAAAGACATAGCCATGCTTGAGCCCTTTTAGAGGGACTTCATCCAAAGGGTCACCATTTTTTTTTTTTTTTTGGCAGGAGGAATTATGCTCTGTGGAGACTCTGAGCAATGAGAGAAGTTTAAGCAGATTGAATCTCACATCAGGCACAGGTCCAAGGAGCCCTTCAAAGAATTCACATATGTGCCTCTGTAGGCCTAGCCTCAGATTCAGCCATGTGGAGAGAGATCCACAGTTCCAAGAGGGGCCAGAGAACCATCATGAACCAGAGAGAGAGGTCTACAAAGAGCAGCAGACTACACCCTCACCAAATCACACCAGAAGGAACTTTTTGTTTCCCTTTTTCTCTTCCTCTTCCTCATCTGACTCAAGAACAGAAAGCTATCAAAAAAAAGAGGGTGGTGACTGAGACCATAATTCCACCTCCCAACAATGGCTTCTGCTGAGAGAAGGGGAGAACAGAGCTCTGATCAGTGTAGTCACCAGGACTTTGAAACAAGCAAGATTGAGTTCTGTGCACATCAATGAGGTGGTTTTGACAAACAGAAGTCCCCAAATAATAGAAATGGAATAGTCTAAGCCCAATATTTTCTCTCCATCAGAACCTTGGTTTTCTGAGGTCCTTGATGGCTCTCCTTCCTTACTACCATCTTTGGTGGTGATCACAGGCATGGATTTTGCCTGTGGATATTACTCTCAGAGACTGGGACTATCACTGTCAATCTTTCATATAACACAGGTTCAGTGAAGAAATTATATTTTATAGCAGTAACTTAAGATAATGACATATAGGACAACGTTTCCTCATAAGCCAATAAAGAAAGAACACAATCTAAATCAATGATGGAAAAAATTACACTATTAGTCTTTTTAAATTATATTTTTATTTATTATTGGATAGAGACAGAGAGAAATTGAGAGGGGAGGGGAGACAGAGAGAGAAAGAGAGAGAGAGAGAGAGAGAGAGCTGCTTCACCACTTGTGAAGCTTTCTTACTGCAGGTGGAGACCAAGGGCTTGACCCTGGGTCCTTTTGCACTTAACCTGGATCCTTGTGCACTCAACCTTGTGCCACCACCTGGACCCTGGATAATTGTACTATTATTCTAGGCAAAGGGAAATAAAAGAAATAAATTCTCAACAAAGTTAAGATACCACCTTTCAGTGAGTTGGACCTTGGGAATAATCAGTCTTTCCCATTAGAAACTGGGCATAGGGAGTCGGGCTGTAGCGCAGCAGGTTCAGCGCAGGTGGCGCAAAGCATAAGGACCGGCATAAGGATCTCGGTTCGAACCCCCGCTCCCCACCTGCAGGGGAGTCGCTTCACAGGCGGTGAAGTAGGTCTGCAGGTGTCTATCTTTCTCTCCTCCTCTCTGTCTTCCCCTCCTCTCTCCATTTCTCTCTGTCCTATCCTACAACAACAACAATAAAACAACAAGGGCAACAAAAGGGAATAAATAAATAAAATAAATATTTTAAAAAAAAAAGAAAAAAACTTTAAAAAAAAAAAGAAACTGGGCATCACTGCAGGCTTAGGTCCCTGTTGCTGGAGGACTCGTTAGTGGGTGAGGGCATGAGTGTTGCAGGCAGGGCCATCTTCCCTGAAGGATGTTACACCATGACTGTTCCACAACTTGCACCTCTTCCTGTAGGAGTAACCTTATGGAGTTAGAAGCAGAGGCCACTTCTCACTCTCTTACCGAAACAACTGCAGGGCTTGACCTCACTGCTGACCAAAAGTAACCTGGCTTTGGCAGAAACAAGTGTCTAAGAGCTTCAGTGTCACCTTGCCTAGGCTCAGCATTGTCATCTGGCTGGCCCAACTCATTTTGAAAGTTTAAAAGTCCATCACATCATGGTCACCACTGCCTTTAATATAGTGTCAGGGACACTATGGGATCTCTCTGCTCCACATACAGGATCCCATACCAAAGCTCTGACACTCAACTTGAAAACAATTTTATCAAGATGAGTGATTCAAAATAAATTCAACCTGTTCAAAATGGACTTTCTTTCAACTATGGGTTTGAAGTCAGCACCCAAGAGGTATCCATGACAAGAGCTTGAGGGAAACCAGACCAGGCTCTACCTCTGACTTTTTGTTCAGAGCTCTCTTGTGCTCTCGAGCTCTCAATTTTCCATCCATTGGTCTTGCCCCTGTGGCAAGACTCACCCCATATCTCTGCCAGAAGGCAGCCTCTGCAGAGGCAGGGCACTTAGAGCTTAGACCAGCAGCCTGGTTTCAACTGCAGATGGCCTCCATGGGAATGGCTTGAAGCTGCAGCCCCTGGGCTGTGCCTGCTACCTGGGAACCCGGTCTGGAAAGGTCCTTGGACACACCTCGGATCCATGGAAAGGGAGTGAGAATGGACACAGCATGCAGTAGCCCTATATTTTGTTTTTCATCTAAACAGACAGATTTAATTGTTACCCAGCTACACTTAGCTGACAGAGGTATTTTTTAAAAATGGAGGGAAGAGAGCATTACAGCTGGATTTCAGCAATAACGCATCTCTCACAAACCTGCCGGAGTTGCAGTTGGGTGAAAATTACAGTCAAACCTTGTATTGTAAACTGCTGTTTACTGGGGGAAAAAAAAATCCTGTAAGATATAGAAGTAGTATCTGAGACAACCTGGCAGGGTGCTTGGAATCGTTATGATGTGTAAAGAATTCCTTGACAATGACGGATAACCTCGGGAACATCAGAGCTGAGCCTTTTGTTTATCTTCACTTGCCTTTGCATTTATGTCATGTCTTTCACTTGGGGGTAAGATTTTGTCTTTGAAAGTTGAAACGATTTTAAATTCAAGAAAGAGGTTGACTGTTTTTTTCATGGACTTGTTTCTCCTCCACCAACCCCCAGCCCTCACCCCCACCTCCCCCACTTCTCTTTCCCTTCCTGCAGGCCTGTCTCCCTTCCTTCCAGCTGGGGTGTGTCAGTCCTGGGTGCCAGATGCAGAATGATTAAGCCAGCGCAGTTCCCCAAGTTGAACTTGTTATTGATTAGCACGTCCTAAATCAAACAGAATTACTGATCACTATTACAGGCAACACCACTTGCTTGGGATCCGAAGGCTGCTCGAGTTTTTGAGGCTGAGCGGGTTAAGGGGGATTTTTGAGGTGTCTCCCCTCTTAATCGCTGCCATTGCCTGCAAGGTAAAAGAATAGCAACTTTCATCGCCAATTGGTGTTTCCCAAGCACCGGCTGGGTGTGTGGCAGTGTGCAGCCACGGAGGGGATTTTGACAATTAGCAGGGGCTGCTGCCTTTGCTCTCCTCGGCTGTGATAATTAATGCCTTAGGACATTTTTATGAGTTGGTATGTGCCTGGCACATGACACACAGTACTGAGAGCGTCAATTACATCTGACCCTTTTTAAAAGGATAGGGAATTAAACAAAGAAGCCATTTTGTCCGTTCGGCTACTAGATACTCTAGTCGGTAATTTGAAATATTAGTGAAATAAAATTAGAGCAGAGAGTCTATTTGCAAATCAGCCACTACCCAGTCATCTGTCCAAAGGCATGAAGAACGGCCTCATTCTTGCCTCACTGCTCCAGTTCCTACTCTTGCAGGCAATTCAGACACAGGTCAGTGCACATTTGTATTTTACCTTCCTGCCCAGACCACTAGGTAAAAATAATGAGCACCTTAAAGTAAAGAAATAATGATAGACTTCATTTAAAAAGACGTTTTAGGGTTACAGCAAAATTAAGTGGAAGGTACAGAGAGATCTCCCATAAACCTCTGCCACCGGTACCCAGTGGCCCCCACTAGTGGCAGCCCACACCAGGGGTCACATGCGCTACAATGAATGAGCCTCCACTGACACATCACCATCACCCCCAAATCATATTCACATCAGAGTTGACTCTTGGTGGCATGCATTCTACATTCCATGTTTTATTTTATTTTATTTTCTGTATCTGTTATTTATTGGATAGAGGGGGAGGGAGGCGATAGGGAGAGGAGGAGAGAGGGAGAGGGAGAGGGAGGGAGGGAGAGAGAGATATTGAGAGAGATATATTGAGAGAGAGAACAGGGAGGAAGAGGGGGAGAGAGACGGGGAGGGAGAGAGAAGGAGAGGGGGAGGGGGAGAAGGTAAAGGGGAGAGGGAGGGGGAAAGGGAGAGGGAGAGAGAACCCTGTAGTATTGCTTAACCATTCATGAAGCTTTCCTTCTACTGGTGGAGACCAGGGAGTTGAACCCTAGTCCTTGTGAATTATAACATGTGTGCTCAACCAACTGTACCACTACCTGACCCCCATGTGTTTTTTTTTCTTTAACAAATATACAATGCATTCACTATTGCAGTATTGTACAATACCCTGCCCTAAAACTCTGCCTCTAATGCCTGACTGATAACCAGTCTTTTCACTGTTTCCATAGTTTAGTTTAGCCATTTTGATAATGGCACATAGTTGGAATCTTATAGTTTGTTGCCTTCTCAGTCATGTCCTTCACATAGTTAAATGCATTTAAGGCTCTCTGTGTCTTTTCATGACTTGATAGCTCATTTTTTTTCTAGTGTTAAGTAATATTCCCTTGCCCAAGTGTATCAGTTTATTGACCTACTCAAGGACATACTGGTTGCTTTCAAATTTTGCAGTTATAAATAAAGTTGCTATAAAACATCTCATAGGAGGGTTTTGTGTGGACATAAGTTTTCATCTGAAAACTTAGGAGTAAATACCATGAGTTGGTTGTTAGATTATATGGTAAGAGTATATATCTAGTTTTGTAAGAAATTACCAAACTGACTTCCAAGATGGCAATGCCATTTTTGCATTCCCACCAGTAATGAATGAGGTTTCCTGCTGCTCTATACCCTCACATGTATTGGTTCTTGCAATGCTGCAAAATTTTTCCATTTAAAAGGTGTGTAGACTAATTAGAAGAGACATACGCATCACTATGTTCATAGCTGCATTATTCACAATAGCTGAAGAGTGAAAGCAGCCTGAATGCCCACTGGATAAAGAAGTTATAGCAATCAAAAAAGATGCTCTTGTGTCCTTTGGGACAAAATGGACAGAACTGGAAGTGATTATGCTTAGAAAAATAAGTAAAGAGATAAAAGACAACTACCAGTTTCACTCATATGTGGAGTCTACAGATCTGACTTGCATGAGCTCGCCAAAAAAAAAAAAAAAATCCAAACAAAACAGAAGCAAGCCAATTGTAAGATTTGTGAGAACTATGGTGGTTATCTTTGAGAGGGTGGCAATATGGAACTTTGGTGATGGGCCTGGTGTGTAACTGTATATTGTAATCTTGTAACAAATTATTAGTAACAAATAAAAAGTTATTAAAACATGAACAAAAAGGTGTGTAGAGGGATCTCCATGTGTTCATTTATTTGTATTTCTTTAATAACGTATGAGGAGGAACATCTTTTAAGACACTTATTCATCAGTGTATCTTCATCACCACCTACTTCAGTAAAGGCTGTCTGCCTATTTTTAACAGAGTAAATTTTATCATCATTAATATTTGAATTATTTTTCTATGTCAGATATCAGTCCTTTATCAGAGGTGCCTTTTACAGCTTTTACAATTTTTTTCTCAGTGTCTGGTTTGTCTTCTCAGCCTCTTAACAATATATTTTTTTTCAGAGCAGAAGATTTTAATTTTAATGAAGTCCAGCTTATCAATTATTTATCTCATGGATGTGCCTCTGGTGTTGTATCTAAAAAGTCATCTCCACACTCAAGGTCACCTAGGTTTTGTCCTATGTCACCATCTAGGAGTTTTATAGTTTGCAATTGTACATTTATGTCTATGATCCATTTTAAGTTAACTTTTATGAAGGTTATAAGGTCTTTACTCAGATTCATTTTGCTGCATGTGGATATCTAGTTGCTATTGTATCATTTCATGAAAAGATAATCTTCTCTCATGGTATTGTCTCTGACCCTTTGTCAAAGATATAATATTATATTTTTGCAAGTAGATTTTTGAGCATACTATTCGTTCCACTGGTCTACTTGTCTATTCTTTTACCAGTACTACAGTGATTTGAGTACTGTGGCTTTATGGTCAGCCCTGGGATTAGTAGTGTCATTTCTCTGGCTTTGTTCTTCATTACTGAGTCTGATTATTCTTACTTCACATATAAGCAGTAGAGCCAGTTTGCTAATATAGACAAGATAACTCACCAGGGTTTTCATTTAAGTTGCATTGAATTTATACATAAATTTAGGAGGAAATGGCAGCTGGATATTTTTAATCTTTGTACCCATAAATATGTAATAATTCTCTATTTATTTAGTTCTTTGGTTTCATTAATCAGAAGTTTGTAGTCTTTCTGATATCAATCTTATACATATATATTTTTGATTCTTGTCCAAATATTTTGTCTTTTGGGATACTAATGTAAATAGTATTGTATTTTAAATTTTAAATTCCCCTTGTTCATTGTTGGTACACAGGAAACATTTTAATATTATTTCAAATTTAAAGAAAAGTTAAGAGTAATATAAAGAACTCTTATATATGTTTCATTTCTCTTTATATATCCATACATGTATACAGATAGAATTGCTTTTCTTAACCACTTAAGGGCAAGTTTTACATACAAAACTTCCTGTTCTCTGAATATTTGCATAATAATTCAATTATTAAATTCAAGACATTTAACATTGATATAATGCTACTCAAATTTAGTCAGTATTCACATTTTATCACTTATCCAGTAATCTTATATCTTTCTAGCCCAAGATCTTAATCATGAATCATACACTACACTCAGTTATCATGTCTCTTTATCATGTTTCTTTTGACGTGACACAGTTTCTCAGCTTTTTAGATATTTTGTCTTTTTATGACACAGCCATTTTTTTGACCAGATGTTTTGTACATTACCCCTCAACTTAAGTTTGTCTGATGCTTCCTAAGGATTAGACTCATATTATGCATTTTGGACAGGAATTCTACATATAAGTACAGCTGTGTTCCTCTAAAAGTACAGTATCAGAAGGCCTGAAATGTTTGACTAAGTTTTTCTATGTTATCTAATCAGGCTCTTATTTACTTTTAATTTGTGTGGAATCAGAGTCAAATGCACACATGATTTCATCATTCCAGGTTGTCTTTTCATTCAGATAGAGATAGACATCGAGATAGATAGAAAAGGAGAGACACAGCAGCACTGGTGTGTTTGAAGTGCTACAACAACTCCCATGTGGTCCAAGGGCTCAAACTTGGTCCATACGCATGGCAAAGTGCATGTCTTGCCTTGTGAGCTACCTTTCCAGCCCCTCTAGGCAAGTGTTTTGTTTGTTTGTCTGTAGAGCATTTGTTTGCATACAACAGTGGAACCCACAGACCTGAACTGTACATTTCAATATGTTCTGAAAAATGTATGCAACTGTTGTAGACTGAATATGTACACCCCAATCAAAATATTGGATTTTTTTTCATCTCTCCAAGTCTTCCTCCATGCTTCTTCCCCATCAAGCTCACCCCAGTTCTCTACTAGAGGCAACCTCCCATCTGATTTCTATCATCGTGAACCAGTGCTGCTTGGTTTTGAACGTTAGGTAGATGAACTCATACAGCACTTCCTTTTTCTGTCTGGCTTCTGTCAGCCAATATGCCACCAGTATGTGATCTCATGGCAAGATTCTTCCATCATGCTGTGCTGTATGTGGTGTTTAGTTTTTAATGAATAAGTAGATTTTTAAGAGTATTTGTAAATTCGCTCTTCTGGAAGTGGTCAGTATAACTGACAAGTGAACTGTTGATGCCCTTGAGTCCTTAATTAAGAATGAGAGAGTAATTATCAGTATGTAATATGAAGCTGACACTTCAGGTTGATCCAATATGCAAAAAAGTGACTTTCTTTGTTGCTATCAAGAGAAGAACAAACCCAACAGCTATGAATTGGAACATTAAGAGTGACTGACCAATGGCTCCTAAGCATAGGTAGATACCAGTGTTCAAGTCTTCCTATGGGTCTCACTGCTTCTCAACCACTGTATCTCTCAACAGATGGGCCCTATACTTAGTAGTGCTGGAAGTTATAATTTTATTAAATCTCAAAAGCATCCACTTCTGCAAACCAGAAAATAAAAATCTAAGTTCCTTTCTACTTCTACTGGAGACAATCTGAAATATTCCTTATATTTTCTATTAGTAAACTAAGCACATGCTACTACATATAACACCAACATTGGGGGACTATCAGGGAACTGTAGACTAGAGTAATATCTAAGAAAAAAATATCTAGAATAGGTAACTGCAATAAGTTTTCATTGGGCATCAGACACATATCACCTGGGTTTTAACCCCACTTCCTACTTGTGGGGGAAACCCTTCATGAATGGTGAAGCAGGTATGCAGGTCTCTTTCTCTCTACCACTCTATCTCCCCTCTGCTCTCAATTTATCTTTGTCCTGTCAGAAGGAGAAGGAGAAAAGAAAAGGAAAGAAAAAAACGGTCTTTGGGAGCAGTGGGTTTGTAGTGTCAGCAGTGACCCCCAGTAATAACCCTGGTAGAGAGAGAGAAAGAGGAGAGAGAGAGAGAGAAAGAGAGAGAAGAGGAGAGGAGAGGAGAGGAGAGGAGAGGAGAGGAGAGGAGAGGAGAAGAGAGGAGAAGAGAAGAGAAGAGAAGAGAGGAGAGGAGAGGAGAGGAGAGGAGAGGAGAGGAGAAGAGAAGAGAAGAGAAGAGAAGAGAAGAAAAGAGAAGAAAAGAGAAGAAAAGAGAAGAAAGGAGAAGAGAAGAGAGAATAAAGAGAAAGAAAGAAAACATAACAGAGGTCAGGCCAGGTGGTGGTGCAGCCAGTTAAGCACACATGTTATAGTGCTCAAGGACCTGGGTTCAAGCCCCTTGTCCCCAGCTGCAGGGGGAAAGCTTCACAAGTGGTGAAGCAGGGCTGCAGGTGTCTCTCTGTCTCTCTCCCCCTCTATCTCCACCTTCCCTCTTGATTTCTGGCTTTGTCTCTTAAATAAATAAAGATAGTAAAAATTAAAAAAAGAAAACATAACAGAGTTAGCAAAGTAGTTACATAGAACTTTGAAATAATTAGTAATATTAAGGAAAGAATCCTATCTGAAACAAGGAGGCTCTAAAACAAGAACACGACCAGGATGTTAGGAAAAAGAGTAAAATAGTGATCTTGGAAACAGAAGTAATTACTAACTTAGAGGAAGAAAAAACTAGGGGGAGTGTTTTTTAGTTTTCCAGTGAGAAAGAAACAACTATTCCAATAGCTATAAGCAAAGTAAGAACTAAAAAAAACATATAAAGTTTCACCAGAACCAAATAAAAAACAAAGCTCCTACAAAGCTGTTTTGCGGATCATCTTATGTGGGAAAAATAAAGCAATGATAACAAGTGGTTTTTCCAAAATGTATAGTGTTCTTTTTAAACAGCTGACACAACAGACATGGCAAGAGAGACAAAAAGTCTGGTAGCCAATGGTGTGATGGCCCACACAGACTATTAGATTCACTTTACAGCAAGGAATGGGAGTGAAATTCTGTGGGAAGGAGCTTCATGTACTCCTTTACCCTCTCATTATGCTGGATCATGCAAATTATTGCTGGGGAAGAAACAAGAAAATGAAAGATTTCCTAGAATGTCAATGATCCCTCAAATGAAGGCTTCTACGGAGGTCATTTGATATCTCAGAATTAGAAAGCCAGAAAATAAGCACAACAGTAAGAAAAACTAAGAATTCAGATGAAGCAACTGGATCCAAACATGCTGAAATACAAGACAGTTAGGCTTTCAGTTTCTGTTGATTCTGAGGTGACAATTTCCCTTTGGAGTTGAACAAACATCCCTCAGGATTCTGGGTGCTAGAGGCAGTTCTGTGCTCAGGGAATAACCACAGAATAACAGTAACCTGGGGTTGCCCAAGTGGGTGGGGCGGTATATGCAATTCAGGTTGCTACGACCCACACTCTGGCAAGACCAGAACCCCTAGAGTATATGGGGTCTCACTCCCAGACTACTATTTTTGAAATATAATTCTGATAAAAGTTTCAAAAACTGGCTAAGAGATTATTCAAAATTCTGGGGAAAGCACCTGCTTATTTGTCAACTGGGTTCATTTCTTGTCAAAGAAAGCAAATTTTGTTGAGGAACTTTTGATTTTTCTAGGTATCTGTAAGCAAGCATTCCTGATATGGTCTCAATATTAAAATGTCATGTCTGCTCAATGGTAATCATATTCTAACTGTACTGTATAACCAGAAAGAAATAAACAACCAGAATTAGGTGAAATCCATTTTCTCTATCTGTACCTAACAAAATACTACTCTCTATAAAATGCTCAGAGGAAGAATAGAGCTTTATAAATCAATAATCTGGGGCCATGTTATGTAATATAAACTTATCTTGAAGATTCAGAATTCACATATGGATATTAAAATCACTGAGATGTCCTGTGTAGCCAAACAGAGACAGCCTGAGCTTACCTTTTTCAGGACAACTAAACTAAGGAGGGAAATCATTTGCACAGAAGCCCGTGTCCACAGAGTCTATTTAGCAAAGGGCAAAGAGAAAGCATCCAGGCAAAGAGGACAAAGAAAGACTCCTACATCAGGAAAGACATCTAACAATTGTGAAGAGATTTCTGAAGTGTGGACCTTTCCTTGGAGAAGTAGTGGGGCAGTTTGCACTAAATCCAGGCAACTTCAATCTTATAGTCTTATACTTACAACACTGTACTGTGAACAGGAAACTGTAGGGTCACTGAGAGGCATCATTTTGTTTTTCCCTCCTAACCTTGATGGGTACCATATTAGATCTCAGCTTTCAAATAATGGACAAAATCCCTGAAGGTACTCTACCCACCTCTAGTCAAAAGCTGATTCAACTAAATAAAATAAATATGGAGTCCATGCTCCTTACTACTCAAAATCAGTTGTGAACCCTTGGTCTTCCCAGACCTACATGAATAAGGCACACAGGTGTCACTGGGTATTTATGACTGTGAATTCCTGTGGTTAACTTGGTCTACTCACATACAGATGCTCCCCAGTTCAGGCCCTCATGCAGCACCAGATATAATGAAGAGAAATAAATTTTCATGTGCCAGTAGCACCAAAGGACAAAGACAAAAAGTATCCCAAAGAATATGGCAGAGCTATAATACTTAAGCTAGCTGACTGGGACTTTAAAAACACAAGAATATCTACAATAATAATTTTGCTAATTTTAACACTTCTGAATATCTCAACAGATCAATTACTGTCTGTTTGTCCATTGATCCATCCATCGATCCATCGATCCATCCATCCATCTATCCATCCATACATCCATCCATACATCCATACATCCATCCACCCACCCACCCACCCATTCACTTACACTAGCAGTGATTATGATTGTATTTCACAGAACCTGGGGTCCACAGAACATATTTTGGAGAGCATAATACACTCAATACTTTCACCATCTCAACTCATCAAAGCTCCTCTTAATTGTCCAGCCAGATGAACCACAAAATCCTCTGCATCCTCCTAGCATTTTCACCAGACCATTTAGAGGGTGAATAATTATTTTGAACCATAGTGTCTCCTCAGACTATACATTCCAGGCATTTTCTCACTCCTTTTTTTTTTTTTTTTTTTTTAACACTCTAAGTACATAGTGTATTGTTAAACATTTGGTTATTTTGTTTCTCATCTTATCTTTTCTCTGGATAAGGGCTCAGGGCTCCAACTATCCCATAACTTTAGCTCTCACTTTGACTTAGACTGGGATCACTACTAACTCTGGCTCTATAAAACTTCTGAAATGGAGAGTAGATCACTCTTTACATATCACCTTTGTGTCTTTGGTTCAAATCATCAAGAAGAACAGGGTTGAGCCTAAGCCACCTCTACATAAATGCCAAGTACCCTTGTTATAGACACCCATGAGTATCCACAGTATCTCCTCTCAAGTTTATCTCCCACTTCTCAAAGAGAAGTGAAGTAGTGAAATCTCAGAATACTTAAAAGATAACAGCCAGATCATATTTGAGGGAAAAGGGAGCTTCTGGTATTCACCAAGTACACAAACTAGGCACTGAGTAATCAAAAGTTAAATCAATAGCATAAAATAGGAAATATGTCTTTTTTGGTGTGCTCAACATTTTCTTCATTGAATTCAGATGAGTAATTCAACACTTTTCTATATACCTAGAATCCTCTAAGTGGTCCTTTTAAAACCACGCATAGGTCTACTTCTGGAAAGTCACTTCCCATAGACACAGTGGCTTTGAACACATCCAAAGAATTTGTCTCAAGTTAGATACATCCTATGCTTTTACTTAAATACTGATCCCTCTTTACCACCAAGACTTGTTTTAAAAAATAGCTTGTGTGTTTGTTTACATGAATGTGTGTGTGTGTGTGTGTGTGTGTGTGTGTGTGTGTGTGTGTGTGTGTGTGTGTGTGAGTATTTTTTGAGAGAGAGAGAGATACAGAGAGAAAGATAAGAGAGCACAAGACCAGAACACTGATCAGCTCTTGCTTATGATGGTGTTGAGGCTGAACCTGGGACCTCAGAGATTTAAGTGAAAAGTTTCTTTGCAGGGGCTGGATAAGTGGCACTGGTTAGTTAAGCACATATATCACCATGCACAAGGACCTGGGTTCAAGCCCCTGTTCCCACTCTCCCATCTGCAGGGGGGTGCACTTCACAAATGATGAAGCAAATCTGCTGTTGTCTTTCTCTTTCTCTATCTTCTCCTCCCCTCTCAGTTTCTCTCTGTCCTATAAAAAAAAAACTAGAAATAAAAACAAATAAACAAACAAAGAAAAAAAATGAAAAAATGACTGCCAGGAGCTATGGACAACAATGACACATATAACCACTATGTTCTCTCCCCAGCCATCTATTTGTGTTTTAGAATGGTAAAATTGTTTGGATTGAGTGTTAGGAGAAAACCAGATTTATCTAATTCAACTGTCCCAGCAGTCAGGTCCCACTATTAATTTCAAAGCTAGTTATGGGGATCTATAAGCATTTTCACTATTGTGAAATAGTGAATACACAGATTTCTGTCTCTCTGTATCTGAAATAAAACCATAAAGCCCTGACTTAAAAAGAAAAAGAAAAAAAAAAAAACCAACTTCCCACATATATACCTAATAAAACTTGGGGCTAACACATCTGTTTTTCTTGTTTTAGGCTAAAACATGACCTGCTGTATGATCCTATGGACCGTTTCATATGAATCAGAGGACCTGATGGGCATTTATAATCACAGTTTTTTTTCTCTCTCTCTCTCTTTCTTCCTTCCTTTCTCTCTCTCTCTCTCTCTCTTTCTCTCCTCTCTCTCTCTTTCTTTTCTTCCCCACACTAGGACTTCGTCTCCAAAGAAAAAACCTCAGTAGGGAGTTGGGGCTGCAACTATACTTCCTTATCCCTTCACAAAAACGGAGGCTGGTGAGGGCCTGGCATTCTGGGGCCTGTACTCTGAGGTGTGAGGTCAGTGAATGCTATTTTGCTAGAAGCAGGACCTTCCTCCCAGAGTTGCCTGTACTTACTCAAAGAGCTAGGCCTACTCATCCGATGAACTCAGGCATCCCTGGTGGTTACTGGCAGAGCCTGGCTTGGGGAGCTGGGGTAAGGGTCAAGGATGCCCCTATCAGGACCAGTTCACATGTGGAAGGTGAGCAGTTTAGTTACATTTTCTAAGATGAATAAATGGTACTGTTTGACGTCCACTTAATCAGTTCTTGACATGTATTCAGGTCAGCCAAAATGTGTACAAGGAAAGTGGTGGGAAGCAGAATTTAAGCACTAGGCCCTGTCTTTGAACTTTGACAGTTTTTATAGGATCTTTCATTGGAATAGGGAAAATTGTTACTTAATAATGATGAAGTTTTTTTTTTTTTTTTTGAAACATTATAGCAATTGGGGAAGGAGCTTAAAAGGTGTTCATTGATGGGGGTGGGGATCAGAAAACACTGATCTAGACTCATTCTTTCAGTTTCAAAGCAGAAAGCCAAGGCCACTGTCACTTAGGTCGAGCCAAATCACACTGCCTGTGAGCAGCAAAGCAGATTTGGAGCCAAACCTTTCAGAGGTCTCCTTCTACACCCCTGCACCTGCACCTCCAGCCCTGTCTTAAACCCAGCTAGGGGGAGCTAAGCCAGGAGGATCTCAGGAACCAGGAACACAAAATTGGTTGGACTCAGAATGATGATCACTGCTCCACAAGAAGCAATACAGGCATGAGGTGGGTCTGCTGAACACAGTGGTTTGTAACCTTGCTTGATAGATACACCTGAGGAAGGATGAAAAATCCCAAATGTCCAGGTCATATTCCAGACCTAGCAAGTGACAAGGTAGAAGATGGGACTCAGGCAGAAAGGTTTTAAAAGGCTCCCTGGACGATTCCATTGTATGGGCAACAGGAAAAGCAGTGCCTTACTTTTTTTTTTTTTTTTCTAGTAAAGAAGATGCAAAGGTTTTGATTAAAAATTCCATTAACCTCAGTCAGCCAGAGGGCAATTAGGAGGCACTTAAAATCAACTCAACTCCCACCAGCACAGTGCCTCCTACAGAGAGATAATTAATATATATAGATAGATAGATATTGATATACACATATATTGATTTATCAATTTATATATATTTTCCCCCTGGGAAGTTGTGACACCTGAACATCAGTTTTGACTTAAAACCACAAAATGTAAAAGTGGCTCTTTATTAAAATTTAAAGGAACTTGGATTGGTGAGGCTAACTGGAACCTGTTTTCTGGAAACAACCCTGATAGAGAGAGAAAAAAAAATTCATTTACTCTGTGTGAGCTCAAAATTGGCTCTGGAAATCTATAAAGACCAGCCAGGAACTAAATTTCGGTACTTCTGTCTTCCATTTGATTCTTCAAATGGTATATTTTTAAAGCAGAGAAGACATTTTAGCTAACTGCTTCCCCCAAAGAAAGGGTTGGTAAATGCAGTGTATCTGACCTAGGGAGCAGTCACAGTGAGCAGATGAAGACCACCACCAAGAAGGATCTGGGTGAAGAAGAAAACTTAATTTTCCAGCCCACCTGGGACTGGTGTTGAGGATATGATTAGAAAAAAAAAAGAGAGAGAAAACAAAGGAAAGACATGAAAATGTCAAAGATATCTTTCCCTTTTTCTGTTGAAAAGCTATATGACCTTAGAAGTAAAAAAAAATCTTTCTAGAATTTTCTCATTTTCAATATGATGATGACTTTTTATTTTACAAAGCTCTGTTTGAAAATCAAATTAAGTAGAAAATGGCAATGTTGTGCAGAAGCAAAATGTCTTGTATAGATATAACCAATCTAGATCATGAAAAAAAGTTAACACTGGTCCACAAGAAGCAAATATTCAAGAAAAAAACAAATGGCACACACAATCACACATCCACTACATTCACTGAACAAAACTCTGTGAAGAATGACAGGGTTGCATGTTGCTATAAGAGATAGTGAGAGGTCGGGCAGTAGTACAGTGGGTTAAGTGCACATGGCGCGAAGTACATGGACCAGCTAAGAATTTTGGTTCGAGCCCCCAGATCCCCACCCACAGGAAGTAGCTTCACAAGTGGTGCAGAAGGTATGCAGGTGTCTGTCTTTCTTTCCCCTCTCTGTCTTACCCTCCTCTTTTGATTTCTCTCTGTCCTATCCAACAACGACAGTAATAACAACAATAACAACAACATGGGCAACAAAAATGTAAAAAATGGCTTTCAGGAGCAGTGGATTTGTATTGTAGGCACCGAGACCCAGCAATAGTCCTGGGGGATTTAAACTTCCTTCATTTTGCCTTCCCCACACTCCATGTGGGTGTCTGGATGTCATTTTATTAACATTTACAATGTTCAGTGAATGAATGCCATCCACATGACTGGAACAATACTCAGAAATTCAGTGATGTCAGCTGCTTAATTGAACAGCTTGCTTTTCAATTTGCAAAAGAATCATCTAGTTATAAAAATTTAGATTAAACTCCCTGGTACAGCCTGCTAGAGTACCAAGTTGGATGACTGAAGTCAGCTTGGATGCCTGAGGTCCCAGTGGCTGAAGGTTCAATCCCTGGCACCACCTTATGCCAGAGTTGAGCAGAGAATATACTCTGCTCTCTCACACTCTCTCCTTTTCCCTCCTTTCATATTCCTCTCTCTCTCTCTCTCTCTCTCTCTCTCTCCCCTCTCTTATAGTAAGCAAACAAAAATACAAATATTTAGGTCAAGAGAAAGACACGATTTTATTCTTAAGATAAAATAAAGTGTGTTAGCTAGGCTTCACATTTGACTATCAATCATATAATTAAATTGGAGTTTCCTACATACTATCTCTATTTAAAGAACTCTCCTTCCTAATGCGTAACATTATAGTTTACTGATAATTGAATGCCTTTTTTTTTTTCTAAAAGGAAAATATTAGAGACTACTAATAGTAAGGTCAAATTACTACTTAGAACCTCTTGTTCCTCACTTGTCCTTTTACTATTGTTTCCATTGTCTTTAAGTTATTTTCAGACTAAGAGACTGTGAATTCCTCGTAGTCTGAAAGCTTTGCCCAGCCACCAGTTCCAGGAAATGCAGTCTTCATTCTTAACAGATCACCTACTCAGAGGATGAAGGCAACAGGATCTCTCCTAGTCTCCCCTTGATGCCCAGACCCCTTTTCAGGCCTCTCTCCATTTTAAACTATAACTGCTATCAGATATAAGCATGCTGGAATCATGTGAGCCCACATATCAGTACAGTACCAGAAGACGAGGAGATTAAGACCTGCCTATTGGCTGAAACAGTCTCCATCCAGCTTGGTGGGCTGAAAAGTGCAAAGAAGACATGTCTGCAGCACTTTCCTCACCCATACTCCTCATCTAATGTGAAAATAAGCAGATGACCCCAATGGCAAAAGCTTCTACTCCCCAGTGCAAGACCAGGGAAGATCTGTTCTTTAGTCAGTGGTGTGGGATGTGGGGAATTGCTCTTGTGATCCCACAGAGTTAATAAGATGCAAACAAACAAAGTGATCTCATTGGTGGGCAGGGAGGCTTGGTGGATTTCAGCTTTGCCGCCAGGAAGATGGGTCATCGATGTAACATACTTTTAATTAAGGAAGTTTGAGAAACTGCTTTATCACATAGGTAAACAATTTCTTAGAGTAATATAGAGGTTGTCAATGAGTCTTTTATGTTCAAAAAACCCTATATTGTGCTGTAGGTCAATGAGAAGCCGTGGAAGGTGAGGTCTGTTCAATACTCATGGCCTAAGGTCTGCAGAAATTTCCATAATATAAGGAGGGATCCTGTAGGGAGTAGAATGTTAAACTGGAGAGTGTTTTTTTTTCCCCTGGCTCTCTCTGCTCCTTTGCCTGATATTCTGTAAGCATCGCTAACAACAAGTTTCACTAAATTGCTTTCTTTCAAATAAACCCAGGGATTAAAATTAAAACTTTGGCCAATCAATCTATCTTAATAAAAAATATCATATCAACCAGAGCATGCATCAGACAGTAGGGAGAAAAATGTGTGGATAGAATGAGATTTTAAAATGCAATTACAGAAGAGGCAGCTGTTTATTTGATTACCTCCTATCCTGGAATCTTGGACTAGAGCTCTATAAATGCCTTGTAAGCTATCAGGTCCTTTTACCCACTGCCAGGATTTCTTTTTGCCCTGTATTTATTTTTTATTTCCAGTGTTATTCCAAACCAACTATTGGCCCTCTAATGGTCAAATAAATATTTTAAAAAGAATTCACATTTTCTTAGTTTTCTTTCAAGCCACGGCTGCACATCCAAGTCTTTAGTCTCCTGGGCCCATCAAAAGAACATGCTGTTCTCTGCAGATGAAGACAAAGCATAAATAGGAAATTCTGCCCAATTTAAAATCTGATCAAGATTAGCTGAAAAAAAAAAAAAGAAGAATTCTAGTACGAGAATAACAAATGTCAGAGAGCTAAGTTTGATCAAGTGCAACATTCAGGAATTTCAGACTCTCCTTTTATGCCCATCCTACCAGTACAGACTCCCCCTCTGCTCTCTGTGGAGCTCCTTGGGAGGCCCCACACACTCCTCTAGAGTGGAGGGCAATTTTTGGCGATGCTGACCTGGAGAGAAATTAGTCTTTTCTTTCTGTCAAATGGGGACATTCTTCAGTTTACCAGTGCAGATTGCTTTATCATTGCTTTTCCAGCTTCCCCGGAAAAAAAAAAGCTATGTTTACAATGAACCCCTCAATTCCAGAAGGCAAGCTCTACCAGACCAGAGCCAAAGTCAAAGATGTAGAGAAGGGGCACTGTCAAGATCCTTCTTCTGGTGGCCATGCAGGCTGCCATGTTCCAGGCATCAAAGTGGATTCTTTCTTATTTGGCAGTACAGCTATGGATGTTCTATTAGCCTTGCTCCATGTTCTGACTGTGGTTGTTGTCACTGGCTGCTTATCAGTAAATGATTGGATTAGGACTCAGTATCTTTTCCAGCCACACCTCACTTCTGACAGCAGCCTGATGTCTGCTGCTTATAACTCTTATTGATGTTCATAAATAAATATCAGCACTTCCTTTGCTCTAACTGCTGTGTAGGGTATGGGGAAATTTTTCATTTATATCCCCTAAGGGAATGTTCTTACTGAATGTTGATTGCTTTTCTTTAGTCTAAATTAATTAAATGACACAGTAGCCATTGTAGAAAACAAATGAAGATCGTTTTGCACTGTATATTGTAAATGGTGATTAGAATGTGTGATCTTTCCAGAGAAAGTGTGGGAGACAATGTGTTCATTGAGACAGCTCTTGTTAGAAATTACAAGGCTATCCGCCACACTATAATCCATTTCTTCCTTAGCTGAGTGTAGCAAACTCTACCGTGATTGAATAACGTGATGGCAGGAAACCTCAGGGTGGGGTCAAGAGTTGGAAAGAGAGTGGGTGGGTAACTCCTGCTACATGGGAAACATGTGGGAAGACACCAGTAATTCTCCATAAACAATGAAAGCAAGGAAGTGTGGGCCAAAACCGACTGTTTTCCAGGCTGGGCCCATTTCCTCCATCTACCAAGAGTTAGAGACCCAATACACAGGGTTAATTGGTTCTTAAAGCAATCCTTCTGCACAGAGACTTGAGAATTTTTTTTTTTTTAATCCAGTGGAGAGTTTGTTAATAAGGCTGAGTGGTGGAAGCCCCAGACCACTGTGCCACACAGAAATCTCCTCCATCCAGCACCCGCACTGCTTTCTTGGCCTATTTGATGAACTCCAGAAAGACATCTAGAGGCTGCTTGACTGTGGTCTTTGCCATCTCTTGATCTTCATCTAAAGCGGAGATGATCCTTAATGTGCATTTGCTGATTAATAACTAAAAGACCTCATGAATATATTTATATGGGAACTGAACTTTTGGGGGCAAAGAACATAATAAAATCAACACATTATTTACCTGAAGGAGACAGAGATCTGGAATCAAGGTGAAAGAAAAACCATCAACAAGGAGGGTAGGTGAATGTGAAACTTTGCTTTTAGAGCAACAGGGCTACATGGCTTCATAAAACTGGGTTAGACAAAAAATGGTGAGTCTTTTTGAGTTGGCAAGATAACTCATCTGAAAGTGATTCTGCTTTGTCACGCCTGTGTCCCAGGTTGAAGATTGGGTCCTACTGCAATGAGTGAAGATTTGGTGCTGTGGTGGTTTTCCTTCTTTCCCTCTGCTTCTCTGTCTCTTGTCTCTTCTATCTGAAAAAGTCAGCCTAAGGCAATGAAGCCCTGATGATGGGGGGGGGGGAGACTTTTGCATTCTGTTTTGCAGGAACTATTTTGTAAAGGCATTATATAAGGTATAACTAGTTTTTCTCTTTTTTCAGGAAAGAAAACAAGCAGAAATTCACTCAGACTCCCACTCCTCTTTCCTTTTCTTTCAAAACATCAATCCAAGTTGAAGATGTTTTACAAATCGCATTTTTGAAAGAAATGCCCAGAAAACATATCACCACCCAGGCACTTGCATGACCTGAGGACCTAAAGACCCCCATTCTGTTTATTCCAAGAATCACCACTTATTTTTCAAGAAATAGACAAGACAGATGTTTCAAGCCTCTCCTACCCATTTAAATATTCCCTGAAACAAAGGACAGAAGGTAGATCTGAGCACAGCCTCTGACTCTGTTATGCTTTGGACTGCAGTAATGCCTATCTCTTCTTTAAAAAGCTGGTGAGGGGTGTCGGGCAGTAGCACAGTGGGTTAAGCACATGTGGCGTGAAGTGCAAGGACCCCTGTAAGGATCCTGGTTTGAGCCCCTGGCTCCCTACCTGCAGGGGAGTCGCTTCACAGGTGGTGAAGCAGGTCAGGTTTTAGATAACTAGCTCACTGGCTAATTAATCAGTTTGCTGGTTTGGTTTTTATGGCTACACAAAGCAATAGAGCTAATAAGGTTGGTTTAGAATTTTACTGCTGTCATGGCATCAATGACAGGGCACAGAAGTGACTTATCAACACTGTTCTGTGTTAATTGAATATCTATTAAAACTCAAAGTATGACAGAATACATATTCAATCCTCCCAACTTGGGTGGGTTTTCTTTATGTCGTATTTTAGAGATGAGGGTGGCAGTCTCTGCTAGAAACCCCCTGAACAGACATCAACATCACAGATACAGGACTTAGGCTTCCCTAGTTATTCCTGTTGCTCCCTCAAAGCTCTTGTCAAGTTTCCTGTGTCAAAGACAAGCAAGAGTTCTTGAACTATCCTCAAATGGAGATAAGAGTTTTCACCTGTCTCTGTACTTGTGATAAATTTCCCCCAAACCATCACTTTCACCTCACCCCAACTTTGAGAAAGGTGGCAATATCTTCTGTTTAACATCATTCTGAGGAAGATCTGGGTTTCTGTGTACCTAGATTGGCCATGGTATATAGAAAACAGCAGAGTGGGTTCTGAAAGAGCACAAGAGAGAAAAAGGGAAGTTATCTAGGTAATCTCTGGGAAACCTAGCAGAAATATATTTGGACTAATTTTCCACATGTGGAATAGTGCAATTCTAAAATCTGAAAAGTTAAAAAGCACTGTTTATTGTTTATTTAAAATGTTTTTGCACCTATATAGCAGGCAATTATATAAACTATCTGCGTGAACCTCACAACAACCCTGGGCTCTTATGCCCACATTTATAAATGGAGAGAATCAGGCTCAGAAGACATTTGTGCTCAAGAGTAACTAGTTAGTAAATAGGGATGTCATACTGGAACACAGTATGAACCCCCAAAAGACATACAAGCCTCCTTCCTCACTGTTACCAAGTCAATGTCAATATCTGCCAAGGAACTATCACCAAAAAATAATTATTAAACACATTCACCTCTTCCTATTTGACCTCACGCTGGCATGAGTTATACTTCACTTGACTATAAGCAAGCCTCTTCTCACCTCACTACCTGTGCCATGATTCTAGCTTCATTTGTTCTATCAGAGCAGGGGAGAACTGTAGGTGTGGCTTGGGACAGGTCACAGATTATACTGACAAGAGGCCATATCACATTTCTGACTTTGAAAGGTTTTTGCAAACTTGATTTGATTTGACTGAATCTGGCTGATATGAGGAAATGGAATGTTTCAATTATGTAGTCCAAATCTTTGAGTTGGCCGGACTAAATAGGCTTTTAAAAGGAACAATAAAATTCTAAAAACCAGCAACATCTGCTTACAGAAGGAAAGAGAATTAATAAGTAAAATTTTTGATCTCTCTCTCTCTCTTTTACTTTAGAAATGAGAAAATAAAACCAGGCTAGGTCTGGTATATGCGTTGGAGGGACTTCTAGAACAACTCTAAGCAATTTAATGAAGTGTAAAACTTTCTGAGAACGGACAAAGCTGCAGAGTGGCTCTCTCATTCTCTCTCTCCACAAACAAATAATTGTAATCACATTGAAGAAGTCAACTTTTAAGTAACACCAAAATCTTTTCACTTCCTTCATTTTGTGCTCCCTACACCCCTTTGCCAATTTTCTGAGACTCTCAAATTCTAGGCATATGCTGGCTATGTTTATTTTAGAAAGAAAATAATACTGATGTTGATGAAAGCAATATGTAATCACGATTAAAGCATAGTAGCTCATAAATATTCTCAAATTTATGGGACTTTCAGGAAGTGTGCTTACATAATGAGTCTTGAGCACAAGTTTAATTAGCCCACGTCCATTCCAGCTCTTCCATTTATTTCCTCTTTCAAATCATCCTTTCCACAATCTGTTCAAAGTGTGTAAGAACTCCTTCCAAAGATCTCAGGCATCTCTGTTCTCCCACTGTCTCATAAGGTTTTATGAACAAATATGAAGAACAAAATGTACACATTTCTTTGGATCAGAACAGTAAGGATATGTGAGATCTGAGCAGAGAATATGCATTATGTGTATGGCAGACAAACCAACACTCTGTGTCAGTGAGGTCACATTTACTTATGTGTTTCATTAATGATATCATTTATGAAATGCCTCAATAAATCAACACTCCTTTTTATGGTTTTATAACTGTTATGCTACAATGAGACTGTAACAATAAGACATTTTCAAATGAGAAAACAATTTCACAACTCTATTCCCAACATCATGCTCTTTTTTTTCTTTTTATTGTGGGACTTAATGCTTGACATTGTGTTCACTGACATATGCCTACAATTTCATGATGTTTCAGGCCTGCAGAGCTTTCTCTTTTTCCTCCCCACAGTCCTTTGCTTTGGTGCAATACACTATGTCTAGTCCTTGTTTCACTTTGTGCTCTCCCTCCCTGTCCCTGCTTTAAGTCCCACTAATAAGTAATAATTTGATAGTCATCCTTCTCATTTTGGCATATTTCACTCAACGTGATGTCCCTGAATTTCATCCAAGATGACGCAAAGGAGACAACTTCATCATTTTTAACAGCTGAGTCATATTCCATTGTGTATATATGCCACACTTTTTTAGCCACTCATCTGATGTTGCACATCTGAGTTGCTTCCAGGTTCTGGTAATTACAAATTGTGCTGCTATGAACACAGGTATACACAGATACCTTATGATAGGTGTCTCTGTTTCCTTTGGGATTTAAATCTCCAGGAGAGGAATTGCTGGGTCATAAGGTATGTCCATTTCTAGTGTCGTGATAGGTCTCCAGATTGCTTTCCACAATAGTCAGATCATTTTGCACTCACACCAGCAATGTAGAAGTGTCCCTTTTTCTCCACATCTTCTCCAACAACAAATGATAAGATTTATGTATCTATTATAAAATAAATCCCCATAATCAGTCTAGTAAATGTCTATCACCATACATAGCTATAAATTTTGTTGTTGTAATAAGAACCTTAATATAGGGCTGAGGAAAAAGCACATGGTTATTCAAAGAGACTTTCATACTTGAGGCTCCAACGTTCCAGATTCAATCCCCAGCACCACCATAAGCCAGAGCTGAGCAGTGCTCTGGTCTCTCTCCCTTCTCTCTATAGCTGTCATTAAAATAAATAAAATATTTTTAAAAAGAACTTTTAAGATCTACTCTCAGCAACTTTCATGTATGCAATACCATATTATCAACTATAACTACCATTCTGTGTACTACATCCTTACAATGTCTTCACTGTTTATCTGGATGTTTGTGTCTTTTGAATCCCCCCCTTCCTTTCATTTATTTTACCCATCCCTCAAATCCCTACCTCTGACAACCACCAATCTGTTGTTTGTATAAGATTAAATGTTTGGGGGGGCTTTTAAAATGAGATTATATGGCATTTGTCTTTCTCTGTCTGATTTATTTCACTTAGCACAATGTCCTCTAAGGTCTCAGATTCCATTCTTTTGGCTAGATAAATATTCATGTTCATACACAATGCACAATTTCTTTTTCAATTTATTCATCAGTGAACACTTAGCTGTTCCCATATCTTGGCTACTGTAAGTAATCCTGTATGAATAAGATGATGTATATATATTTTAAGACAGTGCTTTCATTTTCTTTCAGTAGATAGCCAGAAATGGAATTGCTAGATCATACAGAAGTTCTATTGTTAATGTTTTGAGGACCCTCCATACTGTTTTCCATGCTGTCTGTAACAAATTACACTCCCATCACAAGGTACATAATCGTTCCCTTTTCTATACATTTGTTTTAGCACTTGCTATTTCTTATCATTTTATGCTAGCCATTCTGATAGGTGTGAACAGATAGCAGATGATGTCCCTGATGATGATGATGGTGATAATCTTTTTATGTACCTGTGGACTATCTGTATGTCTTCTTTGGGAAGATGTTTATTCAAATTTGCCTTTTTAGTGGGCTTGTTTATTGTTGTTGGTTTCTGTTCTGTTTGAAACTGGGGCCTTACAATTATTTATATATTCTAAATATTAATTTGAGCAAAAATATGATTTGAAATATTTTCTCTCATTCAATTGGTAGTATATTTATTTATTGTCACCACGGTGATCACTGGGGGTGGTATGCATCTGCATGGTGAATTTACCACTCCTAGTGCTCTTTTTCCATTCTCTCTCTCTCTCTCTCTCTCTCTCTCTCTCCAGAGAGAAATTATGGGGGAGAGAGACAGACAGACAGAGGGCACCTGCAGCACTGCTCCACCATTTACCATCATGCCTTTATCTTCATTTTTGTTTATCACCATCTGCACACATTATACTTTACATAGGTAAATCATCCCTAAGATAAACTTTACCAATTTATATGTTATCACTCAAGGGACATATTTTTCACACATAATATTGGGTTGTTCATAATCAAATCAACCTTGCCCATCCCACCTCTAACATCTTCAGAAGCTATCACTTAACTATTCAAAAAGGCAGTCCACCATTGTTCAACAACTTTGGATCACTACTTTCATCTGTGCTGCTATGTTTTTTTTTTTTAATCTATGTCAAGTTTAAAAAGATCTTTATATTCTGAGAGTAGGTCTGATATTTGGACCATATACTTTGTCAAGTTTCATAAAAAAAATTTAAAGTTGGTGAGAAAAAATTTTCAGCAAAAAAAAAAAAGTAGTGCCACTGGAGATTAATGTCTTGAGACACTGAACTTCTTATGTGACACATGGATTGATTTCAAAGATCACTTCCTAAGGGGGTTAAACTATACTTGAAAAATAGCAAGATTAGTACATCAGTGTAAGCCTCTTTCACAACCACACAGAAGGGTGCCATGCTCTTATGCTCTGATATAAGGAAACCCAAGTCCTGTGTGTGATTTGTAAAAGTAGTTTGATTACTCCATCACTCAACATCCCTGCACACCACATTGCTGCTGACGGCACCATCCCCTACCTGACCCTACAGGATTGAGTACCCCAGGCTATGGGCCCCCAGAACATGCTTCTTGAACCTTTAGGCCCAAGGTTCAAAAAATCTACCATGAGAGAAACAGTATCTTCCCAGATTTGCTAAGTCAGGATAAACATCCAAAGGTCAGTTTCTGGTATTTTCTGAACTTTAGTTTTAGAGGGCTGATCATCTGCAGACGAAAGTCTGGTGATTCCTACAAAAGGTCTCTCAGGGTACAGCAATGAAAAGACCAAATTCTCATCTTGGTGTCATGCCAGCAAGACTTGGGGACATCACTGTAGCTCTCTGGCTTCAAATTCTTAGCTGGTGACTTTCCCCTGATGCCACTCCAACCACCTTCCACACACACATATACACCCTAGCTTTGTTCTCTGCAGGCCGTGTATGTGACTAAGCCCAGCCTTCCTTTCTTGCCAGCTTTTCCTCGAGCACAACAAGAGGGTTCCAACTGCTGATCAGTGGGAGCTAGGAAAGAGAGTGGGGCATTTACCCTACACACAGGCATACACACAGATATGGTGACACACACACATCAGACACATGCATGCACAGACAAACATACACACGTACACCTTGACAGGTGCACACGCACATGATGTATCTTCTAGGCTGTGGTTTCCAGAGGCTGGTTGCTCTGTAGTACCTGCCCCCATCAGGCAACAACTCCACAGCTTTAGTAATCCCAGGTTCTAGTAATGCCCCACTTTGTCCAACATGCCAAGTAGTGGTAGAAACTGCTCAGGGTTTGCTGGTCCAGCATTTTCCATAACCTCTCTCTGAAAGACCACTGAAGGCATCCCTTCAAAATTGTCTATAAATGAGACAGTTCAAATGTGTGTTCTGCCTGCCAAGGGCCTGTCTGACGAGCATTCTACTGTGGATAATCAAGGGCTCAGACAGGTTGAACCTTGGAACTCTGTGGGCCTCTCTGTTCTCCTCCTACATCATTTGCTGATGGGAGCAGGTCACTTTACAAACACAAACTTGCTCAGAGAACAGTAACCTGATTTTCTGAGAAGGCCTTGACTTTCAATTTTATTATTTTAAACGTCAACCTAAGCTGACTTTAATAGTCAGTAGTCATCATCATTATAGGAAACTGCTTATTCAAAATATTTGGCTTGCAGTTGGCAAGCAGACCCAAAGCGCGTTCTTTTTCTCCAGGTCTTATTCAAGATCCTCATGATTTAAAAGCCTCATGATTTAGAGTTAATGAGGGCACTTCTTCTCTGGTCTGGTCCACAAAGTCCACCTGCCCCTGCCACGTCCCTGCTGACCTGCCTGCAGGCCTGTCGGTCTGTCTTGCTGGACCCCATCCATCTGGCCCATCTAAGTGTAACCCTGGGATGTAACTGGACACCTACAGCATTCTTCTCTTTGAGTAATCGCATCAATAAGTTATATTAGCTGTCATATTAAAGTAGCTCTTTGCTAACCTCTGGTAATATGAGAACATAGTCACCATTAGCTTCTCTTTCAGTTGGGTAACACCATCTCTCTAATGTTTGTGTCTCCTTCACCCAAAAAGATAAAATGAAAGAAAAAGGGTGGACAAGTGAGGGCCTTGAGAGTGGTTCAATATTTTGTTTTCTTTTTCCGCCACAAAGCTCAGGCTGTTAAGACCAGGTGGTACCTGAGAGTAGACTTCCAGGGAGACTGATGGCACCCTTCTTGGAAAGTAAGGAAGAAAGAGAGGACCTTTGGGAGCATCAGACTTTCCTTAAATATAATGGGGCTTGGGGAGTAGATGCAATTCTTCCCATTTTGGCTACTACTGCCCCTTCCCCTGCAATAATTGACCAGAATCAAAACAAGTATCACTATTGTATTTAATGGCAATGTGTTATGTCATAAAATGCTATGTTTCATGCTGGATGAAAAAGTAAGTGATTTCTAGTTTTTCATCTTTTAAAAATACGGACTCAAAGCCACTCTACTGAATTTTGTGAGAATAATGCAAAAACTCCTGGGACTGCTTTCCCACCCTATCCCCCACTTAAAATGGATCAAATATACTTTGTTCTCAATGTGTTATGGCTCTAACATATTTCGTGATGAGTGTGATTTGAAAATAACAAACACTGATTTCATAAGCTGATGACACCTGTCATAAATTCAAATTTTCAAACCCTGTTAAGCTCAGACTCCGATGACTTGGCAGCATCATGGCCCGACCATCTTTCTGCACTTGCCCTGAAGGCAGGAGGATATAAACAGGAAATCAACCCAAAACATAGATAGGAAATGAGAAGACCTTGAGCGTTTATGTCTGTGTACACTCAAAGCAGCCATCCTCTGCTGATACACACCCTCACCTCCCTCCCTGTGTTGCTCCAGCTGTGAAAGGAGGATATGGATAAGGGAAGGCTTTAAGGAAGAAAAGCAAACAGAACAGAAAGAAGAAACACAAAGTAAAACTTGGACTGGTCTGGTGTATTATACCAAAGCAAAGAACTCTGGGGAAGGAGGACAGGGAGACGAGTGAGTGAGAGTCTGTGTGTGTGTGTGGGGGGGGGGGCTTTGGATTTTGGATTTGGGGGCTTCTGGTGCATGATGATGTGAAAAGAAACTAAGTTGAAGGTGAGAGATGGGAAATTATAGGCATGTGCCAACAACTGCACTGTTAACCATTAACTTCCCAATAAAATAAAATACAACTACCAGCCATGTATACTTTACCCTATAAGACTATCATTCCAGGCAGGTGTAGATAGCATAATGGTTATGCAAACAGACTCTCATGCCTGAGGCTCCAAAGTCCCAGGTTCAATCCCCCCCACCACCATAAGCCAGAGCTGAGCAGTGCTCTAGTAAAAAAAAAAAAAAAGACCAGCATTCCAGTATGGAGGAGCAATCAAACAAAGAAGGGAAAGAAGGGGAGAAGGAGGGAAGGAGGGAAGGAGGGAGGGAGTGAGGGACAAAGGAAGGAGGGAGGGAAAGAGGAAGGGAAGAAGGGAGGGAGAAGAAGATAGAAAGAATAAAAAATCATTCCAGGAGAGTCACTTCCTAACAAAGTCCCAAAACTTAGATATAGGCCAGGTCCCATAAGATAGAGCATATGTTCACATGTATCCATGAATTAGGGCAAAATACATAGCTGAAAGCAAACATACACAATAGTCTGTGGTCAGTCAGTATCAAGTTCATAATGAACTAGTGTCCACTTAGACTTAAGATAACCCTCCTCACCTACTTCCTATTACAGTTCTCTCACTCACTACAAAGCTAACCTTATCAAAGCAAGGACTATAAAAGCTGGATAAGGGCAAGAGACTGGCATACTTTAATGATGACTCTTTAGCCACTATCAGGCCATTTTACTAGTGGGGCCCTAATCGGGGAGTCCTAAGATTCCCAAACAGACTTGATGGGCCTAGAACTCGAATAAATCCCTCTCTCCATTGTTACCAGTCATTTCTATCTGGAACAACAAAATAGACCCCTTCATGGGCACCCATAGGGCCTTTCCCTCAACTTGGATCAACAATGGTAGAGAATGTTCCATCCTCCAAAGGGAGGATGGACAACATACTCTATGCTACACCTGGGGAAGATGGGTCGATACTGGAGTAGTATGGAATGTTCCTACTCATGACCACACAATGTGAGCTCAGATCTACAGGGATGCAGAGGTCACACAGGATCCTAAGCTAATTATGGGCCCCAGATCTCATCAAATCGATGGGGTTTACAGTCAACAATATTTATACCCATTTCTCATATTAGGGAGCTACTCTCTTCCCTGATCCAGCTTTCTAGTCCTTTTTCCAGCCATGACATTATCTCCCCAGACAATAATTAGGATCCACCTGCATAACAGATTTCAGGCTCAGGCAAAACAAACAAACAAACAAACAAAAAAAAAAACCAAAAAAAAACCCCACTAGTATAGCTACAAGTCCTTTGAAATATAACTAAAATATGCCTACTAGCTATCTACAAAATGAAGAAACCCCCCCCCCCAACACTTCATCTGCAATATTCCAGTCTTTAAAACCCTAATTGTTCAACAATTTGTTTGGCTTTGTATGTTAACTCTCTTTCAGCCATCAGGTTCCAGATGCTATCAGGATGCGACCAGACTTCCCTGGACAGACAACCCCACCAATGTGCCTTGGAGCTCCGCTTCCCCAGAGCCCTTACCCACTAGGGAAAGAGAGAGGCAGGCTGGGAATATGGATCAACCTGTCAACACCCATGTTCAGTGGGGAAGCAATTACAGAAGCCAGACCTTCAACCTTCTGCATCCCACAATGACCTTGGGTCCATACTCCCAGAGGGTTAAAGAATAGGAAAGCTATCAGGGGAGGGGATGGTATACGGAAGTCTGGTAGTGGGAATTGTGTGGAGTTGTACCCCTCTTATCCTATGGTTTTGTCAATGTTTAATTTTTATAAATAAAAAATTAAAAAACAGAAAGAATAAAAAATAAAAGCAAACAGAATTTTTCAGTTCAGTAAAAATGTACCGAAAGAAAAATTTATAAGTATTGATGGTTCTTATATCTTTTCTTTCTCTTCCCTTCTCTCTTTACTCCTTCTTTCTTCCCTTTTTCTTTCCTCTTTTCCTTCCTCCCTCCCACCCCTTCATATTTATTTAGTAAAGTGGTCTATGCCAAGACAATTAAAGACAAGAGAGTTATATAAATGTGAATTCTGAGAAAACTCCTTAAAAATACATGAATTAGATACCACTCATGGCATCTTGCGTTTGATGATTTTGTTTCAAATGTTGAGAAGAGGGTGACTCTTTGTTGAAGTGATCTGCTTAAATGTTTGCCTTTTTGACAGACCACTTCAGAATTACCACTCCAATCCTACCACCTCCCCTACATACACTGCCTTTCTTGACAGCAAGTCAGTTTGGTCCTTTGCCAACTCCAGAGATGATCCCTATAGTAATTGGATGCCCAGGGCCATAGAATTACACACAGGATCTCCACCTTCTAAATTGAACAACTGTGATAACTATAGTAAAATAAAGTCTTTATAATTAAATGTTTAAAAACAGAGCCAAGCAAAGAAAAGAAAGCAGGAAATCTGCCTAGCAAATGAAATTCTAATCGCTTTACTTGGCTTTTATTACTTTCAGAAATCTACTTGTTCACGAACAAGACAAGGAAGGAATTCCTTCTTTTCTCTATTTAAAAAATATCGTTCTAATCATGCGCTTGATTACAGCAACCTCTGCTTTAAATTAAAAAAATATTTATTATTTTTTATTCTATGGGACAGAGATAAATTTAAAAAGTGGGGGTCAATAGAGTGGGAGAGAGACAGACACCTGTAGCACTGCCTCACCTCTCATGAAGCTTTTGCCCTGAAGGTAGGGACTGGGGCCTCAAACTCAGGTCTTTGAGCATGGTAATGTGTGCATTTTACAGGGGGTATCACTGTCTGGCCCCAACCTCTGCTTTAATTTTGCAAATTTTACATGCAGGGTTTTGTCCTATCACAAATGTCAAGTACCACAGGATCGTGTGGGTATGAAGCTGTCATTTGGCCCAAGAAAATGGAACCTTCCAGATCAGATTATTTTTCTAGTTTGTACTTAAAGACCTCCAAGATTTATGATTTCATAATTTCAGAGACATATCCAGTGTCATAAGATCCTGGGTCACAGCCATCTATTCTAATTTAGAGGTATACATTTACTGTAATTCATTCCTCTGAGATAGAAGATGACTTCATCATAGCAGTTCATTTCTCTCCTCCTCTCTATCTCTCTCTCTCTGTGTCTCTTTGTACAAAATTAGAGGCATTTATGATATAATCTACAGTCCATTCTTGTCAAGTAATCTGATTCCCATTTAATGATAATTTGACTTCTCTTTAAAATAATCAGACACTGCACGGTACAAAGTACAAAGACCTGCACAAGGATCCTGGCTCCAGCCTTCAGCTCCCCACCTGCAGGAGGATCCCTTCACAAGTGGTGAAGCAGGTCTTCAGGTGTCTTTCTTTCTCTCTCCCTCTCTATCTTCCCTCCCCTCTCACTTTGTCTCTATCCTATTCAATCAAATGGAAAAATGGAGCAGTGGATTCATAGTGCAGGCACTGAGCCCCAGCAATAATCCTAGAGGGAAAAAAAAAACAACTAAATACTTCTCTTTTGAAGGCAGGATTGTAGAGGGACCAGTGTTTGCTGAGGGGGTGAATAAAGACATGCAAGCTCCTTCTAAATCTAGATCTCAACAAAATTAAAGATCCCTGAACATATTTCTTACTTGACCAATGTTTCATCATAAAAACTAGGAAGATAAGCCTGCATAGTAAAAAGTAAATGGGTTTCCACACTAACATATTAATTATATAAATTGGGACAAGTTGCTTAGCATCTGTGTTGCTTTTTTTTTTTCCTTTGGGATATAGACTAATAAAGTTGACTACAGGGTTGTTATTGCATATGGCAAGAGCCTGGTGCAAGTTGACAGAAAGCCCAACAAATTATGTGTGCCACCCAGGTTCAAGTCAGGTCCTAGACTTCAGTGCTGTGGTGTTCTCTCTCCTTCTCTCCTTCTATCTCTCTCTCTCTCTCTCTCTCTCGCTCCCCTCCCCCTCTCGCTTCCCCTCCCTCTCCTTCTCTCAGCCTCTCTATCTTTATTCTATCTAAAAAAAAAAAAAAAAAAAGGAAGCTCAACAAAACCATCTCCTTTCCTGAAGGTTTCCAGGAAACTTTGCATTCTTAAAGGAGAGCATGGAAGAAACTGCTATTTTATCTCCACCTGCATCCTTCCCTGCACTTCCTTATAGTAATAAAGCCCAATTTTAGCTGCCTCAGCTAAAGATTATGTTTGCCTGCCTCTCCTATAGCCAGAGAGTCAAGTGAAAAATTATGCCAATAAGGAGAAATAAAAAAAATCATGAATCTTCTTCCATGAACTTTCCTCCAAATGAGAATGAAGCTTTCGCCAAATGAAGTCTTTCTTCCCCTTCTTTCCATGTAGCTTGGAGCACAGATACTAGTGCTGAAGCTTATGCCCTCATTTCAAACTCCTGGATATAAGTCACACTATAGGAATGCAAGAGAAAGATCTTGCCCTCACTATAAACCAGCAATGGCAGGGACTGCCCCATTTTCTGAAGGGAAGTTGGGTTATCCTACCCTGCCACTCAAGGAAGGCTGGACCTGAAGTGAGTTCAGCCTAGAATGTTCCTAGCTGTGACCACGGAATGTGAGCTCAGACCAACAGGGATTGAAAAGTTACACAGAGCTTACACAGGCTCCTGAGCTAATTATAAAAAAAAAAAAAAAAAAAAAAAAAAAAAACTTGAAAGAAGAAACACAGGAGAAAAAGTTGTAAAAGGTCTGGTAGTTTTTTGTTAGCACTGGTTAGTTGTAGAAGGGAAGAAGAATTATTTAAGATCTTGAATTCTCAGCAGTCTTATACTCCTCATTCTGTCTCCTGTCTCCCCACACCAGGCTAGAATGGATCAGTGGACTCTGAGTACAATGTTCTTACAGAACATAACAGGAAGGTCAAAGTCACTTCTGTCAATCATTTGATACACAGCGATAAAATATCGGTAAAAATGAAGGTGAAATTGCATCTGTTACTTTCTCACAAGCACAGCAACAATGATTCAAGCTCAATTTTCTCATTGAAAGTTTAACTGATGACCGCATGCTTTGGAAGGCCCTAGGATTTTTATGTTAATTCATCCAACTGAATGGGAAGCACCAATGTCATTCTTAGTAGTTTGGTTAATATTGCAGGGTTTTTTTTTTTTTATGATGAATGCACTTCAGAGAAAGAAACCTAAAATCATATAACTTTGTCGTGCATCTTATATATACTAAATTTGGTCAGTGATGAATCCTTTTAGGGTGACTACTCAACTTGGTTTGCCCAGGACAGACCCAGTTTATGTTTGCTTTCTCAGCATAATTGTTAAATTTTTTATTGAGGTAATGTTGGTTTACATGACTACATATGTTTTAGGGGCCCAGTTTCACCTATCTTCAAATTATATGCATCCACACCCCACTAGCTATGGAGGTACCCAATTCTCTCCTCCATAGTTCACTGGTTGCCCTCCACCATTTTATTCTTTATATTGTTTCTCCTCTAGTAACTAAGTTCTCAATTTCAGGGTTTATTATTTTAAACTTTTGTCTGTTCCATTGCTTTGTTTCTTTCTATCCCACATAAGAGTGAAATCATCCAGTGTTTGTCCTTCTCTTTCTGTCTTATTTTGCCTAGCATGCCCCCCCTCCAGTTCTATCCAGGCTACGGCAAGGGGCAAGGTCTCATCCTTTCTATAGCCTAGCAGTATTCCATTCTATGTTTATACATACACCATCTTCTGTATCCACGTAGGTGTTGTTTTGGGCAATCGAGTTGTTTCCATATCTCATATAGATGACTAACAAGCACATACAAATGCTTCTTCTCTCTTGCTATCAGGGACATGCAAATTAAGATGGCAATGAAACATCACACTACAACTGTGAGAATGGCCTATGAGGCCAGAAACAACAAGACTGCTGAGGATGTGGACAAAAAGAACTAGTGTCCACTGCTGGTGGGAATGTAAACTGGTCCATACTCTATGGGAGATTGCTACAAATATTAAAAATAGATCTATCATTTGACACAATAATCCCATGCCTATTATCTATCTATCTCAAAAACACAAAACACAAATCCAGAAAGGTATATGCACACCATGCTCATTGCATCACTATTTACAATCAACAACTGATTATTCAAGAGTGCCCCTTTTGTGTTCTAGAGCATGTAGGTTAGGCAACAAATTATAGGCTTACCTTATGTGAGAGACATTTTGTTGTGCTGAGTGCTATGGATGGGATATCATCCCAAATTCTAGCCAGGGATCCATGTATTCTTAAGACTTGTGAACAAAAACTAAGTGATCTTCTTACAAAGAGGCTTTAAAATATCATTCTGAATATCATTATCAGAAGTTAACAAACTTTCTGTAAAGAACCAGATATCTCGATCTTTACAGACCAGATAGTTTGTCTCCTAGTATTTAAATATTTTCTCTTGATAGTCCCTTAGGGGAAATCCATATTTTTCTATATATTTTTTCAAGGGCTAAGTAAAAGACAAGCTACTTCAGTTATAACTAGTATCATGGAAAGCCACTCCCGTGCCTTACAAAGCTCCTAATCTTTTTGCCATTGACACATTTTGTTGAGCCTTGTGAGTCACAGTCATATTCATTCTGAAGAAACAAAAAGACAATGTTCCCTCTTTAAATAAGATATCATAAATGTTTGTCCCTCACAATTGATACACAGCTAGATTTTATTTCATTTATTATCTTTATTTGATGCATAGTGACATCCAGAAATTGAGAGGGTAGGAAGAGATAGGGAGGGAGGGAGAGAGAAAGGGAGGGAGGGAGGGGGGGAAGAGAGAGAGAGAGAGAGAGAGAGAGAGAGAGAGAGAGAGACCTGCAGCACTGCTTCACCACTCAAAGTTCTCCCCCTGCAGGTGGGGATCGGGGATTTGGTGCACTATAACATGTGTGTTCAACCAGATGCACCACCACACAGCCCCAGCCCCCAGCTAGATTTTATAATTTAGGTGTTTGAAAAAAAAATTGTTTCCAACATATATTTCTAGGAAGTTTCTGGAAAATTGGATCCCTATCCTGTGTCTCTCTATGCTTTTATAGGATGGAGACAAAGGTGTAAATCCACTTTTAAGAGGATAATATGAAATATAGAGATAAACAAACCTTCACAGAAGAATTTAGAGGGCACATGGAACATACCTAAAACAGAGTCCTTAGCTTCTTCTTACACGGAAACTCCTAGTTTTATTTGCTCTATGCCGACCTTTGGATGCCTGTTGATTGAACAATTTGCTTTATATCATACTGCCCTTTAGCCACTAAGTTGCAGATGCTACCATGATGTCATGATGACCTCCCTAGACCAATGTGTCCTGGAACCACACCTCTCCAGAGCCCTACCCCACTAGGGAAAGACAGAAACAGGGTGAGTTGGAGTATTGCACCAAAGCAAAAAACCTCTGCAGGGAGGGGGAGGGTAGTTTTTCAGCTCCATTACAGGGGATTGGGGGGGGAGGGACACAGACCTTTGGTGGTGGGAATGGTGTTAATCTACACTCCTATTAACTTGTATCCTTATAAATCACTATGAAGTCAATATAAGAGGGGAAATAACTTGAATATCTCAAACTTTTTGATGCATAGACCCCAGTTCTGAGTATATATTCCTTCAATCTAAACACTTAAGGTTTCAAACTGGTAACCTGATTGAATTTTAACAGTGGCCTTAAATTGTTAATACATTCCTAATAATGAGGTTTTTTTTGAAATATTAAATCACCTATAATCTTAGACCAGAAGCAAATGGTCTTGTCAGTATATAAGATACACTTATTTGTAAATAGCATTAAATGACATAAATCTGGTAAGGTCTTGTTTGGTACAGTAAGTCCTAATCATGGGATTTTTCAAAGTAAATCAAATTCCCAAATAACTTGGTTATAACAACTATCTACTGCCCTCTTAAACTCTAAGACAGCAGGAACCTTCCCATTCTCTATAAAACCCATATTTCTCCCAGTCCTGGAACCTCTGGGGTGTAGCTCATTCTTCTTCTTGTTTCTCTCCATCTGTACCATTAGATACTGCGTCTGCTGAGCTCAACCAAATCAATGCAACCAGTACCACCTCGACATGTTTCACTTCAGATGGTGTCCAGAGACACCAGGCATGGGGTGTCAACCCTACAGTTCCATTACTCTGGTGAGAGCTTTCCTAACTCATAGGACTCCTTAATTCCATTTAGGGTAGTGTACTTCCTCATAAAGCCACATAACCTAGATATAGAATAGGGCCCATGTTATAGTGCACAGATGCTCATATATCTGTAAGCGAGGGGAAATATATATATCTTAAAGTGCATAGTAGTCTGCAGTGACTCAACAAGTGCAGCAAATAGAGAGATCGAAAAAAGACACCATAAGCTACTTAATCAAACAGTTTCTGCTTAGACCTAGATACTCTCCTCACCTACTTCCTATTTCACTTCCCTCAGTCACTCTAAGGCTAACCTTGTCAGGTAATGAAAGGACTACAAAAGCTGGATAAGGGCAAGAGATCAGCATACTTTAATGATGGCTCCTTTGGTGACTACCAGGGCACCCCATCATCAGAGAATCACGGGATTCCCACATAGATGAAATGAGCCTAAATCTCTAACAGATCCCTCTCTCCACCATTGCTGGCCATCTCCATTAGGAATAGCATTGTGGACCCTCTTGTGGGCATCTATAGGACCTTACCCTCAGTGTGGAACAACAATGGTAGGGACTACCCCAATTTCCAAAGGGAGACTGGGTCAAAATACTCTGCCAATCAAGGAAGACCTATCCTGAAATGACCAGCCTAGAATGTTCCTAGCTATGACTGCAATGTGAGCTCAGACCCGCAGGGATGCAGAAGTTATACAGACTTCTGTGCTGAATATGGGCCCCAGATCAAATCAATGGAGTTTATAGTTAACGGTACTTATATACTTTTCCCATATTTGGGAGCTACTCTCCTCCCTGATACAGCCTTCTAGTTCTATTTCCAACTCTGACACCATCTCCCCAGACAATACCTATGGTCCACCTGCATGTTAGCAGTCAGGCTCAGGCAAAAATTAGTTAAGTCATGGATGGGCCCCTTGCAATATACCTACTAGCTTTTTCCAAAATGGAGACTCCAAATCTCATCTACTCTATTCTTACCTTTAGGTTCCTGATAATAAAGCAATTTGTTCTGCTTTATATCTTAATGCTTTTCAGTCACCTAGTTGCAGATGGTACCATGACATCAACCTGAATACTGTGGGCAGACGACCTCACTAGTATGTCCTGGAATCCCACCTCTCTAGAGCCCTGCTCTACTGGGGAAAGATAGAAACAGGCCTGGAGTATAGGTCGACTTGCTAATGCTAATGTTCAGCAGAGAAGCCATTACAGAAGCCAGAACTCCCACCTTCTGCACTCCATAAAGATCCTGGGTCCATTCTCTCAGAGGGATAAAGAACAGGAAAGCATCCAATGGAGAGGATGATACACAGAACTGTGGTAGTGGGAACTGTGTGGAATTATACTCCCCTTTTATATTGCCTTTTCCTGTATTATTGCACTACCTAGGAAGACCAGTAAAACTATTGAATATGAATAGTGAGTGGATCTCTTACCTAATCCCTAATCTTTTTTTTATTTATTCAAAAATTGTACCCCCTTTATCTTACCATTTTCTTAGTCATTACTAAATTACTAATAAAATTATTTTTAAAAGAATTTAGAAGGATTGAAAATATGTCAACATTTAGAAAATAAGAACAATGTCCAGTGTCATTTAAACTGAAACAGAAGGAAAGACTTGAGTAAAATTAAGTAAAAGCCGGCATTACACTCAGAAACACATCAAAGCATTAGGTTTCTTTCTTACTATGTTGAGAACTGTGCTAATGTGTCATGATGCACAGTGAGTGTGGGTGCATGTATACATGTGTGACTGTGTGTATGTATGTGTGTGTGCATGTGCATGTGTGAACAGGAATTAAAATTAGGAGGAAGAAAAAGGCTAGGACCAAGATATTGGACATAATAAGCAAAGAAATGTGTTCAGTCAATGTAAATAGACAAAGTGTGACATGCTCTAAATGATGATGAGTTGATGAATTCTTTGCTGTCTGACCTGGAATATCAAGCCCCAATCAGAAATGAGTGGACTGTCTTTCCTAGAGCGGAGACACTAGTTGCAGCCTGGGGAAAGAGGAGACATAAAAGCGGATCTAGATTTGCCTTGCAATGACAGCTGCATATTAATCTAAAGAATTTCTAAAAAAATCAAAAAGAGATTTTTCAGCAAAATACACCCCTAGAGCCTCCATCACAAAGCAGGGGAATAAACTTGAAACAGGATTGATTTCATCTTAAAGGGAAGATTTCTTTGAAATGCTACCAACTGCAGTTGTCTTATTTGGTTTTCAATCCTATAACAAAATTGTGCCATATTGTGTCAAATAAGAAGATATTATAATGGCTTTAAACACATTTTGTAATTATGGGATCAATCAAAAGTGCATTAAATTTGTGTGTATTTGGGAAGTCATGCCATCGAATACTAAGCAGTTCTAAATATCAGCCTCCCTTTTTCATTTCAGTTTCAAGGTCTTGACTCTTAAATGGTCAGATTTCCCAAAGAGAAGTCATACAATAGAAGGGCTCTTTATATTTCTGTTGTGAGGTGTTCTCTTTATAAAATGCCAGATGCTTCTTGGGCAAATTTTAAAATCATTAAGTCTGAAAACGATGTCTCAATCTCTTTCACCTGACCCTAAGCACAATTCTGTCCTTTGGGCATATTCAACCTTCACTGAGACAAGAATTTTGAGACTCAAAGAAACTGGAAGTGACAAATGGATATAATTGGTTTGGTCTTTACAAAATAGGCTTTCCAGCACTTGTTGTCCTGTGATAAAAAGGTAAGAGAGGAAGAAACTAAGAAGGTCTTCCAATTGTTCTAAGCACTGGAGTTTCAAACTTGTTCCAGTCCTCACACTTGAGCAAGGTGTTTCCGTCTACAGCCTTGGTTTTCTCAGCTGCAAACTGGGAGTACTTCCTTGAGTACTTCCTTGTTAGATTGTTCTGAAAATCATCTAAACAACACAAAGTACATAGGACCAAGTATAATGTACAGTAAGTCGTATGCTCAATAAAAACAGAGCTATTGGGGGTTGGGCGGTAGTGCAGCAGGTTAAGCGCACGTGGTGCAAAGTGCAAGGACCGGCAGAAGGATCCTGGTTCGAGCCCCCAGCTCCCCACCTGAAGGGGAGTCACTTCACAGGTGGTGAAGCAGGCCTGCAGGTGTCTGTCTTTCTCTCCCCTTCTCTGTCTTCCCTTCCTCTCTCCATTTCTCTCTGTCCTATCCAACAACGAACAACATCAACAATAACAGTAATAACCACAACAAGGCTACAACAACAAGGGCAACAAAAGGGGGGAAAATGGCCTCCAGGAGCAGTGGATTCATGGTGCAGGCACTGAGCCCCAGCAATAACCCTGGAGGCAAAAAAAAAAAAAAAAGCTATTCAGAGATCCCAAAGTGATAACTAAATTCTGGGACTTTAGGGTAGGAAATAAACGGGAGATATTCTCTTCGAAGTGATTTTATTTTATGAGTATCAAGAGATGGTTTAACAATCTTGAGTAGAATCTGAGAAGGAAGAGATGTGAGCTTAGACTTGGTGACCCCATGCTCTTTGCCACTCTTTCTTGCCAGAAATTTCTCTTGTCACCAGACTGTTAGGCTGAAGATACCGATAATGCAGACTTTTAGTATAAATTGGCCATATTCTCAGGCTTTCAAAGCACTTTTATTAAAGTAAGATTGCAGTCTTTCCTCCTTGCACTAACATATTTTCACAGAGAAAGAAAAATTTGAAGCTTTCTACTTGCTTTATCTATTGATTTAAAAAGTTCCCTGCACGCAAAGTCTTGGTACAGTGACAGTGCTTTCTTTATCTTTTATGACTTGATTCACCTTAAAAATATCTTTTTTTTTAATGAATGTGCTGTAGCATAAAATAATGTGCTGGCATTTATCAAATGAGCATTACATGAAACCTGAAGAAGAATCTATTTAGAAGCCATTCTAAAGCAGCCAGGGAAATGCAGAGCTGTGAGAAGAAGAAGCCAGAACAGGTCTATCATCCCTGGGCAGGATGGCAGAATGCTCCCTGCTCTAGAGATTTCAAGTGACCTCCCCACCACTGTTTTATGAAGAAAGACACTGCAAACTGGAGAACTAACTGAAGGATAAGGTTGAGAAGACACTCCCACCAAGTAGCCAAGCTGGGATTTGAACCGAGTTTACACTGCTCCACCTGTCAAGCGTCCATCACCATCTGCTCCATCTTGCAAAACATTATGGAGTCTAAGGCTGATGTCTCCCATGTGCTCCACTAGCTGAGTTGTGCTTGGCTGCCTTCAGATAGAGCTTCCATATCATACACCCTTAGATGTGAGCTCTGTCTCCACAGCACCAGCATCACTTGGGAACATGGTAGAAGTACAGGTTCTTGGGCCCCAGTCCAGTCCACTGAGCCTGACACTATGTGGTGGAGGGCTAAGAGACAGTGTTGTGATAGGCTTCCTGGAATTCAGATTGGTGCCAAGGTTTTAGAACCACACTTCTATGGCTCTGTATCATTTTTCATCAGAACAGCAGGTGGAAGCAGCATGTGTATTGTTTGTCCTGCCTTTCAGTCAATCATAAGAAATGGAACCCATATTGCAAGGCCAGAGGTGAGAAGTTTCTTCTAAGACATGTTGAAAATGTTTCCACACAGAACACAACATTATTTTTCAGCTTCTCTAAAGAGTAGCACTGAACACACTTTGTCTGTTCAACAGCATGGAGGCCTTTTAATTAGCCCACACTGGAGGAGATAGAGATGAGCTCATTAAGTAATTGCTCTGATTACCAGTGGGCAGGGTGTGCATTGTTTTCTGATGCCTTTGTTAGGAAAGAGCAATGTCATCAAGCCAGAGGCTTCTTATGAAGGGTGTTAACATGAAAGGACTCCAACAAGCGATGTGTGGAGAGGGAGGTGCTACTGACGGTAGGAACAGTCACAGAGCCAAACATAGCTGGACACACATGCAGACTCATAGACAGCCATTCACACTGTTTAGACAGATCAATGGCCTGTATCCCAAAAAAATGAGTATGAATATTCTGAGACTTCTGAAAGTTTCAAATGATGTAAGAAACTCATTGCATGGGACTAAAGGCATTTTTTTGCTTTTTCACGAAAAGGTATCTCAACCCAGTGACAGGACATACAGAAGTGTAGGGTTATAAGAAATTAAGATGAGGATGTGAGGGCGATCTGGCTGCGACATGTCACCCCATTGATCACCAGGGTTGATTCGGCTGATCTGGCTGGCTAGGCAGGTGTCCCCTTCCTCCCTCACTGCTCCATGTGCGTCCCTCCTGAAGCTGTGCGCTCGGTCGAAGAGGACAGCCTTCCCCGAATAGAGATGGACCGGTCTTCGGTCGAGGGTATACGAGTAGCTGCGCTCCCCTGCTAGAACCTCCAAACAAGCTCTTAAGAAATTAAGATGAATACTCTTCCAAGGAATGCCACTTCTTATAACTGAACATCTGGTACCTACACTACTCCAGTTCTTCTTCTTCTAGTGTTTGCCACTTCTCCAGTAATGCATCTGCATAACAGAATCACACGCTCTAAAATAAATATGGAAGGAAGCATAAGACTCTACTCCAACTGTCTCCCCAACTGAAGACTAATCTTCATATTAGCTTGTCCCAGAATCATTCAGGGTCATCCTTTTGAAGCCACACTAATTTGACCAGGATCCTGCTGGTCCACAAAGGGGTTCTCAATCAACCCAAGTGACAGAGACGAGTTCTAGGGGCTGGGTTCCCAGCAGAAAGCAGGTAAAAGACACAGTTAAGTCACTAGTTTCTCTGCCCTTTGGTTCATACCTCCAATAATGAGAATTTGGTTGGCTTAGTCCACTAAGACCACCCTGGATGCAGTATAGCTCGTCACCCAGTAACTAGGGGTCTAAAGTAGTCTCCTGAGGGGAATCTGGCAAGAAGATCAGTTTTTCCAGATGATGGGGTGATGGGCTGATGGTATAATTCCATGTATCACACTAGCTTAGCATCATGGACAGTTCTGACTTTCTCAGAACCATCACTACAATATTTTATCTGTCTTAATAAGTCCACTACCTAGAGAGATCACAACCTGTCTCAGTAAAAACACAAATTCAGTAGTTCCTTTCTGTGCCCCACATAGGTATAGACTTTATGGCTAAAGCAAGTATATTAGCTTCCCAGGCTTGAGGTAGAATTTTACCTCCCCATCCTGATGAAGTCAGGCATCTTCATACAACTGTCATTAGCCAATAAGATGTAAGCAGAAGTAAAGGTCACTTCTTAATGGAAGTTTTTGAGGTTCACTGAGTGTTTCAGCACAGCTCTGCACATGACTTGGGAACAATGGAGTCAAACTCCAGAAACTAAACACAACTCCCATGATGCCAGGTTGTATAGCCAACAGGCAGAGTAAGGGATCAGTGAATGGATATGTTTTCAGAAGAGCTTTATAAGAACTCTCAAGGGCTTAGGAGCTTTTCCAAAGTTGTTCCAGCAGAATTCTTTGTAAAAAACAACCCTCAAGAGGGGGCTGGGTGGTAGTGCAGCGGGTTAAGTGTATATGGCGCAAACACACAAGGGCCAGCATAAATATCCTGGTTCAAGCCCCTGGCTCCCCACCTGCAGGGGGTTGCTTCGCAAGCGGTGAAGCAGGTCTGCAGGTGTCTATCTTTCTCTCCCCATCTCTTCTTCCTCTCCTCTCTGCATTTCTCTCTGTCCTATCCAGCAACAACAACAGCTATGACAACAATAACAACAACAACTACAAGTACAACAGGGGCAACAAAATGGGAAAAATGGCCTCCAGGAGCAGTGGATTTGTAGTGCACGCACCAACTCTCAGCAATAACCCTGGAGACAAAAAAAAAAAACAACAAAAAAAACAGTCCAGTCAACAAGATACCTCAGAGGGGTCTGAATTAAGTTTGGTCTAGGAAAGCGTCCTTGTCATATGTCACAATAGCTAGATTTTCTCAGCCAGAACTTCCAGAACTGTGGCCATGTGTAGCAGACATCACTTTGTTAAGGATATTCTTTCTCGTTGTGTTGCCAAATGACTGCCCATCTGTACACACACACACACACACCCCGCGGTGTTTTTGTGAGCTCATATCTCTGGTCATGAGGATACACTCAGACTGAATTAAGGTTCATAATGGCCTCTTTTTGATCTGACCATTTTTAAAAAACTTCTTTAAAAAAGAAAAAAAAAACCAGTCACATTCTGAAGCTCCTGAGATGAAGGCTTCAGGATAAGAATTTAGAGGGGACACAAACAAGCCCCTTTTTTTCCCCATGCTGGTCTTCATTCTGTTCTCCAGTCACCAGAATGTGCTGAGAGCTCTTCTCCTCATGCAAGGCTAGGGTCTTCTGAGGAATTCTGACAGGTGCTATGAGCTGCAAAATTCTGATATCCCTGGTTTGAAACCATTCTTCTGGGGCTGGAAAGTAGTGTACCTGTTGTTAAGTCTACATGTTGCAATGCACAAGGAGTCTGGTGCATGTCCCTGATCCTCACCTGTAGGGTGACTAATCCCTAGCACTGCAAAAACGGTATCATCTGTTTTCCATCTACACCATGCCTCAACCTCGCGTGAGCTTAATGTGCAGCTTGGTGATATGAGAATCCGGCATGAAGCCCAGCCAGTCTATCTTGGCGTTACTCTCGATCGCACTCTGTCATTTCACGAACATCTCATAAAAACTGCAGCAAAGGTGGGTGCGAGGAATAACATCATTGCAAGACTGACCAGCTCCTCATGGGGCGTGAGCGCTTCCACACTACGATCATCATCTCTGGCATTATGCTATTCCACTGCAGAATACTGTGCCCCAGTATGGTTCCGTAGCCCCCATGTCCACTTGGTCAATTCCAAATTATATTCCTCCATGAGGATCATTTCTGGAACCATCCGTTCCACCCGAGTTCCATGGCTGCCAGTTCTTAGCAACATCACCCCGCCAGATATTCGTCGGGATGCGGCATCATCTAAGTTCATTTCCCACATCTACGCTCGACCGGACCTGCCAATATACGCGGATATCTTCGCCCACCCTGTCCAACGCTTGACGTCTCGTCACCCAATCTGGTCCCCTATGCCTACATTGAACTTCTCTGTTCCAGACTCTTGGAAACAGAGTTGGCAGTCAGCTGTGGTAAAGAACAAACACCTCATCACAGACCCCTGCAAGCGTCAACCCGGCTTTGACCTAGCACGTTATGATTGGGCCCTCCTCAATTGCTATCGAACAGGCCATGGCCGGTGCGCCGCTATGTTCCATCGCTGGGGAGCCAGAGATGACCCGAACTGCCCCTGCGGCTACAGACAGACTATGACCCACACAGTCAACGACTGCCACCTCTCCAGATTCAAAGGGGGTCTTGAAACTTTACATCAGGCTCAACCTGACGCTGTTGACTGGCTATGGAAGAAGGGCAAACGCTAGAAGAAGGGGGAGCTTCACCAGCAATGAAGCACTACTGCAGGTCTCTCTCTCTCTCTCCCTCTCTCTCTTTCTCTCTCTTCCTCTCTAGCTTCCTCATTCCCTCTCAATTTCTCTCTGTCAAATAAATAAATAAAATATTTAAAAGATGAAACTATTCTTCCAGGGGGCAGGCAGTGGTACACCACTGAGAGCAACTGTTCCAATGTGTAAGGACTCGGGTTCACATTCCACTCCTCACTTGCAAGAGGTAAGATTTGTGAGTGGCACAGAAGTGCTGCAGGTGTCTCTCTGGCTCTCTCCCTCTCTATATCCCCCTTCCCTCCAAACTTCTCTCTGTTTCTACCCTACAAATAAATAAATACCTTTAAAAGATAAAAAAAAACTATTCTTGCACTCATTTCACCTTAATACGCATATCACTTGAGAACTTCTGCAGGGTGACTCTACTACCATACAGGGTAAAATCCCCCTCATTCTAGCTTCACGCAACTGATTCTTCACTTACAAGCGATACTTTATATTTATTTTTGTCTGAGATTGCAAAATACATATTTGTTGTCATTTCTGTGCTCCCTTGATATTTATTTATTTATTTATTTATTTATTTTCCCAGAGTACTGCTCAGCTTTGGCTTATGGTAGTGTGGGGAACTGAACCTGGGACTTTGGAGCCTCAAGCATGATACTCTTTTTGCATAATCACTATGCTATCTCCACAGCCATGCAGAGCTTTTGAATCTTTTATTTTTTAAAAAAGATTTATTTATTTGAAAGAGAGACAGACAGAAGGAATTAGAACAACACTCTGGCACAAGTGATGCTAGGGATTGAACCTGGGACTTCATGTTTGAGAATCTCACTACTGAGTCACCTCCTAGTAACACTTACAGCTGCCTTTCTGCATTTATACCCATTTTGCATGTTTATAAGTGGAGCTGATTGCCTTTGCCTACACTGTTGGGAGATGTGCTATACAGGAAAAGACCAACAGAAAGCAAGGTCAATGTAAGCAGTTGGTTGATATCAGAACATTAATTCAGGCTCATAAAGGAACATTGGGCACTCTCCATGTGAAGTATCTGACTGACATCTGTCATTAGGAATTCATTCAACTACTGAGTCAAAGAAATTGAAATCCCCCATCCATACCCTACATCCCTCCCTCTCTCCTCCCCTCTCTCCCTCCCTCCTTCATTTCCTCTCTCCTCCCTTCTTCCTTTTCTTTTCTTTTCTTTTTTCAGATAGAAAAAAGAGACAGAGAGACATGGGAAGAGAGAGAAAAAATACCACAGCACTAAAGCTTACACCAGTGAAGTGGGGGTCTGGTTTGAATTTGGATGACATGTATGGCAAAGCAGGCACCCTGCCAAGTAAGCTACCTCGCTGGCCCTTGAAGCTTGGTTCACAATTCTCAAGCTCTGCCTTTGTGGTTGCAGAAGATTTGACTGCTCTTTTGGCTCTAATTTCAGGACCTCACATGTTCTGGATCTAACCAAGCAGATCCTGCTCAAGGGGACCCCATAGAGGATGTCCCCTGGTATTCCCAAAGTACATGCAGCTTAGTTCTAACAGCAGGCTGAGCTTTCCACAGGGATTCCCATTCACAAGGGGTCCTTGGCGTTGTGGCCCTCTGCAAATGCACATAAACAGAGTCAAAAACAGTCCCAATTTAATCTGCCATTCCAGCCCCTGTGAGGACACAGCTGGTGAGGCCCTGCTGGTTCTATTCACACACAGTCCCTTCTCCCCAGCCCTGCAATCATTCTGTTGTCTTTGTTATTCTATATCCTGCAGTGACTTCCCTGAGTGCAGTGAGTGATTAATTTAGCTGGTGTCACAGGCTACAACATGTTGATATAAAGAGGAAAAGAAAGAGGAAGAGGTGACTGTGGGAAGGGTGAGGGACCACAGCAAGCACACAGGCTCTGGGCCTGCATAGAGGCTCCTTAGGCCAGAGTGACCCCAAAAACATTGTTTTGTGTCCATGAGGATGAACTCTTGAATGGCTGAGCTCTGAGATTCAAAGCCTGAACCCTCCCAGGGCTTTCCCACTCCCCTCCACCACTGCCTCTGAAATATCTGTAGCTCCAGGAAATAATGAAAAAACAAATCAGAAATAAAATCAGAACTTGAAAACCATGGTTCTCTGTGAAAAAAAAAAAAGTTTGTTCAAATGCTGGTTTATAACAGAGAAAGGTTCAAATACAAACTCCACATTTTTTTGCAGTTTGTATGTCCCAATTTAACCCCTAATTCTTCTCAGCATATGAAGATGAAAAAGGTTTCCATGGCCATGAATTTGGGAGACCTCTAATGGTGGATCCTGGAGGAAATGTGAATATACATATGGTGTTGATACTCTTCAGGGGGTTATCCAGGGGTACAGTCAGATCTTTATCCACATGAGATAGTGACTTCTATTTAAGACCATGGGAAAAGTCCAATTTCATTAAAACTGAGTCTCTGATAGTGGGTTAGACACTTTTTACTCTCTGTATTCCAAGCCTTTCATTGCCATTTTTAACTTTTAAATATTTATTCAAGGAGCAACCAAAAAGAGAACGGCTTTTGTTTTTACACTGAGTCAAGATTTTGACAATTTTTACCCTTAAAATAATCTTTAAAGAAATAGCAGGGATGGTTTCATGAAAAATGACATAAGTTCATAAAAGAAAACTTGGGAACATTTTTTTTTCCTAAAGTATCACCCAAAGTTCCACCAGGCAGACATCATCACTGTAAACATATTTGAGCTATTTTTTTCCAGTCACAAACAGATGTGTATTACTGGTACATCATTCTAAAAACTAGGTATTATGGTTGGCCAGGAGGTGGTACAGTGGATAAAGCATTGGGCTCTAAAGCATGAGGTCCCTGGTTCAATCCCCAGCAGCATATGTACCAGAGTGATTCTGGTTCTTTCTCTTCTTCTATCTTTTCCATCCATAAATAAATAAAATATTTTAATTAAGTATTGTAGTCCAGAAAATAGATCAACTAGTACAACATGACTTCCAGTTTTTCTGTTTATAAAGACTCTCACCATTTTAGAACTATTAAACGAGATTCAAGTTTGCCACAAGTACTCTTCCATCCTCAGTTCATTTCTCTATGCTTAAATCTTCAATACTCCTCTCCCCTCCCTCCCTCCCTCCCTCCCTCCCTCCCTCCCTCCCTTCTTTCCTTTCTTCCTTTCTTCCTTCTTTTCTTTCTTTCTGCCTCCAGGGTGACTGCTGGGGCTCGGTGCCTGCACCACAAACCCACTGTTCCTGGTTGCCATTTTTTCAATTTTGGGGGGTAGAACAGAGAGAAATCAAGAATGGAAGGGAAAATATAGAGGGAGAGAGAGACAGACACCTGCAGACCTGCTTCACTGCCTGTGGAGTGACTCCCCTACAGGTTGGGAGACAGGGGCTCAAGCTGGGACTCTTGTGCTGGTCCTTGAGCTTCGTAATATGTGTGCTTAACGTAGTGTGACACCGCCCAGTCTCCTCAATTCACCTTTCTGTTAGGAGAAATATTGAGTAATTTCAGTTTCATTTTTCCCCAGAAGTCTAGTTTTTCTAAAATGATTCATTGAGAAATCACTTCTTATTGATTTAAATCATGGATTTATCATATACGAAATTTCCATATAAACTTAGGTCTATTTCTCATTTCTGTTTTATTGCTTCAACTTTCTCAAAAAGACTGACATCACACAGTTTTAATACTGTATTTATAGTATACACTTTAGTCTTCTTCAACTGTCTTTTATAAAAGTTTTATTTTTATTTTTTTTTATTTAATGAGAGTAGAGACCAAAGCACTGCTCATCTCTGGCATAAGGTGGTTCTGAGGGTTGAACCTGTGGCCTCTGGGGCCTCAGGCATGTAGGTTATATGCCTCTAACTGGCTCAGTTATCTCTCTAACTCCCTCAATTGTCTTTTTCTCAATTCTCTTAACAAGTTTCAAAATAAACAACCAATGCCCAAAGCAGAGAAACTAGTGGAATTTTTATTGAGGTGTATCAATGGTGTTGATCAATTAAGGAAAAAACTGTATCTTTACACGGCTGATTCTTTTGGTCTACTTATTAAGTTGCCTTTCATGTCTTTTGTTAGCTTCTAGAATTTCCTTTATTTGTTTCCTGCACACTTCTTACTGAGTTTAATTTGAGATGTGTAAGGAATTTTGTTGCTAATATGAATGAAGGGATTTCTTTCACTAAAGTTTCTTCTAGGTGGTGAATGTCTGTTTTAAAGCAAACTTCAGTAACAACTATCCTTACCTGTAAAGAAAATTCAGATATATAACCACTGAATTATCAGACAGAGCTGCACATAAGACTCACCCTAAACCCCAACCGGGGGTGGAGTGAAGACATGATAGGAAACACTTACCAAGCGGACTGTTAAAATATAGATAATGGATAATCAATCTAATCTTCAGCTAATTGTACAGTTTTAGAGGGTTTTATCATTTAATATAAGAGCAGAGGCCAGTATCATTCTTAGCAAAGGACAATAACTTAGTATGAATCAATGCTGGTGACCAGCACGCTATGGACATTTTGTCACCAACACCTGCCCCCTCTTCCTTTTCTTCCTGTCTGTGTCAGAGATGTTTTCTCTTAATGCATTCAAAAGGGCTATTTTGGGACCCGAGTCACCTTTTCTCCTTGTGTCTCTACAGCAGACACAATCCATCAACTTCCTATCATACACAAAAGAAAAAAAAAAAAAAAAGGCCACTCTACCAGATAGCTGGTAGTTACTCAGCGTTTATCATCAGGGTTGAGCCCAGGTTCTCTGCTGTTTCTGAGTGTGAATTCCCAGTGGCCTCCAATGAACACATTTGGTGTCCTGCCTGACTCTGTCTGGAGCAAAACATTTTTCTTGACAAGTTGTGGGGATGCTAATCATATTAGACTGGCCCAAACCCTGCAGAAACCAAAAGACCCATTCTTCATGGATTCTGATAAGAAGTCATCTGAGGAACTTTAAGGTTACACAGGTTCCTGGGCTAAATATGAATATATATGGGTTTGGGGCCAGATCGATGGGTAAGCATTTAATTGTATTTGTATATTATCTTCAAGCTTGAGGACTACTCTTTGCCCTAATCCAGCTCTATAGCTCTATTCTAAATTCTGACACTATCTTCCCAGACAATAATTTTAGTCCACTTCCATGTTAGCTGTCAAGGTCAAGCAGAAATTACTAACGTCATGGGTCTCTAGAACATACCTAAAATAGACTTCCTAGCTTCTTTCCACCATAAATCTCTATTCTTACCTGCTCTAATCCTACTTTTGGTTCCTGTTTATTAAACATTTTTGTCTTGCTTTATATCTCACTAATTTTTAGCCACCAATTTCCAGATGTTATTATGATTCTATCCTGATTTCCAGGGTGTTTTGGAACCTCACCTCTTCAGAGCCCTAGCCCAGCAGGGAAAGACAGAAACAGGTTAGGTGGTATGAATGAACTTTCCAACACCCATATCCAGCCTAGAGCAATTATAGAAGCCAGAACTCCCACATTCTGCACCCCAAAAAGAATTTTGGTCCATACTCCCAGAGAAAGAGAAATGTTAGGGGAAGATGACCAGAGGGCTCTGAACTAAAATTCCATCAGAATTCAGAGAGAGAAGAGGAAAAAATGAAAGACATTCAGAAATGCTAACAGGTATGGGTATGACTTAGAAAGGAAGAGATTGCAAGACCATAGAAAAAAAGGGCAAATGTGTAAAAATACAACTAGATAGATACAGAAGTAATAGTCAACCCATATCTGTGACCTTGGGGAGAACTAATGCAGTTTCCAATGGAGGGAATGGGGACACAAAATTCTAGTGGTGGGAATGGTGTGGAATTATATCTGCTATCTCATAATTTTGTCAGTAAATATTCAATAACTAATAAAAAAGGAAAAAAGAAGGCATCTGAACTAATCCATAATTACCACATCTTTAACAAAATAGAGACTCCTTGCAAACTGAAGTATGAAGTCCTGAAAGGCAAAGATTTTGGTTGTATTTTATCACTGCCATATCCCTTGCACCCAGAACAGAGCCTACTCCCTACTCCCCATAGATTTTGTATATATTTGTTGAATAAGTGAATGAATAGATGTTAGATAACAAGGACAGAATAAAATAATTAACACTGAAGTCTGACAACATACTTTGATCACTTCTTAAATCAGGTCCTTTAAATGTGTCCTGGAGCTCCGCTTCCCCAGAGCCCCACCCTACTAGGGAAAGAGAGAGGCAGACTGGGAGTATGGACCGACCAGTCAATGCCCATGTTCAGCGGGGAAGCAATTACAGAAGCCAGACCTTCTACCTTCTGCAACCCACAATGACCCTGGGTCCATGCTCCCAGAGGGATAGAGAATGGGAAAGCTATCAGGGGAGGGGGTGGGATATGGAGATTGGGTGGTGGGAATTGTATGGAATTGTACCCCTCCTACCCTATGGTTTTGTTAATTAATCCTTTCTTAAATAAAAAATAAATATATATATATATAAACAAATATTCATTATTAAAGCATATAAAGCAAATCTTTTCTCATTTATAAAAATAACAACACAAGCTTATCCTAGTTTCCAAGCTACAATTATCAACTGCTAGTTTTTTTTCTATAAAGTTGATTCATTTTCCTTAAAGACCATGAAGGTGAAGGGTAGGGCTGTGTGGTCTACAGCTTAAACTGAAGATTCCACAGTCCTCTTTCTAATTGTATTGTCAGTGATTAAAGACAATAATGTCCAAAGTGGTTCTGTTCAGTAGGGTGGGAACTGGGGAAAGCTTTGTTGATGTATTTTATAATGTTGTTCATTATAAAAGCAAAGTCCCACATGAGACAGGTTAACTTTGTCCAAGTAAAGCTAACTGAGAGATTTTTATATGTGTGTGGAGCTAGAGGTCTTACACATCTGCAATTTCCCTGTGCCTGGGCTGAGTTTTTCATTTTCATTCAGAGCAATGTAGATAGACAGACAGACAGACAGACAGACAGACAGACACTACAGCATCACAGTTTTTTCGAATGTCATAGCACTTCCCCTAGGTGGTATAGAGGTATGAGCCTGGACTGCACATATGCTAATATGAGACTAGAGTCTGAACAATTATGAGAGCAATACTAATAGTTATCATGTACTAAGTTCCTCGCAACAGGCCTTGCTTATTTTACTTATATCAACCCCTAATACTGACAATAATTTATTCAAGAAGATATTTTCAGCACTCATTCAAAAATGAAGAGACTGATACACAGGAATCTGGGATTCATCCCAGGTCTACAGTTAGAACTTGAACTCACATTTGTTTGGTAATCATCTCCAAACTCTTTGTACAACATCATGTCCTAATAAACACTAATCTGGCCTGGAAACACCCTCTCAGACACTCAGACACAATGTCTTACCAGCAGACTGGGTGCCCCTCAGGATACTCAAGTTGACACAGAAAATAAATCATCATAAACTAAGCCATCATCTCGGTTTCTAACAAAACCAATTGTAACCTGGCTCTAACAAAACCAGCCTTCAAAAATTTATGATGTAAAGGGGCTTAAAGTATCCCTGTAAAGTCTCTGAACACTAAAGGTAGTATTGACGAGGCAAGCACAGATAAACAAAATGACAGAGATGACCCATGTCCTAAGTATGTTAGTGTGTGTGTGTGTGTCTGTGTGTGTCTTGTGTGTGTCTGTGTGTGTGTGTGTGTTACCCTAATTACACCACGAGGTAAAATCTATAAGGATTTCTTCAACTGTCACAGAAATGTTCATGACTCCTCATGGTGATGTCAATTGTCATTAATGGTACACCTCAACCTGAGGGTATGTTGCCCTTTGAGATATTAGCTAAGTACTGGAAGGCACAAAGATTGTAAAAAAGTTGGAAGTGATGGCTGGTGACTTATTACAGATAATAACATTTTATCAAAAAGTGTGCAGACTTTGTTCCTACTTTTTGGTTCCTGCTCATTAATCATTTTGTCCCACTTGGTTATCTTGCTGCCCTTCAACCACCAAGGTGCAGATGCTATCATGACTCCATTCTGACTTTCCTAAGCAGACAACCTCACCAATGTGTCTTGGAAGCTTACCTCTTCAGCACCTTACCCCACTAGGGAAAGATGGAAACAGGTTAGGGGTATGGATTGACTTTCCAATAACCATGTCCAGTGGAGAATCAGTTATAGAAGCCAGACCTCCACCTTCTGCACCCCCAAAATAATTCTGACCCATACTCTCAGTGGGGGGAGAAGTGTCAGGAGGAAGGTGACCAGAGAGCCCAGAATCAAGTCCATCTGGAGCTGGAGAGAGAAGAAGGAAGGAACATTTAGATATAATAATAGGTATATTAGTAATTGGAAAGGAAGAGAAGATGGGACCCTATAAAAATGACCAAATATATACAAATATAGACATATAGTTGTAGAAATAATAGTTGACCCATATCTGCAACCTTGGGAGAACAGCTAACTTGCAATAGAGCGATTGGGGATCCAGAACTCTGGTGGGAGTGGTGGAGAGTTGTATCCTGTTATCTTGTAATTCTGTAAATCAATATCAAATAAGTAATATAAATAAATAAATAAATAAACATATAAATAAAAGTATGCAGACCACTGAAGCAGAAGACATTGGTCCAGGCAAGGATAGGGCAGATTCAGCGATGCACTAGGTGCTAGCAGGCATCTCACAACAAGGCTGAGGCCTCAGGGGTACAGCTCCCTCTCGCACTTGGGTCTCTGAGCTGCAGGACTGCAACCCTAATCGCCTTCATAAACAAAGGTGAAATCATTTTCAGCTGCCCAGGACTCTGCTGGGCAGATCTTGCTCTTCGTCAAACTCTCCCTGTTCTCCATCAAGCATGGTCAGAATTATTTCGTCTTGATTTGGATTCAGAAGCTTCCTTCACTTACTGCTCTAAGAAAGATTTAATCAAAATATTTACCTCAGTAATTTGGTCCAAATTTTTCCTCAAATTAATGGAGGCAAACCATTCAACCAGGGTAGCAGACACTGTGAGGAAGGCTGCAGTGGGAGGCCAGTGCACGCTCCTTGATGCAGCCAAAGTATATACAACATTTATTAGCTCAAGTACTGAGAAAAGCATTTTAATCAGTTGGTTTCCTCTTATTAAATGTTAATTAGTTCACATAAGCTTCCTGCGTAGCCAAGTATCAAGTACTTAGTGAGCTTTAGGAAAGAAGCAGGTCACACCAGGAATCTTGGAAACAACAGACATCTAGCAAAGACACTTGCCTCACTGGCTGATATTTCTGTTTGAAGGCATATGTGAGCTCCTGGAGGAGGATCCAGAAAGTCTGCCAGAAACAAACATGGAAGAAAATTTTCATTCTGGTAATAAGTCTCTGAAACACCACTTGTTGGGTCTTAAAAAAAAAAAAAAAACACCTGATGGGATTAGCTCCTGGACCAAGTACTATTGAATATAATTATATTTAGATGCATTTGCTCACACACTTTCAACTTACAGAACAGTATAATCATATCATGTCAAGTGGCTTTTTATTTAGATGTCTTTAGTAGTCGGTTTATACACTGCTTTGGTCAAACATTTATTTTAAAAAAAAAGGAACAAAAATAAAGGACTACAAGGATCAGAAAATAGCCAAGGAATTTAGAAATAAGTCCTCAGTCAAGTGATAGAGGACTAGAAGGGCGATGATGACAGCTTCCTGATACCACCAACTAGGCCCAGATACACACTGATGTTGCTCCTGTCCTGGTGAGCGAGTACGTGACTCAAAGCAGGTGCTAATGTCACAAGCATCACACTTGAGATGCTACAAACATTTGTTTCACAGAGACCCAATGACCCAGAAAGGTAAAGTGTGCACGAGTGCATGTGAGTACATGTATGCACACACACAATCAATCTTGTTCAGAGAAAAAAAAAAAAGACCCTAGACTTGAGCCTCCTTCTACAGTTTCCTTTCATGTCTAAAACCACCCCCCTGCCCTGACTTTTGTTGCCATTTCTCTATACAAAGTGGCGAAGAGATGATGCAACTACCACCTTTGACACAGGGCCATTAAGTAAATGGAACCAGGTTTTGATAACAAGGAAAAGAACTGTAAATGGTTATTTTTAAAAAAGAATGTCAACCATTAGTTGGGTGTTTATTATGGTGACAGGCACAGATACTTTATAATATTGACTCAACTAATCTTTTAAACAGCCCTATTAAATAGTTAAGTGTATTAATTCCATTCACAGAGAGAATAGAGCCCCAGAGAGACAAGTAACTTGGCTCTATGGAGGCAGACATCAACTATGGCTTCCAATGACTCCTCTTAAATATTGTAATTCTCACATTTTGGCCATGGGCTGGATATAATGCCTTATTCAAAAGAACAGAACACAGCAAAAGTGATGTGATAGCACTTCTTTTTTTAAGAGACACAGATATAGTGAGATAGAGTAATAGGCCATAGCACTGAAGCTTCCATCAATGTGATGGGATATGGCTTTGAATGTGGGTTGTGTCCATGGCAAAGCAGCACACTAGCCAAGTGAGCTTAGTTTTTCAGTCCTGGGATGTTACTTCTATAGGCAGGTTTCAAAACCCTGTGGCTTATCTTACTATTACGCTCGTTCTTCTAGCTTTATGGAAACAAGTCACAAAGTTGGACATAACGTCGAGGTAAGGAATTGAGGGCATCCTCAAGTCAACAGTCAGGAAGATTTTTTTAAAAAGAGATTCCTTAAAAAATCTATTTACTCACATATTGATAAGAGAAGAAAAGAAAGAGACAAAAAGAGAACTAGAGCATCACTCTGGCATGTGTGATACCGGGTATCTAATTCAGAATCTCAAGCTTGTAAGTCAGGCATTCTACTCACTGTATCACCTACTGGGCTACCAGGCAACAGGAATTCAAATTTTCAGCCCCACATCCACAAGGAACAACTATGAGTAAGCTTGCCAGAAGTCACAACTGAGCTTGGAAGTAAATGATCCTCAAGTTGAGTGTCAGATGAGGTCATATAACCTGAGTCAATGCCTTCAGAGAGCAGAATTAAATCATTCCTTGATTCTTTTTTTTCTTTATTGGGGGATTAAATGGTTTATACTTGACAGTAAAATACTGTAATTTGTACACGTGCAACATTTCTCAGTTATTCATATAACAGTTCTGCCCCCACTAGTTGCATCTTTGCCATCATGTTCCTGGATCTGAAACCTCCTCTCCCCTACAGTCTTTTACTTTGGTGCAATACATCAGCTCCAGTGCAAGTTCTGCGTAGTGTTTTCCCACCTGTTCCTATTTTTCAACTTCTGTCTATGAGTGAGACCATCCCATATTCATCTTTCTCTTTCTGACTTATCTCACTTAACATGATTTCTTCAAGCTCCATCCAAGATGAGGTGAAGAAGGTGAACTCACCATTTTTAATTGCTGAGTAGTACTCCATTCTGTATATATACCACAACTTTCTCAGTCAATCATCTATTGGACACCAGGTTTTGGCTATTACAAATTATGCTGCTATTAACATAGGTATACACAAATCTTTTTGGATGGTTGTATTTGATTCATTAGGGTATCTCCCCAGGAGGGGAATTGCAGGGTCATAGGGTAGGTCCATTTCTAGCCTTCTGAGAGTTCTCCAGACTTCACTCCACAGGGGTTGGACTAATTTACATTCCCATCAGCAATGCAGGAGAGTTCTTTTGTCCCCACAACCTCTCCAGCATTTGTTGCTGCTACCTTTTTTGATGTATGACATTCTCACAGGAGTGAAGTGGTATCTCATTGTTGTCGTTATTTGCATTTCTCTGACAATCAGTGACTTAGAGCTTTTTTCATGTTTGTTGGCCTTTTGGATCTCTGGTGAATATTCTAAATATATATGGACCCTAGGTCAAATTGATGGGGTAAACAGTTAATGGTATTTATATATTTTCCTCATGTTTGGGAGCTACTCTCTGCCTGAATCCAGCTTTCTGGCCCTATCCTTAACTTTAACACCATCTTCCAAGACAATATTTTTAGCCCATCTGCATCTTAGCTATCAGGCTCAGGAAAAAATTACTAATAGCATGGGCCCTTTAGAGCATCCCTAAAATAGACTTCCTAGCTTCTTCCCACAGGAAGACTCCTAATTTTATCTGCTCTATTCCTACCTTTGGTTTTCTGTTTATTAAACCGCTTGTCCTACTTTATATTTTACCCCCTTTCAGCAACCAAGTTGCATATGCTACTATGATTCCATCCTGACAGGGCAGGATGTCCTACGGCAGACAACTTCACCACTGTGTTCGGAATCTCACCTCTCCAAAACCCTACCCAACTAGAGAAAGACAGAAACAGGCTATGGATATGGGCTGACCTGCCTTATGTTCAGTGGAGAAGCAATTACAGAAGCCAGACCTTCCACCTTCTACACCCCATAAAGAATATTGGTTCATACTCCCAGAGGGATAAAGAATAGGGAAGTTTCCAATGGAGGGATGGGACATGGAACTCTGGTGGTGGGAAATGTATGTAATTATACCCCTGTTATCTTACAATCTTGTTAATCATTATTAAATCACTAATATAAATTTTAAAAGAATTATTTTGCTTTGGAGTATTTTTGATGAAGCAAAAGTAACCAACACACTTCCCCCAAACTATAAAGCTAGTAAGTGGTGGAGTCATGAGGTAAACATAAGAATCTGACTCCTGAATCTATGGTCATTTAAAAAAATATTTATTTACTCCCTTTTGTTGCCCTTATTTTATTGTTGTAGTTATTATTGTTGTTGTCATTGAAGTCATTGTTGTTAGATAGGACAGACAGAAATGGAGAGAGGAGAGGAAGACAGAGACGGGGAGAGAAAGACAGACACCTGCAGACCTGCTTTACCGCTTGTGAAGCAATTTCCCTGCAGGTGGGGAGCTGGGGGCTTGCACACCACGTGTGCTTAACCCGCTGTGCTACCATCCAACTCCCCCCTGAATCTATGCTCTTAACTTTTGATGCCAAAAGGGATACCATCATCCACATTATCAACATCACTGTCCTCAGCCCTGTCAACACCATTATCACCATCAAAATCATCACTACTACTATTACCTGTCATGAACTGTGCTGCATGTTTTATGGAATAATTTTATGGAATCCTCAAAATGACCATGTGACCCCAACTCTATTTAAAAATAAAAGAACTTGACCCAACTGAGTTCAAAACCCATGCATCTCCCACTACAACTCTATAATAATAATAATGTTATTATTATTTATTATAATATAATATATATAATAATATAATAATAATAGTATAATATATAATAAGTCTTGGCTAACACAAGGCTCACACAGAAAATTCAGAACTTGACCCAACTGAGTTCAAAACCCATACATTTCCCACTAAACCTTATATTTCTTTGTATCCAAAGTGTTATATTTAATGATGCTGGAGAAATAATTATAAAAATATTGGAAAGAATGATAACTTTTATAGTAAATTGTTGATGACAAAGTCCATTTTTATAGGTTTTTTTTTCTAACTATATGATAGTTAACAAACCCATGGGATATGGAAGTTCCATGGAGAACCAGAAACCAAAAATTTGTTTTATTACAAGACACATACATAACATTTCTTATTAGCAAATATAACAAAGCATGAATTGGAATAACAACAACTATATGACACTACATATCTTCCAAGAATAAAGTCATAACATTTCTAAGTCTAATATAATAATCTGCTTTATAGAGAAAACTATAAATAATTCCCTTTTGTACATTAGACAAGAAAGCTCACACTCCTTGGTATGATATTGAAGTATAACCATCTTAGAACAACTTAGCTTTTGGTTTAATTACACTCTATAGTCACTATTCATGAAACTCAAGTCTTCATATCAGGGTCTAGATTTTTTTTTCTTCTTCCTTGAGCACATTACTTAGCAAAATAACTCCCATTCTTTTGTCATTTTTAGTGAGCAGAAAGGGCTAGAAAGGGAAGGGGGTAGAAGGGAAGAAGAAAGGAAAGGGAGATAGAGAGAAGAGGGGATTGTTTTACTCTTCACTATAAAGAAGAGTATTCTACAATACTCTAATCCAAATACAATTTGGTATATAACAGAGTTGCCTCTGCTAGATAAATGGAAAGAAAATAAGAGCATGGGGGTATAGCAAGTCTGGTCATAACCTTACACTCTCTGCTCAAAATTTTCTACATCTTGTTCATATGGTCCTAAAATCACTTCCAATTTTGCCACCATGGCTTTTGAGTTTCTGGATCAAATTAAACAAATTACCACATGTATTTTTATCCCAGCGAGCGGTTCTGCAAGCTGGTACACTTTTACTGGAGGAAACAATGGGTAAATTAACTTGAACAAATTAGATGGCCCTAATTACATTGTTTAGGACATTTTCAGGACTAGCTAGAAAGACACAAAATACACACAAAGGATGAACTAGTAAGCATAACTGTAAATGGCTCTTGAGTTTGCACTGTAAACATAAACTAATGACTAATGGCATGGTCCTATTCACTATCATTTCACTCAACATCAGTTTGGGGATTGCTTCTATTTCTGTGTTGAGTCTCTGACCTGTCCTTGGCCAGCTGGCAACACTATTCTCATCTTGACAGAGTCCTTCAGGCTTCAGCTGTCGGCCATCATCTTCTAAGCTCACACCCTCTTGTACCCAACTGTATTAGAGAGCAGAGAGAGGGGGAAAAAAAAAAAACCTCAAAGATATTTATTTGGCTCAGCCTGAAGAAAGATTGTCCCAAAGAGGAAGCAGTGGGACTGTTGCCCATAATTCTAAGGCTGAGTCCTGGGAAAGCTGGTCTGAAATCTGCCATTCTCTCATCTCATAAGTATAAAATCAGACAGAAAGGGTTCAACCAGTTTTGGCACTTTTCAATATCTTATTACATTTCTTTTCATTTTCTTTACAAACTGTCCCACAAAAGATTATTTTAAACAGTGCCCATACATTGTTGGTAGGTACGCAAACTGATGCAGCCCCCCATGGAAAATCATATGGAGAATCTTTTATTTGTTTATTTATTTATTCCCTTTTGCTGCCCTTGTTGTTTTATTGTTGTAGTTATTACTGTTGTTGTTACTGATGTCATTGTTGTTGGATAGGACAGAGAGAAATGGAGAGAGGAGGGGAAGACAGAGAAGGGGAGAGAAAGACAACTGCAGATCTGCTTCACTACTTGTGAAGCGACTCCCCTGCAGGTGGGGAGCCAGGGGCTCGAACCAGGATTCTTACCCTGGCCCTTGCGCTTTGCACCACCTGCACTTAACCTGTTGCACTACCAGAATCCCATGGAGAATCCTTAAACAAAAATGGAAAATACCTCATGATCCAGCATTACTATTCTTAGGAATTAAGTATAATCAGTATGATATCCCACTGGCCCCAGTGATACCACTCTTAGGTATGTATTCAAAGGACATGAAAATACTAGCTTGAAGGGCATACACACTCCTATATTCATAGCTGATTGATTCACAATCGCTAAGGAATGGGGGGGGCGGGTGGTTACATCTGGTTGTGTACACATGTTACAATACTCAAGAACCTGGGTTCAAATCCCCAGCCCCCACCTGCAGGGGGGCAAGCTTTATGAGTGGTGAAGCAGCGCTGCAGGTGTCTCTCTTCCTCTCTATTATCTACTTCCTTGTCATTTTCTAGCTGTCTCTATCCAATAAATAAATAAAGATAATACAAAAACAATTAAAAAGAAGTTACGATAGCTAAGGAGTGGAAGCAATCTAAATGTCCATCAACAGACAACTAGATAAAGAAGTTCTGTGATATACATATATGCTCAGCATACTACTACTCGGCAATTAAAAGAGATAATATTGTATTCTTCAAGACAAAATGGATGCAACTGAATATGATTATGCTTCGTGAATTCAGTAAGGAGGTAAAAGACAACTACCAGATGGTTTTGCTCATATGTGGAATCTAGACAACTGAAACACATGACCTTGAAAAAATAGAGTGGTCACACTTTAAGACTTGGTGAGAACTTTGGAGGCTGGAGGTGACAGGGGTGGGGGGAGTCACCACAGCACTTTGCTGGCAGGTGTAGTATGACACTATATTCCTGCAATGTTATAATCTTATAAACCACTATTAAATCACTAAGAAAAATTAAAAAATAAAATAAGTGAAACAATATAGCTAAAGTTGTGGAATGTTAAAAGTACACAAATACTTTTGTCATTTCCTGTTTCTAGATTTCTCTCAAAATCATTGGGCTTTCAAATCCCTAAATCTGTGTCTCCTCCAGAGCACCCCTGCTCATTCCCTGCAAGGCACCTTGCATGGCTTTTAGACACACAAATTAGTGGCATCTTTTAAAGCTTATTTGGATGGCAGACTTTACAAAATAGACTCTGCCCTTCGACCCAGGGATGCCCTGGGGACTGCTGAGGTGTGCTGAACTGTTTGCCCCTTCTCTAAATGACCCCAGACTTATGTCTGTTTTCTATTATTTTCTGTCTCCTCACAGCTGCAATTTCTTGTATCCACTTCATCTCCCACAAATTCTGACCTACAAAATGTATCTCCTAAAAATCTATTTTTGTTTTTGGAAATCAGAAATAGCTAGGATCCCAGCCATCACCAATCACTTTCTCACCCAAGAGTTTAAAGTTCAAACTCAACAAGTTTTTTAAATAAGTATTCCAAGGGATGGAAGACATAAAGTTGTAGAAAATGTACAAGGTACTCTAGGAACAAAAACCAAAATTAATATTTATAACAGTAGTTCCAGCCTATACTGTGCATTTTTTTTATTATTATTTTAAAATTTGACTTCTCATCTATGTGAAGTCCTGGAAACAGTCAGATTCACAGGAGGTAGTTTTTCCTGTCATCACATCTGTCTGATGTTATCGAATTTCCTTTTCCTAATGATTCATGAGAGTTGAGTTAAATATTAAGTATCAGTGTTAAAATAAAGCAACATGCATGTTTGCTTTTTTCTTTAATTAAGGAAAATTTGGTTGACCTTTGCACCCTAAGCTTGTGCTTGCAAAAGAGCAACATTTCATTTGAACATTGCCTCTGCTGAAACCCTCCATGCTATCTCACATATAGACAAAGAATGGCAACTGGGTCCCTGCAGGGCAGTATACCCAAAGGAATCTATGGTCAAAATGGTGGAAACTTCTTAGTCATTATGATGGTGGAGGTTGCTTTTGACTCTGTAGGTGCAACAACAGCGTCTTGGGCATGAGGAAAGGCTACTTGGAAAATTTGAGTTGGAAGGCAATTTAATTCAGTGTTAAGATCTGAGCTGCACACAGAATGATCTAGAGAGATTTTGAAAGTAAGGAACTTCAGGATTGTATTGTATTCAATTTCTATTTTTTTAATATTTATTTATTCTCTTTTGTTGCCCTTGTTGTTTTATTGTTGTAGTTATTATTGTTGTCTTTGTTGTCATCGATGTTGGATAGAACAGAGAGAAATGGAGAGAGGAGGGGAAGACAGAGAGGAGGAGAGAAAGATGGACACCTGCAGACCTGCTTCACCGCCTGTGAAGCAACTCCCCTGCAGGTGGGGTGTATTCAATTTCTAAGAAATGAAACCTAGAGAAATTGTATCCTTAACATCTCTTCCCAGTCCCCTTCCATCTTCCACTCTAATAATGCAAAATAACAACACAACCTGGGAATCACTAACGTGGGGACTATCAGTTCAACCTCCTTCCAGACCCAGAAATCTTCTTTTCAATATTCCTAAGAAATGAACCTTTACTTTCTTTCTTTCTTTTTTTTTATTAAATTTTTTATTTAAGAAAGGATTAGTGAACAAAAGCATAAGGTAGGAGGGGTACAACTCCACACAATTCCCACCACCCAATCCCCATAACCCACCCCCTCCCATGGTAGCTTTCCCATTCTCTATCCCTCTGGGAGCATGGACCCAGGGTCGTTGAGGGTTGCAGAAGGTAGAAGGTCTGGCTTCTGTAATTGCTTCCCCGCTGAACATGGGCGTTGACTGGTCGGTCCATACCCCCAGTCTGCCTCTCTCTTTCCCTAGTAGGGTGTGTCTCTGGGGAAGCTGAGCTCCAGGACATATTGGTGGGGTCTTCAATCCAGGGAAGCCTAGCCAGCATCCTGGTGGCATCTGGAACCTGGTGATTGAAAAGAGAGTTAACATATGAAGCCAAACAATTTGTTGAGCAATCATGGATCCCAAGCTTGGAATAGTGGAGAAGAAGTGTTAGGGAGGTACTCACTGCAAACTCTAGTGTACTTCTGCTTTCAGGTATATATTTTGCAGTAGTTTATGGATACGTGTGCACATAAGCTCTCTCTCACAGAAACTGGTGTATATCTAGGTTATGGGACTTTGTTAGAAAGTGAACTACCTGAGATGAAATTAGAGTGTACTATTAAAGGAAAGGTCTCACCCGAGTAATGAAGCTGAAGGGTTGTCATTCCACACGTGAAGTCTCTGGATACAGTCTGAGGTGAAGCATGTTGAGGTGGCAATCGTTGCGTTGGTTAGGTTGTGATCGGCGGATGCAATATTATTTGGTTTGGATTGGGAGATGCATACAGGAAAGTGGGCCCTATCCAAGGGTTCCAGGACTGGGGGAAGTAGAAGCTCTATAGTGAAGATGTGAGGTTCCTGCTGTCTTAGGGTTCAAAAAGACAATCAATAGTTAATATTATCATCACATTATTTGTTAATTGGGTTAACTTTGAAAAGTCCCTTTGTTATGGTTTGCTGATCTTCACATGCCAGACATCAGACAAGAAACTAATCACCAAAATATATAAAGAGCTCAGCAAACTTAGCCGCAAAAAAGCAAATGACCCCATCCAAAAATGGGCAGAGGAAATGAACAAAACATTCATCACAGAGGAGATCCAAAAGGCTAACAAACATATGAAAAACTGCTCTAGGTCACTGATTGTCAGAGAAATGCAAATTAAGACAACACTAAGATACCACCTCACTCCTGTAAGAATGGCATACATCAAAAAGGACAGCAGCAACAAATGCTGGAGAGGATGTGGGGACAGAGGAACCCTTTTACATTGCTGGTGGGAATGTAAATTGGTCCAGCCTCTGTGGAGAGCAGTCTGGAAAACTCTCAGAAGGCTAGACATGGACCTTCCATATGACCCAATAATTCCTCTCCTGGGGTTATACCCCAAGGACTCCATAACACCCAACCAAAAAGAGGTGTGTACTCCTATGTTCATAGCAGCACAATTCATAATAGCTAAAACCTGGAAACAACCCAGGTGCCTAACACCAGATGAGTGGCTGAGAAAGCTGTGGTATATATACACAATGGAATACTATGCAGCTATCAAGAACAATGAACCCACCTTCTCTGACCCATCTTGGACAGAGCTAGAAGGAATTATGTTAAGTGAGCTAAGTCAGAAAGATAAAGATGAGTATGGGATGATCCCACTCATCAACAGAAGTTGAGTAAGAAGATCTGAAAGGGAAACTAAAAGCAGGACCTGACCAAATTGTAAGTAGGGCACCAAAGTAAAAACCCAGTGGTAAGGGGTAGACATGTAGCTTCCTGGGCCAGTGGGGGGTGGGAGTGGGCGGGAGGGATGGGTCACAGTCCTTTGGTGGTGGGAATGGTGTTTATGTACACTCCTAGCAAAATGTAGACATATAAATCAGTAGTTAATTAATATGAGAGGGGGAAATCAATTGTATGTCTCAAAGTTTCTCAAAAGACAAACTGAATCTTTTTAATATATAGGCTATGTATTTGATATGCGGACTCTCTCAAAAGCCTAGACCAAGTAGATTAGAAGCTTCCAATAGCACAGCTATATACAAGATACTGGGTACTGTACAACGAACCTTTACTTTCTTTGTGAATACTCTCATAACTAAGGAACTCACTGTCTCAAAAAGGCACCTATACCATTATAGGTCAGATGACACCATGAGAAATGGCTTCCTTTACAAAAAAAAAAAAATCAAAATCTACCTCCTCTCATTTCCTTTGCATAGTCCCGAGTCTTTCATCTGGATTGATACACCACCACCACCACACTTAGCTCTACATGCTTTACTTCACTTAATGTTTCACTACAACCTTGGGGGTTGTCAGACACTGATTTTTAAATTTCTTCCCAAATTCTCAAGTCATTTTCCTTGGTTTGGTAATGAAATACCATCACTAATAGTAATATAATAATATTAGTCATAATAGTGCTACTTCATTGAGGAACTGTGTGTGTCAGACACTGTGACACATGCTTTGCACACATTACCCCATTTAATATTACAACCACCAGATAACATACCAGATAATGTAACTATTATGTTGTTCATCTCATAGAGGAGAAAACTGATACATAAATAGATTGTGGCAGAGACTGCTTGCCTAACTCTTCCCCAATGCTTTTGCTTTTCCCTTCTTACTCACATGAAACCTTTTTCCCCATCATGACAACAAAAGTGTCTTCAGATATTGCCAAATGTCCCCTAGAAAGCAACACTGTCCCTTTGTGCCTCTACTGAGAATATGGGAATAGACAGAAATCACCTTTGCTGTTTCCTCTAAATATAGGATACTATTTTTGGCAATCATTTTGTGTCAAGGATTTATCAACTACATTCCTTAGGCAAACAAGACTTCTATAAATTCCCGAGAGTGGCAACCTATTCTCTTTGTCCCCATGTAAGCTTTAGGAATATACTTTGTTCACTTAACTTTTCTTGCTGGTGAGTCCTTACAAGCAATCCCTCATGAACCTTGAAGCATTGTGACTGCTCTTTCCCTAAGCTCTCTCTAGGTAATGCTAGTCCAAAAGTAAAAAAAATATATATGTATTTCTGCCACTAAGTAATGTATTTCTGCCACTTCTGCAGGCACCTCCACCTAAGAGCAAGAACCAGTCCAGAGTTGTTTTTTATAGTTGCTGTTGACAAAATTACTAGATGTCACCTCAAGGACATATTGATGAAATAAACCCAATTGCAAGAAAGACTAAAGCAGAAACAAACCAATGGGACTACATCAAATTGAAAAGCTTCTGCACATCCAAAGAAACTATTAAACAAAGAGACCCCTCACAGAATGGGAGAAGATCTTCACATACCATACATCAGACAAGAAACTAATCACCAAAATATATAAAGAGCTCAGCAAACTTAGCACCAAAAAAGCAAATGACCCCATCCATAAATGGGCAGAAGATATGAACAAATCTCAGAGGAGATCCAAAGGGCTAACAAACATATGAAAAACTGTTCCAGGTCACTGATTGTCAGAGAAATGCAAATTAAGACAACATTGAGATACCACCTCACTCCTTTAAGAATGGCATACATCCAAAAGGACAGCAGCAACAAATGCTGGAGAGGCTGTGGGGACAGAGAAACCCTTTTGCACTGCTGGTGGGAATGTAAATTGGTACAGCCTCTGTGGAAAACAGTCTGGAAAACTCTCACAAGGCTAGACATGGACCTTCCATATGATCCAGTAATTCCTCTCCTGGGGTTATACCCCAAAGACTCCATAACACCCAACCAAAAAAGGTGTGTACTCCTATGTTCATAGCAGCACAATTCATAATAGCTAAAACCTGGAAGCAACCCAGGTGCCCAACAACAGATGAGTGGCTGAGAAAGCTGTGGTATATATACACAATGGAATACTATACAGCTATCAAGAACAATGAACCCACCTTCTCTGACCCATCTTGGACAGAGATAGAAGGAATTATGTTAAGTGAACTAAGTCAGAAAGATAAAGATGAGTATGAGATGATCCCACTCATCAACAGAAGTTAAGAGAGATCTGAAAGGGAAACTAAAAACAGGATCTGACTAAACTGAAAGTAGGGCACCAAAGTAAAAACCCTGTGGTGAGGGGGAGTGTGGACACCTGGCTTCCTGGGCCGGTTGGGGGTGGGGGTGGGTAGATGGGATGGGAAACAGTCTTTTGGTGGTGGGAATGGTGTTTATGTACACTCCTAGTAAAGTGTAGTCATATAAATCACTAGTTAATTAATATGAGAGGGGGAAAATTAATTGTATGTCTCGAAGTTTTTAAAACACAGACTGAGTCTTCTTAATATATAGGCTGTGTATTTGATATGCGGACTCTCTCAAAAGCCTAGACCAAGTAGATCAGAAGCAACCAGTGGCACAGCTACTTACAAGATACTGGGTACTATACAGCAAACCCTAACAAAAGGACTTTTCAAAGTTAACCCAATTAGCAAATAATGTGATGATAACATTAACTATTGATTGTCTTTTTGAACCCTAAGATAGCAGGAACCTCACATCTCCACTATAGAGGCTATATTTCCCCCAGTCCTGGAACCTTAGGATACGGCCCACTTTCCCGCATGCCTCTCTCAATCCATATCAAATAATATTGCATCTGCCGATTGCAACCTGATCAATGCAACGATTGCCACTTCAGCATGCTTCAGCTCAGACTGTGTCCAGAGACTTCAGGTGTGGAATGACAACCCTCCAGCTTCATTACTCGGGTGAGACCTTTCCTTTCATAGTATTCTCTAATTCTATCCCAGGTGGATCACTTTCTAACAAAGTCCCAAAACCTAGATATACACCAGGTTCTGTGAAAGAGAGCATATGTTCACACGTATCCATAAACTAGTGCAAAATATATACCTGAAAGCAGAAGTACACTAGAGTTTGCAGTGAGTACCCCCCCCCCCCAACACTTCCTCTCCACTATTCCAAGCTTTGGGTCCATGATTGCTCAACAATTTGTTTGGCTTTGTATGTTAACTCTCTTTTCAGCCACCAGGTTCCAGATGCCATCAGGATGCCGGCCATGCTTCCCTGAACTGAAGACCCCACCAATGTGCCCTGGAGCTCTGCTTCCCCAGAGAACCACCCTACTAGGGAAAGAGAGAGGCAGTCTGGGAATATGGACCCACCAGTCAACGCCTATGTTCAGCGGGGAAGCAATTATAGAAGCCAGACCTTCTACCTTCTGCAACCCACAATGACCCTGGGTCCATGCTCCCAGAGGGATAGAGAATGGGAAAGCCAACAGGGGAGGGGATGGGATATGGAGATTGGGTGGTGGGAATTGTGTGGAGTTATATCCTCCCACCCTATGGTTTTGTTAATTTACCCTTTCTTAAATAAAAAATAAATTTAAAAAAATTACTAGATGTCTAATGGATACAAAGAAGGAAATATGATCAAGAGATACTCATGAAAAAAAAAAACAACCCTCTCACCAGGCATAGATGAAAATGTGTTCATGTTGTGTGGTTTAAGAGGATAAGATGCAAGCCTTTTATTTACTTCCTTTAAAGCTAGGTGGTTACAGAAGAAAAGTAATTCCAGTGCTCATTCAAATGACTTGAAAATAAGCTAGAATCTATTTTTTCAGTCTTGTACATAATAATTACTATTTTGAAATGTATGACATTTCTGTTTTCCACAATGCACTCTTTTCTCCCTTCAGCTGGGCCCTGGAGTCCAGTCACCTGACCCAGGAATAAGCCTGAGGCACATATCAACCCCAGTCTTCATTTGGCAAGTCCAACATTCTTTCCGGGCATACACAGTGCCATAATCTGCATAGCATCATGCTATAAACTCCACAAAGTGAGAATCACTGTGTATGTACCTGAGTGTGTGTGTGTGTGTGTGTGTGTGTGTACCTGTGCACACTTAAATCCTGACTTTCCTTAAAGTTGGAGTTTATGTCTCCTTGGCTATTTTATTTTTATTTCTAGGCTATCTGTTGTAGACAAAGAGGGATCATTTCCTTTCCCTGACTCTCTTTCAAATCAGGTGCAGTTTGGAAGAAAAGTAACGATTTTTTAAGTCCATTTCCTTTCCAATAACAAAGACAAATATAGAAAGGTGTCCTGCTGGTTCATGTAGAATTATTTTAAGGCTGTTAAGATGGTCTATCTAACTTTAATCGCGTGCAGACAAGAGCTTGCTGATCTGTGCATTATGAAATTTCATTGCTCCTATACAAACTCACTGCCTGGAAACAAGGCAGGCTGACACATGGACAGCCGTGATGTCTGACAAATGGATTAATAATGAATGAGCCCATCTTGTATAATCAGGAAGGGGAGAAATGCTACAAATTAGAAGTAAGCATGTTCTTCATTATAGGGGCAGCAGGATGCTGCTTAAGGTACCGGTGATGCTCAAACAAGCAATAGGCATGGGACCCTCTCTGCCTCTGCTGTTTCTTCCTTTCCTCTTGAGAGGGTCTTTCTCCAGGGATTTACAAAAAATAAAAAATTCTCCAAATTCAAACTTGGGAGGTACATTTGCACCTCATGAGGGTGACAGCTTATTATTTATCTAGAGTGTACAGATACTGTAAATGGGTTACATTTCCATCTTAAATTAAGTGAAAGTTCTCATATTTTCCATATAAATTAGATCAAAATTATGCCAAGGTAGTATTTTTGCAGATTTATGCTATTCCCAAGAGATGCTTATCATGTATTTTCCATGAAAATGAACTGCCCATCTTGGAATTAGAGGAAACATTTCTAGTGTTTTCTCTGGTTGAAATTTGTTTTGTTGTAGAACATTCTATCATGGTCTATTCCTGGTATTAGTGGACAGAGAGGGAGGGAGAGAGGGAAGGAGGGAGGGAGAGAGGGAAGGGGAGGGAGGGAGGGAGAGAAAGAGTGAGAGAGAGAGAGAGAGAGAGAGAGAGAGAGAGAGCATACCAATACCTGAATAGGTATAGGCACAGATAAAAATGAAAGGTCTGGAGGAGGAGACTAGGGAAAACTACTTCATAGGATCTCATTACCCAAGCCAAAAAAAAGCCTATTTCTACAAGCAAATGACAAGCAGCATCTACATGTAGACAACACATATACATCTCAAAATACCACTGATTCAACAATGGCCCTTAGGCCCACAGTTCAGATCTTGGGGGAGAGGGAGAAGAATTCCACTAGCTTTTGACTAACCCATTTCTTGTCCTGGTTCCCATAAGCATCTTTGGTTCTCCTGTGCCTTGAGGATCTCTTGTGTTAAGGTGACAGTTGGTAGGGTCAATCTAGTTATAAGTCTGAAGGTCTTCAAACTGGTGGAGAGAGGATATGGAAAATAAATTACATCCTGATTACTTTCTGGGGAAAGCCTGTACTGGGTGAGAAGGACCAGTTGACTTAGCCAAGTGGGATCTTCCCAGGTCACCATCATTGTTCTGAAAATACATTAACTACACAACCAAATGGTTCAGACATCACAAAATAGCTCTTCTGTGTCCACCTACTGGTTTCTAGCAAGGATAAGAGTTATTAGTTTGTTTGTGGCTGGGGCTCTGTAAAAGCTTGGTCAACACCAAGACAGCATCTACAGTGGCTGGGTAGATGATGGATCAGAAGGCCGGAATGTAAGATTTTAGGAAAGAAACAGCAGTTCATGTGAGTGACAGCAGGGAACTTTTGCAAAGATCAGAAGCGGCAGCTATAGAGTTGGTAGTTAGACCTTGGTTAATATATGTATTCCAGAGATAAAGCAGATCTTTCGTGGAATTACCAGTCACAATGACCCACATTTGCTTAACTGCCGACTCTGCCCACTCCATGTGCATAACTCTTAGAAATTGTTATCACTGTGCTGTGCTTTCAGAAATGTCTTGTGGCAGAGAATAATGCAAAACATGTGTGTTCTAATCCTTAGAATCTGTGAATAGATTATAGTACATGATAAGAAGGAAATAAAACTCATTTGACTTTGGTGTAGGGAGGTGACCCTGGATTATCCAGCTGGACCCATTACAATCACATGAGTTCTAAGTGAAAATGGGAGGCAGAAGAGAGACTCAAAGATGTGTCATCATGAAAAAGACTTGGCTAACCATGGCTGACTTTGAAGATGGAGGGAGGCCATGAATCAAGTCATAGGAGCTGGAAGAGAAGATCAACTCACCCTCTAGAACCTCCAAAGAACACAGGCCTGGGTTAAAGCCTTTGACTTTACCCAGAGGATCCATGTCAGCCTTCTGACCTCTGAAAGTCCAAATTAATGAATTTGTGTGGTTTGAAGCCATTTAGTTTGAAACAATTTGTTACAGTAGCAGTAGGAAACAAATACAGTATCCAGAGAAAATGATCTTTGACTTATCCTTAAATGAGTTTGGAACTTGTACTAAAAGAAAACACACAGGGGACTAGCCAGATCACAGCCCTCAGATGGGCTGGAGATCAGGTAAAGAGGAAGAAACACATGGTGTTTGTCACTGGCTGCAGTCCCAATACTCTGTAACTTCCACAGCCCCTTCCCAGAGGGAACAAGGAACTCATGATGGCTATAGAGTATTAAACTCACTGTTTTTAGTGAAAGCACCATAAAGCAACAGACATAGTGAAGGGCTGCTTTGGAGTCTGTGCAGCACAGGACAGCCCCAGACCTTCCTGCAGTGTGCTCAACCCTGGAGAAACTGCACAGGCCATGGTGCCTTGGAAATGCTTCAGTTGAGCCAGTGATCACACAGGTGCCCAGCCTTTGTGGGGGTGGGGGCAGCTCTGTGTGGCAGAGCCCAGAAGAAACATTCATGTGCATGGTACATACTACAGAAGGCTTTGCAAGGGACACTGTACCCTGTGCACTGTACCCTAAAGAGGCAGCAATGTCCAGCAGATAGAAGTCCCATGATATTGGCTGTGGCTATTCATACCAGAAATCACACAAAAGAACTTTTTGAGTGATCCAGGAGGTGACACAGTGGATAAGGCACTGGACTCTCAAGCAAGAGATCCAGTAGTGCCCTGCTCTGGTTCTCTCTTCCTCTACTGTGTTAGTGAATTGAGGGAGGGAGGGAAGGAAGCAAAAAGAAAGGAAGGAAAAAAGGAAGGAAGAGAGGGAGGGGGGGTTATGAATGGCCGACGGTCATGCACACACAGGGGAGAGAAAATATTCTCCACATGACTCTACTGCTCCTGGGTTTCTTGAGTTATCCTATAGCATGCAGAGTGATATAAATAACAGGAAGAAAAGGAAGAATTCATTGATAAGATCAGGATAAAGCAATACTTTTCCAAGAACTTTGTATCTGGAACATCTACAGTTTTTCTCTGTGGGATCTAAACCAGATTTAAGCCTAAGGCAAGGGAGCTGGGAGGCAAATATTCCACATTGCTTTGTTACCAACTGTTAGCGGAGAATTTTTCATCAATGATGGTGCCTCCACTGATGTGGTATCAGCCCAACAAAAACTCATATTGGCAAATAAAAGGCATAACATTCTGCTTAGAACCTACATCCTGGAAAAAGTCAGATGTTGAACATCAAAAGAGGATGTGTTCTTGTTTTTTGCTGAGGAGCAGTTTCCAATAAAAAGGGATGAAAACATGCTCCTTAGAAGAATATAGCCAGACCTCCTTTTACTGTGCTGCACTTTGTTGCACTCTGCAGATACCCACTGCTTCACAAATTGCAAGTTTGTGGCAACCCGTGAAAAGTGAGTCAATCAGAACCATTCTTTCAGGAGCACATGCTCACCTCCTGAATCAGGGTTGTATTTGATTAAGATATGTACCTTGCTTTTTAAAGAATAATGCTATTCCATGTTCCACAGTCTATAGCATAGTGCAAACATGGGAAATTTAAAAAAAAATCCCATGAGTTAACTCAACTGCAATTTTTGCTTTATTGCCATGGTCTGGATCTGAACCCACAATGTTTGCAAGTGTAGCCCAAGCGCCCTCTTGTTTTACAAACTCCACACTCTGGCACACACAGAGGGAAGGGGGTTCACCAATCTGCATAGGGAAGAGACTCACACCCGCCCCTCCCAGAGTTGCAGGGTCCACATGCTTCTGTCATCAGCTACCAAGAGTTTTATCTTCTTCAAAGTATTTTCTTGGTTGATTGTGCCTATGTTGCCAATGATGGTTCTTCTAGGCCCACACTTGAAAACTGATTCTCCCTTTTATCAGAAGCTTCTCTAGATTCATTCCTCAATATTTCCTGCCCTCTCTGCTTTTGTTTGCTATCTGTGTTAAGGAAAACTCTTGCTACTCTCTTAGATGAGGGAAGGAATGCCTCTCATTTGACAAGATGGACAGGAAAAACAGTGACTGGTTGCATTTAATCATGGGCCACACAGACCTCAAACATAAAATGAAGCTAAAATGTCCCCTTTTGGTTCATTTAAAGTCAAATTCAGTTACCGGTTTGGGGCAGCTGCAAGCCACCACCCAGCAACATGACTCTTCTCCATAAGCGCATTCACCTGCCTGAACCTCAATGTAAGTCATTACTTAGAGCTGATTTTCTCAATGCTTGGGGGCAAATCTAGTAGCTCCTTCCCTTCAGTTTCACAGTTGCTAATGACATATAACAGGACAAGCAAAGATTACAGGGGAGTCTGAAGACTAGAACTCAAGCCTAGTATCCTCCAGGAGAAAGTTTAATCTTTCAGAACCTCAAGCTCTATTCCTGTAAATGAGATAAATCACTGCCTGTCTTACCATTCTCACAAGATTAATGCAAGTCACAAAGAAAGAAAAATTATAGGGACTGGGAGACAGCTCTCCTGGCAGAGTACAGTTCCTACTAGTGTGGATCTAGGTTCAAGTCAGGGGAAGCTTTGCAAGCAGTGGAGCAGTGTTCTGATGTCTCTCCTTATCTCTGTCTCTCTTCATTTCTCATCATTTATTAAAAAAAAAAAAAGTCTGCCAGGAGCAGATGAATCCTGCAAGCACAGAACCTGAGTGATAACTCTGGTAGGAAATAAAAAGAAGAGGTAAGAAATATTGTGTGAATGCAACCTGTCATACAGCACTGAGTAGTTGTTGCTGTTGTTATTGTCTAGGTGCCATGAGGGATACAGATCTATACAACCCATGGACCAGACCCTCAAGGAGCAGTGTGAACACTTGCCATAAAATAGGTCTAAATGTGGTCACTTCTGTGGGCACAAAAGACTTAGAAATCAGACAGGTGGGATGGCCTCTTAGGCAGGGCACATGATGATGGCAGCATTCCAAAGGGGTGGGAGAAACCTGGCCATGGAAGTTCAAGTCCTCCTGAAGATGGTCTCACACCTTATAACTGGAGAAGCCTGTGAAATGTGAGCTGCAGGTTCTCCTGCCCCAGCTGCAGGGCTAGAGTTTAAACTGAGAGGGAGATTTAAAAGAACCTTTAATTTTGTCACAGCCTGGTAGCTCCTTCCTACTGTAAAACTCTTCCCCATGCTGATTTCCCCCCACAAAGCGGATATGTAGTTATGGGATTTGTTTCTCTGTTAATTAGAGGATGAGTCTTCTTAACTAACATCCCATTGGATTTCTGTGCTTTTTTCTACTCTCATAAGGTTCAAGCTGAGGAAAGTTTACACTTTTAGGAAAGCCCAAGGTGAATTGTAAATATTCCAGAAGCCTTTATCTATTATCTTCTCTGCAGCTTCTGAACAATACCTGCCAGTTAATTTCCCTGGCCTCCATGTGTACCCAGGTGCTGCCATCCTCACAGCCAGATGTGATTCTGTGGCTATACCACCCAGAGCAGCTGTGCTTTCTTGCGCTCTGATCTCAGCATGTGCACCTGTACAAGACCTGTGCTACCTTCTTCCCAGTGGAGTAATGTGGTCCTGCACCCTGGCCCTCTTTGTACGTCATCACAAGGAAATCTATAGTCCAGTGATAGTTTGCTCAGGGTACTTAGTATGCATGTCAGTGGCAGAGCACAAGCTTTGTATGTGTGAAGGAAACTGTGTTCAACCCTCAGCAACCCCTTCCTCCAAAATAGTATAAAATCTTAAAAAGGAGGGGCCAGGCAAGGGGCATACCTAGTTAAGCACACACATTACAGTGCTTTAAGAAACCGGGTTTAAGCCCCTGGTCCCCACCTGCAGGGGAGAAGCTTCACAAGTGGTGAAGCAGTGCTGCAGGTGTTTCTCTGTCTTTCCCTCCCTCTTCCATTTCAATTTCTCTCTGTCTCTATTCAATATTAAATATAGAAAAAAATTCAAGTCTTGTGCTCTAATATTAAACTATCTCCTCAGCCCAAATCAACAAAATTTGATCAAAATATTTTTTAAAAAATCTTAAAAAGGTGTTATATTTGTATACTTCAAAGACTTCTTGACATGACCCTTCCAGAATGGTAATTATTTCCTTTTTCCACTGCCTGTTATTTACAATCCCTCAAGTATTTTATCTGATTCTCTACTTCTCTCCCACTTTAATATCTAATGTAAACAAAGCAGTTATAAACAGTAGTCCAATGATTTTCTATTCTGCTCTTCTATAAAGGTATGGTGACTTACACTAAACACTAACTAAAGATCATAATGATTTCATCAGCAGTTTAAAGTTTTAATCACATCTTTTATTAAATAGCAAGACATTGTGTGATTTATATAGCCAAAAGATAATTTCCTCAGGCTTTAAAACAATTATAATGTTTAAATATATGGGATTAGTCAAATAAAATACTTAATGTAGTATTATGTATAAGAATTTATAAAATCACATTTTAAATTTTAGGAGGTAGACTGAACATTTATGAAATTCTTATTAAAAGAAATTCTTCCACAGCTTATAATTCTTACTTCCATGGAAACTCATGTCGTATATTTTAATACACACACACACACACACACACACACACACACACACACACAGCAAGCTGATCATAGAATATTAAAATGTCACAATTAGAAAACTGTCATATATATATGCTCAAGATTTTATCCCAGCTGCCACATATGAGGGGTGTAATATCAATTCAGATGCTTAATACCCTCCATACCTTACCCTCCTACCCTTGCCCCAATGAGTCAATTCAATGAGGGAAAAAATGTTTAAACATCAAAACAGTTATTTGGTATTAAATAAAAGATTTTTTATCAATGCTCACTTGATAATATCAATTAACATCAATTGCCATTCTTGTCACTTAAAATGAAGATAAGATAATTAAACAACTAAATGAAAAAAAACTTATATAACTTAACTGACAAGATCTTTCTAAAATATTTGAATGTTCTTTGAGGTAAGATGTGTCAGTATATGAGCCCATGTTTTCCATGGTGTATGAGGGAAGTAATGGTTAAGAGTATGAAATGATGCCAATAATGACATGTACCTTAACCAATCTAGGGCAAAGAGTGAAGGAGAAAGGAAGGAAGTATTCTAGCTGCAACTACTTCCTGCCTACCACTTCAGAAACATGTTAGTGGAGATACCTTATCAGAAATACTGACATCTCTAGATTAGAATCCCTATGCAGACATAGAGGTGTCATCATATTCTTTGTTTCTGCGTTTCCTAGAATATATCCTGCCACACAGTTCATAAATGAGAAGAAGAGAGAACCAGAACAGGAGTTACCTCCACTGTCCTAGTTCCTCCCATGCAGTGACAGTGCTGGAGATCCTGGACTGCACACATGACAATGTAAGGCCTCTATATGGTGATCCACTTATTCAGAGTGTGTGTATAGATATAGGTATAGGTATATAGCTATTTGCCTTAAACACTGTGGAGAGCAAGAAAATTAGCCATAATTTGAATAACTAAATTCCATGTTCCTACCTTGATGCCTACTAGAAGTTCAAGAAAATTCTCTCTGGAGGAAGATAATTTCATTCAGTCTCTGTAATTTATCATACCAAATGTCTATAGTTTGCATGTTAGAGATAAATATTTTAACAAATGTTACTCAAAGGATAATTAAAGAATGTATAAATAAATATTCAACAAGAAAGTAAAAGATAACAGAAGGACTGGATTAACACATAGAAGATGAAAAAGGAGGGCAGGGAAGAACAGGAAAAGACAAACAGAAAACAAATAGGGGTATGGCTGTAAAGTAGTAGCTGCTGCATGTCACTCCCCTAATCAATGAGTTAAAGCAATGAAAAATCACCAAATTACAACTACGACTTCTGAAGAAACACACCACCCGTTGTTGACCCAGAAGACAGCACTATGACCGTGATGTTGATCAGTGGGAGGATAAGGGGTGTGGGAGAGATTCTCAGGACTTAGAAAGCCTTTTTTGTGTGACAACTAGCACCATCTTGGTATCTACAGAGTAGAGCACATTGTTGGCAACATTAAGGCTGGGAATTGCTGGCTGCTTAACTTATGAACTCAGGGGCATCAGAATATTGAACTGTCTATAATGACTCAACAGTGTTTAAGGGGAGACACCTGGATAATAACTAAAGTCATGTGGCCTGCTCAGGCCCCAGGACAACTAGGAAAATAAATCCCACTTGTTCTTTGAGCACTCAAGAGAAAGCAATTCTCTTATGTTGTTTCTCCCCAGACGCTGGAAACACTGTAGCAAGTCTCTATATTGACATCACAGGCACTAAAGGAGTCTGGTGATGAAAAATGATAGAATTTCCTCCTCCCACCATCCCCCCACAGATATAAACAGGAAAATTCAACACCACATTCATAACTAAAGATAGATATTGAAATAAATATTACTCAAAGGATAGTAAAAGAATGTATAAATATTCAACAAGAAAGTAAAAGAATAACAAAAGTACTAGATTTACACAAAGAAGACCAAAAAGGAGGATGGGGAAGAACAGGAAGAGACAAACAGAAGACAAACAGGGGTGTGGCCATAGAATAGTAGTTGCTTTAACTCCCCTAATCAACGAGTTAAAGCAATCACAACAGTCACCATCTTCTGGTTTAACGAGAGAAACCATGCTAAATGCTCAAGCTTAAGATACAGCCATGTCAGAAACTATAGAAAATGATAGGACGTACAAAGACCTGGAAAAAAAATTCTGAGATACAGTTTAGAAAATTCATTATGAAGGCAATTCAAGACTGCAAATTGGGAGCTGGGCAGTGGCACATTCAGTTAAGCACACATAGTACTAACTGCCAGAACCAGTGCAAGGATCCAGGTTTGTGCCCCTGACTCCCCACCACCTGTAGAGGGGGCTTCATGGGCAGTGAAGCAGGTCTGAAGGTGGTTACCTTTCTCTCTCCCTCTTTATTTCCTCTCCTCTCTCAATTTCTCTCTGTCCTACCCAATAAAATAGAAAAAACAAAAACAAAACCAAAAAAAGGCCATCAGAAGAAGTAGATTTGTAGTACCAGCACCAAGCCCAAGCAATAACCCTGGAGGAAGAAAAAAAGAATGCAAACTTAATTTGCAGAAACATACTCAAGAATTAAGAGATCATTTCATCAATGAGTTACAAAACAAAGAAGAAAAACTCATGCTCACTTCAGCAGCACATATACTAAAATTGGAACAATACAGAGATTAACATGGCCCCTGCACAAGGATGACACACAAATTCGTGAAGCGTTCCATATTTTTGCAGGAGAAGGAGTGGCATGTTTCACTTCAGACTGTGTCCAGAGACTTCAGGTGTGAAATGTCAACCCTTCAGCTTCATTATTCGGGTGAGACCTTTCCTTTCATAGTATTCTCTAATTCCAGTCCAGGCGGTTCACTTCCTAACAAAGTCCCAAAACCTAGATATACACCAGGTCCCCTGAGATAGAGCCTATGTTCACATGTATCCATAAACTAGGGCAAAATATATACCTGAAAGCAAAAGTACACAATAGTCTGCAGTGAGTACCCCCCAACACTTCATCTGCACTATTCCAACCTTTAGGTCCATGACTGCTCAACAATTTGTTTTGCTTTGTATGTTGACTCTCTTTCCAGCCACCAGGTTCCAGATGCTAGCATGATGCCGACCAGATTTCCCTGGACAGATGAACCCACCAATGCGTCCTGGAGCTCCGCTTCCCCAGAGCCCCAACCTACTAGGGAAAGAGAAAGAAAGGCTGGGAGTATGGATCAACCAGTTAATGCCCATGTTCAGCGGGGAAGCAATTACAGAAGCCAGACCTTCCACCTTCTGCATCCCACAATTACCTTGGGTCCATACTCCCAGAGGGATAAAGAATAGGAAAGCTATCAGGGGAGGGGATGGGATATGGAGATCTGGTGGTGGGAATTGTGTGGAGTTGTACCCCTCTTATCCTATGGTTTTGTTAATGCCTTCTTTTTTTAAATAAATAAAAAAATAAAAAAAAAGAAAAAGAAAAACTCCAAACAGAATCTGATGTAAAGTTGGAAAATATGGGAGGAAAATTCCAAACTAAGTTACAGAGTGTTAAGGACACTTTATTTTTTTTTTTGTTTTTGTTTTTTAAGTTTTATTTATAAAAAGGAAACTGACAAAAACCATAGAATAAGAGGGGTACAACTCCACACAATTCCCACCACCAGAACTCTGAATCCAATCCCCTCTCCTGATAGCTTTCCTATTCTCTATCCCTTTGAAAGTATGGACCAGGGTCATTATGGGGTGCAGAAGGTGGAAGGTCTGGCTTCTGTAATTGCTTCCCCACTGAACATGGGCATTGGCAGGTCAATCCATACTCCTACCCTGTCTCTCTATCCTTAATGGGGTGGGGTTCTGTGGAAGTGGAGGGGCTCCAGGACACATTGGGGGGGTTGTTTTCCCAGGGAAGTCCGGTTGATATTATGTTAGCATCTGGGACCTGGTGGCTGAAAAGAGAATTAACATATAGAGACCAAAAAAATTGTTGACTAATCATGAACCTAAAGGCTGGAAAAGTTGATAAGAAGAGTTGGGGGGGGTCCTCTGTTTTAGAGATAGATAGTAGTCCTATTTTAGTTATATTCCAAAGAGCCTATGACTATACTAGTTTTTTTTTTTTCCTGAGCTTGACATCTGATATGCAGGTGGCTCTAAGTTATTATCTGGGGAGATGTTGTCATGGCTGGAAAAAGGTCCAGAAATCTGGATCAGGGAAGAGAGTAGCTCCCAAATATGGGAAAGGTGTATAAATATTGTTGACTGTAAACCCCATTGATTTGATCTGACCCAGGGACTATATTTAGCTTAGGAGCCTATGTGACCTGTATATCCCTATAGATCTGAGCTCATTTTCTGTACTCATGGGTAGGAATGTTCCAATCTGCCCCAATTTCAGTACTTATCTTCCTCAGGTGGAACATAGAATATGTTGTCCAGCCTCCCTTGAGAGGATGGAACATTCTCTACCACTGTTGATCCATGTTGAGGGCAAGGTCCTATGGGGGCCCACAAAGGGATCTGTTGTGTTGTTCCTGATAGAGATAACCGGTAACAGTGGAGAGAGGGATCTATTCAAGATCTCAGCCCGTCATGTCTGTTTGGGAATCTCAGGACTCCCTGACTAGGGTCCCAGCTATTGGGGTGGCCTAATAGTGACTAAAGAGTCATCGTTAAAGTATGGCAGTCTCTTTCCCTTACTCAGCTTTTGCAGTCCTTACTTTGATAAGGTTAGCTTTGGAGTGAGTGAGGGAAGTATAACAGCAAGTAGGTGAGGAGTGTATCTTAGTCTAAGTAGACACTATTTCATTAGGAACTTTATAGTGTCTTTTGGGGGCTTTCTATTTGCTTGCTGCATATACTGACTCACTGCAGACTATTGTGCACTTTTGCTTTCAGGTATATATTTTGCCCTTTTAGTAATTTTCTGTTTTCTGGTTGATTAAATGTTAGCTTTACTCCACTGTGGTCTAAGAAGATACTTGAGATGATTTCAATGATCTTGAATTAGTTGATACTGTCTTTGTGGCCTAACATGTGGTCTATCCTTGAGGATGTTCTGTGTAGATTTGTGTATTACTGTTCGGGGGGGGGGGGTGAAGAACTCTGAAAATGTCCAGGAGGTCTAGTCTGTCCATCTCTTCATTTAATTCTCTTGTTTCTTTGTTGATTCTCCACTTCGGTGATCTAAGTGTGAGAGTGGGGTGTTGAAATCTCCCGCTATTATTGTATTACTATTGATGTATTTTTATAGTTTTTGATGTATTTAGATGGTCCCTCATTGGGTGAATAGATATTTATAATTGTTAAATTTTCTTGGTTGATTGATCCTCTTATCTTTTATTGATCCTTGCTTATCTTTTATTACTTTAATTTAAAGTCACAAAATTTGGAAACTCAACAACATGCTGCTTAAGAACTGCTGGGTCAGAGAGTCACTCACACAGGAAATTCAAATGTTCCTGGAAACAAATGAAAATGAAGACACAAACTATCAAAATATTTGGGACACAGCTTATGCAGTACTGAGAGGGAAACTCATAGCCATACAATCACACATCAGGGAACAAGAAAAAGCTCACATAAATAACCTTACTCCATGCCTTTAGGACTTAGAAGAAGAGGAACAAAGGAACTCTAAAGCAACCAGAAGGACGGAAATCACTAAAATTAGAGCATAAATAAACAACATCAAAAATAAGAGAACCATACAAAAGATCAAGGAAGCCATATGCTGGTTCTTTGAAAAATTAAACAAGATTGACAAACCCCTAGCCAGACTCACCAAAAAAGAAAAAAAAAAAAAAAAAGGAGAAGACTCAAATTAATAGAATTGTAAAGATAGAGGAGATATCACAGCTGACACCACAGAAATCCAGAAAATCATGCAAAACTTCTATGAAGATCTATACACCACCAAACTAAAGAATCTGGAAGAAATGCAAGAATTCCTACAAACATATGCCCTTCCAAAACTGAATCAAAAAGAACTACAAAACCTAAATGCACCAATCACAGACAAAGAAATAGAAACAGTTATTAAGATTCTTCCCAACAACAAAAGTCCTGGACCAGATGGTTTTACAAATGAATTCTACAAAACCTTCAGGAAACAGTTAATACCTATACTTCTAAAGCTCTTCAACATGATCAAAGAAACAGGAACACTCCCTTCCACCTTCTATGAAGCCAACATCACCCTGAAACCAAAAGCATATAGGGACACAACAAAAAAGGAAAACTACAGACCAATATCTCTGATGAACATAGACACCAAAATATATTTTGCCCTAATTTATGGATACATACAAACATATGCCCTATCTCATGGGACCTGGTCTATATCTAGATTTGAGGACTTTGTTAGGAAGTGAACCAACTGAAATGGAATTAGAGAATACTATGAAAGGAAAGGTCTCACCTGAGTAATGAGGCTGAAAGTTTAACATTCCATGCCTGACATCTCTGGACACAGTCTGAAGTGAAGCATGCCTAGGTGGTACTTATTATGTTGATTAGGTTGTGATGACCAGATGCAATATCATTTGGTATGAATTGAGAGAGGCATGCAGGAAAGTGAGCCCCACCCTAGAGGTTCCAGGACTGGGGGAAATATAGGTTATATAGAGGAAATGGGAAGTTCCTGCTGTCTTAGGCTTTAAGAAGGCAATAGATAGCTATTGCTGTAATCAAATTATTTGGCAATTTGGGTTAACTTTGAAAATCCCTTTGTTAGGATTTACTGTGTCATATAAAACATCACCATAATTTATGTCCTTTGACATTATTTGTATATAGCTGTGTCTTATAGAGTAATGCCACCAGTTGCTTCTGTTCTCCCTGGTCTAAGCATGAAGGAGACTTTGAATGCAGTTCAGGTTCATATAACAGGCCTACGAAGTAGGTAACAGGCCCAGGAAGTAGACTCAACCTGGTTGAGGAGAGGATATGAAGGCTAGAAGATAAAACCACCACATTTGGTGAATTTAAAGCTGTTAGAGAGGAAAAACTTATGAAAAATGAAGCACTTCTCTGTGAAATAGTAGACTTGTATCTTAAAGATGAGAGGGTTGGGTGGTGGTGCCAGCATTTGAACACACACATTACCATTAGCAAGGACCCAGGTTCCAGCCTTAGCTCCCCACTTGCAGGAGGCACTCTTAACAAGTAGTGATGCAGGTCAGCAAGTATCTTTTTGTCTTTCTTCCTCTCTATCTCTTGCTTCCCCTCTCAATTTCTCTCTGTCCTAACCAATAAAGTAAAAAAAAAAAAAAAAAAAATTAGAAAAAGAAAAAACAGCTACTGTGAGCAGTAGATTCAGAGTGCCAATATTGAGCCCCACTGATAACCCTGGTAGCAATGAAAGAGAGAGATATAAAAGTGAGACTTCTTGAGAGCTCTAAGAAAGAAAAGAAGGAGAAAGAAGCAGAGAATTTATTCAGAGAAATCACGGGAGAAAAATTTTCACACCTGGGAAATATTCAAATCATAGACACCCAGGAGGCTGAACAAGCATCAAAGTCCTGAATCCAAAAGGGCATACACTAAGATACAAGATACATCATTAAAACAAAAGAAAGAAGACAGAGAGAGAGAGAGAGAGAGAGAGAGAGAGAGAGAGAGAGAAACTACCCAAAAGAATAAGGCAAGGAGAACATATTGCAGGCTTCTAGTAAAAGGAAGAAACTGACATGTAGAAGTAGAACCACCAAGTTTTCGTCAAATTTCTTATCAGAAACCCTAGAGGCAAGAAGAGTGGATAAAATGCCTTGTGGCAAATCTCACCAAGAGGATGAAAGACCTTTACAGGGAAAAGTACAGTACATTGTTAAAAGAAATAGAGAAGGACACACAGAAATTAAAGAACATTCCCTGTTCCTAGACTAAAAAATAAACCCTATTGAAGTGGTCATTCCACTAAAAGCAATCTAGAGTTTCAATACATACCCTAGCAGATCCCTAATGGCATTTTTCATAAAAACTGAACAAATTATAAAAAAATTTGTGTGTAATCACAAATAGACAAAATATTCCTGAGAAAAAAAGTAAATAAATGGAGGTATCACACTCTCCAACTTCAGTTTATACTACAAAGTAATAGTAATTAAAACAGTGTGGTACTGGACACATGGGACAATGGAACTGAATCTATGGCTCAGAAATTAGTCCACACATATAGAGCCACCCAATCAATATATGACAAAGGGCCCAAAACCTTTCAGTGTGGTAAAGAATGTCTCTTCAACAAATGGTGCTGGTAAAATTGGACAGCCACATGTAGAAAAGTGAAACTGAAATTAGACTGCCACTTAAACAGCACTTCACACCTAACATACACCAAAATCAAATCAAAATGGATCAAATATCCATTTTATAGTTAGAGTAGAAACTATAAAATATATAGAAGAAAACATCAGTGATATTTACATCAAAAATGTATTTGAAGACTCAGCCCCATGGGCAGGGGAAATGAAAATAAGAGTAAATAAATGGACTACATTAAATTAAAAAGTTTCTACACATCAACAGCAAACCACACAAGAATAACCAGGAAACCCAGTCAACAGGAGAAGATATTTGCTTATCACACATCTGACAAGTGAATGATAGCAAACATCTATAAAGAACTGGTACAGTTCAACTGTACCCCTCTTATCGTATGACTTTGTTAATGTCTCCTTTCTGAAATAAAAAAATAAAAATAAAAAAAGAACTGGTACAGCTCAACAACAAAGGTTAAAAAAAAGAAAATAACCCAATAAAAAAAAAAGTGGGCCAAAAACTAACCAGAAAGTCCTCAAAAGAAGAGGTACACATGGCCCACAGACATATGAAGAAATGTTCCACATTATCACTAGAGAAAAGCAAATTAAAACTACACTAGCCCCTCTTATCCTATGGTTTTGCCAGTGTTTCCTTTTTATAAATAAAAATTAAAAAACTACACTGCTATACCATCTCACACCTGTAAGAATGGCTTAGGTCAATTAAACAGGGGGGCTGGGCAGTGGCACACCCTATTAAGTACACATAGTACTATGTACATGGACCCAAGTTCAAGCCCCCACTCCATACCTGCAGTGGAGACACTTCATGAGTAGTAAAGCAGGTCTGTAGGTCTATCTCTCTCCCTCTCTATCTCCACTGCCTAACTTGATTTCTCTCTGTCCTATCAAATAAAATAGACAAAAGGGGATGAGATGGGGAATGGCCTTCAGGAGTGTTGCAGACACTGAGCCCCAGTGATAAACCTGGAGGAAAGAGAGAAAGAGAGAGGGAAGGGGGGGGGATAGGAAATGGCAGGTGTTGGAAACACTGAAGAAAGAGACTTTGCTACATTGCTAGTGGGAATGCAAATGGGTGCAGACCTTTGGAAGACTGTATGGAAAGTCCTTAAGCAAATAAAAATGTAATTTGCCCTAGGGTCCAGGAAAACCACTCTTAGGCATTTATATCAAGGGCATGCAAACACTAATTCAAAGGGACATGTGCACCCCTATGTTCATAGCTACCTTATTCACAATAGCCAAGGAGTGGAAACAGCCTATATGCCCATTGACAGATGACTGGCTAAAGAAGTTATGGGATTTATACTCCATGGAATTCACTCTACAATCAATAAGATGATATTGTATCTTTTCGGACAAAATGGGTGGAGTTGGAAGTGATTATGCACAGTGAAGTAAGTAAAAACGTGAAGAATTATTTCTGGGTGGTTTCACTCGTGGAATTTAGAGAATTGATACATTTGAACTCACAAAAAGAAAAAATAGAATAAAATTGTTTTTAAGACTTTGTGAGAACTATGGCAGTTATCTTTGTGAGGTAGTAAAATAAGGAATACAGAACTTCGGTGGTGGGTGTGGTGTGGAACTATACCCTGTAATCTTATAATTTTTAACTCACTATTAATAAATAAAAATGACCAAAAAGTAGGGAGATGGTAGATTTAAATGCAACTACTGATATGTCAGTAGCTATATCATATGTGTGTGTACTGACTATTTTAATTAAAAGACACATTTTTTTTTCAGACTGAAAAGAATGTAACTATTTGTGAATTACAAATGACAGATGTTAAATAGAAGGATAAAGAGAAAGAGAAAAATTAAAGGATGAAAAATGTTATTCCAGATGTCCACTCCATGTCATCTTGACTAGAAACCCAGTGGTCAGAGTAAATATTGCTTCTGGCTGTCTCTGAGAATGTTTCTGGATGAGATTAACATACAAATTGGTGAACTCAGTGAAGTAGGGAGTCATCAGTGTGGTAGGCATCCTTGAATCCACTGTGGTCTGGACAAGACAAATAATTTGTTGCCTCTTTTCTGCCTCATTGATAGTTATGACGTCTCAACTCACATCATATCATCTCACCTCATTTTATCTTCTTTTGAAAATTCTAAGGGGCTGGGCTGTGGTGTACTCATTTCTGCACATATAATACTAACACAAGGATCCATGCGCGCTCCCACTCCCCACCTGCATCAAGGACACTTCACAAGCGGTGGAGCAGGTCTGCAGGTGTCTATCTTTCTCTCTCTCTCTCTGTTTCCCTTCCCTTCTCAATTTTTCTGTCCTATCAAATGACAAAGAAGAAAGAAAAGAAATATCTTAATCACCAGCAAATACTGACAAATGTAGCTATAGTAATGTAAATGTGAGGAGATTCCTTATTTTTTAAAAAAAAGGGATTTTATAGTGACAAGAGCTCAGAGAGCTCAGTTGGGTAGATTTGTTGTTAACTAAAGGAGAAAGTGAGAAGAATTTGTTTGGCTTTATATGTTAACTCTTCTTTCAGCCACCAGGTTCTAGATGCTAACATGATGCCAAATGGACTTCCCTGGGAAGACAACCCCACCAATGTGTCCTGGAGCCCCGCTTCCCCAGAGCTATGCCCCACTAGGGAAAGAGAGAGAGACAGGCTGGGAGTATGGATCGACCTGTCAATGTCCATGTTCAGCGGGGAAGCAATTACAGAAGCCAGACCTTCCACCTTCTACAACCTATAATGACCTGGGTCCATATTCCCAGAGGGATAAAGAATAGGAAAGCTATCAGGGGAGGGGATGGGATACGGAGCTCTGGTGTGGAGTTGTACCCCTCTTATCCTATTGTTTTGTCAGTGTTTCCTTTTTATAAATAATTTTTTTTAAGTGAGAAGATACTTTTGTAGGTAGTCTGACAATAAGAAGGGCAAAGAGTGGATAAGATAACCTTGGCAAAAAAAAAAAAAAAAAAAAAAACATTGAAGTCCTTGCATTTCTAAATGTCAAGCCATCAGAAACTACAATGATTAAGAGTCAGATCCACAGAATATAACATAGTGCCAGTGTTGACCCTTGACTTATGTGACTTAACAGCAAAAGTGACAGAAAGTACTACATTAAAAAAGAATGGTCTTCTTGAAAATCATACTGGGGGCCCCAAGAGATAGCTCACCACATATATTATGGACTTTACATGAGTAAGAGCCTAGAACACCAGCACTTCATGAAAGTACTACAGAGTTCATGGATGGTGATATCTCTATCATCTCTATCTATCATCTTTATCCTCTCTCTCTCTCTCTCTCTCTCTCTCTCTCTCTCTCTCCCTCTCCTTCACTCCCTGTTCATCTCTTTCACTAAATAAAAAATAGCGTTTAAAGCTGCAGATGCTATGACGCCATCCTGATTTCCCTGGGTAGACGACCTCACCAAGGTATCCTGGAGCCTTACCACCCCAGAGCCCTATTCAACTAGGGAAAGATAGAAAGAGGCTGGGGGTATGAATCAACTTGCCAACATCCATGTTCAGTGGAGAAGCAATTACAGAAGCCAGAACTCCCGCTTCCTGCACCCCATAAGGAATTTTGGTCCATACTCCCAGAGAGGTATAAAGAATAAGGAACCTTCCAATGGAGGCAATGGGATACGAAACTCTCAAGGTGGGGACTGTATGCAATTGTACCTCTGTTATTTAATATAATCTTATTAATCATTATTAAATCACCAATAAAAATCAAAATGAAAAAAGAAAAATCAAGTTTATTCCCTAGAGTTGCATTAATTCTTCTTTCTTTTTTTTTTTTTTTAGAAATTGTATTATACTGGGTCAGTTGATATTTATATAAAAAGTGAATCTTGAGCTGTACATCGTATCATACTAAGGATGAATTTCAGATGAATTGTAGATCAATAAAACTTTCAGAGATAAGAACACAAAAGTATAATCTTTATGACCTGGGCTAAATAAAATCTCTTAAATGGGGCGCTAAAAGCACTAAAATGTAAAAAGGGTTGATAAATGAGACAACATTAAAATAAGTGCTGCTCAACAATTGATGCTAAAATGTGCAAAGGCACTTAGAGGGCAGGCATTTATTTGCATATTTGCATACATAAAATTGATAAAGAACTTACAACTGGAATATATAACAAGCTTCTATAAATCATTAAGAACAATATAGAAAAGTGAGCAAAACACTGGACACAAGCATTTCCAAAACAAGATTTCCAGGAGAATAACGAGTCCATGAAAAGCTACTCAGATTTCTGAGTGAAGAGAGAAATACAAATTAAAACCACAGGAAGAGATAGCTACATGCCCACAAATCTTGACTCTGTGGGTTCTAAAGTTGAATACATGCATGTCCTCTGAATCAACAAGTCCAGCCACAATAGATAGTCGATAGAAATGTGAACATAAAAGGCATAGGTGAGATAACTTAAGAGTTTGTCATAATAGGTCCAGACCAGAAGGAACTAAATGCCTCTTACCAGAAGAAAAGATAGAGTAGTTAGGCAGTATGATCAAATACAACACAACAATGAAAAGAGTAAACTTCTGCTCCACATATCAGTATAGAGGAATCTCATAAAGTTAATGTGAAGGAGAAAGTGGCAGACATATAAAGCAGCACATACTGTTTGATACGTATATAATTCGACATTAAATGCCAATCCATAGCGAGAGAAGTTCAGTTATCTTTAAGGTGACATGGAACAGAAGGCACAGAAAGGGGATTCTAAGGATCCAGTACACTCAGTTTTTTACACTGAAATGTAAGGACCTGCGTGCATTCACCTTGTGATGATGCTAGTAGACGTGACTGCAGCCTCACCCTAAATCCCCGACACACCCTGTCCTCCTCATTGTTGTGAGTGGGAGGTCTAGCAGGTCACCACTGCTTCCTTGTCTTAAGAGTGACTCTGGGCCAGAGGAGGTGACTTCTCTTGGAAATATTCCCAGGTGATCCACTGCCAATGGTTGAGTGATATGAAGTCACAATAGGCCAGCTTCTTTGCCCTAGGGGCCACTAATCTGAACATCACAGAACTTGCTTCCTCATATTGGATGGTTCTCCAGAGGTTTTTTTTTTCTTTTTAATGATTTTATTTGTTTATTATTGTATAGAGACATAGAAGGGCTGGGGGAGACAGAGAAGGAGAGAGACAGAGAGACACCTGACGCCTTTGCTCTACCACTTATGAAGCTTTTCCCTTGCAGGTGGGGACCAGGGGCTTGAACCTGCAACCTTGTACGCTGCAATATGTGCGCTTAATCAGGCATGCCACTGCCTGGCCCCTCTCCAGAGAATTACACATGGTGTGAGTGAGGTACCAACCACCTGTGCTCTGTATGATCTCTGCAAGGATGTCTGTATAGTGAAGAAATTCTTAACCTGGAGCAGAGGGCAGGTTTGCTTTATGTTCATCACAATAAAGATATTATCTCCTTATAAGCCAAATCCATGAGTCCCTGCCTACTATCATAAATTCCAACTCCCCAAGAGTGGTTCTTCTTCAGTAACATAACCCACTACTTATGAGCATTCTCAGCCCTAGTGGACTTCCCTGTTGGGTATTCTGGCCCAGTCATGCTCTGACTGCTGCTATAAATGTCATTGAGAAAGACTTTTATCGCTTGCCCAGGAGTTCACTGGTCTCCAGGAAATGGTAGCAGGCAAATTTGATGGCTCAAAAGCAGGGTGTATTGGTCTTTCCCTAGCTCCTCGAACTTCTCTTCTACCTCTCCTGAAATGGATTTTGTTCTCTCACAGACAGGTTTCACCTGGGAGGACTCTCTCAATAAACCTCACACATGAAATGCCCTATCTCAGGTCCTGTTTCTAGGAACCTGCTCTAAAAGAATACAGCCATAGATTTATAATCTGTGTCCTGTTTGTTCATATTCTCTCTTTCTCTCTCCCTCCCTCTTCCCTGCCTCCCTGTTTTTTTTGCCACCAGGGTTATCACTGGGGCTCAGTGACTACACTATGAACCCACCAATTTCTGGTGGCCACTTTAAATTTTTTATTAGTGATTTAATATTGATTTATAAAATTATAAGATCTCAGGAGTACAGTTCCACACCAATGCCACCACCAGAGTTCTGTGTCCCCATCCCCTCCATTGGAAACTGCAGTAGTTCCCCCAGGATCATAGATATAGTTGCCCATTTTTTCCCCTATAATCCTGCCTTCTCTTCCTTTCTAAGTTACACCTACACCTGACAATATTTCCAAATGTCCTACCTTTTCCCCTCTTCTCTCTCTGGGTCTTGATGGAATTATGGTTTAGAGCCCTCTAGTCATCTTCCCCTAATATTTCCCCCCTCTGGGAGTATGGACGAAAATTCTTTATAAGGTGCAAAGGTGGACGTTCTGGCTTCTGTAATTGCTTCTCTGCTGGGCATGGATATTGGCAGGCTGATCCATACACCTAGCATGTTTCTATTTTTCCCTAGTGGAATAGCTCTAGAGAGGTAAGATTCCAGGACTTGTGGCTATTTATTTATTTTTGATAAGACAGAAAAACTGAGAAGAAAGGGGAGATAGGGAGAGAGAAAGAGAGATATCTGCAGCACTTCTTTACTGCTCATGAGCATACACACACACACACACACACACACACACACACACACACACACTCATGGACAGGGGACTTAAACATGGGTCCTTGAGCACCACCACCAGGTCCTGGCTTGTATCTTTTTCTATAAAGTTCTTCCACTTTAAAAATAGTTTACATAAATAGTAATTGTGGCCAGAGTATGGATTGGAGAAGATTTGAGTAAGAAAGACCAGCTGAAAGGCTACTATTAAAAAATACTAGCTGAGGGCCGGGTAGTAGGGCAGTGGGTTAAGTGCACGTGGCCTGAAGTGCAAGGACCAGCATAAGGATCTGGGTTCGAGCCCCCGGATCCCCACCTTGCAGGGGGGTCACATCACAGGCAGTGAAGCAGCTCTATAGGTATCTATCTTTCTCTCCCCCTCTCTGTCTTCCCCTCCTTTCTTGATTTCTCTCTGTCCTATCCAACAACAACAGCAATAACAACATCAATAATAACTACAACAATGATAAACAACAAGGACAACAGAAAGGAGAAAAAAAAAGCCTCCAGGAGCAATGGATTCATAGTGCAGGCACAGAGCCCAGTGATAACTCTGGAGGTAATAATAATAATAATAATAATAATAATCAGCTTTAAAAGTAAAGTCTATTGTTAGAGTTTAGGTTATAGAAAACTAAAACCTGGCCAAGGAAACAGTATTTCAGTGCAGATAAAAGGGCAAGTTCAAGAGCTATTTACAAGGCAGGATGGTGAGTGATATATAAAATACTTGCCAACTGGCATGCACACATTGACCACTACAGTGAACTTGATTCACAAATACCTGCCAGAAAGACAAGTGCCCCCAGATGGAACACTGCCCCATCTGGGAGGATGGAAAGAACTAGAGAACTAGTTGAACTCAGTAAATGAGAAATGAATTGAGACACCACCAGAGTTTTTAAGCCTAGTGACACAGAGAATAATGGTATTTTAACTGATAAGGGTAACACCATTTCTATTTACATAATCTCAATTATTTAATTTTGGCCTGAATGACTCCCAACTCTACCCAACTCTCCTAAAATCAGAATTACCTGATTATCTTCCTCAGCACACACAGTTTAGAGTGAGCTGTGTTTTTCATTTCAAAACCAGTTTTAAAATCACACCAATTAGAAGCCATAAAGAAAGGAATGTAGACCAATAAGTAAGCCGGCTTGACAGGTGATGTATCACTTTTAATCACACAGCACATGCAGCTGCCAATTGCTATTTTTTTCTGTTCAAGCGCACTTTACAAATCATCTGACTTTTTCTCGGATCTTCCCAAGGTAGCATAAAAGCAGCTGGATTTTATGGAGTGAGGCTCTGAATTGCTAATTCAGGCTTTTGCCATATATCCCCTTTTAATGCAAACAGCTCTGGATTAACTCTCTTAAACGATTAAGAACCTATGGTTTTCCATCTTCCTTTCCTCATAATTACTAGTATCTTTTAAAGAGGAAAGTGTGTTTTCTGTTCATTAATGCTAAGACTACCTAGGCAGGCCAATCAGTAAGTCCATGATCAGCAGTCACTGTGGAAGCCAAATTATCCTTTCTACCAGGACAAAATCAATTAACACCACTAGGGATGTCATTATTGTCACATTATGTCACCCGATAGTCTCCAGGGCCTATAAGTGATTTAAATTTTCTTTTCTTTTTTTAACTGCATGATTCTTATGTGGGGGAGCAGGAGAGAACAACAAAGGGGAGCCAAGAAGGGCAGGGATAAGCTTCACATTAATGGAGAGATTTCTATTATAGGAAATTAAGTTTACATCATGGGAAAAAATGTAAGTCACTGCTTTAGGGCTTTGAGAGAAAAGGGTTATCGCTAGGATAACTCTGCATTTTGAAAGGTCGGTTTTAAAAGGTGGTACTATCTTCAATGTGGAGGCTTTCTGGAAATCTGCCACTCACCCCGCACCCCCACTCCAACCACTAGTCTAAAGTGGTAATTTCTCAATTTCTCTTTCCAGACATTCAACTTCTAGTCAGGTGGTAGCACACCTGATTAAATGCACACACATTCCAGTGTGTGAGGACCCAAGTCTCAGTCCCTACCTGCAGGCAGGGAAGCTTCACAAGCAGTGAAGCAGTGCTGCAGGTGTCTCTCTGTCTCCTTCCTCTACTTCCCCCTTCTCTCTCAATTTCTCTCTGTCCCTATCCAATAAATAAATAATTTTCATAAGTCAACTTCTTTATAATCATGAGGTATAGCATAATTCTAGCTTTGCAGAGTTAGATACCAATGTGTCAAGGAGGAGAGAGAAATTCCCTGAGTGTGTCTGGCAGACACAGATCTTATCTGGGAAGGTCAGACCTATGCTTGCTTTCTGCAGACTCAGGGACCCAGTGATCAACACCCTCAGAGCTGATCCCTTGCTCTGTTTGAGAACTGGTTGGTCCAGCAGCCAGAAACTTGGAGGGAAACCACATTTGGCATCATCCACTTCTGAAGATTGTCTTTTTTTCCCATTTCCTGGACTTTTCCTTACCAGTGGATATTCAATGTGTCCTGAGTGAGTTTGTTTTGTTTTGATTACTGGGGTTGCTATGAGAAAAGAATACAAAATTCCCAAGTAAATTAAGTAGAATGCTTTTAAATGACTGGTTTCCCTTTTAAAAAGTAGACCCAACTTCTGTATTTTGGCCTCCATCAGGGGGTATTTAATTAAGTCTATTCTGTCTAACATGATCTGATGTCATTGTACAAGGAGATGTTCTTTGTTAGCAGCTCTCTTACTTTCAGACTCCTCTGTGTATTTGAAACCATGGTAACAGAGCAGTAAGCTAAAGCCAATGAGATAATGAGATATTCTCATTGTAATTGTGTTTCATGAGGGCACAAGATCCCACGGGTGGTATCTGACTGTCTTACAACTGCTAACAGAATTTAAGAAGCAGACATAGATTAGCATGGTCCCGTTTTCCTTAACAGCCATGTAAACATTTGTGACATGGCATTTTTAGCTGTTTCCAGCACATGAAGAGTATGTAATGTGCATTTATGTCACCAAAAGCCACACAATTAATGAATATCAATATTTTAATATCCTTAGAACTTCAAGGAACTCCAGATTTGAAATGCACCAAGCAGGCTGTAGGGATGCTGTTTTGCATTATAATTATGAGCCGGGCCTTGGTTTATGAGGGAAGGAATCCATCAAAGCAAAGCAAAGGGGAGCAGCAAGCCCTTCTGTATCTCCCATCCACCCCACACCACCTCTAACAGGAAGGACAAAGCTAACCCTAAGTGAGTTTCCTTACGCTCCTGTGAGGAAAAACAAGTGGAGGACTGCTAAAAGCAGTTTTCCTTTAATAGAGAGGAAAAGGAAAGCATTTGGAGAAGAAAACCAAAATATTTACAAGCCATGTCTCCTGAATTAAACCCGGGCAGAAGAAGGCCTCACTTTTGAGTGGCTGCTCGGGCAGTGTTTGAAGTTCTCCCCCCCAGTTTTCACATGAAAAGCAGATTTTATGCACAAGTCACTGAATCTGTGTTCTCCATGCTGGTGAGGCCACCCTAACAGCTTTGTGCCTTTTAATAAATAATTTATGAACAAAAGAGAAAGCACGGCATAGAACAACTATTGGATTTAAGCAGGGCTAAGACTTACACTTCTCGTGTCACCAGCTTCCAGGGGGGTGGAGGTGGGGGACACTGCTTTGGAGAAGAATGGCAACTGAGAATGTACATTTGTCAACTTCATGGCCCAGACAGCCCTAATGACTAGTGAGACAGAGAGGATTCAGTAACCCCCTCCCCAAAAACCACAGACAGGGGTCTGCTTGCTGCCCACTTCCAACAGGGATGTCACTTTGGGGTCCTGAATTTGTCACTGCAATCTCTACGGTGTTTGGCATGGGAAGTTCAATTGGTATGAAAACCTTCTTGCTAGAGTAAGGGGACTTGGTTTCCTTGAAAGACATACAAGTGCCTAAAGTGGCAGGGTATGAGGGGCTGGGGGTAGGGGTAGAGAAGAGTTCTCTTTCAACACATCAGTGGTGCCACATTCATCTTTGAACTTCACTTAAAGACAGACAGTTCTTTCTTCTTCGTGTGTGTGTGTGTGTGTGTGTGTGTGTGTGTGTGTGTGTGTTCTGCATGTGTGTAGTTGAGAAATGAAAGTCATGCCCTGAGTAGTTCCACAGAAAGAACATGTCACAGCATGGAGGAATATGGTCTTCATCTCCAGGAGATAAGGGTGGCCTCGTCACTCACAGCAGTCACAGCAAAGCTAAATCAGAATTGGGCGCTGAGGCTACCCCCACTATTAAGAGGTGGTGCCTGTGTCTGAGCTGTCAAGTCCCATTACGTCCTCATGCTGCCTGTTCTTGGATGTGGCACCCAGTCAAGCCCTTTGGAACCTGGACTCATTCTGTCATTATTTCTACATGTGAAGGGGTTGTATGTGTGTGTGTGTGGAGGGGGGGAGGTTTCTTTCCTTTAGTCAGCCCCCTTCTTGTTCCTGACAAGCAGGAAGTGGCTGTCAGGTTTGAGAGTTCACTCTGCACACCAAGTTGAAATGTTCACTGGGGACTGGACTTGACAGTATTTGCAAGGTTGTTTTAAAAACTGTCTAAATGACTGCAAAATGGCTTTACTTGTGTGGGTTTTGAAATGGGCTACTGTATTTTAATCCAGATGAGTTTTCTTACCAAATTGAGACTGTCCTAGTTTTAGAGGTTGAGTCAAGAAAAAAGGTGGGTGGTGGTTTTTATTAAATACACTTTTAAAATATTGAAATAACAAAAGTATTCATTATAAAACAGTTTGTAATTTTTTTCTTCATTATCAAATCTTTTAACACCATCATTTAGCTGGAGAATAGCAGATGATCACAGAAACAAATTCTAATTTATTTAAATAATAGCCCGAGGTTGATACTGAATTTCCCTCACATATCCCCTGCCTTCCATTCTGACTAGAGTCAACATTTCTGGGGGGAGGGGAGCTGGTGGGGAGATGTGTTATTGTCATGGGGGGTGACAAAATTGACATGTATAATAAAGTAGGTAGGATGACATAAAGGTGTAACTAAGAGACTGGTCAAAGTTAGAGCTTTCCAGCCTCTGAGCAGAAGAAAGTGACTTCAGAGAAATGTGATGGGAGGTGGTGTGTGGCAAGGAACCACACTTGGGGGCATTTGGGAAGGAAACAAGGTCTATTCTCAAAAGACAACATTGACTGGCACCTCCCATGTCCCATCATAGAGGTTGGGGCGTGTGGGCAAACACCCTCCTTGCTTGTTAGTAAGAGAAATAACCTACTGCATTTGCTTTCCCACACTGGCCAAGGCTTCCATGAATGTGATTAGAGACAAAGGTGCACATTTCTGAGAGAGGTTAGTGATGCTCAGAGAGGCAATGGCTGCCAGGGGGTTCCTCCATGGAGGCTGGGGCTGTGGATAGTCTCTGAGGTCCAACTAATATTAGCTTGGTTTGGGGTTTATTGTTTATTGAATTTTTTTTTCCAGACCACTGATGAACTCTGGTTCATGGTGGTACTGGGGATTGAAACTGGGAGCTCAGGCATGACAGCCTTTTTGCATGAAAGTCTTTCGCATAACCACTGTGCTACTTCCCCAGTTCAAATTGGGTTTTATCCTGGTTTCTTTGTCTAAAAGCTAGGTGAGTCTCACTTGCAAAGAACTGGACATACACACAATACCCACTTCATAGTGACATTGTAAGAATTATATGGCATGATATATACATAGTATATGCACATATATATCTGTGTGAGTGTTTTTGTGAATAGAATATTTGTGAGTGACTGATACAATCCAGGGAAAAGATACTGAGGTCTTTTCTTGCTTCCAGCTGTGTGTGTGTGTGTGTGTGTGTGTGTGTGTGTGTGTGTGTGTGTGTGTGTGTTAATGTGGGGATGGAATAAGATACTGGACTTCAGTGAAGTTTAAATGAGAAAATGTGTATCAAGGAATTTGGGAAATGTACAATACTCTATAAATGGTAGTTCAAAGAATCATTAAACATACCAAATTTCATTTATACACCCAAGTAAATGTACTTGTAATGTAAATGCTAAGTAGTATTTCAAATTTCAATTCCTTTTTTTTTTCACTTGAAAAAAATCATGAAAGAAAGACAATAAATGGTGTGGGGGGGATGTTCAGGAAATACCTAACCAACAGCTGATTCAAAGGCCCTGGAGGCATTTTGGATGGAGCCCTGATCTCCTGTACTGGTTCTCAGGGAGCCTGAGGGCCAGAAAAGGGATGGGGGTATGGGCCTCAATCTCAAAGTATTTTTCATCTGGGGGTGGGTTTAAAAAGCCACACTTTGTGATGCAGGGGGGGGGTATGACAAAAATGATTACAGATGAGGTGCTCTCACCAGTTTTAGAGAGAAAACATATTTTCACTCAAGTCAGAATTCAACTCTAGGCTGTTAGAATTTCGACTCAAAAGACTGCTTTTTCACATGTGGTGAATCAGCAATGTCATGGGATCCCCATGATGCCTTCATTTTCTCACCCACAGAGACACATCAGAACTAACTATTCCAGCAGGTTTTTGTGTTTTAGAAAAGCCAAAAACTTGTGGCCAGACTATGGCACAACCAGTAGGATGCACACGTTATCATGGGTTCAAGTTCCTTGTCCTCACCTGCAGAGGAAAGTATTATGATTAGTGAAACAGTGCTGCATGTACTTTCTTTTCTCTTTCCTTCTCCATCTCCCTTTTCTTTCGCAATTTCTCGCTATCAAAAAGAAAGAAAATATGGCTGCAGGGAGCAGTGGATTTGTCATACAGACACCAAGCCCCAGAAATAACACTAGTGGCAAGAAGAAAGAAAAAAAGGAAGGAAGGAATGAAGGAAGGAAGGGAGGGAGGGAGGAAGAAAGGGAGGAAGGAAGGGAGGAAGGAAGGGAAGGAGAGAAAGAAGAAAGAAGCGAAGAAAAGAGAAGAGAAGAGAAGAGAAGAGAAGAGAAGAGAAGAGAAGAGAAGAGAAGAGAAGAGAAGAGAAGAGAGAAGGGAAGGGAAAGGAAGGGAAGGGAAGGGAAGGGAAGGGAAGGGAAGGGAAGGGAAGGGAAGGGAAGGGAAGGGAAGGGAAGGGAAGGGAAGGGAAGGGAGGGAAGGGAAGGGAAAAATGTCAAGAGTTGAGTGGAGTCTGAAGCCCCTGTCTTCCCTGCCCCTGACCAAGACTCTGAAATCCCCATTTCCCTATCTCTTTGAGGTCATACATTAGCCACCAGCACTGGTAAATGAGTTGATAGTAACCACTCAGGCTTAATATGATTAAGTTACTGAAATGCCTCTGTCACATAGCAAGTTCTGGAACTGGGATTAGGACAAGTGAAACTGAATGATGGAACTCAGGAGATACATGTGGAGGGTGGGCTTTGGAGAGCTCCAGAGAGAGGCAGAGAGAAATTACAAAACTCGTTTCTCAGCTCTGTCCTGCTCAACTCCCACAATTCTTATACCTTTCTGAGCAAGGCAGACTCATGAGCAGTACCAGGATGCACCTGGAGACCAGCCTTCCCCAAAGACTAAGCTTCTTGGGGAAGGGCATGTATCTTCTATCTATTGTGGCTCCTTGCAACTAGCAGGTACTAGTCACAGAGTAGCAACAACTTGCTTTGTTGAAGACATAATACACAACCACCTAGTGTCCTAACTTCGGAATGTCTTTTTCTTCTTGCCACTTCAAGCACAAGTTCACGGCCTCCTATTTCACCTGGCTATTTCTGCATCCTTCTCTTTCTTCTTTTTCTCTGTCCCACCTTCTCTCTTGTCGTTACTCTCTGTGCGCCTAAACCACAGAGTGAAAAGTGCCAACTTCTAAATAAGAAAAGTACATATGCAGTGCATGAACTCTCCACCTTGTGCCCTGCTTCTGCTGTGTGTCTGTCTGATATTCCCACCTCAACCTACTCCAGAGCCCTGGGGCTGGACAGCACACATGCAACTGATGAGAGCCAAACCTTCACTTCCGGCTAGCACAGCAACCTGGGAGTTCTGCATAGCAAAAGACGGCATTGTCTCGCTAACTAAAGGATGCTTAGGTGGTTTAACCAAAAGAAACACTAACTGTAAGGTGACAGGTTCTTTGCTCCTACATTTTCCTGCCTCCAGCTTGATCCTTCAGGTCAGCATGCCTGTGAATGAAAAGGGACCTGATGCATGTAGTCCCTTCCTCCTAATGTTCATGGTTTCTTTGAAATAAAAATAGAAATGTTAGGGAAAGGAAAAGCAAATTCTGCAATTAAAGCTAATATTTGATGTACAGATTTTGAAAAATTGTAGAGACCCAGAAGTTCACATTAATAAGTTAACTTTTACCTTAATGTTTGACACTTCTTTTTGAAACAGAATTCGAAGACCACAGTTTGATGACTGCAACATATTTAAATGCTGTTCTGAAACATAATAGCATGGAGTCAATTGAATAATATGAATTTTCCAAATGAAACTGCTCATAAGCTGGGTATTTTAGAATTGTGGTAATGAAGAAATGCTTGATTGTAATGTGGAAAGATAAGACGTCCTGCCAGATAACATACATATTTCAGTTTTTCCTGGAGGAGACTTCTAGTCTTGGTATTATGTCGGGGGCATTTTATAGTCATCTAATAAAGAGGTGATTGTAAATAGATTGCTTCCTGAAACTCTGATTCTCAGTGCATTTTGAAGAAAGAGTAGAAAGCAGAAACAGAATTTCAGAGCTGAATCTGAAGACGTCTTTTTGTAAAACATCACAGGAAGAAATAAAGAGCTAGAGAAACTAATCGATGTGGCCCTGGACATCCATCTGACCAATGGACTCTGGATCATGCTTTCTGCCTGCAGCTCAACTAGGTTTATCAGTCACCAAATTCTACCATACCTACAATGGGACTCATAACAGTAAATGGTAAAAGGAGAGTCTTCCCAAGAAATGGGGATGAAAAAAACTGGGTTGAAACACACAGAAAAATTAAACAGGGCCATCACATGTCATCCTGCATAAAAGTCAACTCCAAATGGATCAAAGATTTGGGCATTAGACAAGAAACTATCAAATGAACAGAAAACACTGGTAGAGCACTTTTTGGTGTTTACTTTGGAAAACCTTTGAAGACAATAACAAAGAAAACAAAAGCAAACTAATGGAAATACATAGAATTAAAAAACTTCTACACAGCAAAAGGAACTACTACCAAAACAAAAAGATACCCTACTGAATAGAAGATATTTCTGTGTCATACATCAGACAAAAGGCTAATAACCAAAGTATATTAAAAAAACTAAAAAACTGTGGTCATGAGTAGGAACATTCCATGCCCCAGTATCGACCAATCTTCCTCAAGTGTAGTACAGAGTACGTTGTCCATCCTCTCTTTGGAGGATGGAACATTCTCTACCATTGTTGATCCAGGTTGAGGGCAAGGTCCTATGGGGGCCCACAAAGGGGTCTCTTGTGTTGTTCCTGATAGAAATGACCAGTAACAATGGAGAGAGGGATTTATTTGAGTTCTAGGCCCATCAAGTCTGTCTGAAAATCTCAGGACTCCCCAATTAGGGCCCCAGCTGATGGGGTGGCCTGATAGTGACTAAAGAGTCATTGTTAAAGTATGCCAGTCTCTTGCCCTTATTCAACTTTTGCAGTCCTTGCTTTGATAAAGTTAGCTTTGGAGTGAGTGAGAGAACTGTAATAGGAAGTAGGTGAGGAGGGTATCTAAGTCTAAGTGAACGCTATTTCATTATGAACTTTATACTGACTCACTGCAGACTACTGTGTATTTTTTATTTCAGGTATATATTTTGGCTTTGTATGTTATCTCTTTTCAGCCACCAGGTTCCAGATGCTAGCATGATGCCAACCATACTTTGCTGGACAGACAACCCTACCAATGTGTCCTGAGCTCTGATTCCCCAGAACCCCACCCCACTAGGGAAAAAGAGAGGCAGGTTGGGAATATGGATCGACCAGTCAACGCCCATGTTTAGTGGGGAAGCAATTACAGAAGCCAGACCTTCCACCTTCTGCATTTCATAATGACCTTGGGTCCATACTCGTAGAGGGTTAAAGAATAGGAAAGCTATAAGGGGAGGGGATGGGATACAGAGTTCTGGTGGTGGGAATTGTGCGAAATTGTACCCTTCTTATATTATGGTTTTGTCAATGTTTCCTTTTTATAAATAAAAAATTTAGAAAAACTAAAAATATAAGTAAAAATAAAACAACTCATAAAAATGAGGAGAATAAATTGCTATAATCAACATCAAAGAAGAGTTTTGTAATACCAGCAAATATCAAAAAATGCTCAATGACTCTGATTATCATTTCCCTGATAATACAATATAGCATGAGACAGGACTAGACTCCAAAAGTCCATACCCCTGGATCAGAGCAACCTATACAACTCAATTCTACCAACAATTTGCAAAAGCTTCAAAAAAGATTCACCCCAGATATCCTATGAAGAACAGCAATTGTGGTGATAACTTGCTATAGCAAGTGAAGTCTTAAGCAAAGAACCACCTGAACAATACTACATCCAGACTTCTGATTACAGAACTTTAGGACTATAAAGGTGACAGTTGGAACCCCTTAGAATTTATCTATTCTTTTGATCACTATCAGGCTACCCCATCATCAGGACCCTACCCAGAGAATCACTGGATTCCCACAGAGATATGATGGGTCCAGACCTCTAGCAGGTCCCTCTCTCTACCATCACTGGTCATCTCCATCAGGAACAGCATCATGAACCCTCCTGTGGGCCTCTAAAGGTCACTGTACTCAATGTAGAACAACAGTGGTAAAAACTACCCCTCTCTCCAAAGAGAGGCTGGGTCAACATACTCTGCCACTCAAGGAAGACTGGTCCTGAAATGAGTGCAGCCTAGAATGTTCCTAGCTATGACCATGGAATGTAAGTTCAGACCTACAGGGATGAAGAAGTTATACAGTCTCCTGTGCTAAATATGCCTCCACCCTATTCCCCCACCCATTATGCTCATTTAACATATTCCTTTTCTACCTTCAAGCCTGGAGGATATTATTAATCCTACTAGTTTAACCCCTAGCAACAGTTGCTAAGGAAGCCCCCTACCATTCCCAGCCCCTTTCACCTTTCTCCACCTCTTTCCTAACCATGTATGGTATTGTCAAGCCACTTTCGTTTCTGACTTGTCTCTGCCCTTTTCCAGCTGAAGAGGCGGGAAGGCAGACCAGGAGGCTGACATTGGCCATTGCGGTTTGCGTCACATGGCTTAACCAGGTGTGCTACCGCTGGACTCTGGGGTATTGGAATGAATAAAGATTTGAATTGCCTTGCCACCATGAGCTTGGTTCCTGGGTCATCTCTCTCTTGCATCGCTAGCCTGACAGAAAATGAGTACAACTGGAAAACTGTGTTTAATTTCTAGGTTGCTTTAATACTATGCCAGGATTTTGGAAACTTCTTCCCTCTTCCTCTGGGGGGTGGGGTGGGGTGGGTGGCTATCTGCCTGCCAGTGTAAACTCCAAAGAGGTGATAGCCACATGAAGCAGGGAATATTGTTTTATTAACTGGGAAAGTACTGATAACCTTCTAAAAGCAGAATTCTTGATGAACTACGTCTGAGCACATGGCTGAGGCTCAAGGTCCATGTGAAGATATCTTCCTTCTCTGGTTAAAAATGCATGGACACTCATTATTTATAAAATGGGACAAAGGGCTGGTTCCATGCCCCTTGTGTTGCCTAAATATACTGCCACAAGGTCACTACAGGCAGGAGGGACATGAGGTTGCTGAAATGAATACATATTCTTCAGAGATTAGGTCTTCCTGCCCCACTGAGGGTGCGAATTAAGGAAAAAAAGAAGTGTCTTCTGTGAACAAGGCTACAACTGGAGGAGAGAATGAAATGATTCTCCCCAACATTTTACAGACTGAGTATTCTGTCTGGATAATCATGGGATGGGAAGAGTAGGTGGAGAGCTGTGAATACATACCATTTGCAATTCTGTGTCTGAATCTGGCAGAGTGAGTTCATTTAAAGTTCTAAATCCCAGATGTTTTAAAAAATAATTGTGATGACAGAAACAATCACTGGATATAAGAAAAGGAATAAAGAATTAGATCTTCCTCTCTCAGTCTAGCAGTTGATTCTCACATGTGTTTAAAATTCCTAACTGATATAAAAATGGGTTGTTTGAGAGTAATCCTTTAGGATGATATCAAAATTCACTACTTTTGCCTTATGAATAAGGAGGAATTATGTAAAATCTGGATCACTGAAATAGCATGGCTAATGGTTACTTTAGGTACATGGAAATAATCTGAAGAGTTGAAGCATCCTATGGCATTCTGAGAAACCCAGGGAGATCTACAAGTGAAATTTGGTTGTGAGATCATGATGAACAGCGATTGTGGGGTCGGGGGGGGGGGCAGGGAGTAATCACTTTTGGGAAAAGGTTTTAGGAGCATATGAGGTTATCTAATAGTTGTGTGGCACCTTAGTACAGGTAGATATTTACAGTGTTTTAAAACTTCTGACCCTGATTTTCCACTTGTATCTGACACTTTAGAACATTGGCTGCAGAACTTGGACTGGAGTTGGTGTACTGCACCAAAGTAAAAAACTCTGGTGTAGGTGGGGTGGGGGGTTTCGAGTCCTAGAACATGATGGCAGAGGAGGACCTAGTGGGGGCTGTATTGTTATGTGGAAATGTTATGCATGTACAAAGGATTTTATTTTACTGTTGACTGTAAACCATTAATCTCCCAATAAAGATATTAAAAAAAAAAAAAAGAACAATGGCTGCATCTCAAGAGTTCACTAGAGTTTACTCTCCTCTCAGTTTTAAGAAAAAAGTTAACTAAGTTCTCTCTCACCTTCAATGATGAAGGAGAAGAGGAGCCCTTGCTCCGTGTGTCTCCTTCTTGTTTGACTTCTTGAACAACCAGCTGGAGATACTGAGGGGGCAGCTAGATTGCCTCTAGCTGGAATGAACACACATTGGCGATAGCTCAGTGTCTGGCAGAATGGAGACCATGGAACTGGGAGAGAGTATAGCCTGGAATCCTCCAGGGCCTTGGGTCCTCCTACATATCTGGTAGAAAAGGAGTTATCCAGAATGAAGCTGAAACAAGACTTTCCCTGATGGAGGATGGTGTCACATGAGTCATAGAGGAGCTTTTGTTTAAAAAGACTTCCAGAAATGACAGATAAGATGAAAATGGGGCATTTGCCAATGGGCTTGGCTTGATGGAAGGGACTGGTGGGTTGGTAAGGGTCAATCTTGTGGAATGATGGGGATGAAAACTAGGATGAAATGGGTTAAGTTGGGAAAGGGTGATAGGACAGTGGAAACACAAAATATAGACAACTCTTGCCTTGACTTTTGTTGAGGTGAGGAAAGGAAAAATGAAGTATCTGAAGGCACATTATGTTGTTCTTTTTTTTTTTTTTGGTTTGGTTTTTTAGGTGGGTGTGCCAATGGGAAAGTGTGTGTGTGTGTGTGTGTGTGTGTGTGTGTGTGTGTTGTCCAACCACATGTGCAAGCACACATGGACATGCCTATAAAAAAGAGAAAAAGAGAACAGGTGCTGATTATGGAAGACAAATGTACAGACATAAATTTACCCAAATTAAATGCTTCAGAAAACAGATTCATAATACAGCCATTAAGATAGCATTTTCTTGGCATTATCTCAAATGCAAGCTCAGTCAATATTTTCCCCCCTAAAATTTAAATTTATATTTCACTGCCCCTCATTTCCATTTCTTAGGCTTATAGACATTTTCAAAAAGGGGCTATGAAGGCTGGGGAAATAACATAATGGTTATGCCCAAGGCTCTGAGGTCCTAGGTTCAATCCTACCACCATAAACTGAGCTGTGCTATCTCTGTCTATGCCTGCCTCTTTGTATCTTTCTCTCTGTCTTCTCTCAATAAAATAGATAATTTTTTCTTAAAAAAAAAGACTATGGGGTTCGTACAGTAACACTTAAGGCAAGCTATGTGTATCACTACTTACTATCACCCTGAAGATAGACCTCACATTTGCTTTTTTAGAGACATACATACAAAGCATGATGAGGTTGGTCCTTCCAAAATGTCTCAGAAACCATGAGCTAGAATTCCAGTTTTCCAATGCTCTCCTCTATACTCACTGAAAGTGCCTGAACTAAGAGAGAGATGATAGACAGTAGGGACTCGGAAAAGTCTTTATCCCGTCAAAACCTTGAGGACATGAGTAACAAGGTGAAAAACTATTCTACAACATACCACCCACATCTACCATGAGGTATGAAATGTCAGAATTTTCCTCTGAATAATTTTTATGGCCCAAATTGAAGAGTGATGGGAAAATTGTAGGCTAACTGTTACAAAGTTAAGTCTTCACTGATTCCTACAAAAACACCTATCAGCATCAGTTTGAACATGAACATTCTCTTGCATTTGATATTGAAATGTCCAGGTTTTGCACTCTTCGTGACATCAAACTCATATAATTTAGTGGGAAAGTATAGTAAAATGAATATAAACAGTTCTAAAAAGCCAATGCCTTTGTTCTCTTCAAATGAGTGACTCTGGTTAGGTAGATTATTTAATTTGAAATAATTAGGTTTCTGGTTCCTGTAATTTTGGTCTCACTTGTCACTGCAAATTATCTGGTGTGTGTGTGTACACATGCATGTGTAATTGTGTCATGTCAATATGATTAAACGCTTTTATAACAATTATGTTCAAAGATTACATTTTCCAATAAGAAAAATGTCTAATACATTTGTAATGTACTTTTGAGAAAGAAAAGGATATTTTACTAGTTGTTTCTACTATGGATTGTTGTTAATATCACACTTTAGTGACGTTATGAATATAGAAATCTTTTAAGTTTTTACTTTATATAGTTTTTACTTTATAATTACTTTATGTTTTGTCTAAGAAATTTTAAAAGATCCTTCATGATGCTATGAAATAATAGTAATATTTGGGGTCCATACATATCTTGATCTGTAATGACAGTGTGCCTTGTGCTAAAACCTTTCAGGTCTTACTAAATCTTGCTTTGACTATAGGGAATTGATCCAATTCCATTATTTAGCTAAGTAAAATTTTACAGCCATTAAAAGCAAAGCAATAATTCCTTTCACTGAAGTTGAGCACAAGACATTGTTTAATACATTTAATTACAATCTAATTGAGTCCTGGGACACTGCTATCTCACTGATGGACTTCAAATGTTATTATTAATTTAATAAAAACTTTTATTGAGTACTTAATCCTTATTCTGAGCCAGGCACTAAACTCCATACTTTACATACATTATCTTGTTTAATCTTCTAAATAACCAAGTAAGTACTCTTTGTGTTCCAAATTTGCATATTAGAAAAAGAGGCTCTGAAAGGTTGTGCAATTTTCCTGTGATCACACAGTTTTGTTATGAGAGCCAGGACAACATCTGGGGCCTATCCAAGGCCTTATTAAGCTGAATTGGAAAAATGTCTACCCAAACCTGAGAACCCTGAATAGTTTCTCTACCCAAACCTGAGAACTTGACTAGTATGATAACAACAACCTTTTTATTTTCTTGTTATTCTTTACTGCTCAAGGACAAAACCAGGCAGCATTTAAATGACCCTGCAGATGCATGTAGATGTGGATGGAACACTCCATCCAACCACCTAGTATGTATGCCAGGCCCTCTGTTGGAGTCTGAGACCAGACAAACATGTACTCCATCCTTACAGAGATATCTGCTGAATGGATGAGATACTCATGACATAAGCAACAACAACAACAAGAACAAATCAATATTGGAAGGATTTGAGAGGGGAGAGAGCTGATTTCTATGAGAAACCTCAGTGATTAGCTGTTCTATATTAAGAGTCAAGGGTGTTTGAACCAAAACCATTGTAGGCATATCCCAAGAGTGGTAGATGAAGACACACTATGTGTGCTCATCATTCAACAAGTCACTGCTGAGGACCTGCTATGTCAGAGTACTGTCCCAGGTATCAGAAATACATGCAGAAATGAACCTTCCACCTTAGATTTTATAATCTTGGAAAAATATAAAACATGCCACACTGAAGCAATAGAAAATGACTATAAAAACATTATCACATTTAAACAGAAAAAGGAATCAGTGAATGTAGATATTAATGTTGGTAAAAGAGTTTTTCTAAAACTTTTTTTCTGGTCTTCTTAATTAAAAGAGCATTTGGGACATTCAGCCGCTAAGCCACATATCATAGCTGGGAGTAGAAAGTATTATTATGAAGTTTTCATAATTGTGAACATGCTATACTTATTTGATCCAAAAGTTAAGGAAACTGAATGATCAGATTTTTAAGAAGGCCTCCCTACGCGGGCAGTATTAAGTGACCCTCCATGGATTTCCTGCAGGGGCTGGAATGTGGTCTCCACATCTTTTCTGCATGACAGTCTCTATGGCTGGATCTTTCCATGCCTAATTAATGGTTAACTCACCAAGATTACCAGAGATTACTACTTCCTTCAAAACACTCTGCCCCCTAGGGGTGACACACCTCCCAACCTAAAAAGAATTGCCACATGTAAACACACTCTAAGAACCTTCACACAAGCCATGCTCTCTAGACAACAGGATGATCATCTTAGCAAAGAAAAAAAAAAAAGAGAGTCAAGGTGATGAGGAGCAAGGCTGCCCTATTTCTGAGTACAGAAGCAAGATGGCTACAAAGGGAGGCTCAGAGGCACAGGGCCTAGGACATTGCTACTGATATCCTTTCAGTGGGGTGACGGTATGCATTGGATCGACCTTCTCGTGGTGCATCCCGTGAGTACCCATTTATTGGGGAAACTGACGATCCTTCCTAGCCGACTGAATCCACATGGATCCCAGTCACTTTCAAAGCCAGCAACAAGCAGACATCAGGCTCAACCTGACGCTGTTGACTGGCTACGGAAGAAGGGCAAACGCTAGAAGAAGAAGAAGTGGGGTGAAATGGGGACCTATCCTTGTGCAACCTGGACAAATAAGCTCTGGATTTCAAATCAAAGTATAGAATCTAGAACAGGACTCCTCTCTCCATGTCAATGATGTTGGCTGGTAAAAGTGCACTTTATCCTCCATACCACCTCTCTAGTCACCACCAACCAACCTGAAAATTCTGAATAATTGTAACCTCCATATGTATGTTGGCCCAGCTAAAGTAACTCAACAGAGCAGAATATGGGAAGATCACAGGTAGGTTGGTTACCTGGATGAATCTAGGAATACAATAATGGCTTCCTTGGAGTCTGGACTTCCATGTAGTCAAGAAGAGGTGAGAGATGTTGGTGAGGAGCAAAGGCCACCCTCTGCCCCACTCCATCTTCTTTTCCTATCAACCATAATGCTATGTCCTTAGCACCTCAGCGGAGAACCAACAGCAGCCTGACCACCCAGATATTCAAAGACTATAGTATCCCTTACTGAAAAAAGATGTGGGTGCCATGTCACCTGTGATGTACCCACAAACCTGGAGGATGGGCATTCAATAAAGCAACATGGACCTCTTGGCATATGACTATGTGTATGCATTTCATGGTGTTTATATGAAGCAATTCACATGTTTTAAATGATCAAAAGGACTAAAGCTGGTGCTAGAGAGGTGGTCCAGCATGTGTAAGGCCCTGAGTTTAATCCCTACACCTCATGAAAGCAAGAAAGAAAGCAAAAATAAAGTAGAACATCATAAATGGCTCGGTTGTAGTTCATTCTCTCTTTCTTTCTCTCTCTCTCTCTCTCTCTCTCTCTCTCTCTCTCTCACACACACACACACACACACACAGTTAAATAAAAATTGAGAATGCTATTCTCACCAGACATGCTCCACTTTACTTTGAAGATACAATTAGGAGCTACTGCTGGGTTTCCTGACATATATAAGACAACTCAACCAGGATTATCAGGATTAACAAACTGGACAAGAAACACAGTTTGATGTTCTAATAGATAACAAACAGTAACAGAGCCCAGAAGATTCTGAAAGGCCACCAAGGGAATCATGGCTTATTTTCCACTGACTCATGTTTCCATTCTATTCTTTAGTCATCCAGTCAAAACATCTTAAGTCATTCTTCAAATCTAACACAGACAGACATCTCTTCTTGATGTGGGTCTGTGTAAGATATACGATCTACATGTCAGAGAGAATAACTACATTAGCAGCTTAGTTTCTGTGCCACAGGAAAGGAAAAATCTCTGTTCCTGACCATTTCCACAAATGGGCTAAATATCATCTAGCTCATTGCTGACATGGAAGGACTTTGCATGCTGTCTTTTGGATACAAAGTAGAAGACATCAGACAGATAAGCTCCATAAAATAACAGTAGTTACTTAAATCAAATTAGTTCAGTAATGGGGTGTTACCAGTAATAAGTACATTAGAATGTGAATGTTTTTATCATCATCAGAATATTGTGAAAGTGGAATGGGAAGTCATATACCCAGTAAATTGTTCATGTTACAGTGTTCAAGGAGCTGGGCTTAAGTTCCTGGTCCTCACCTGCAAGGAGAAAGATCACAAGTGCTTAAGCATTGCTGTAGGCCTCTCGCCCTCTCCCATCTCCCTCTCTAGATCCCCTTTCCCTATTAATTTCACACTGTCTCTATTCAAAATAAATAAATAAAATAATATATTTAAAAGAATATAATGAAAATGGTTAACTCTCCATGCAGTCATAAAAGCAATTAACTAATGAACTATTTGGAAGATATATGGAAGGTAGCATGCAAACCAGTAAGCATAAGCACCTTTTGAAAGTAAGAATTTTGTATCTTTAAAACTGGTGTGATTTAAGAGCAAGGCTAATTTCCCTGGCTTGTCACTCAAATTTAAATGGATGCCAATTAATAAAATACAATTTAGCAGTATCTCCAAGGCAAATTCAAATAGTTTCTTCCTCTAGATCCAAAAGTAGCTAGGAACAGCCTAGAAGGGGAATGACCCACAGAGGAGCAACACCCCTTCCCTCTGAGGTCTGCTTCCCAAGCGCCAGCTAGCTGGCTTTTTTGGCTGGTAAAATAGGACTGCCTGCCCCGGGAGACACCAATGTAAACTGTGTGCGCATGCGCATGTGTGTGCCTATTTCCTGTGGTATAGATACAGCAAAGAAAGGTGATCATTTACCTCAAACACTTAAGACAAAGGATTTGGTTGCAAATGGGAAGTCCTAGGGCCATCGCCACTCAAATGTATAGATACAACAAAGAAAGGTGATCATTTACCTCAAACACTTAAGACAAAGGATTTGGTTGCAAATGGGAAGTCCTAGGGCCATCGCCACTCAAACAGCACATCCCGATCCTACTCTGTCGAAATCCCTCTTCACTTGTAGCTTTTAAATTCTCACTTATGGGGCTGGGTGGTGCAGCTGGTTGAGCATACATGTTATAATGTGCAAGGGCCTGGGTTCAAGCCCCTTCCCCCAATCTCCACCTGCAGAAGGGAAGCTTTACAAGTGATGAAATAGTGCTGCAGGTGTCTTCCTGTATCTCTCCCACCCTATCTTCCCCCCTACTCTTGATTTCAGGCTGTCTCTATCCAACCAAACAATAAAGATATATATATATATTTTTAATTCTCACTTATATCCATGCTTCTTCTAATCTGGAGAGTCGGGACTCACAAAGAGGCAGGGAGGCACATTCTTCAGGCATCTGTAGTGGCATCCTCCCATGTTACAAAAAGAAGAAAGAAGAAAAAGAACAGTTGACAGTATCAACCACCTTTCTATTGAAGTGGGCATTTCAAGCACCATAAGTGGACCCTAACAACAAACCCTATCTCAGACTCTGCTTTTTCACTCCTGCAGTTTAGAGGATGTGGCACCTGGAAGAAAGAACACTGGGACTGGGAGCTACAGGTCCTGAAAGGAGATGTTCTCAGATATATTTCACTCTTGTGGCCACCTCTGCTTTCAGGCCAGATTTCCACCAGATGTGGGAGCTTCAAAACGCCACAATGAAGAGTTGGTTGTGGTTGTGTGAAGAGACCAATCACTGTGAGTTCCTACCACATTCTGACTCTGCCCAGTCCCAGCTCCTTAAATCTCTTTACTGTTCATTTTTAGCCAGTATCCTCACAGCCCACTGTTGTGAACTGATGCTTTGCAGAAAGAAAACAGATAGTAAAGCTAATGATTAACTCTTCAGTAGTCTATTGATTTCATTTTTCTTTTTTTTATCACAATGAGAAAAAAAATCCAAGGAACTTTCTAGAGTTTCAACAGAAAAGAAAACTCAGGTCTAGCTCCACCCCCAGGATGAGCAGAGCCATGAGCAGGTCTGCATGTTTCTCCATGTCTCACTTTTCACCTCTGTAGAAATTTGTGTGATAGACTAAATTGACTCCAGGGTTTCTCCCAGATCTGAAATTCTATGACCATAATTATTACATGGATGATATATTTTAATACTTAGAATAAGACAGAAATGTCAATGAGAAAAAGCTGTTGCTTCTTCTTTGAACATTCCTGAAACTTGGAACTCTGATTTAATAATCACCTTAACGGTTTAAATACCTGTCAACACTTCCAAGCTTCTCTCTTGTCAACCAAGAATGGAAGAACTGGAGGGAGTTTGCTTTGAGAAAATCCCAGCTTTTGTTGTTCCCCAAGCGGGTTTTATTAATTAGGTTTATTTTTGCTTCTAGGGTTATGTGTGACTCCACCACTCCCAGTAGCCATCTTTTTATATATAGAAAGAGGGTGAGAGATAGAAATGGAAAGAGAGAGAGAGAGAGAAGGAGAGATACCTCCCCAGATCACATCAAATTGATGGGGTTTACAGTCAACAATATTTATACACCTTTCCCATATTTGGGAACTACTCTCTTCACTGATCCAGCTTTCTGGTCCTTTTTCCAGCCATGTCATCATCTCCCCAAACAATAACTTGGATCCACCTGCATATCAGATTTCAGGCTCAGGGGGAAAAAAATGAGGATAGCCACAGGCCCTTTGGAATATAACTAAAATATGCCTACTAGCTACCTACAGCATGGAGGAACCCCCCCCCCCCAACTCTTCATCTGCACTACTCTAGTCTTTAAATGCATGATTAGTCAACAACTTGTTTGGCTTTGTATGTTAACTCTCTTTTCAGCCACCAGGTTCCAGATGCTAGCATGATGTCGACCTGCCTTCCCTGGACAGACAACCCCAGCAATGTGCCTTGGAGCTCCAATTCCCCAGAACCCCACCTCACTAGGGAAAGAGAGAGGCAGGCTGGGAGTATGGATCGACCAGTCAATGCCCATGTTCAGTGCGGAAGCAATTACAGAAGCCAGACCTTCCACCTTCTGCATCCCACAATGACCTTGGGTCCATACTCCCAGAGAGTTAAAGAATAGGAAAGGTATCAAGGGAAGGGATGGGATACAATATGGAGTTCTGGTGGTGGGAATTGTGTGGAGGTGTACCCCTCTTATGCTATGGTTTTGTCAGTGTTTCCTTTTTATAAAGAAAGAAAGAAAGAAAGAAAGAAAGAAAGAAAGAAAGAAAGAAAGAAAGAAAGAAAGAAAGAAAGAAAGAAAAGTCCCTACAATACTACTCCACTGTTTATGAGGCTTTCCCCCTGTAGGTGGTGAGTGGGGACTTGCATGGTCCTCATGTATGATTAAGTGTGCTCTAGCTACTGGATGAGTCACCACCTGGCCCACAAAGGGGGCTTTATTTCACTTTATCTTTGTTGTTGATGTTAAGTGTGACAGGGGAAAAATAGCTTTTGGGCTTTTTTGGAATTAAACAGAACACAATTTTGTTATAGTTATTTGCCATCTAATCTCAAACACTGCAAGCTTCTTTATCAGTTAATGGTATTCATGTATTTATCTTATATACTTAGAATAGGAGATGGGGAAGGGGAAGGAGAGGAGAGTGGAAGGGAGAAGAGGCTGGAAGAGGAGGGAGGAAAGAGAAAGGGAAAAGGGGAGAGTAGTAGAGGAAAGGAAGAGAAAAAGAGAGGAGAGAGGTAAGAGAAGGTAGGAGAGAGGGGAGAGGAGGGAAAAGCACAGTGCCAGTCTACTTTGGTACTGCCTCTAAAGTTCCCATGTGGTGTTGGGGATGGAACCCAGGGCCCCACATATAGTAAGATATGTGCTCTACCAGGTGAGTTACCTTTTGGCCACTGGATGTTCCTTTCACAGGGATTAGACCCTGAAAGGCTGCACCTGGTTTCAGACATGGGAGTTTCATTTGGCCTCAGCTACATCATAGGCTTTCACTGGAATCAGGACTGTTCTGATGACTTAGGAAATTCAACTCAAGAACATCCGATTCTTTTGGACATACCCTCATCCTTGGTCTTTTCAGTGACACGGAATTTTCCTGCAGTCTCAAGGCCAACCTGCCAGCATGCTGAATTCCTAGAAATGCTATGAGGTGGCCATGGGTAACATGTGGCAGACAGAGGTGGTACAGAGGACAGTGTTGGCCAGGGCCTTACCTCTCTCGTTCCCCTGGACTCTCCAAAATGAGACCCTGGCATGGGAGAGGCTGGCACACAAAATACCTGTGGGATGCATGAACACTGCCACATGGTGATTTGATGTATACCAGGGTGAATGAGACACAGGACAGAATCCACTCAAATCCCAAACCTTGAAGACTGGACAACAGAAAACTCCCAGAAGCTTTTTATTTATTTATTTTTTCTGGCTACTTTAACCAAATGATATATGCAACTACAGAATTCTGTAAAAACTGCTACTGCTTTATCAACAAGTTACTCCCATAACTGATTTGGCCAGGAATTGGTGGGGAAAAACAGAGTATAATTTTGACTACTTTCCTCCATTCAGTTGAGTTTTACTAGCGGTTTTAGCATACTGTCAACATAAACCAATTCACTTTATTGGAATACTGCTTTTTTTCACCTCAGTCAATAATTTCTGCCTCTAGTTAATACTAGGTATTCAGCAGATAAATCAGAGGCCCTTCTGTGACAGTGCTGTTCCAGGCCTCAAGAAATAGCAGAGAACAATATCCACTAAATATCTAGATAACTCCCACTCTTTTTTGGGGGGAGGCAATTTTCTTGGGCAGAGGAGATGAATAAATAATTCCACAAATACATTCAAATGTAACAAACCAAGGTGGTGGAGGCTGGTAGTGGGCAAGCTGCAGTGGATTCACCAAGTAGAGGCCTCATTGGCCTCAAACCAGACGCACACGCAGTCACTCCCACAAAGATCTGGAAAATGGCCTTTTGGGCAGAAGTCTGTGTCGAAGGTGAGAGAAGCCTAGTGTAGGAAAGGGCTGAGAAATCAGCAGTGGGACAGAGTGGCCGAAGCGGAGCTAGGAAGTTCATGCGAGCTGAGATAAGGAACCCCCTGGAGGGTTGAAGATAGGTTGACTCATAGGACTGATCCAAAAAGAGGCCCCTGGCTTTTACAGAGGCCAGTGAAGAGGCCGTGAGCACTGCTGCCCACGAGTGGAGTGAGAGTTCACCAATACAGTGGGGACACAGCAGAGAGGCAGAGGTCAGTGTCGTTGGTAAAGGCTGCTTCCCTGTCAGGGACGAGAGAGCTGAGTGATGGAAGCCTTGATTAAATTAATGAGATCTACTAATTAGGGGAACATTTTGCCATAAACAAATTATTAAGCTCTTCTCCTGACAGTATCCCTGCTCTGCCTTTAGAAATCAGGCACAAAGATCATTAAAAAAGTTTGTGACAGGAGTCTCGGGACCTCTCTTCCATTCTAACTGTAGGGAACGGAGCCGTGGAAGTCAACCTGTAATAAAGTGTCACATCCACAGAGCGTGTTGCTCTTCACAATGCACCTTTGTACCTGGGGTCTCTTTCACACTTACTAGTTTTCTTCAATTTAGATGACATTTCCATGCAAGGGGGAGGATTCCTGAGCTGATGTGCTCACATGACAAAAGCTGATTCTAATGAAGACTTTATTGACTGTTAACAACCCTTGCTTATTATATATTTTCTTTCCCTAAAACCAAGCCCGATGTCAAAAGCGTCTCTTCTAAAAGAAATTGTTCTCAGTAATATAAAGAAAACATTGGTCATGGTTTTCTCAGTGCTGCAGAGGTCACCCAGATCAGGCTTAAGAAAATAAGATCCCTGAGCTGGGCAGTGGCACACCTGGTTAAGTGCACACACTACACACACAACACTACAGTGTACGGGGATGCAGGTTCAAGACCCTGGTTCCCACCAGCGGGGGGGGGGGGGAGCTTTACAGGTGATGAAATAGAGCTGCAGGTGTCTCTCTCCCTCTCCATCTCCTTTTCCCCTCTCAATTTCTCTGTCTCTAACCAATAATGAACATATTAAAACATTTTTAAAAATATTTTCAAAAAAGAAATGAGGAGCTTCACAAATTTCAGCATTTTTCATTTGATTCATTTTTTATATGATTATGCTTTTCTCCAATGAGAAAGAAATCCTGAATGTTGTACAGGAATTAGAACCACAGAGCCTAACATGGACTAAAGCAGGCAGTCTACCCTCTACCACTGCCACCCCCACTGAGGGCCTCATAGGGCTAAGTGTGTGTGGACTGGCTCTGTTCACAGAAATGCTCATGACACCATGTCAGCCCAGAGAGTGCTAGATGCCCAGCCATAGGCCTTAGACAAAAAGAGTATTTGGCTCTGCTCCCCAGAAAAGGAACCAAACAAGGCACCAATCTATGGGATCTTCTTGGGAGGTAGCATAGCTGGGAATCACTGAGACCCAAGAAAGACAGGGAAGTAGAGACCCCCACCACCACCACCCCAATATGCCTAATAGACCGTCCCTTCTGAGAGGTCTCAGGACATAGTAGGAGGACAAAGACTTCAGTAACCAGAGGGCAAGATGGGAGTGTGGGATGCATGATAAGAGATTCAACCTTTCAGAAATGGAGTGAACCTGCCCCTTACAAGGGAAGAGGAATAAAAATCACAAGGAGAGGAACACACCAAGCATCACTGAGGACTTGCTGACACTCATCAAAGGGGGTGCTGGATAGGAGACAGGAGCAAAGCTTGATGACAAAGTCCTGCCTGACTACTTGGCAAGTGAGCCCTTGACCATGGGCGGAGGTGTGGTCTCAGGCACAGGAAAACAAAAAGAATGCTGGCCTGCTTCTCTCTGCCAGCTGTAACTCAAGGATGACTGTGGTGAACAGTTAGAAATGCAGGCTGCATCTGTACAACTGCAAGGCCTGGTAAGAGATTTAGGGCCTAGTGGCAGAGGAAACAGTGAAAAGCAAGAAGGTTCCAGTTGTGGGGACATAAGATGAGACCAGCAACAGGGCAGCAAAGGAGTATGTGTCATTTTTATGAGAAACAGAAGGCTGAAATAAAAGGAGTAAGTGGGGGAGACAGACTAGAATTTTGTCTGGAACTAGATGGAACTAGAAAGCTATAGCCCACAAGCCTTTCCAAGAAACCGCTGACCTTTCAGGACTAACACAGGTGGAAGTGTCAGGCTCAAAATGCTTGCTTTTCTTCGACTTGTAGAAAGGGACCAAAGAAATAAAGAGCAGGCAGCGGTTCAGGGAGTCCTGCGCTGCCTGGAATCACCCAGAATCACTCTAGCTGGAGCTCTGACAGCTCTAGCTGGGCTGAGGGGTGGAGATTCTGCCAAGGAAAGTCTGTTCTATCCCAGGTGGAGTTCCAAAGACTGAAAATGACTTCCTTCTCATCAGTCCTGGACACCTTAGACATGTTGCTAAATTAAATAAAAATGCTTTGTTCTCAAAATTCTCTGATCATTTCAAAAGAGCAAAGACAACCTCCCTCAACCCACTGCCAGAGACACCTATTTCATCTGCATCCTCTTGTGAATAATAATAATAAGCACACACACACACACACACAAGGGGGGGTTTAAGGAGGGTAAGATGGAGAGAAGGGAAGCCAGCAGAGGAGGAAGGGTGAGGATGAAGGGAGGCTGAACATCTGCCTTTAGCTCTGTCCTCTGCATGGAGGCAGCGAGGGCAAAGAAGAGAGTGATGTGGATTCTGGACACTGAGAGCAGAGATTGTGCTAAGTGCCTGAAGGTTGCCTCCACTCTGAGCCCCTGACTGACTCCTGAGTTCATCTCTACTCTAAGCCCCAAGTGCCAGCATTTGGATTCAGTCTTCATCTGCTGTACCAGGGTGCCCAGCACAGGGCACAATCTGACTGATGGCAGGAGTTTCACAGAGCTGGAAGCTCAGACTGCCAGGCTGGATGCTGCACAGAGGAAGGGGTGAAGATCTGCTACTGAAGCTGCACGTCCTGTCTCCACGTTCTCCCCTGCATACCTAGCTGGATCCCAGTACCTGGTTGAAAAGAGGGACGTGATGTCCATGCAGTGCTCCTAGGAGTCCAAAGGCAGGTTTTCTCTAAACATTAGCAGCAACTACCAGGAGATAGCTCACCAAGTAGAGCACATACCTTACCATGGGCAAGGCCTTGGGTTGGAGCCTTTGCACCACATGGAAACACCATGGATGGCACTGGAGAGCTCCATGAATGGTAGAGTGATGCTATGGTGTTCCTTTACTCTCAATGTCTACTTCTATCTTTCTCTAAGTGTGTGTGTGTGTGTGTGTGTGTGTGTGTGTATACATGTGTGTGTGCGCACGTGCATGTGCCTGGGAGGCAGCTCAGCAGTATCATGCACACAGGAAACTGAGTTCATTCCTCTGTAGTGCACCTTAAAAAAAATTAGCAGCAGTTGCTTGACATAGTTCAAATGATGGTGACAAGCCTCTCTCCCAGCATCCTTAAGATAGTGACACAGCTGGTCTCTTGAGAACCACTTTCTTATGACTGCCTATCATCTCAGAGGTTGCAAACTTGTGATAACCAATATTCCTTCTCAAATGCTGGAGTAAGCAATGGGTTCTCCAGAACATACATACACACACACACACACACTCTCTCTCTCTCTCTCTCTCTCTCTCTTTCTCACACACACACACACACACACACACACTCTCTCTCTCTCTCTCCCTCTCTCTCACACACACACATTCTCTCTCTCTCTCTCCCTCTCTCTCTCTCTCTCTCACACACACACACACATTCTCTCTCTCTCTCTCTCTCTCTCTCTCTCACACACACACACACACACACACACACACACTCCACACCTACAGATTAGATCATTGTGGTAAACAGTTAAGTGCATTTATATATCTTCTTCAAGTTTGTGAGGCACTCTCTGCCCTAATTCTGCTTTCTAGTTCTACTCTTGACTCTAACATCATCTTCCCAGACAGTATTTCTAATCCACCCCCATGTTAGCTATCAAGTTCAACCAAAGATTATTAAGACATAGGCTTCTAGGAACATTCCTAAAATAGACTTCCTAGCCTACTTCTACCCTAAGGTTACTACTTTTCATTTGCTCTATTCCAACTTTATGGTTCCTGTTTATTAATTTTTTCCCCCTATTTTCCATCCTACTACACTTCAGCCATCAAGTTCCAGATGTTACTATGATTCCATCTTACTTCCTTGGGCAGACAACCTCACTAACATGTTCTGGAATCTCACCTACCCAGAGCTCTACCCAACTAGGGAAAGACAGAAACAGTCTTGGGGTATGGCTTGACCTGTCAACACCCATGTTCAGCAGAGAAGCAATTGCAGAAGCCAGAACTCCCACCTTCTACACCCCCAAAACAATTTTGGTCCAAACTCCCGGAGGGATGGGACACGGAACTCTGGTAGTGGGAAGTGTATGAAATTATACCCCCTATTATTTTACAATCTTATAAATCAATACTAAATCACATTTAAAAAATATAAAACAGGGAGGCAGAGCCAAGATGGCAGTGTGATGACATCTCCTGACTTTCTCTCTTCAAAGCACCTGCTTAGAACCGGGAAATTCCGGATGAGAGCAACATTTCCAGGCCAGTGGTAGAGGAAGTATACAAGAGGTCAGAGTGGAGCCAAAGAAGAGAGCTGCAGATCACATATAGGCTAGAACAGGCTACAAAAGGACAAAGCACATTGAGCAGAGTTTCTGTGAGTTGAAATTGGTCTTCTGTATGCCCCCCCTCCAAATCCCTTGGAGGGGTAAAGGAACAAGCCACAGACAAAGAAGCCTCCTGTGGAGACAACCTCTTCTCAAGCTCCCAGGCTCAGTAGGAGCCATCAGCAAGAGTTGGGTTTTTTTTTTTTTTTTTTTTTTCCCTATTTCTCTCCTCAAGGGGACTGGAACTCTTTCTGATTGGTCAACTTCCTTGACCAATCTTTTGCCTCTACTGGGGCCATAAGAACATTCTGCCCTAGCTTTTCTTATTCAATTCTGGCTCTTTACCTTATACTTCTTTTTACAATTGTTTTTGTTTTGATTAGGAAAGTGAGGAGGTTTAGGATAGACAATTAGGAATAGTTCAAACTGCAGACTGATCTTTAGGTTTGTTTTTTTTATCTTGTTTTTTTTTTTTGTCTTGGTTTGGCTTTTTTTTTTTTTTTTGTCAGTCAGTTTGATTTTTTTCCCCATTGCTATTAGTTTATTTTCCTTTCTCATTCCTCTGACCAAAATCAGCTTTGGCTGTTGGTGCACTGCATTTACTGGTTGTGCTCTCTATTGTGATAGGAACATTTTTTCCCCTCTTTTCTTTACTCTCTCTCTTTCTTTTCCTCACATTTCTTTTCTTTTATTCTCTCTGATTTGAAAAACCTTAGCCTTTGCTCCTGTATTTGCTGTATTCATTTGTGCATATCCGTGACCTATATTGTGCAAGAAGACTGACAGGGTAAGGTTCTTCTTTCTTTTTTTTTCCTCCAGGGTTACTGCTGGGGCTTGGTGCATGCACCATGAATACACTGCTCCTGGAGGCTATATATTTTTTCCCTTTTGTTGCCCTTGTTGTTTTATTGTTGTGGTGGTTATTTTTATTCTTGTTATTGTTGTTGGACGGGACAGAGAGAAAGGTGAGGAAGACAGAGAGGGGGAGAGAAAGATAGACACTTGCAGACCTGCTTCACTGCCTGTGAAGTGACCCCCCTGAAGGTGGGAGCCCTGGATTCGAACCGGGATCCTTACACTGGTCTTTGCACGTGGCGCCGTGTGCACTTAACCCACTGACCCAGCAAGACAAACACAGACTTAAAAGTGAAAGGACAGAAAACTATCATACTGGATAATGGACCACAAAAAAGGGAAGGAACAGCTATTCTCATCTCTGACACAACAGACTTTAAATTAAATAAAGTAATAAAAGATAGGCAAGGTCATTACATAATGATCAGAGGATCAATCAGCCAAGAAGATTTAACAATTATTAACATCTATGCACCCACTGCAGGCCCATCTAAATACATCAAAAACCTAGTGTAAGAACTACAAAAATATATTAATAGTAACACAGTAATAGTAGGAGACTTCAACACTTCACTCTGACACTTAGATCAACTAAGAGAGAATCAACAAAGAAACAAAAGAATTAATAGAAGAGATCAACAGACTAGACCTCCTTGACATTTTCAGAGTTCTTCACCCAAAAAACTGGAATACACATCCTTTTCAAATTCACACAGCACATCCTCAAGGATAGACCACATGTTAGTACACAAAGACAGTATCAACAAATTCAAGAGCATTGAAATCATCCCAAGCATCTTCTCAGACCACAGTGGAGTACAGTTAACATTTAACAACAAACAGAAAATTGTTAAAAGTCATAAAATTTGGAAACTCAACAACATACTTCTTAAAAATCACTGGGACAAAGAAGAACTCAAGCAAGGAATTCAAATGTTCCTAGAAACAAATGAAAATGCAGACACAAGCTATCAAAAATATTTGGAACACAGTTAAAGCAGTATTTAGAGGGAAACTCATATCCATACAAGCACATATTATATAGTACAAAAAAAAACTCAAATAAATGACCTTACTGCATACTTTAAAGGTTTAGAAGAAAGAGGAACAAAGGAACCCTAAAGCAACCAGAAGGACTGAAATCACCAAAATTAGAGCAGAAAGAAACAACATGAAAATAAGACAAAGACAAGTATGGAATGATCCCATTCATAAACAGAAGTTAAGAAAGAAGAATAGAAAGGAAAACTCAAAGCAGAACTTGACTGAGTTTGCTGTATGGCAACAAAGTAAAAATCTCTGGGTAGGTGATGAGGGTAGATTTTCAGCTTCACTACAAGAGTGTGGGGGGTAGGGACATAGACCTTTAGCAGTGGGAATGGTGTTAATATACGTTCCTGTTAGCTTATAGTCTCATAAATCACTATTTAATTAATATGATAGGGGAAAATGGATTGACAGTCTCAAACTTTTTGATGCATCGAACATAGCCCTGAGTATATGTTCCTTCAGTCTAATCACCCAAAACTTCAGATTGGCAAACAGTGAATTTTAACAGAGGAATCAAATTGTTAACACATTCCTAATAATGACATGTTCTTTGAAATATTAAATCTTCTAAAAGCTTAGACCAAGGAGAATAGAAACAACTGGTGGCATTACTTTATATGATACAGCTATATGTAAATAGTATAAAAAGGACATAAATTATGGTGAGGTCTTGTATGATATAGCAAATGTTAACAAAGGGATTTTCAAAGTTAGCCCAATTGCCAAATAATTTGGTTATAGCAATAACTATCTGTTGCCTTCTTAAACCCTAAGACAGCAGGAACTTTCCCCTTTCTCTATAAAGTCCATATTTCTCCCAGGCCTGGAACCTCTAGGGTGGGGCTCATTTTCCTGCATGCTTCTCTCAATTCATACCAACTAGTACTGCATCTGCTGATCCCAACCTAAGCAATGCAATCAGTACCACCTCAGCATGTTACACTATGTCCAGAGATGTCAGGCATGGAATGTCAATCTTTCAGCTTGATTACTCTGGTGAGACTTTCCCTAGCTCATAGAACTCCTTGGTTTCATTTTGGATTGTGTACTTCTTAACAAAACCTCAAAACCTAGATATAGACCAGGGCCCATGAGATAGGTCATATGTACATGTATCCATAAGTTAGGGGAAAATATCTACCTTAAAGCAAATGTGCACAAGAGTTTGCAGTGAGTCAATAAATGAAGCAAGCAAGTAGAAAGAACTAAAAAGACACTGTCAAGTACCTAGTGAAACAGTTTCTACTTAGACCTAGAGACCCTCCTCACCTACCTCCTATTATATGTCCCTCAATCACTCCAAAGCTAGCCTTATAAGATAAAGTAAGGTCTACAAAAGCTGAATGATGGCATACTTTAATGATGACTCTTTCATTACCAAGCCACACCATCACATGGGGTCCTAGTCAGGGAGTCCTGGGATTCTCCCACAGATGTGATGGACCTAGACCTCTAACAGATTCCTCTCGCCACTGTCACTGCTCATCTCCAACAGGAACAACATGGACCCTTTTGGGGCCCCTATAGGACCCTGCCCTCAATCTGAATCAACAATGGTAGGGAATGTTCCATTCTCTGAAGGGAGGTTAGACAACATACCTGAGGATGATGGGTCCTGAAATTTGTACAGCCTGGAATGTTCCTAGCTGTGACCATAGAATGTTTGCTCAGACCTACAGGTATGCAGAGATTATATAGGCTCCTGTGCTGACTATGGGCCCCAGATTTAATCACTGGGGTTTACAGTTAACAATATTTATATACTTTCCCCATATTTGGGAGCTACTCTCTCCCCTGATCCAGCTTTCTAGTCCTTTTTCCAACTATGACACCATCTCCCCAGACAATAACCTGAGTCTACCTGCATATTAGATGTAAGGAGCAGGCAAAAACTAGTAAAGTCATGGGCCCTTTGGAATATACTGAAAATAGGCCTACTAGCTTTTCAAAAATGAAGACTCCAAATCTTCAATATTCTTTTTTAAAAAATTAAATCTTTATTTATTGGATAGAGACAGCCAGAAATGGAGAGGGAAGGGGAAGATTAAGGAGGGACAGAGACAGACACCTGCAACACTGCTTCACCATTCACAAAGCTTTCCTCCTGCAGGTGGGGACCAGGGGATTGAACCCAGGTCCTTGTGCATTGTAACATGTGCGAGCCACCAGGAGCGCCACCACTTGGTCCCAATCTGTGATATTCTTGCCGTTAGGTTCATGATCAGTTGATAATTTGTTCTGCTTTATATCTTAACTCTTTTTCAGCCACCAGGACCAGATGATACCTTGATGCCAACATGACTTCCCTGGTCAGACAACCCCACCATGTGTCCTAGAGCCCCACCTCCCCAGATCCCTGCCCCAATAGGGAAAGAGAGACAGGCTGGGAGTATGGATCGACATGCCAATATCCATGTTCAGCGGGGAAGCAATTATAGAAGTCAGACCTTCCACCTTCTGCACCCCGTAATGACCCTGGATCCATACTCCCAGAGGGTTAAAGAACAGGGAAGCTATCAAGGGAGAGGATTGGATACGGAGTTCTAGGGGTGGGCATTGTGTGGAACTGTTTCCCTCCTATCCTATAGTCTTGTCAACATTTCCATTTTATAAATAAAAATTTTTTAAAAGAAAAAAGTATATAAAACATTTAAAAAGATTTAACTTGGTAGTGGAAGTGTACTTTATCCTCCTCTTCCTCTTTCTTCTCCTCCTCCTGCTCTTTATTAGGAGGTTAATGGTTTATAGTATAGTTGATGACACATAGGCACAACCCCTCATCATCCCACGACAGGTGTCTAGGTACATAGGAGACACTCCTGTCCTTGTACTCTAAGGAGTCCATCAATTTCAGGTTAAGATTCCCCGGACTATAATGACTACTCAGAAATGTCGGATTTCTTATTTCAGATATAGAGGACAGCTTTGGATGAAGCTCCAGATTATAGACCACAGAGGCACTACTGAGTATGGAGGGACCACCATCAGCCTCCTTGCTTCAGTTTGTGACACTATTTCAATCACAAAGAAACAAACAAACAAAACATCTTGAGACTCAAATCAAAACAACTCTCCTATTTTTGATCATCAGAAGTTCCTAGCTATGACCATGGAATGCGAGCCCAGACCTATACAGATACAGAGGTTACACAGGCTCCCATGCTGAATATGGGCTCCAGATCAAATCAATGGCGTTTCTAGTTAATGCTATTTATATACTTTTCCCATATTTAGGAGCTACTCTGTACCCTGATTCAGCTTTCTAGTCCTATTTCCAACTCTGACACCATCTCCCCAGACCTGGTGTCTGAAACCTGCATGTTGGCTGCTGGGCTCAGTTAAAATTTAGTTAAGTCATAGGCCCCTTGGAATATACCTAAAATAGACTTCCTAGCTTTTTCCAAAATGGAGATCCCAAACTTCATCTGCTCTATTTTTATATCTTTATGTTCCTAATTATTAAACAAGTTGTTTTGCTTTATATCTTAATGCTTTTTCAGACACCAAGTTGCAGATGCTACTATGATGCCAACCTGACTTTCCTGGGCAGATGACCTCACCAATGTGTCCTGGAACCCCACCTCTCCAGAGCTCTGCCCCAGTAGGCAAAGACAGAATCAGGCCAGGAATATGGATTGATCTGCCAATGCTCTTGTCCAGTGGAGAAGTAATTACAGAAGCCAGACCTTCCACCTTCTGCACCCTATAAAGTCTTTGATCCATGCTCCCAGAGGGATAAAGACCAGGAAAGCTTCCAATGGAGGGGATGGATTCAGAATTCTGGTGATGGGAATTGTGTGAAACTGTACTCCTCTTATCCTACAGTCTTGTCGATCAGTATTAAATCAATTAAAAAAAGAACTTTAAGAAAACTGTTTGAAAAGTGATATGGTTGGGGGTGTTTACTGAACTGGATTAAATCTTAAAGAAAAAAAAAACTATGTGTGACTATAAACATAGTATATAAGTCCAATCCAGACTATGTCATAATTATACCTGCTTTTAGCTAATCATGTTCACTTTCTATTGGAAAAACACTTAAGACTTCATAACACTTAAGAACAGAGAATTTGCTTTCAGCATGAAGGTGTTACTGTCACTGCCTATTTTTCTCTTGCTTCGTGATTACAAGTGCAGATCACAGCTTAGCTGGTTGTAAGAAATAAACCTGCTATCATAGCTTTCATGTAATTAGTTCTAAATGTGTGGCCTATTTACAACAGCAAGCTGTACATTAGGCACCACAAACACTTAACATGCCAGATACTGCCACACTTTTATGGCAGTCATTAACTGAGTCACCTCACTGCACCCAATATTTAATGCGACAGTTCCATTAACATACAGCTCTGCTGATAAAAGTGCATGTCTTGCAATTTGCATGGCATGAAATAGTGCTGGGCTAAACCCAGACAGTCATTTCTTCTGCCCGGTCCAGAAAGTCTTGAAGAACTCTGAGTTCCTAGATCCTCACCCATGTTGGCAAGATAAGAATAACTTCTCTTGCTTCTTAAAAAAAAAAAAAAAAAAAAAAAAAAAGTACAGTTCCCAATTAGGGAAACTTGCCACTGACATCTAGGCCTAAGGTTTATCCAAATGACAGGACTCTCAAACAACTATAACCAGGACAACAGAAACCCTTTTATTCCATAATTCGATTCAAATGGGGATGCTAACCACAGGGTTGGTGCATATAAACATCATGACACAGAAAATTTATACTCCGTCCTCCTGGATATCCCCAACATCAGTCACATTGCTTTTTTTAGTTTCCTGCTTCTGAAGCCAGAAGTGGGGAGTTGTTACCCAGCTTCTCTAATCACCAGTTTTTAAAGATGTTCCCAAAGTTGCATTCCAAATATCTTTGTTTAACTGTCTGGTATTCTACAGAACTATTGTTTCTGGAAGAATTATATTACAGAGCCATAATTACCAGGGATATATGTATTACCACAGATTTTTGGTGTCTCTGGAAATATTGTGCTAATCTTAGCTATTCTCTCTGGAGCTGTTTCTTGATGGTTTGCAAAATTCTTTAACAAAATTCTACGGTAGTAACTTGAGCAATGAACATCAAAATGCAGGACTTTTCTTTTTCTTTTCTTTCCTTTTCTTTTTTTTTTTTTTGATAGAACAGAGAGAAACTGAAAAGAGAGGGGAAGATAGAGAGGGAGAAAGATAGACACCTGCAGAACTGTTTCATCGCTTGTGAAGCAACTCCCTATCCCTGCAGGTAGGGAGCCAGTGGCTTGGAACTGGGATCCTTGGGCTGGTCCTTATACTTCATATTATATGTGCTTAACCCAGTGAGCCACCACCTGGACCCCAGTAACACTCCTTATTGGACAGTAATAGTAACAGTTGCAAGCTCAGACAATGTTTTTTTTTTTTTTTTTGGACAGTAATACTGATGAGTGATTAGGTCATCTGTAAGCACTATGAAGTGGTGGGGATTGCATAAAAAAAAAAAGTGAGTAAATAACCTAAAGGGGACAGTTAAAGTAGATGTTGCCATTTAGGAGAACAAGTCCAAAGTTGTAGATCCACCAGGTTTGAGAGACACAGACATTACTGCCCTAGTCCTCCCCAAAATAACTTTTTGTTGCTCCCTCACACTCTGCTAATAATGCTTGGTTCTGGTCCTACAAGCCATTCTGAGTCTGTGATTGTTTTCCAGAAGCTGAAATTTGGATTCAGAGATCTTTAACTATGTTTTATAGGTCCAAGAGCAATAAGAAACCATTGCTAACATTTACTACGCATGATTATAGTTGTATTACATTGATGCCCCCAAACCAGTAGCAAGTCAATATATAGGCTTTGATGCCAGTCTCTGACCTGCAAAATTTACATCCATGTGCTCATTTACTCCTTAGACAATCCTCTAAGATTGCCTAAGTGCTAATACTAACACACACTCTCTCTCTCTCTGCACTGTATTGAGGAAACTTAGGCACAAAGAAGCTAGATTTGCCCAGGATGATGCAGGTTCAAAGGGTGATGCCTGGATTCAAACCCTGGATTCATACTGATTCCAGCAGCCATGTTCTCAGCACTCTGACATCCTGCCACGTGGCCGAAGGGAACTCAGTGGCTAAAAGCAAGCCAACAAAACACCCCCTGCTGAGACCCACACAGCCTTCATCTCAATTCTAAATGTTCTAGACTGTACATGAAAGCATAAATACGTGTAAAGAAAAAGAGGAACTAATTCAATTCATGGTCAACTAGTACTGTGATGGTGATGGTGCGGGGTGGGTGACATGTCTACATTAACATCTTATTTAATCTTCACTAAACTGATATGAAATCTACCTTTGTCTGTTCTGCACCTAGGAGGAGGAAGGGTCCCTCCCTGTCCTTATCCACCCCTGTAGAGGTGTGTCTGGTCACAGGAGTCTGCTAGGAAACCACAGTAGGGACTCCAGAGATTATCTGGACAGGAGATACTGCACTCAGCTTAGAATAAGCAATCTAGTCTCATCATATCAGTATGTAGCTTCTCATCAGGGAGGACTGGGGTAGAAGAAGAAGAGAATGGCTTAGAATCACCAGGGGAGCATTCCCAAGTGACCACACTTCCCCAAGAGAGGACAGTGAGCACACAGGAAGGGCACCTCCATCCCTCGTTTGCAGAAGGAGGATGCAGTTCAAAGACACCACACTTCCAACAGGAGAGGTGCTGCCTGCACTCATGTGATTCTTCTGGAAGTTCAAGTGCAAGATTGTGTCACCTCTGTTCTCGGGTGCTCTTGGCAAGCACGCAGGCTGCTGGATCATCTCACCTTGGGTTCCCCTTCCAGAAAGGCATCCTTGTTCTCTTAATCCAGCCCCATCCCCACACACTTAAAATATTCGTCCTCCCATGGTGTTTACACATCTCAAATATTTGTAGTCCATTAAACAGATATGGAGCACATGGAAAATAGAGGGCCACATTTGGAAAGCATAAATCTGAGGCGGCGCTGGGGATTGCAGGCTCTCTTTTTAAGGATGAGAAAGGTTTCCTTTGATATTAAACAGAACGCTAAACCTAGCAAGCTGTGCATTCCTTCCAGGATCGCCCTCCCAAAGAGGTTTACCAGCCCTCACACAACTTTTAGGGTCAAATGCTAGGTCTTCTCTTCCCCCACCTTGCCTCACTCAAGATGGCATTGGTTCTGCTTATTCATTTGCTCTGTTCCCAGAAGGAACCAGAGGGTGTGCGTGCCTTTCCTATGCTTTCTCACCTTTGCCTCCCAGAGGAAAGTATAGTCCTCCCCACCTTCAAACCTATGCTAACCCTGACAAAACAACAGACAGCTTTAATGCCCATGCAGGTTAGGAAGCTTTCTCTAGGAGGGTGAGAGGTAGGGGTGGGTTACTAAGAAACTACTTACTTTCAGAGTTGCATAAATTCTCGCTTCTCTTCCTTGGTCAGGGGAGGCTAGAATAACACCACCAACACCCAAATCCCCACCTTTTTGCTTTACCAGCTACATTTTTTCCCCCTGGAAAGATATTGACTCATTCATGCAAAGGCTGACTTGACTTACTGTACTAGCCTTTTTTTGCACAGCTTACCAGAACACAAAGAACTGATTAGAATAAAAACCTAGTATTCTCCAACTGAATGAGGGAAGTTTTGTAGAGAACTATAGGGTGGATGCACTTGTTGGGAAATCAGCTTCAGAAAAGATCAAATATCCTTTCCTTCTATCTCATATAAAAGTCACTCCTTCACTAAAAGGAGAAATAAAAATCATTGGTCTCTTTTCTCTCCCAAATCCCCCAATCCTTAGCATGCTGGTTTCTGTTCCTAGGCAGTTCCAGGCTTGGTGGAGAAAAGACATATATAACACGACCTCCCATGGTGCCATGAGTAGGCTCCAGTATCCCCAGTGTCATGCATTCAGATACAAACATCTTCGGCGGTTATCATTCTCCCTACCAGATCACTTCACCTTGAAGCTCAAGCTCCTTGACCTGCAACTATGTACAGCTGACTAAGCTATAAACTCTTAAGATAGAATGTCTCAGGCTTTAAGCTTTGTTCTAACTTATTGACCATCAAAACTTGGAATGAGTTAATATATCTTTTTAGCATCTGTACGTGGAAGTGATAATAACACCTTGAACATGGATTTACTGTGAGGAGTAGTTGAGATGAGTACAAGCCGAGCATGTATAACTGACTATGCTCTTCCACCCTGCACACCTGGCAGCCTCCTCAATGTCCTGCAAGGTAAACTCAGAACTTCCATAACAGGTTAAGATCCATCCTTGAGGTTTCTGTTTTGCTGTGTAAACAGACTTGTCTTATTCCCAGAATCTGACAGAATATTTGATAGATTGGAGATTTAATGTGAAACCTAAATGGTGACATACAGACAGAACTTGCTGCCCCTCTCTGGTTCACGAGTTTCTCATGAATGAATGAGAACAAAGCTCTGTGGTCAGGGGGTGAGGATTCAAACTGGGTAGGAAGCCCTTGTGAGCAGAGCATCAATTTTAACTTCGTCAGCTCTGGTTCCACCATAAGACTAGTACTTTCAATACCAATATCATAGGGTTTTATAAACACAATTATCTAGGTGACAGATCTTGCAGTATGTAAATATTGAGAAGAAACACAGGAGGATCAGTGTTTCCAAAAGACAAAGTCATGAGTCCTCACCTCCACATGAGAACCACTTACACCAGAAAACAAAGTATTCCTGTTCCTCACTCCTGAAATTCACATCCCAAGATCCAGAGAAGTGAGGTGGGGTAACAGCAAAATCACCCCTCCCTATCTTAGAAAGATCTAAACACCTCTAAATAATGTCTCTAAAAATGATATCTACACAAAAATGACGTCAGCCAGAAACATTGAGGCTGTTGGTTATGGACCAAGCTCTATTAAAAACTCTGCATTTTAGTGTAAGGTGACTGAGGAAACAGGGATAAAAGTCATGTGGCTTTATTTTAATACTATGATTATTCTCTGGAATTCGTTTTGTACAGGAAAAATGGGAGTGCAGACCCATCTTTACCTGTTCCTTGCTTGCTTCTTTAACTGAGCCAGAGGTGGGCAGCCTACCCCCACTGACTGTTGCATTTTGTGGTTTCAGTCTGTCAGGGGGTCACTTACTGATGACTCAGAGATGCTGGCCTGGAGGTATTTATGTGATCTCTGAGTCGGAGGAAAGCCTGCCCTCAGAACAAGGCAAATATATCCCTGCTCTTGATGGCTTCAAGCTCGGCAATGGGGGCTGACCTGACAGCTGCTTGTCCTGGGGGAGAAATAAAGGAAGCTGGTGAAACACATGCTATTTCCATGAATTCCCACTCATCTGCTGTTAGGAAATTCAGCTGAGACCCTGACAATAAAGGTTAGGCTTGTAGTGTCACAATAGAAAGGAAAGGAACCTTTAACTTGCCTTCAGCATACCAAGCAGGCTGCACTTCACAAGATCTGTAGCTCACCAAACCATATCCCATGCACCACGAAAAAGCTATCAATGGGCATTTGTCTGAATTCACATTTATGGCATCTGTTTGACATGCGGTTTTCATTTAGATGGCAATCCAGATACCACTTTGCATAAAGTTCTGGCTTTCTGAGCTGTCCAGATCAATTGTCTTTTACCAAATATCTAATTTTCAGATGTTTACGGATGCACCAGAAGAGTATTTTCAAATCATTCAAAAGAATGACATCCAAGAAAAAAAAAAATCTGAACCAAATGCTAATGAAATTCTTGTGTTTCATGTAGAAAAAAAAAAATGCTCTAAGATGGAAAAAAAAAATCATTTTACCCAAATTTATTGCTAAAGAATAATTTGTCTGTCTTTGTGAAATGAATTATTCCATTGCCCTTCTTTCCCCATTCCTAATTTAGGCAAAGGGCCCATATCAAATGCATTAAATCAGAGTTTAATCATTTTCCTTACTACATGCTGCTGAGGGGAGAAGCTGTAAAAAATTCCCAGTGCAATGACACAAGCATCGCAGTGAGTCAACTGTTATTTCAGGGATTTATGATAATTCCTCATCTTGAGGAAAAATGAAGCTAATTGAAACAAACTCTGGACTTTATATTAATGCCATTTGAATATAGGGCTACAGTGCCCTTGCCAGTTGCAAAGCGACATGGAAAATGAGGCACTTCTCAACACCACCACGGTTTCTCAATTTTATGTATTTTTTAATTTCCTCTATGGAAAATCTGTTCTTCATAAAAAGAACTGCTAGAGAAAAATGTGGAAAAAGTTGATTCATTCCATATTTACATTCTTTCTGGTACCTGGAAGTGAACCAATTGTAAAATATGCCAAAAAAGAAGTTAGTTAAGTCATTTAAAAAAAGCATCTTCCTCCAGGGCTTGGGAAAGCCTTGCTTTGATAATATAAAACACCTTCCTTCCTGATGAGACTCCTGCCTAGCCTGACTCTGGCTCACTGGGCCAACCTTCAAAAATGACTGGTTTTCTCTTAACCCACAATCTCCCCGAAAACTGTCCATCTGCCAGAGAGGCAGTGCTATCCGTGTCCAAAATCCCCTCCTCTAGTATTTGAACATGGCAGGGCACTTAACACAAATGTGCCCAACAACAAAGAAACCCTGAACTTCACTACAAAGCCCACTTAAGTCCTCCAAACCTGATCTGCTAATGCTATTTACCACCTCACTTTGAATAGCTTAACCAAATACAGACAAGGTGTTGCTCTCACAGAGCAGTGAGCAAAGAATCCCCCTCACAGAGCCTCCAGGTGCGTTGCCTCCTAGCTTGTCGTTAACAGCTTCATTTCAGATCATCTAGGAGAAAAACAATTTGGAAGCATGGAAATGACATTAGGTTAAGTTGCCCTGAAACATCACAGTCATGGCAAAGTGATTATATGACTGCATCTTTCTTTTTGAAAAGCCATCATTTTTCTGGGGTCACAGATCAATTGAAGTCGAGGATTTTGACTTGTACACGTGACAAAAATCTCTCCCAGAGCAAAGTAGTCCTTCATAACTTTCACAGAGGCAAAATGACCCCTCCATTAAACAACAGTAGAGAAATCTGGGCTCCAAGATGGGTGTCATGAAACTCTGAATGAAGGAAGGGTGGATGCTGCATTAGCAGCCTCCTGACTCCTGCTCGGAGGCAAACCCCTGCTTCTTGCCCTCCAATAAGCCCAGTCACCTCATTCATGGTTTTCTTCATTCAGTATTTTTTTTATTATTACCTTCACCCCAGCAGCAATATAAACACAAAAAGAGCTGGGCATAAATTCATAAAATCCAGGTTTCTGAATCCAACTGTGTTGGTGGAGCATCTCTGTTGCTCTAACTTTAGTCTCCTCAACTATTCATGGAAAATCATAGACTGGATAGTTGCTAGAGTTCTCTCCCACACCAGAGAGCCTGTGATCCTCTTCCTGAATTCATTAATGGCTGCATCTCAACTTATATCTTTGCCGGGCTAGCTTCGTGGGTGGGAGAGAGGAACTCATGGCTGAGCAGGAATGCAATCCAATGTTTTTAATCAGAAAAGAAGATTCTTTTATACTTGCCCAGAAGGAAGTGGTAGAGTGGAAAACAGGATGTGACTAGGAGAGGGGATGGAGCAAAAAGAGAGTGCGAACCAGTGGGGATTAAACCAGTGGGGATCTAACCAGTGGGGACTAAACCAATGCCCTGCAGGCAGGGCGGGTCTCAGGTAAAACAATGATTATGTAAATAGACCACAGCATCAAGCAATGCAGCACAGAGCAGGGGGGAGCTGGCGTAATGCCCAACGTCTCAACTTATATCTTTGTCTTCTAATGTGCCAGACACTGGCAACACTAACTTGTCCTCCAACGGTTTGATTTTGCCATCTTTGTCTGAGGAATCTTACCCCAGATCTCTCAGCTAAGTCCCCAGTGGAAACATAATACCATGCAGGAGACAGTTCCAGCAGATGGCTATCACACAGCCTCCCTCAGCACATTGCACTGAAATAGCCCATGCTACCTTCCAACCCATGCCTGTTTTTCCTCTGTATCTTTAACCTCAGGTAAGAGGCAGGGCCCAGTCTTGATCCTCAGCTCCCTTCCTACATGCAGTAATTGAGTATTGCTGATTGAACTACAGGAATCTCTTCATCCTGTTTCCAAAGGCCCATGAGATAGCTCAGTTGGAGAGTGTACTGTTTTGCCATGAGAATGACCGAAGTTCAAGCCTGGCCCTTACCACATTGAAGGACACTGTGTTCTATGTCTGTCTGTCTCTCTCTCTCTGTGTGTTTGTCTTCATCATAACATATACTTCTCCATTCTCTCCTCAGTCCTGCTGACCTAAACAAATTTTCATTTCTCTTTCTGCATCATAGAAGTTACAGAACTCTTGGCCACCTCTCCTGATCTACCCAATTCAATCCCCACCCAGCATCCAAAATGACCCTTCTAGTCATCCTGCTCCCTTTGTGAAAGTTTCTCAGTGACGTCCCACTGTCCCTAGGGCCACGCCTAGAGCCCCAAGCATTCAGAGCCTGTCTTCTGCCTTCAGTCTCACTAACCTCCCACTCCAGTTCTCTGAAAAGTTTCTACAAATTCTCACACTCTTTTTACACTGAATGTTTTCACATGATGCTCCCTCCCCTTCTCTAAATTGTTTCAATTTCAATGCAGACACTGTCTTGTCTGCAGATCTTTTGTCACCCCCCCCCCAACCCCATCATGTTGTATCCCTGGAAGAATGTTAAGGTCCCATAATCTCAAATATCGCACAATAGAATAACGATCAATTCACTCCCTGTTTCCTGAATCAGAATCTCAGATCCCTAAATATAGAGGTATGAGTTAGTCTTTTTTAGCTGTCATGGGCACAATGTCTGATACATGGTGGCTGTTCGATAAATAGGTTTTACAGTCCACGTAAAACTCATCCAACACAGTTTCCTCCCCAATTTCTTTATTGGGGAATTAATAGTTTACAGTCAGCAGTAAAATATAATAGTTTGTACATGTGTAACATTTCTCAGTTTCCACATAACAATAAAACCCCTACTAGGTCCTCCTATGCCATCACGTTCCAGGACCAGTACCCTCCCCCTCCCACCCTAGAGTCTTTTACTTTGTTGCAATACACCCCATCCAGTCCAAGTTCTGCTTTATGTTTTCCCTTCTGTTCTTGTTTTCAACTTCTGTCTATGAGTGAGATCATCCCATTTTTATCCTTCTCTGTCTGACTTATCTCACTTAACATGATTCCTTCAAGCTCCATCCAAGATGAGGTGAAGACGATGAATTCACCATTTTTAATAGCTGAGTAGTATTCCATTGCCAACACACTTTTCACTTGTGCTTTATTTATATTCTAAAATTTCAGAAAAACCTCTTGATTCATTGTGATATTCAGCATGATGAAGTGAGTCTCATATACTAGCACAAATATTTAAAAGAAAATGTTAGGCTCTAATTATGAAAATGAAATTTCTTTTTAAAATTTTTTATCTTTATTTATTTGTTGGATACAGACAGTCAGAAATTGAATGGGAAGGGGTGATAGAGAGGGAGAGAGACACCTGCAGCACTGCTTCACCACTTGTGAAGCTTCCTCCTGCAGGTGGGGACCAGGGGCTTGAACCTGGGTCCTTGCACACTGTAACATGTGCGCTCAACCAGATGAGACATCACCCCTCCAAAATGGAATTTCTTTAAAGATAAGTCAAAATAAGTGCTCATGTTATAACATTCATTCAATGAAAGTCGACGAAGTTCTTTTCATATGATACATTAATTTTTAGTATATTATACAAACAACAGAAGTAATTTTTATAAGACTGATTAACAAAATACCATGACAACACAGTTTTTTAAAAGAAACAGGATCTAAATAATTAAATTTTAAAGTACCCAACAATGTAGTGAATCCTCTGTGTTTAATTTGTCCATTTCCCCTTAACTGTCATTTATTTGCAAATATACTTTTGAATAGTTAAAAAACATAAATATTGATACAGTTTTGTATCCTGCTTTTTCATTCTCAAATTGTTACTTAGTCCCAAGAATTTAATATTCAACCATATCGTATGGCTGAACCATAGTGATCACAGACCAATACCTTCAGCCTTCTCTCCACATACTTTCAGTTGTCTACTGGTTTGCCACTATACCTGGAGTCCTCATAGGCTCCTCAAACTCAAGATACATCTATCTATATGACTAAGTCCATTATTACCTCATGAATTCCTTCTTAAGTCTGGTCATGCTTCTATGAGCCAGAGAATATGGCACCATACCCCTTCAACCTCCTCTAACCTCTGTTTTCCACTTCCTCACTTTTAAACATCCAAGTTAACAATTCCATCAATATTCTCTTTCTTCCCACCCAACCCCCCCCCCCACGGTCATCTTTCCAAAGTGTCATCTTTCCAAAGGTTATCTTTCCAAAGGTCATCTTTCCAAAGTGGTTATTGATCTTCTTACTACATTGGTTAGATTCATCCAGCTGTTCACCATCACTATCACTAGACTCTAAATATCTTAGACCTAACAAGCAAAGGTCTACTACTCCAATTTACTTCCCTGGCACCAAACCCCCACCACAATCATATGAAGGATGAGGTCTTGGCCAGGAGCCTGGAATAGCCAGAGGCTATTGCCACTTGCATACAAGTTGTCCTCAAATGGGAACTCAGTGAAAACAGAGATTGGATCAAAATCCCGCCAGGTTTCTATCTAACTGTTGTACGAAACACTGGTTAGAGAGAAGGTACATGTGAAGGCAAAAGGATCAAATTTGGATTCAAATCTAGGACATGAAAGAAGAGCGGTAGTGGGGTCAGACAGACGGTGGTGCGCCTGGTTAAGTGCACACATTACAATATGCAAGAATGCAGGTTCAAGCCCCTGGTCCCCACTTGCAGGGGGAAGGCTTTACAAGTGCTGAAGCAGGGCTGCAGATGTCTCTGTCCCTCTCTATCTCCCCTTCCCCCCTCAATTTCTCTCTGTCTCTATCCAATAATTAATTAATTAATTAATTAATTAAAAGAAGAAGAAAGGGGGAGTCGGGCAGTAGCACAGTGGGTTAAGTGCACATGGCGCAAAGCGCAAGGACCCGCATAAGGCTCCCGGTTCAAGCCCCAGCTCACCGCCTGCAGCTGGGTCGCTTCACAGGCAGGTCTGCAGGTGTCTATCTTTCTCTCTCCCTCTCTGTCTTCCCCTCCTCTCTCCATTTCTCTCTGTTCTATCTAACAATGACATCAATAACAACAACAATGGAAAAAAAAACAATGGCAACAAAAGGGAAAATAAATAAATATTTTTTAAAAAGAAGAAGAAAGGAGCAGTAGAGAAAAAAAACAATTCTCTGAGCTGCAAAGTAAGCAAGGGCCACTTATTCAGGTAGCTAAAGCTGCAGGCTAAGATATTTAAGGTTGAACTTGGAGACTGCAGTTGGGTCAAAAGGGAACTCTTAAAAGTGCAAGTCCAAAATGTCAGACTCTGCCCCCCTTACATAGAATACATCTTTTCTTCTGCCGGATGACACCCTGGCCCCTTATCTGTTTTGCGAGAGTTCTTTTTTTTTATTATTTATTTTTTATTTAAGAAAGGATAAATTAACAAAACCATAGGGTAGGAGGGGTACAACTTAACCTTGCCTCCTCTATAAAGTCAACTCTGAAATCCAATGCAGTATTAAAGTCTCCGGGACATTCTGGGATTGACATAATATAAATCATGTTTTGCATTTGGTACTGGGCGGTCCATTCATTTTAGAACCACAGAAAATCATTAGAAATGCATACACACAGAGGAAGGCCGTTCTCATGCTATTTAATGATGGAATTTGCTTTGCCCACTGTGATTTTTAATGTGATCTTTTGACAACTGCTATAAACTTTAAGAGGTTAGAATAATATCAGATGGTATGCCTGAGAGTTCCTATATATTAGTCAACGGCTGTTAATAACCAAATACTATAAAACATCTAAAACTGACGTTAACTTGATTAATAAGTGTATTAATAAATTATTAAGCCTATAACCTACCAATTCCTTTTACAGAAAATCAGGTTTAAAGACACTGTAAGTTTTTGAGAAGAAGGCCATTATAGATACAAAGATGCCAGAGAGATGAGTTTGTAAATTAGATAGACACTGTTTTTTTTATTATTGTAGTTATTATTGTTATTGTTGTTGTTGGATAGGACAAAGAGAAATGGAGAGAGGAGGGGAAGACAGAGAGGAGGAGAGAAAGATAGACACCTGCAGACCTGCTTCACTGCCTGTGAAGCGTCTCCCCTGCAGGTGGGGAGCCGGGGTTCGAACCGGGATCCTTATGCCGGTCCTTGTGCTTTGCGCCACCTGCGCTTAACCCGCTGCGCTACAGCCCCACTCCCGATAGACACTGTTTTATGTCCATTCTAGTTTAACTTTATTTGAAGAGTTAATCCGGTGGATTACCACTCAGAACAAAAGAGTTTCCCTTACCAATGGGCTTGCTTAAGCATAAGCGAATGTTGAAGTATCTCTACTGAGTAGGATTCATTCTAAATGTACAAATTAAAGTCTCAAGAAAAACTACTTATTAGATTATCCAGGGTGGGGGGTGCTTACACAATTACTCTTACGGAAATCCCAGCAGGAACACATTTGGACCTATATGCAAGTTCACTGGGGTTAAACCTAAGCACCCATGTAGGGACAGCTGATAAAACAGGGATTTGGTTACCATTCACAACATCTGCACTGCCCACTTACAAAAGATGGGAAACCACTTGTTCTTTGATACCAGTAGCCCCATAATTAGAAGCTTTAATAGAGTTTCCCTTAGACTAACTCCCATGGGTTCCTACTTAACAGCCTCACATTTCAGACAGATTAATTTGATCAAATGTTTCCATCTTTGTCTTGAGAGATCTGCCTTGTGGTAAACCAACTTTTCTAGTTCAGATCTTTTGTAAATGACTCTTCAGTGAGTGTTACCCTTGTAATTCAGACTACTAAAGATATATGCACCTCAGAAGAGGTTCTAACAATTTATAGGATGAAACCAGCTCACACTTGCCACCACTAGAGTTACATTTGTGAACAATGAAATCTACAGTGAACAACCAAAAGGGGGGGGGCTCAAATTCTGGACTTAAAGGTATTAATTACTGAAAATGCATCATTAAAAAATACAAATGGATTGTTTTGAAGGGGTGTCAGAAGACCAAGCTTTAGGATGGGAAAGAAAGCATAATAGCTTTCCTAGGTTCAATTCCCTGCACTACCATAAACCAGAGCTGAGCAGTGCTCTGGTGAAAGAGAGGAAGAATAAGAGAAAGAAAAAGAAAATATAAAAAGAAATGAAAAGAAAAAAAGAGAAGAGAAGATAAAAGAGAACAAAACTCTAGATGGTGAGCTTCCTTCCCCATCCAACTATGTTTCATGACAGACTATTGTGTCACTGCAAGCCCTATGGTACACAGCCTTGGACATCAGGGGCCGCTAGGCACTACTGCAGACATCTGTGAACATTGAGAGATGGGGATGAAGGTGTGGGCCCCGTGCAATCTGGCTTTGCCTGTGTCCTGTGCCTGGTCATTTTGCTAACTCTGAAGAGTGCATAAGTCCAGGATGATAAGTTGTGATACAACACTGCCAGCCTCATAAGCCTTTTAGTCCCTCTCCTCTGGGGAAAGAAGAAATCTGGGCAGAATCAACCGCAATGCCAATATTCTATAACAGATGAAAACAGACTGCAGATGTGTCAACAACCCTGGAATCAAAAATCACCATAACGTTTGCATAACTAGATAGCAAAGACATTCAGATGCTTTTATTTACTACACTCTTATAAAAACCAGTTTAAGACAAAACACATTATTAAATACACAATCTCACTATAAAGGTAAATATTTACCTGAAGCAGCAACAGCAAGTAACAACAGATTACTAAGTCTGTTATCTCTCCTGACATATTAAATATAGCCAAAAAATTATTCCAAAAGAATTCAGTGGTATTCTGGACCCAGATTTCTCCAGGTACCTCAGACAGTCTACCAGGAACTCAGTCTATTTCGGAAGGGAACAGTCACACTAGAAGCATCAGGGGTCAATTTGATGCTCACCTTATCAAATACTTTAAATGGGCAGTAGCTTGAAAACATGGAAATTTATCTTCTATGACAACTTGTAACAAATTTGAGAGCTTAAACAACAGAAATGTATTATCTGACAGATCTGCAAACCAGCAGTCCAAAGTTAAGTCTTTGGTAGGCTATTTTCCTTATGGAGGATACAGGAAGAATTTTCTTCCAGAGGTGGAAATCTTCCATGGTGACTGTTTACATCCTTTGGCTTGTGGCCACATCACTCTAAATACCACCTCCATGGTCATACTGCCTCTTTCTTTTCTGTTTGTATCACGTCACTACCTCTCTTCTCCAACAGCATTACCATGGTTCTTAGCCACAGCATCCCCCCAGCCCATCTCCACAGAATCCAGGATAATCTCTTCATCTCAAGATCCTTTTGTGTAATTAAATTTGCAAAGACCTTTTTCTCCAAACAAGATCTCAAAGAAGGTCTTTTTTTTTTTTTTTCCAAATCATTGCAAAAGAAAAAAATCAACATGGGATGGAGTTGGCAGAGGTTGTTCCTGAGACAATGAATGGGTCCTGAGCAGCATTTTTCAAAATAGCAAAAATTTAATTGGTAGGCACAGAACTTAGTTGCTCCAAGTGGAGGAACCAGCAGGTGCAAAAGCCAAGGTGGGTTTTTAGCAAATGAGTCAAGATGCCACAGTTCGGGCCAGTAGGGAATGATTATCATGGTTTGTCAACCCCAAACAGAGGGCATGGAGTAATGAGCAGGGTCAGTTATATTTAGCAGTTAGGGAAGAGACAAGTTCTGCAAACTTGAAACATAAGAAGTCAAACTTGATATAATGGGCAGCAGGGAATCATGGTGGACTTTTAATAGAGAAGCACCATGATGACTAATTTTCTAATCATAATCATATGGCTATATCTTCCCAATGAATGTTTTCTTAAAAATCTTATCTCATTAGCAAAATCTAAACCACCATATTTATTCATTTTTGGAAATAGTAACAAGAATTCAACATAACTCCCATAATGTTAGGTTCTGCTACTGAACTTAATCATTTTCATGGGGGTGGGGTATGTATATAAATATGTATTTATATAGCCATTACTTTGCTTGGAAAAAGGGCTCCCTCTTCATGAGCAATTATTTATACATCTGGCTTGTAATAAAATCATATCATGCAAATGAACTGGATTGACTCAAAGATGAAATTTTGATTATAACAATATGGGGCTTCACAATATTCCATTAGGGAGAAAGGAAATGCTAGTCAGCAACCCAACCAGGAAAAACTATTTTGGTCCATAAATTATGCAGCTTTGTGTTTATTCAATTAGGTTAATCCTAAGTGAATCCTTCTGTGAAAACTCTATGTAAACACTGCAACATACAACAGGAAAGTAATGTTGAGGGGGACGGCTGCAAGAAGGTTGGTGACCTGCCCTGCCTCACTGTGGAGTGACCCCAGTCACTCACTAGTGAACTCCACAGACTCTCCATCAGTGTGAGATCAGGTTTAATAAAACCTCCGTCTGGCTCTGGAGCCGTGCAAATCCAGGTGAGGCCTCGCAAGTCCTTAAAATTTGATTGTTTGGGGCTGCAGCAACACCAAAATTTGGTGAGGGTTATTAAACCTGTGAGAGCTGTAAGAAAACATACTTAGAAATGCAATGTGCAGTACTGAGAGAAGTGTCCTGTGGGCCACACTGAAAGCTCCAGCATAGTGCACGGGAGTTAATGGGTCCCCTTTCCTGGCTCAGCATTGGGGAGGTAAGGCAGGCCAAGCTTGGATTCTATTTTCATTTGCTGTCATTCCATCTTTACAACAATAACCATCAGTTTACTAATCAACCCACATTATGACAGCTTTTCCATTTCAGGAAAGGACTCTCATCTCTACAGACTGCTTATAGGTTTGAAGCTAAGGGTTGATTTCCAATTGATAAAGAAGTTCTATGATAGAAACTCAGTCCATTCTTCCTTATCTAGTGATACAGTCAACAAGGATTTAACAATTTGGTCATGTTGAAAAGCAAGAGTATCCCAGATAAGAGAAATGAGGAAGAGACCTTAATGAAACAGCTGGAAAACATTATCTCCCCAAGAAAACAACACTGGTGGTCAGTTAACATAGCCCTTTCTAGATAACAATAAGTGAAACACTGTCGTGATATCCCCGTCTCCCACCAAAATGTGGGTTATGTTAACATTCCACAAAGATGGAGATTTTAATTTGATGCCTTGGATACCAACAGAAACATTTCCCCCAAAATGGTATTCATTGTAGTAATTTAACTTCTCTAAACTATCTGGAAGACACAACAATTTGGAAATCACCAACAGTAAACACGGTATCTTGTTTTTCTTTCTGCCACTACCATTTATGTTAGCAAAACTTTTAGTTTCTCTTGGAAAGAATACTCCTATGGGGGAAGGGGCTTTAAAGAAAAAGAAACAAGCCCCTCCAGAACCCTACCCAACTAGGGAAAGATAGAAACAGGTTAGGAGTATGGATCGACCTGCCAATTCCATGTCCACTAGAGAAGCAATTACAGAAGCCATACCTTCCACTTTCTGCACCCCATAAAAAATTTTGGCCCTCACACCAAAGTAATAGACTCTGGGGTTGGGGGTAGGGTTCAGGTCCTGAAGATAAAGACCTAGTGGGGTTTGAAATGTTATATGGCAAACAGAGAAATGTTACACATGTACAAGCTATTGCATCTTATTTTACTGTTGACTGTAAACCATCAATTCCTCAATAAAGAAATTAAAAAAAAAAAAAGAAAGAAATGTGGTCCATACACCATACACCCAGAGGGATAAAGAATAGGGAAGTTTCCAATGGAAGGGATGGGACATGAAACTCTGGTGGTGGGAACTATATGGAATTATACCCCTCCTATCTTACAATCTTGTTAATCACTATTAAAGCACTAATAAAAATTGTTTAAAAGAGAAATAAGCAATGCATAGTGGTCTCACAAAGAGATAGATCCAATATTTTCAGATGACTCATAAAAGCTCTACTACCAAATTTTGGACATACTGATGCTCAATCTGAATGTCTGTGCTGAAGAGGCACTGAGTTACTAAGCTAAGAAAACATTCCTGGGTTAAGTAGGATCTTGTGCGATTGTGAATTTTTAACTAAAATCTGTGAGTCTCATAAAATAACCACATAGTGCCAGAAATCTCATGTTCCAGGCCCACTGTCAGTTTAATATTTTGCCAACAGGTTTGCCTATAAAGTAAGATATTTGTAGATACATAGCTACCATGTGTTTGTTCGTTTGCTTGTTTTACCAGAGCACTGCTCAGCTCTGGCTTATAGTGTTGTAGGGAGACTGAACCTGGGACACTAGAGACTCAGACATGACAATCTATTTGTATAATCATTATGCTCTCTACCCCTGCCCTAGCTTAAATGCTTAAAAGAACAGTTTAGCAACAGTTAAACTAAATTTTTATTGTTCTCCTGCAAAGTTACATAAAAGTAATGCGCCACTGCAATTCAGACTCAAATCCTGGTGCCACCACATACATAGAAGTATCAAGCAAAAGGAGAAGCTTCACAAGCGATGAAGTGGTACTGCTGAGTCTCTGCTTTTCCTTCTCTTTTCCTCTCTGTCTCTCACCCTTTATCTGAAGGGAGGATGGAAGAGAGTCTTCTGGGAATAGCAAAACCATGTAGGTGAATCCCCAGAGGCAAATAATAATAACAGCATCACAGTTACTTTGCCCTCTTCTGTGTACCTCTGCTATGTTTTTGCTTGTTTGTTTGTTTGTTTGCTCCACATCAACATCACCATAAAGCCTTTCCCCAGCTCTGTGAGTAGGTGGCTCCTCAGTAGACCAAGGCTCATTATTCTCAGCTTCCTCCTCTCACCTCTGACTTTAGCCTCAGTCATTGTTGGTCTGGCCTGTGGCATTGAGAACAGACCATAGTAAACGTATTGATCTCTAAGAGGACTCTTCTGTTGATTCCTAGAGGCTAATATAAACCTCCCCTCCTCTCCACAGCAGCTTCTCAAGCAGGCTTGATAAGCTCTCAATTTGGGCAGCCTGCGTGACCACAACCAGGACTTCCCTCAGCTAGTAATTGTGTCCCATAGGTAATTTTTTTAGGCTACTGATCATTTGTCTTACTAATCTCTCTATTTGTTCCTACAGCTAATCGCAGATCCCCAAATACCCTCTGTAATTTTCTAACAAGCAGAATTTCAATTCCCTATAAAGAAATCTTGCTTTAGTATGTAATTAAAGATCATCTAAGAAAAACAGAGCCAATTCTGAACAACCCATGAGCAATTTTTTTTCTCTGTCAGGAGAAAGAGTGTTTGGAGGAATTAAAAATCACTTTGCAAAATTATGCACAGGTTTAATGCAAACATTTTGATCAATGGACTTATTATCAAGTCATATATCTAAATTTAGAGTAAAGAGTTTTAAAAAGACTAGATGGATAGAAATTATCTGCTACTCAATGGGCATCTCACCCAAGCAATTACTAATTCTGTTTATAACCGCAGCCCTTTACTCTATAAAAGGGCAATGAAAGCAAAACTTGGTTTGTGAGCTCCTATTAAATTAGCATCGATTTTGTTTTACTGCCAAGCTAAAGAAATATCAACATTAAGGAGTCCTTTAACGCTACTTAAAGTATGCACTCTTACTTGGAATTTAGTCCATAGGTTGTTTATCTTGCTATTTGAAATGAACTAAAAAAAAAAAAAAAAAAAAAAAAAAAAGAAAGAAAGAAATCAATCCAGCAAAGAAGTTTCATGCAGTCTACAGAAGAAAATATGGCTAGTTGAGAAATTGTTAGACAGAAACAGTACACTACAAAGTAGAGCACAAGATGGTTTATGCTGTTCTGATGTAAACCCACTGAAGTACAATCCAACGTTAAATGCTAACACCTCCCTGTGTTGAATTCATTACAGAAAGGAGGATCTCATTTAGGACAAACACTGGAACATGTCAAAAGTTATTTTCCCAATAGTTCTTATGCTGTAAATAGAACTGTTTGAAAGAAAAATATTGTGGGGTGTTGGGGAGGGAAAATCGATTAGACAGTAAATAAAGTACAGTATACCTGGTTAAAAAAAAAAAAAAAAACTATTCCCAGAGCAGACGACACACCCATGTGGCCTGGAGCCCCACCTCCCCAGATCCCTGCCCCTCTAGGGAAAGAGAGAGACAGTATGGATCGACCTGGGAGTATGGATTGACCTGCCAATGCCCATGTTCAGCAAGGAAGCAATTACAGAAGCCAGACCTTGCACATTCTGCACCCCATAATGTCCCTGGGTCCATATTCCCAGAGGGTTAAAGAACAGGAAAGCTATCAGGGGAGGGAATGGGATATGGAGTTCCAGTGGCAGGAACTGTGTGGAATTGTACCCTTATTACCCTATGGTCTTGTCAGTGTTTCCATTTTATAAATAAAAACTTAAAAAAAAAAACCCTATTCAATCCTTGGTAAGGTAACAATTCTGAAAGTTATGAGAAATATATCAGGGTTGACAGAGGTGTGAAATCCATTCAAGGAAGTCACCACTTAGGATGGCCTCCATTGAAAAGTATGAAAGTGGGAGTCGGACAGTAGCGCAGTGGGTTAAGCACAGGTGGTGCAAAGTGCAAAGACTGGAGTAAGGATCCCAGTTTGAGCTCCCGGTTCCCCACCTGCAGGGGCATGGCTTCATAAGCGGTAAAGCAGGTCTGCAGGTGTCTATCTTTCTCTCCCTCTCTCTGTCTTCCCCTCCTCTCTCCATTTCTCTCTGTCCTATCCAACAACAACATCAATAACAACAACAATAACTACAACAATAAAACAACAAGGGCAACAAAAGGAAATAAATAAATGTAAAAAAAAGAAAAGTATGAAAGTTCCTAAAAAAAATTAAACTGAGAGGGCCAGGTGGTGGCGCACCTGGTTGAGCTCACATGTCACAGTTTGTAAGGATCTGGGTTCAAGCCTCTGGTCTCCACCTGCAGGAGGATGCTTTACAAGTGGTGAAACAGGGCTGTAGGTGTCTCTCTGTCTCTCTTCCTCTCTACCTCCCCCTCCCTTCTCAATTTCTGGCTGTAGCTATGAAATAAAGATAACAATTAAAAAATTAAAAAAGAACACCCACCCAAAAAATTAAACTTGAGCTACCATTTTACCCACCAATCCCACTTCTAACAATACATCCAAAAGAAATGAAATCACATTCATGAGCTCTCATGTTCACTGCAGCATCATAATCCCCCAAAACTGAGATATGCAGATACCCCAAATATTAATGTAGATGCCCCAGATACTCACTGATGGATGGATAAATTAAATTAGATAGATAGATAGATAGATAGATAGCCACACTTTTTAATAGAATGCATTAAAAGAAGTAAATGCTCCCATTTGTGACAAAAGGGACAGATACTGAGGTCATTATGTGTGGTGCAGCAAGTCAGACAAAAAACATACATACTATATCATATCACTTACATGAATGATTACCAGGTACTGGAAATGATGGGGACCATGGAGAGATGATGGTTGAGGAACCAGTTCTAGTTATAAAGTTAAATAAGTTCAGGAATCCAACGTACAGTATGGTGATTAGTTAATACTGTATACTTGAAAGTTTCTATTCCAGCAATAAGAATAATTAAAACATATCACAAAATTTTATGGTAAAATAATTTATGATCTGCTAGGGAAAAGACAGCCAGGTTGTAGAGATAAGTCTTGCTAATATCTTGCAACTATCTTGCACTAGGTTTTTTTGCAAGCATGATAGTGATATATTGAACTCTTCTACTTTACAAAAACCTGGTATTTCTTAGATTCTGTAAATCTAAAATTGATTGAAAGAAAGACAGCTTTTAGACTTGTGTCAAAGGCCTTCCCATAATAGAAAAGTGCTGGTCATTCTGAAATTTAATCATAACCCTTCAGATCTTTCTAAGCCTCTAGGAACAATTTCTTTTGAAGTATAGTATAACTTTAAATGAGTTCTCCATATTCCATTTTTCTCTTACATTCTATGTTGGAATGCACTGAGCATTAAGTAGTGAAGCATAATCTTTGATCAAGATAATTCAACATTCCTAATCATTAAAGGGCTTGTTTCCAGAGCCTACCTATGTGTTCCCAAGAAAATCAGAGACAGCATCTGTTGAATTATCTCTTGCTTCAATAAAAGAATTTGTTCTTCTATTTCTATAATAGAGGGGACAGGAGAGGTAGCACTTATTGCACTTCTACCTTTCGTCTGGAGTTGTGTTAAGTATAATCTATGTGTGACTGTGTCCAATCTCCACATCATCCTAAGCAAGTTTCTATTTCACAAAAGTAGAAACTTAACACAGAGAACTAACCTTATGGTAACCTCAGCTGCTTCCTTATCAAACAGTACAATCAACATAGATCCAGAGACATCTGAAATTTAAAATCTTTCCTTACCAGCTGCAAAAATCCATTATTGTAATAAATGCTCCCCTAGATTTTTTAATTACATACTGCTCTCAAAAGAAAAAGGAAATAAATTGATTTGTTATATATGCATAATGCATACATATTCAATTATTGTAAATTATATAATATAGCTACATACTGTTGTCAAATAATTAGCATTTCAAGGCACAATATCTACTGGGCAGGATCCCCAGTTTTAAGACACAAGGCAGAAACTCATATGCCACCTAGCCTTCCTGGTAACTATGAATACTTTGGATTGAACTTAGAGCATGAGCAGCTCAGCCTTGATTTCTTTTTTTTTTTTCCTGATTTTTTTTTTATTGGGGAATTAATGTTTTACATTCAACAGTAAGTACAATAGTTTGTACATGTATAACATTCCCCAGTTTCCCATATAACAATACAACCCCCACCAGGTCCTCTGAATCCTTCTTGGACCTGTATTCTCCCTACCACCCACCCCAGAGTCTTTTACTTTAGTGCGATACACCAATTCCATTTAAGGTTCTACTTCTGTTTTCTTTCTGATCTTGTTTTTCAACTTCTGCCTGAGAGTGAGAGAATCCCATATTCATCCTTCTGTTTCTGACTTATTTCACTCAACATGATTTTTTCAAGGTCCATCCAAGATCGGCTGAAAATGGTGAAGTCACCATTTTTTACAGCTGAGTAGTATTCCATTGTGTATATAGACCACAACTTGCTCAGCCACTCATCTGTTGTTGGAGACCTGGGTTGCTTCCAGGTTTGGCTATTACAAATTGTGCTGCCAAGAACATATGTGTACACAGATCTTTTTGGATGGATATGTTGGGTTCCCTAGGATATATCCCCAGGAGAGGAATTGTAGGATCATAGGGTAGGTCCATTTCTAGCCTTCTGAGAGTTCTCCAGACTGTTCTCCACAGAGGTTGGACCAATTGACATTCCCACCAGCAGTGTAGGAGGGTTCCTTTGACCCCACACCCTCTCCAGCATTTGCTGCTGTTACCTTTTCTGATGTATGACATTCTCACAGAAGTGAAGTGGTATCTCACTGTTGTCTTTATTTGCATTTCTCTGACAATCAGAGACTTGGAGCATTTTTTCATGTATTTCTCGGCCTTTTGAATCTCTTCTGTGGTGAATATTCTGTCCAAGTCCTCCCCCCATTTTTGGATGGGGTTATTTGTTGTCTTGTTGACAAAGGGGCTCAGACTATTAAATGGGGAAAGCAGAGTCTCTTCAACAAATGGTGTTGGAAACAATGGGTTGAAACATGCAGAAGAATGAAACTGAACCACTGTATTTCACCAAATACAAAAGTAAATTCCAAGTGGATCAAGGACTTGGATGTTAGACCACAAACTATCAGATACTTAGAGGAAAATATTGGCAGAACTCTTTTCCGCATAAATTTTAAAGACATCTTCAATGAAACAAATCCAATTACAAAGAAGACTAAGGCAAGTATAAACCTATGGGACTACATCAAATTAAAAAGCTTCTTCACAGCAAAAGAAACCACTACCCAAACCAAGAGACCCCTCACAGAATGGGAGAAGATCTTTACATGCCATACATCAGACAAGAGTTTAATAACCAACATATATAAAGAGCTAGCCTTGATTTCATGGTGTGGTGTCCCATAAGAAATTTCCTTTCTAGGGGCCAGGCAGTGGCACGCCTTGGGTTTATGTGTTACCATATGCAAGGACCTGGATTCAAGCTCCCCAACAATGTTGCAGGTCTCTGTCTTTCACTGTTCTTCCCTTTATTCCCTCCCTCTCCCCTTCCCTTCCTCTGTTTCGCTACCTCCCCCATTCTCTCAATTTCTCTCTGTCTCTATCCAATAAAATAAATATTTTTAAGTTACAAAAAATGTTTTCCTTCCCATAAATTAGAAAAGCCACAAGCGATTCTATATAATCATTGCTATTCTGAAGAACTCTTTCCTCAAGCAAGCTGATTACATCAATATATCAATATTTCAGTTGCAGTCCTAAGTTTGAGTCCCAACACTTGGCCTGGATTCATAAGCAGTCTGTTCAAGCAATAATGGTTTGACTTTTTTTAAAAAAATAAACAACCAGAAAATCAATCCTTTATTTTAGGGGAGGGAGAAATATAGTTAGAATAAATTAGTGCTCCCTAAATCATCAGTGTTACCAAGAGCTTGTTAAAAATGTAAATGTAAGGAGTCGGGCAGTAGCGGTGGGTTAAGTGAAGATGGCGCAAAGTGCAAGGACTGGCTTAAGGATCCCAGTTCGAGCCCCCGGCTCCCCACCTGCAGAGGAGTCACTTCACGAGCAGGTCTGCAGGTATCTATCTTTCTCTCCCCCTCTCTGTCTTCCCTTCCTCTCTCCATTTCTCTCAGTCCTATCTAACTATGAGGACAACAACAATAACTACAACAATAAAAAACAAAACTGGAATACTCCCTGCCAGTTTCTATGAAGCTAACATCACTCTGATACCAAAAGCAGACAGGGACACAACCAAAAAAGAAAACTACAGACCAATATCTCTGATGAACATAGATGCGAAAATACTGAACAAAATTCTAGCGAACCGGATACAGCAGTATATTAAAAAGATCGTTCATCATGACCAAGTGGGCTTTATCCCAGGCATGTAAGGTTGGTTTAATATATGTAAACCAATCAATGTGATCCACCACATCAACAAAAACAAGACCAAAAACCACATGGTCATATCAATAGATGCAGAGAAAGCCTTTGACAAAATACAACATCCCTTTATGATCAAAACACTACAAAAAATGGGAATAGATGGAAAATTCCTGAAGATAGTGGAGTATATATATATATATATATATATATATATATATATATATATATATATATATATATATATAGCAAACTACAGCCAATATCATACTCAATGGTGAAAAACTGGAAGCGTTTCCACTCAGATCAGGTACTACACAGGGCTGCCCATTATCACCATTACTATTCAACATAGTGTTGGAAGTTCTTGCCATAGCAATCAGGGAGGAGCAAGGAATTCAAGAGATACAGATTGGAAGAGAAGAAGTCAAACTCTCCCTATTTGCAGATGACATGATAGTATACACAGAAAAACCTAAGGAATCCAGCAAGAAGCTTTTGGAAATCATCAGGCAATACAGTAAGGTGTCAGGCTATAAAACTAACATTCAAAAGTCCGTGGCATTCCTCTATGCAAACACTAAGCTAGAAGAAATTGAAATCCATAAATCAATTCCTTTTACTATAACAACAAGAACAATAAAATATCTAGGAGTAAACCTAACCAAAGGAGTGAAAGACTTGTATATTGAAAATTATGAGTCACTACTCAAGGAAGTTGAAAAAGACACAAAGAAGTGGAAAGATATTCCATGTTCATGGGTTGGTAGAATTAACATCATCAAAATGAATATACTACCCAGAGCCATCTACAAATTTAATGCTATCCTTATCAAGATCCCAAGCACATTTTTTAGAAGAATAGAACAAATACTACAAATGTTTATCTGGAACCAGAAAAGACCTAGAATTGCCAAAACAATCTTGAGAAAAAAGAACAGAACCGGAGGCAGCACACTCCCAGATCTCAAATTGTATTATAGGGCCATTGTAAAAAAAACTGCTTGGTACTGGAACATGAATAGACACACTGACCAGTGGAATAGAATTAAGAGCCCAGAAGTGAGCCCCCACACCTATGGACATCTAATCTTTGACAAATGGGCTCAGACTATTAAATGGGGAAAGCAGAGTCTCTTCAACAAATGGTGTTGGAAACAATGGGTTGAAACATACAGAAGAATGAAACTGAACCACTGTATTTCACTAAACACAAAAGTAAATTCTAAGTGGATCAAGGACTTGGATGTTAGACCACAAACTATCAGATACTTAGAAGAAAATATTGGCAGAACTCTTTTCCGCATAAATTTTAAAGACATCTTCAATGAAACGAATCCAATTACAAAGAAGACTAAGGCAAGTATAAACCTATGGGACTACATCAAATTAAAAAGCTTCTTCACAGCAAAAGAAACCACTACCCAAACCAAGAGACCCCTCACAGAATGGGAGAAGATCTTTACATGCCATACATCAGACAAGAGTTTAATAACCAACATATATAAAGAGCTTGCCAAACTCAACAAGACAACAAATAACCCCATCCAAAAATGGGGGGAGGACATGGACAGAATATTCACCACAGAAGAGATCCAAAAGGCTGAGAAACACATGAAAAAATGCTCCAAGTCTCTGATTATCAGAGAAATGCAAATAAGGACAAAAATGAGATACCACTCCACTCATGTGATAATGTCATACATCAGAAAAGGTAACAGCAGCAAATGCTGGAAAGGTTGTGGGGTCAAAGGAACACTCCTGCATTGTTGGTGAGAATGTCAATTGGTCCAACCTCTGTGGAGAACAGTCTGGAGAACTCTCAGAAGGCTAGAAATGGACCTACCCTATGATACTGCAATTCCTTTCCTGGAGATATATCCTAGGGAACCCACACACCCATCCAAAAAGATCTGTGTACACATATATTCTTGGCAGCACAATTTGTAATAGCCAAAACCTGGAAACAACCCAGGTGTTCAACAACAGATGAGTGGCTGAGCAAGTTGTGATATATATACACAATGGAATACTATTCAGCTGTAAAAAAATGGTGACTTCACCATTTTTGGCCGATCTTGGATGGACCTTGAAAAAATCATGTTGAGTGAAATAAGTCAGAAACAGAAGGATGAATTTGGAATGATCTCACTCTCAGGCAGAAGTTGAAAAACAAGACCAGAAAAGATTCCCCAGAGACACACCTTACTAGGGAAAGAGAGAGGCAGACTGGGAGTATGGACCGACCAGTCAACGCCCATGTTCAGCGGGGAAGCAATTACAGAAGCCAGACCCTCTACCTTCTGCAACCCTCAACGACCCTGGGTCCATGCTCCCAGAGGGCTAGAGAATGGGAAGGCTATCATGGGAGAGGGTGGGTTATGGGGATTGGGTGGTGGGAATTGTGTGGAGTTGTACCCCTCCTACCTTATGCCTTTGTTCACTAATCCTTTCTTAAATAAAAAATTAAAATAAAAAAAAAAAAAAAAAGAAAACACAAGTAGAACCTGAAATGGAATTGGCATATTGCACCCAAGTAAAAGACTCACTCGGGTGGGTGGGTGGGGAGAATACAGGTCCAAGAAGGATTCAGAGGACCTGGTGGGGGTTGTATTGTTATATGGGAAACTGGGGAATGTTATGCATGTACAGACTATTGTACTTACTGTTGAATGTAAAACATTAATTCCCCAATAAAAAAAGGGGGAGGGAACCACAAGGGTAATAAAAGGGAATAAATAAATATTTTTTAAAGTGTAAATGTGGAGGTGGAGCCAAGATGGAGACTTGTAAGCAGCTGCTGGTGTGAGCCCCGACAACAACTGCTGGTAAGGGTAGGATACGTAGCCTTCAGCAGGAAGGTGAATAAGGGGTCCTAAGTGTGACACCAAGGAGGTGACTATAGCTCAATGTGGGTTAGAAAATAGAGTAAAAAGAAAGGAAGCACAACCCTCCCCCCCACTTAACTAAACCCCAGGGGTGGAGAGCTGCTATTAACAGGCTCCCCGCTAAGCTTTTTTCTTTACCAAGATTCCTGGCTCACCAGGGGTGTCATTCCAATCCTTTTCCTTTTGATTCCCTTTGCTCTTTTTTTTTCTTTCTAAGTGGCTCAAGCCCAATCTGAGTGACAAATATCTGACCAATCAGAGCCCCTCACAAACACACACACACACACCCCAAAGACTACCTGGAGGCTTTTTTTTTTTTTTAACAATGGGCTAGCTTTGCTCAGGCTGCCTGAGCCAATTGGGAGCTGTCCAAGCTGCAGACTGACTTTTAGGGTTTTATACTCTGTTCTATTTTATTATGATGATTATATATACGAGTGTCCCTTTCCCTCCTTCATTCAGGTTGACCAAAATTAACTCTTAGTGTATTTTCCATTGCTAGGTGACTGGGTATCCTAGCCACTATGAGAGGAACTTGTTTCACTCTACCTACCACCACTATCCACTCTCCCCCTTCTCCCTCTTCCTAGTTAAATAAAAAAAAATGATAATTAAAATAAAAAACTCTTTCCTTTCATTGCTTTTTTCTTTTCTTTTTTCTTTTTTCCCCTCACTCTTGTCTTCCTTTCTTCCTTCTTCCTTCTTCTGCTTTCTGAATTCACTGATACTCATTTGTGAATTATTTTGAGAAAGAAATCTGCCTCAGAATGGACTCTCTCTGTGTGTGTCTCTTCTCCTCTTCCCTTTGCTACCCCTATAATTTACAGTAGGCAGTAGATTTGCATAATTTTCTATTCTTGCTATCCCTTTTTTTCTTTCTCTTTCTTCTTCACTTGGACTTGGTTGCTATTTTTTCATGGACTGGAGACATTGTTTGGCTAACTTGTAGTGGTTAAATTGCTTCACTCCTTGCTTCAGTTACTATTGTAATTTCTGAGGTGACTGCATTTGTCATAAAGGTATTTAGTATAGCATGGTTTGTATTCAAAACACAACAACTGAGGAATAACAGAACATAAAATTAAAAAAACACATAAATAAAAAATGGTTAAACCAAGAGCAAATAAAACTGCTACTACAATGAATGAAGACAAGAGACCAGAAGAAACTACAAATCAGTCAGAAGTAACCATAGATAAAAAAAAAAGTATGCAAGCAATTGTAAACTTAATAATCACAGAAATGAAGACAACTATGGGGGAAAGGGCTAGCAGAATTAGGGAAACAACAGATGAGACCCTCAAGGAAAATACTAGTTTCCTCGAGGTAATTAGAGAACTGAAAGCTGAAATAGCTGAACTGAAGAAAGAAGCTAAGGAAAGGGAAATCAGACTAACAGAAGCAGAAAACAGAATTAGTCAGACAGAGGATGAGCTAGAGAAAACTAAGAAAGAGGTGAAAGGGCTCAAAAAGAGATTGAGAGACACTGAAAACAACAACAGAGACATATGGGATGATCTCAAAAGAAGTAACATTCATATAATTGGCCTGCCAGAGGAAGAAAGAGAGGAAGGGGAAGTAAACATTCTAGAGGAAATTATAGAAGAAAACTTCCCAGACCTGAACAACAGAAAGGATATTAAGATTCAAAAGGCTCAGAGTCCCAAACAGAATCAACCCACACCTGAAGACACCAAGACACATCATAGTTACAATAAAAGAAATAAGGATAAAGAAAGGATCCTAAAGGCTGCAAGAGAAAAACAAAAAGTCACCTACAGAGGAAAACCCATAAGACTATCAGCAGACTTCTCCACTCAAACTCTAAAAGCCAGAAGAGAATGGCAAGATATCTATTGAGCACTGAATGAAAAAGGGTTTCAACTAAGGATAATATGTCCTACTATACTTTCATTCAAACTAGATGGAGGGATCAAAACCTTCTTAGACAAACAACAGTTAAAGGGGGCAACCATCACCAAACCGGCCCTGAAAGAGGTTCTAAAAGACCTCTTATAAACAAGAACATCACCATAATACTTGCCAAATATCAGAGCAAATAAAAAAATAGTTAAATAATGGCACTACAATACATTCAATCCATAATATCAATAAATGTCAATGGCTTAAACTCACCTATAAAAGGCACAGTATGGGGAGATGGATCAGAAAACATAACCCAACCATATGCTGCTTGCAAGAATCCCATCGGACAAAACAAGATAAACACAAACTTAAAGTGAAAGGATGGAAAACTATCCTACAGGCTAGTGGACCACAAAAAAAGGCAGGAACAGCCATTCAAATCTCTGACACAATAGATTTTAAATTAAATAAAGTAGCAAAAGATAGGCAAGGATATTACATAATGATTACAGGATGAATCAGACAAGAAGATTTAACAATTATTAACATCTATGCACCCAATGAGGTACCATCTAAATACATCAAGCACCTACTGAAAGAATTACAAAAGTACATCAATAGTAATACAATAATAGTGGGAGACTTCAACACCTGGCTCTCACACTTAGACATATCAATGAAGCAGAGAAGCAACAAAGAAACAAGAGAATTAAATGAGGAGATGGACAGACTAGATCTCCTGGACATTTTCAGAGTCCTTCACCCAAAAACTGGAATACACATTCTTTTCAAATCCACACAGCACATTCTCAAGTATATACCACATGCTAGGCCACAAAGACAGTATAAACAAATTCAAGAGCATTGAAATAATCCCAAGTATCTTCTCAGACCACAGTGGAGTAACACTAACATTTAACAACAAACAGAAAATTATTAAAAGTCATAGAATTTGGAAACTCAACAACATACTCCTTAAGAACTGCTGGGTTAGAGACACTCAAGCAAGAAATTCAAATGTTCCTGGAAACAAATGAAAATGAAGACACAAGTTATCAAAATATTTGGGACAAAGCTAAAGCAGTATTGAGAGGGAAACTCATAGCCATACAAGCACATATTAAAGAACAAGAAAAAGCTCAAATAAATGACCTTCCTGAAAACCTTAAGGATGCAGAGGAAGAGAAACAAAGGAACCCTAAGGCAACCAAAAGGACATAAATCATTAAAATTAGAACAGAAATAAACACTATCAAAATAAGAGAAGCATATAGAAGATCAAGGAAGCCATATGCTGGTTCTTTGAAAAATTAAACAACACTGACAAACCCCAAGCCAGACTCACCAAAAAAAAAAAAAGACTCAAATTAATAGAATTGTAAAGATATAGGAGATATCACAACTGACACCAAAGAAATCCAGAAAATCATGCAAAACTTCTGTGACAATCTATACACCACCAAGCTAGAGAATCTGGAAGAAATGGAAGAATTCCTAGAAACATATGCAATTCCAAAACTGAGCCAAGAAGAACTACAAAACCTAAATGCATCAATCTCAGACAAAGAAATCGAAACAGTTATTAAGAATCTCCCCAGCAATGAAAGTCCTGGACCAGATGGTTTTACAAACGAATTCTACAAAACCTTCAGGAAACAGTATCTATACTTCTAAAGCTTTTCCACAAGATCAAAGAAACAGGAACACTCCCTTCCACCTTCTATAAAGCCAACATCACCCTGATACCAAAAGCACAACAAAAAAAAGGAAAACTACAGACCAATATCCCTGATGAACATAGAAGCCAAAATATTAAACAAGATCCTGGCCAATCGGATACAATAGTATATCAAAAAGATTGTTCATTATGACCAAGTGGGATTTATCCCAGGAATGCAAGGCTGGTTCAACATCCGTAAATCAATCAATGTCATTCACCACATCAATAAAAGAAAAGCAAAAAACCATATGATTATTTCAATAGATGCAGAGAAAGCCTTTGACAAAATCCAACAATCATTCATGCTCAACACCCTACAAAAAATGGGAATAGATGGGAAATTTCTCAAGATAGTGGAATCCATATATAGCAAACCTACAGCCGACATCATACCCAATGGACAGAAGCTGAAAGCATTCCCCCTCTGACAGGGACGAGACAGGGCTGTCCACTGTCACCATTACTCTTCAACATAGTGTTGGAAGTTCTTGCCATAGCAATCAGGGAAGATAAATGAATCAAAGGAATACAGATTAGAAGGGAAGAAGTCAAGCTCTCACTATTTGCAGATGATATGATAGTATACATAGAAAGACCTAAAGAATGCAGCAGAAAACTACTGGAAGTTATTAGGCAGTATAGCAAGGTGTCAGGCTACAAAATCAATGTACAAAAATCAGTGGCATTTCTTTATGCAAACACTAAATCTGAAGAAGAAGACATCCAGAAATCACTCCCATTTACCATTTCAGCAAAATCAATAAAATACCTAGGAGTAAAGCTGACCAAAGAAGTGAAAGACTTGTATACTGAAAACTATGAGTCACTATTCAAGGAAACAGAAACTGATACCAAGAAATGGAAAGACATCCCATGCTCATGAATTGGAAGAATAAATATCATCAAAATGAATATTCTCCCCAGAGCCATATACAAATTTAATGTGATACTCATAAAAGTTCCAGCAAGCATCTTTAAGAGAATAGAACAAAAACTACATTCATTTATCTGGAACCAGAAAACACCTAGAATTGCCAAAACCATGTTGAGGAAAAGAAACAAAAATGGAGGCATCACACTCCCTGATCTCAAACTATATTATAAGGCCATCATCATCAAAACAGCATGGTACTGGAACAAAAAAAGGCACACAGACCAGTCGAACAGAATTGAAAGCCCAGAACTAAACCCCCACACCTATGGACATCTAATCTTTGATAAGAGGGACCAAAGTATTAAATGGAAGAAGAAGGCATACTTCAATAAATGGTGCTGGAAAAACTGGATTGAAACATGCAGAAGAATGAAATTGAACCACCTTGTCTCACCAGAAACAAAAATCAACTCCAAATGGATCAAGGACCTAGATGTTAGACCAGAAACTATCAAATACTTAGAGGAAAACTTTGGTGGAACACTTTCCCACCTAAACCTCAAGGACATCTTTGATGAAACAAACCCAATTGCAAGGAAGACTAAAGCAGAAACTAACCAATGGGACTACATCAAATTGAAAAGCTTCTGCACATCCAAAGAAACTATCACACAAACAAAGAGACCCCTCACAGAATGGGAGAAGATCTTCACATGCCATACATCAGACAAGAAACTAATCACCAAAATATATAAAGAGCTCAGCAAACTTAGCACCAAAAAAGCAAAGGACCCCATCCATAAATGGGCAGAGGATATGAACAAAACATTCACTTCAGAGGAGATCCAAATGGCTAACAAACATATGAAAAACTGCTCCAGGACGCTAATTATCAGATAAATGCAAATAAAGACAACACTGAGATACCACCACACCCCCGGGAGGATGGCATACATCAAAAAGGACAGCAGCAACAAATGCTGGAGAGGCTTTGGAGACAGAGGAACCCTTTTGCATTGCTGGTGGGAATGTAAATTGGTCCAGCCTCTGTGTAGAGCAGTCTGGAGAACTCTCACAAGGCTAGACATGGACCTTCCATATGACCTAGTAATTCCTCTCCTGGGGATATATCCCAAGGATCCCATAATGCTCAACCAAAAAGAGATGTGTATACCAATGTTCATAGCAGCACAAGTCATCATAGCTAAAACCTAGAAGGAACCCAGGTACCCAATAACAGATGAGTGGCTGAGAAAGCTGTGGTATATACAATGGAATACTATGCTGCCTATTAAGAACAATGAACCCACCTTCTCTGACCCATCTTGAATGGAGCTTGAAGGAATTATGTTAAGTGCGCTAAGTCAGAAAGGTAAAGATGAGTATGGGATGATCCCACTCATCAACAGAAGTTGAGAAAGAAGAACAGAAAGGGAAACTAAAAGCAGGATCTGATTAAATCGAGAGTAGGGCACCAAAGTAAAAACCCTGTGGTGAGGGGGAGGGTGGACATTTGGCTTCCCGGAGTGGTTGGGGGTTAGTGGGTGGGATGGGACACAGTCTTTTGGTGATGGGAATGGTGTTTATGCACAATTCTATTAAATTGTAGTCATATAAACCACTATTTAATTAATAAGAGATGGGAAAATTGTATGTCTGAAACTTTTTAAAGCACAGACTGAGTCTTTTTAATACATAGGCTGAGTCTTTGATATGTTGACTCTCTCAAAAGCCTAGACCAGGTAGAACAGAAGCAACTGGTAGCACAGCTATATACAAGATGTTGGGTATTATACAGCAAACCCTAACAAAGGGACTTTTCAAAGTTAACCCAATTACCAAATAATGTGATAACAATAACTATCCATTGTCTTCTTGAACCCTAAGACAGCAGGAACCTCACATTTCCACTACAGAGTCTATATTTTCCCCAGTCCTGGAACCTTAGGGTGGGGCAAACTTTCCTACATGCTTCTCTCAATTCATACCAAATAATACTGCATCCGCCGATCACAACCTAATCAACACAACGAGTGCCACCTCAGCATGCTTCACTTCAGACTGTGTCCAGAGACTTCACGTGTGGAATGACAACCCTTCAGCTTCATTACTCAGGTGAGACCTTTCCTTTCATAGTATTCTCTAATCCCATTTCAGGTGGTTCATTTCCTAACAAAGTCCCAAAACCTAGATATAGACCAGGTCCACTGAGATAGAGCATATGTTCACATGTATCCATAAACTAGGGCAAAATATATACCTGAAAGCAAAAGTACACAATCCTCTGCAGTGAGTACCCCCCAACACTTCATCTGCACTGTTCCAGCCTTTAGGTCCATAACTGTTCAACAATTTTTTTGGCTTTGTATGTTAACTCTCTTTTCAACCACCAGGTTCCAGATGCCAGCATGATGCCAACCAGACTTCCCTGGACAGACATCCCCACCAATGTGTCCTGGAGCTCTGCTTCCCCAGAGACCCACCCTACTAGGGAAACTGAGAGGCAGACTGGGAGTATGGATCGACCAGTCAATGCCCATGTTCAGCGGGGAAGCAATTACAGAAGCCAGACCTTCCACCTTCTGCATCCCACAATGACCTTGGGTCCATACTCCCAGACTGATAAAGAATAGAAAAGCTGTCAGGGGAGGCAAGGGGATATAGAGATCTGGTGATAGGAACTGTGTGGAGTTGTACCCCTCCTATCCTATGGTTTTGTTAATGTCTCCTTTTTTAAATAAATAAATAAATTTTTAAAATGTAAATGTGGTGGTCCGGGAGGTGGCACAGTAGATAATGCACTGGACTCTCAAATATGAGGTCCTGAGTTCAATCCCCAGCAGCACATGTACCAGAGTGATGACTGCTTCTTTCTCTCTCTCTCTCTCTCTGTCCTCCTATCATTCTTCATGAATAAATAAATAAAGTATTTTAAAATGCAAATGTGGGGCCCACAAAGTTATTATTCACTGGGTTAAGGAGCATGTCTTCCACCCATGAGGCCCTGGGTTCAATTCCTAGCATCACTAGAGGTTATCAAGGCCCTGGTCCCCATCTTCAGGAAAGAAACTTCATGAGAGGTGGGCCAGTGCTATAGTTATCTCTCTCCCTCCTGATCTCTCACTTCTCTTCAAATTTCTCTCTGTCTCTACCCAATAAATCAAATAATCAGTCAATCAAATAGAAAGGAAGGAAGGAAGAACAGAAGGAGGGGGGGAAGAAAGAGGAATAAAAAGAAAAGAAACAAGTGGAATTCCATGATAGGGGTGCTATGGTATCTTTCCCTGTCTCTCTAAAATAAGGGTGAGTAATTTTTTTTTCTGCCAGGGGACATTTGGATATTTATAGCACTATTCAAGGGCCACACAAAATTATCAACTTAAAATTACCACTTAATGTTGATATGAAAAAAAAAAAGTTCTGGCTGCCTTGGCAGGGCCAGACTAAATGATAGAGGTTTTGGGTCAGACAATCCCCACCCCTACTCTAAAAATATAGGAGAAATTGTGCCAGGGAGGTAGCTTAACGGTATAATATATCTGCAAAGTAAAAATCCTCTTCTTGGGGGTCGGGCGGTGGCACTGTGGGTTAAGCGCATGTGGCACAAAGTGCAAGGACCGTTGTAGGGATCCCGGTTCGAGCCCCCGGCTCCCTACCTGCAGGGGAGTCGCTTCACAGGCGGTGAAGCAGGTCTGCAGGTGTCTATCTTTCTCTCCCCCTCTCTATCTTCCCCTCCTCTCTCCATTTCTCTCTGTCCTATCCAACAACGAACAACATCAACAATGGCAATAATAATAACCAGAATGAGGCTACAACAACAAGGGCAACAAAAGGGGGAAAAATGGTCTCCAGGAGCGGTGGATTCATGGTGCAGGCACCGAGCCCAGCAATAACCTTGGAGGAAAAAAAAAATCCTCTTCTTATTCCTAGACCATCCGCATCAGAAACTCCAAAGATATAGTCCATGTGTTAACAAACCTACCAGAAGATCCTGACATGCTAAAGTTTGAGAACTGCTATTTAAGATTATCCCTGCCTTCTAAAGCAGAAGAAAGTAAGGCTTAGTCTCGGTTAATAGGTACACTAACCTCACCCCATCATTTCCCTTCAATGGCATGAACGATCCTTCCCTGTGGACATTACATCACACTAATGATAGTGTTACATTTGGGTTGGTTTAGAAAACCTGCTCAAGGTTGAAGACATTATTTAAAAAATATTTTTATGACTTTTTATTAACTTTATTTATTTATTGGATAGACACAGCCAGAAATCGAGAGGGAAGGGGTAAATAGGGAGACAGACAGACACCTGTAGCACTGCTTCCCCACTCATAAAGCTTTCCCCCTAAAGGGGAGGACTCAGGGCTCAAACCTGAGTCTTTGCACATTACAACATATGTACTCAGCCAGGTGAACCACAACCTACCCCCCCTAAATACAATAATTTGGCAAGTAATTCAAAATTGTTATGAATTGAAGATTATTGCTGATCATGAGACATATTTAAATAAAACTGTGTCTTTGGTTTATACTTTTCAGTGTGACTTAAACAATAATAAAATAAATAAGAATCCCTATCCATTTATCCACTGTTTCATTTTCTTGGCACTGCTGCTATAACTGTCTCATAAATGCTTTTTAAATAAAGAACAGAAGATTCCTCTTCTTAATTTTCTCAGTTTTGCATTTGACACTATCAGTTACAAATGGCTTACCTTTATCAGGTTTTACATTTTCAGTCTTTTTTTTCCTTCCAGGGTTACTACTGGGTCTCAGTGCCTGCACGATGAATCAACTGCTCCTGGAGGCCATTTTTCCCCCTTTTGTTGCCCTTGTTGTTTTAGCCTTGTTGTGGTTATTATTATTGCTGTTGATGTCATTGTTGGATAGGACAGAGAGAAATGGAGAGAGGAAGGGAAGATAGGGAGGGGGAGAGAAAGATAGACACCTGCAAACTGCCTGTGAAGCGATTCCCCTGTAGGTGGGGAACGGGGGCTCAAACTGGAATCCTTAAGCCAGTCCTTGCGCTTTGCGTGTCACGTGCGCTCAACCCGCTGGACTACCACCCAACCCCCATTTTCAGTCATTTTAACTCACTGCATGTCACTGGTTTTTTTAAAGCTGTATTTATTAATAAGACGGGGTGGGGGGGGGGAGAGAAAGAGAAAGAACCAGAGCATCACTCTGGCATATGTGATGCAAGGAATCAAACTCAAAAGCATATGTTTGCAAACTGGGCACTCTATCTGCAAGGCCACTTCTTGGGCTACTTATGTAGGGTTTTGTTTGTTTGTTTTGTTGTCTTTTGGGGGGTGGTTGTTTCCTGATTTAATTAGTCCATATAGCTGTTTATTTGCCCCCCCCCCTTGCATTCTGTCCAATCTAGGACAGTGTTTACAGCTAGCTCTGGAAAGGCAAAGTCTCACCTTAAACAAGACATTTGAAAAACAACAAGGGCAACAAAAGGGAATAAATAAATAAAATTAAAAAAAAAAGACATTTGAATGAATAGTGAAAGCTGACAAAGTCTGAATTGTCCCCTAGTTTGGAAAGGACGACGACATGTGCATTCTTCACTGATTAAAACAGACTTGTAGATATAATTCCAGATGATGTTTTACTTGCTATTTTTAACCTAAGTTTAAACATTCAAAAGTCCTACCACAATACAGTGTGACCGCCTACATGAAACCACTTCTCCATATACCTGCCTCTCCCTTTGACTCAACAGCCATTTACTAATGAGTTGCTCTATTGATTATTCATGAAGGAGACTGCTGGTAGAAAGTTCTACTTACAAGACGGAATGTGGATGGTTTCAAGGCTTAGATGGACTTTCATATTAAGACTAACATGAAATGGTGTAATGCATTTGCAAAATTTGTTGAAAGAAGGAAAGAATATTCTCAGATACTAACGTATGGCCCAAGTCCAGACAGCCAGCTGTGAACGTGATTCTTGAAAATGATTTACATGGTCCAAATGCACTGTCTCTTCAATTTTCTTTTTACGCATCAACTTGGGTCTAGGTTATATATTTGATTTATTTGGTGCTTTTTGTTCATTTTGATTTACTGCTACTCAATTTAGACTTAACTTTCTCTAAATGTCTTCTATGAAAAATGATGGGACATTTGCAAATTTATTATACTCAATGATAAACCTTTCAGTAAATTCACTAATATGAGAAATGACCAAAATAATGTACATTTAACTTAATGTAACAGATGATTTTACTTTACTTAAGTTGTATATGTCCCAAAATACCCAATAGTTTATTCTTTATCTAGGGCAACTTGCTTTCATCAGAAGACTAGCTTGAATCAATTCTTTTCCATTTTAGATTATATTAGGGTCAAAATTCTTATATGAACCTTACGGTTATTTATGATATGACAAAGACAAAAATGCATCCATTATTTCTAGCCAAAAGTTTTAGATACTGCCTCTTATTTTTCTACGTCCGTTGTGTAAGATTTAAGCACTTCTCTTACCAAAAAGGAAAAAACAAAGTTTGTAAAATCTAATTCTAAACCACCATTCTGTGGTCAGCTATATACTCCTAAATGGAATGGAATGTCTTCATCAATTTGAAATGCTTTCCAAATCCCCAGTCATGCTGTAAGACATTCAATCCTCAGTTGGGGATGGATTAAAAGGGTTAACATATCTTTTCAAGTTAATCAAGACTCAATTGGAACCAACTCAATTCTTTCCCTTCAATTTAATGCTCCCATTTTTTACCAGTGACCTGAAAACATTTGATTTCCATAGATGCCAACAAACAAAAACCCCAGAGCTCCAAAGAGGAGGCTTTCATTTTGATGACAACGTCTTCATCTTGTTTAAGTTGCTTGGTAAATTTCATATTTCCAAGTATAGTGTGGCTAATTTTATACTCATGCAATTTAGGCATCATACTAATATTGCCATGGAAAGCACATGCTTATTTTATTGCTTTATGGTCAAATTTTAAGTTTTTGTTATTTCTACTATAATGTATTTTGAAACCAAAAAGCCTCACATTTCCATAAATCTTTTAAGGGTTTAGAAAAAGGCTACCATGAAATTATCTTTTTTATGTATTTTACAACAAGGCAAGGATAATCCATAGCATTAGAAGTAAGTGAATCTGATGAAACTTAATTTAGTTGTGGAAGCTTCCTAATTTGTTATATTAACTCTTACAAGTGTCAATTTTTATCTGATTGAAAATATAATTTTTATCAAGAAATAGTGACTTTCAATTTTTGTAATGGAAAAACTTTAACCCAGCCCTATCCCAGTATCTGACCTTCACTTTGATCTTTGTCAGGGAAAGTTGGTATAACCAGTCCTACGGGATGGGGGTAGGCAGAGGTGAGTGGATGGGGACAGCACAGCAGCAGTGGGGAGCTAAATAACAGTCACTGAAGAAAACACTAAATTCATACAAATGTACCACATCCAAAACAGTCAAGCTCATCGTGAAGATACAATCAAGCCATCACATCACAACACTAATTTCGGTTCTGGCTCTTTTTCTCTTGGTTCCCCTCTGACAGCTGTTCCTATGCCAGTTGCTAAATTTCACAATGAGAATTCAGGGTAATGTTAAGCTATCAATTTATTTTACATGGGAAAAATACCAATGATTTATAATTTGTTAGCATGCCTATTGACTTTGTTTATTTTTTTGTGTATGGACACTTTTATTTCCATGTATCATACTCATTAGACCAAAGTTCATTTATCATGATTCTAATATTATTATTATAATATAACAGACATCTAGTACACAATTATGGAGTTGTAAATCCCACTCACTCTGCTGGCAGCTGGCCCACTCTAATCGCCAACCGTTAAACCTGCATTTGGTCACTAATACACTAAAACATTGCTAATGACATGGAGGTATGACAAGATAAGACCAGTCTCATAATGAATGACTCTACAAAAGCAAAGTGGCAAAAGTAATTATAGAATCACATGGACCACTGCCCTTGAATTGTCATGGACATCCCATTTCATGTTCTGCTAAAACAACTCAGAGATAACCTTATGTTCAGCAGAAGCAGAGGCTGTGTCACAGATGTATGCCAACCGACACACGCTTCTGTTTCCGAACTAATTGTTCTATAGGAAAACTCAAGCATTCTTTTTATTGCCAAGAACAATTAAACAGTTTACCAAACTCAGATTGCATTCTGACTACACAAGTCTTGTGAAAGTAAAAGTAAATGATTTTTAAACACTATTAATCTTGTGTTTGGTTTTTTTAAATAGCACTTGGCTTCACCAACTTCTCAGGGAGTTTTAACTTGTGCATGACGTGTAACTAGCATTAACTACCTCAACAGTTGATTTAGATATCCAAGTGCTTGATCTGAGAATATCATTAGCAAGAAAACTCTAATCAACAAGCTGAATAAAGATGCAGATAAAATCTGGATATAAATATTTTAACTTGCTCAAGGTTATCTAAGACATTTATTAATTAAGCTATTTCAGTTTCAGTGCAAAGAAAGACTATGTGAACAAAATAATAAAGAGCCCGTAATTCTATTAGAGTGAATGTTGAAAAATAAGAAGTTACTTTTAAACTAGTTCAGGAGAAGACTACTTCATGGAAGCAACACTAAAATAGTCCAATTGCTCCTCATAAAATTGCACTGTACAGTCCCACCCCTAATATGCCACTTGTGGCAGAAGGATATTTTTCTCCACAGCCTGTTAGTAGACAGTGTTGAGGTAATGATAAACACCATAATCTAGGCATATGTATCAATAGGCTCTGTGACATGAGGGGGGAAAAATTCAAAGAACCACACATTCTAAGTAGACTTACCACTGTGATAATCTCTCCAACACATGCAACACGTCAAGGTATGTCTAAACATGAACCATTTGTCTGAGTTCTTGTTCTAAAATAGCATCACCCTAATCTTATCAGTTTGACGTTGGGAAAAGAAGGTAAAGTCAGGGGTGTGTTTGCTCTTGTAGCACATGCAACTCCAATTACTGCCTCATTACTGGAAAACACTAAATATTGTTTTTTTGATAAGCTGAAATTAATAGGAAGTGACAATGAAAAATACTGTATAGTTGGGATAAAGAATCTATTAAAAAAAAAAAAAAAGGAAAATGTCACCAGGGTATGGGAAAGAGGGGAGGGAGACTCCTAAGAACTGGGAAATTTCGACAACAGGACATATTGTAGAGAGCATGCTTGTTGCATATTAAGGAATTTTACACAGACTTCCACTTCCCATTTTTACTAGAAGCTAGTGTTATTCTCATTTTTCAGTTTGTCTCAGGTACTGAGAAAATCAGAGTGATATGTAGAGCCCCAAACTGTAAATTGGCAAGTTATTATTATATGTTTCTTTTAATGTACTTTACCTTGACATTATTTTGCTTCTTCATATTACATCTATTAGCTTTATCTTAGTTATGTACTTTGATACACTGCTTTAGCTCCTTTTGGGGGAGGATGGGAATAAATGCCCCATTTCATTGACTCTAACTCACTCTTTATTTTAAGACATGTTTTTATTATCATTTTGTATCACCAACAAGGAACCCACTGCCAACTGAATTTTGACACATCATTGATCATATTGTGTTTCCTGATATAAGAGATGATAAACCAATATAAAAAGTCTATCTTAGAATCAGCAAAATAGGGAGTCAGGTGATGATAGCACAGCGGGTTAAGGGCACGTGGCACAAAGCGCAAGGACTGGCAGAAAGTTCAAGGCCCCAGCTCCCAGCCTGCAGGGGATTCACTTCACAGGCAGTGAAGCAGGACTGCAGGTGTCTCTCTTTTTCTCTCTCTCTCTGTCTTCCCCTCCTCTCTTCATTTCTCTCTGTCCTATCTAACAATGATGACATCAATAATAATTACAACAACAATAAAAAAGAAATAGCAAAATATAATAACATCATTTTTACTGGCATACATATAGGTATTTATTGGCTGTTCTGTGTTAGACTTTGTAGGGCAAGGGCAAGAATCTGAATTTCAGAAACAGACAAGGCATGAGACATCATTATGTTCTTTTTAAAAATTTTATTATTTTTAAATTTTGTTACTTTTTATTTAATTATTAGATAAAGGCAGGTAGAAATCCAGAGGAAGGGGGAATAGGTATAGACAGAGACACCTGCAGCACTGCTTCACCACCTGTGATGCTCCCATACATTCTTTACCCTGAAGGTGAAGACCAGAGACTTGAACTTAGATCCTTATGCATTGTAACATACATACTCAACCAAATACATGATCACCTGGTCCCCATCATGGTGTTCTTACTTCTTGTTTTATAGTAGAAGAAATACACAGTCCAAATTCTCAAGAAGCTTCTTATCTCAGTGTAACATTGTGTGTGGACTGTCCATTAGTTACCAGATTTATAAATATATACATATATATATATATTGAGACTAAAGCTAAGCATAAATCAATAAAGCTTTTCTTTTTTTATGAACAAAGACACAGAAATACTTAATGTTCTCTTAGCTTCTCAATTAGTATTACAAAGGACTTGCCATGCTTAAGCTTTGTTGTGGGACAAGCCCTCTCATCTAGGAATATCTTATGTTGGAAAGACAATTTAGCTTCTTGGCTTTTTCATGCCTATATCAAACACATTTTACATGGACTTTGTGAAACTCTAGCAAGCCGAAGAAGTAAATTTTCTCTTGAGCTTATAGTGTTATATGTAGAAATAAGGAAAATGGATCACTTGGATCAGAATTTCTGATTTTTAATCAAACAGTAGATGTAGATATGAACAGTTTTCAGGTTTCTTTAAAGATTAAAGGGGGTTGGAGGTGGCACACATGTGCAATGACCAGGTTCTAGCCCCTGGTCCCCACCTGCAGGGGGAAGTTTTGCAGTGTTGAAGCAGGTCTGCAAATGTCTCTCTTTCTGTCTCCCTCTCTATTTCCTCCTTCCCTCAATTTCTTGCTGTCTCTATCCAATAAATAAAGATAATAAAGTTAAAAAAAGATTAGGGCATATTTATCTTTATCTTCTAGCATTTCTAACTGAATGGTAAATCTTAGATCTTCAAATCCAAGAAACACTTAAGTTACAATGAATATATAACAGTATATATTATGTGTGTGTATTATAACAGTATATACTATGTGTGTGTATTATAACACTATATATTATGTGTGTGTATATATGAACATACATACACACATACACACACACATATATATATACATATATATATATATATATATATATATATACACAAGTATAATTTGAAAGAACTCCATAGTTAAATAAAACTTGATTGTAAGATAATTAGCAAAAATGAATAGCTGGAAGTCAGCAGCAAGTTTGTCTGAATACACAATAGTTAAACATTAATGATGGTAGAAAGCTAATTAGTAAAATTTAATTGGTTATTTGCAAAGTGATATAATGAGCAGTTAAAGCATATTTAATTTTTAATCCAAACCCAGTTCTGAAGTGGAAAACTAACTAAGGCCAATCACTGTGAAAGGTAGACTGACACATTTTTAAAGACTGTCTTATTAGCACAGAGAATCAACTGATATCTAAAATTAAGCATAATAATATAATCTCCCGTGCCTTAAAGCAAAACACACACACACACACACACACACACACACACATCCATATGAATGCATTTACTTAAAATACTTAAAGACAAAAATCTGAAGTGGAAGGGCAGGCATATGTATACAGAAAATGGCCACATGATAAATAAATTGCATTTCATTTCATGCAGATAAGCATCCAGAAGGCCAGAGACACCTCAAAAGCAGCAATAGTAAAAGGAGACAAGTCAGAGATAGTGCCCAATGTCACTGAGTCTCATATGGGGCAATATGATAGGGATTGGTCAGTGGTATTCCAGGGAATATATATTAGAGAGAAGTTTCTCTTGTACATGTGATACTAAAATCACAACCTAAGCTCAGAGGGAGGTAAAAGTTCTATTTAAAGAGGATCACAGCCTGGCTGCACAGTGTGATATATAAGGACTGATACCCAGTCCCAACCATTGGGATTTTTTGGATTGATCTGGATAGGGCCTATGCATAAGAATTAAGTTTTTTTAAAAAAAAAATCTTCCATAAGCAACTTTAATATGCACACAATAGTTAGCTCTAGCGTCTAGAAATACTGTGGAGTGCTTTTCTCTTGCCCTAAATGGCTTTTACTGACTGTCTGTTATGGACCTACTTTTGGATGCTAATGTAAGTTTTTATCCTGTCTGATATACTTCAAAGTAAAAATAATGATGTTGGCACATAACATGAGTCAGAAACAAGGTCAAAGATAAGTCAGATACTTGTTACCTAAGCATCACAATCAAGTGCAATGCTTCTCAATATCTTCTCTGCCTGATGGGCAGTCATGCTAAGTATTGAACATTGGACAAGTATGATATCATGGCCTCCCAACAGGAAACTTAAAATATAACATAATCAAGTATGATCAGCATTTTTCAAGGCTCTTAGAAACAACAGACATAATTCTGACTAGGTTGTATGAAAAGAAATTCATAAAAATTCAAAAAAATTCAAAAAAATCATAAAAATTCATACTCTCTCTGGAAAAAGCCAACAACAGGTCAGAGTCAACAAACCAGGATCAAGCCCTACAGGAAATCTCAACCTTGACTGTCATGTGAGACTCTGTTACTCCTGGGCACAGACATGACCATGCACTAGACACAGGCTCTGCTGACCTTCCCAGTGTTGCAGGATCCTAGCTGGATCCTCACCCACCTGTGCTAGAGTGGAGTCCTGGAGTCCCAGAATCTGCATCACAACCTATACAATCTAAATCCAGGAAGCTAGATCACAAATTCACCCCTACTATCATGGAGCTTGGCAGAACTGCTATCTGGCCTTTTTTTACTCCCATTGTTGAATAAGTTCTCCACTTGCCACCAACACACACGGTAAGGAACTCTACAAACAGAAGAAACCATTTCTTGCAAACTAAGGAAAAAACCAGCAATAATTACATAAAGCCTCCAAAGTAACCTTTATCTTCTGGAATTGAGCAAAGATACGGGACATTACTTAGTTTGTACTTTACCTCAGTGCTATAGTTTGCTATATCTGAGCCCAGGCTTAGTTTCAAGTTCCCAAGTTCACTTTCATGTGTCTTGCCCACACACAAGTATTTTACTAACCACTAAATTCAAGTCAGTCCCTTCCATGCTGTTTCCCCATGTTGTGCTGAGGTGTATTTCTATATTTAAAAGTTACCAACTTTGGTTAGGTACTAAGTAGTATAAAATACTATAAAATACATCCTTCATTATATGTTAAATATGAAACAACCAGGCACTCTTTCCATTTCATGTCACAAGAAGATCTCATTTTTAGAGACCATATTGACTTAGCACATGACAAAATATATCTCTAGGGCCATGAGATCCTAACTTGCCCAAGAAAGAAAAGTTTTTGCAGAATCAAAGACATCTCTAAAACAGTCTTCACTCTACCTGTTATGCTTTCTCTTGAAGGCATTTTCTGGTTCAATAATATAAATTATAGCTCCTTCATCCACTTGTTGAAAAGAATGGCTAATATATAATTTTTCCAAAACAATAAAATGTTATTATTTCAAACCAACACAGTCATTGATTAAAAGCTAGTTTATTCTGTCTCGCCTTTATAAATAGTTATTATCTCAAAAGCAAATTCAAATGAATTCTCAAGCAAAGATTTCTCTAAGTTATCTCTTTCAATAGAAAAGTTTTCTTTCCCCTGAAAAGGAAAGAAGCCACCTTTACCCAAAAGCAGGCAAGAATACAGTCCAAATCAGAAAAGAAAGAAAAAAAGCAAAGTAACTAACCCCAATGCACACAGGTAACAGAAATAACTCTGGGGGGAGGACCCCAGGATTCCCATAGACCAATGCAAAGCTCTAATATACCGTCTCAAAAATAAAGCAAGAGTCAGATAGTTTGAAAAACAAAAAATACTTCTAAATATAAAGGGTCCCAACTTCAAGCAAAACAATAGATCACAAACCAGGCTTCATTAGATATTAAATTCTATTAATTCAGTGCATATTCCCACAGAGCAGGTACATGACCTTTAACAGAATCATGAATCATGTCAAGAATATAAGTTAAGAAATAGAGTTCCAGTGAGTAGAATGTCTTGTTCCAAAGGTGCATTCCTCAACCATCACCATTCAGCTATGTAACTAAATAGGAGATAAATTTTGAATGAAAGCAAAGATGAGTTTTGAAAATGAATTGTGAAACTGAATGAAAGAACAGTTAAAACTCAGTATTTCTCTAGACTCCTAGCTTCTACATTTCCTAGATAGAAGGGTACAAATGAGAAGTAATCTTACCTTAAAGGTTTTTCTTATAAGGGGCTGAACTGTTCTCCCACTCCTTCGGGAGGAGTGAGGAGAAAGATCGGTGTCTTCAGATGTGACCACTCTTCCTACCTCCATGGGCTGGCTGTAGAAGAAGCCTCCAAGGAGCAAAGACATCCTTCTGTAGCAGGAAACATTTTCACATAAAAAGAGGAGAAGAGTAACTGTAAGGGCAGCATTCAAGACATTAAGATGGAAATTTATAAACTTTAAAATGCTAGTCAGCAGATTAAAAGTCCAAATGACACTATTCTGACATTTCCTATTGTCCTATTGTGCTAACAAAGGATATAGCTACCGTCAGATGTAACTCAGTGGGTCTATTTTTTAAAAAGATATTAAGCGGTAATCTTATTTTTGAGTGCAGATAGCCCAGTCCTCATCCATAGGTGGTTATAAAATAAACTGTGACAGAATTCATCACTAGTCTGTATTTCACAAATTAGACTCTTCCAAAAAGGGTCCTCAATTATTTTTAGGAATCAACTAAGCTCCAAGTGTATTGTGTGTATGATAATATTAGTGCAGGGGATAGAGGCCAAAGCACTTTCCCCATAGTGTCTGGTTCACCACGGGGTTTTCCACAGAGAATTTAGGAGACCATGGTCTCATGCATTATAAAATTTGATTTAGGAAGATGAAAGAAGTATAGGTCATTCTAGCAAAATGACAAAGTTGATTAAGCTGCTCCCCTTTTTATTGATTTAACAATGAGCAACAAAACCACAGGATAAGAGTACAGTTCCATACAATTCCCACAGCCAGAGTTCCATATCCCCTCCCCTCCAATGGAATGTTCCCTATTCTTTATCCCTCTGAGAACATGGGCCAAAGATCTTTATGGGGTGCAAAAGGTAGAAGGTCTGACTCCTGTAATTGCTTCTCCACTGCACATGGGCAATAGGAGGTCAACCCATACTCCCAACCGGTGGGGTAAGGCTCTGGGGAAGTGGGGTTCCAGGATACATTGGTGAGGTCATTTGCCTAGGAAAGTCAGGTTAGCATCATGGTAGCATCTGCAACTCGGTGGCTGAAAAGCATTAAGATATAAAACAGAACAAATTGTTTAATAATCAGGAACCTAAATGTAAATATAGAGAGCAGATGATATTTGGGGGTCTCCATTTTGGAAAAAGCTAGGAAGTCTATTTTAGGTATATTCCAAGGGCCCCATGACTTGACTAACTTTTGCCTGAAACCGACAGCTAACATGCAGGTGGGCTAAAGGTATTGTCTGGGGAGGTGGTGTCAGAGTTGGAAATGGGACTAGAAAGCTGGATCAGGGAAGAGAGTAACTCCCAAATATGGGAAAAGTATGTAAATATTGTTAATTGTAAACCCCATAAATTTGATCTGAGGCCCATATTCAGCACAGGAGCTTGTGTAATCTCTGCATCCCTGTAGGTCTGAACTTACATTCCATGGTCACAGCCGGGAACACTCATTTCAGGACCAGTCTTCCTCAAGTGTCAGAGTATGGTGACCCAGCCTCCCTTTGGAGAATAGAACAGACCCTACCATTTTTCTTCCACATTGAGGTCAAGGTCCTGTAGAGGCCCATAAATGGGCCCACGATACTATTTCTGATGGAGATGACCAGTGATGGTGAAGAAAGGGATCTTTTAGAGGTCTAGGCCCATCATATCTATGCAGGAATCACAGAATTCCCTGTCTAGGGTCCCATACTCCTAGTGGGAAGAAATGATAGACCAGAGGGCTCTGAACTCCAACTCCATCAGGCAGAAAGAGGTGGAAAAAGGGAGGGACATTTGTATGAAGTAATAGGTACATGTGTGACTTTGAAGGGACATCTGGATGAAGTAATAGGTACATGTGTGACTTTGAAGGAAGAGAAGAGGAGACCTTTAAAAATGCAAATATACATAAATATAGACAGTTATAAAAATAATAGACAACCCGGGAGTCCGGCAGTAGCACAGCGGATTAAGCGCACATGGCGCAAAGCCCAAGGACCGGCATAAGGATCCCGGTTCAAGCCCCTGGCTCCCCACCTACAGGGGAGTCGCTTCACAGGCGGTGAAGCAGGTCTGCAGGTGTCTGACTTTCTCTCTCCCTCTCTGTCTTCCCTTTCTCTCTCCACTTCTCTCTGTCCTATCGAACAATGATGATATCAATAACAATAATAATAACTACAATGAAAAACAACAAAGGCAACAAAAGGGAAAAATAAATAAATATTAAAAAGAAAAAAAATAGACAACCCATCTCTGTGACATTGGGAGAACTACTGTAGCTTCCAATGGAGAAAATAGAAACAAAGAGCTCTGATGGCAGGAATAATATGGAATTATACCACTGTTATTTTATAATTTTGTAAATCAATATTAAGTCACTAATAACATTTAGAAAAAAAATAAAAGAAACTGTTGTAAGCTGGGGAGATGCCATAGTGGTTCTGCAAGGGAAAGATAGAGAGAGAGAAAGACAGACACCAGGCAGATCTGCTTCATCGCTTATCAGGTATCCCTGTTGCAGGTGAGGAGCCAGGTGTCGAACCCGGGTCCTTCATGGGTCCTTGCGCTTAGTACTATGTGTGCTTAGCCAGGTGTTCTCACTGCCTCTCACCCCTCATTATTTCTATTGCCTTTGATTTTGGGGCCCCAATCAACCACAAGTGACTGAACAGTCATTTTTTTTTTAGTATATGCCATTTAAATACACCTAAGACTTAAAAGTCATTGCAGGCAAGATTTCCTAGATCACAGATGCTCCCCCAAATCCCTGAAATCCCTGGTCTTACTAGCTTAGCCAAATACCTTAACAAGGCCAGGAAATTCTAACTGCTTCCATTCACCAACCCACATCCAAATTATACATTAGTCTTCCTTACTTCATACCAAGTAACGATGACAAATCTCCTGAATATTTCAAGAAACAGTGAAATTTAATGAATTGGAAAAATAAAACATATGCAAACCTCACATTTAATACTTGAAAGACTTTTTTTTAACCTTCACAAATGTGTGATTACTCATTAGTTTATGGAACATGAAATATATCAACTATAATTTGATTTGCTCAGAAAATCACTAGGTTTCATTATAATTTAAACAAACCATTGGATGAATTAATTGAATTTACATTTAAATGTATTATATTCTTATATAAACAAAACATTATATTGTTGACATTAAACAATTTTCTGGCTTTTAATGTTTTTTAATTCTTGAGAAGCAGGCAAACTCTTGGGGATAATGTAACATTATATGTCTGTTAAACAGGTGATTATATATTCTGGAAAGAATCCTTCAGCCTATACCAGAAGAAAAGACCACAGTTTTCACACACACACACACACACACACACACACACACACACACACACACACACACACACACACACACCAAGAGAGAGAAAAACTCTTTGAATAATGAAGCTGTTGCTGTATGCAAGTATATCAGCAGCCTCTGTTTAGATATTTCTAAAAACTGTTTTTGCTTTTCAGAAACTTTTGTTCTTCCTTTGCATGCTTCTGTAAAAATTCCAAACACTAGAGCTTTGCTCTGACAGAAACCGATTTCTTCCCATTCATTTCCTGTTCATTTATTCCACCGGAAGTAAGCTCATATAGATGTGATTGACCAGGTTTCAGGAAAGAGCCTGCCCTGTTCTGTTTCATGCAAAATCCACACTGGTGCCTCCCTGAGTCTAAAAGTACTGGCCTGCCCCCTGAACCTTCTCCTTAGTCCCTTTCTGGTCTCCCCATTGGTCCCTTCTGGACCCACATGGCTGCAGCATTGTGTGGGTTCTCCATCTCCTTGCACCTAACCTTTACCCACAGTCACCTCTTGCTTTTTTAGCATAGGTGGTTTCACAATCAAAACTGAGGGACCAACTGTGTCTAAGAAAATTTCAAGTCTATGTAAAGCCCTTTGCCTAATATCCCACTCAACCATTCAGTAGACTTTATCAACTGCCTGCTGTGACTTGTTTGTGTGGGATGTCACAGTGTTCAAACATATAGTGTTCAAACGTCACTCTGATCTCCAAGAGCTCAATCTGACAGAAAAAGACATGGTGTCCAAATACGTTACAAAACCACACTGGAGGACAGCATCAAATGCTGGAGTAACAGAGGTGAGGAAGCAACTGCAATACTAGAGATTCAGGGAGAAATTATGGCCTTACCCTCTGGAGACTGCCAAAGTAGGCCATTTATCAGTCTAAAAAACGGGGGCCAAGGATACCTGAGGCAATGACACTTTTTAACTGGAATACACAGGATGGCTAGTTAACATACATGCCAATCAAGTTTTGGAGGTGCAAATGCTGTCAACCTCAAAGTCTCCTGAGAAAAATTTACACTTCCTGACCCAAAGGAAGAACATGAATCAATTTCTGGCATCCCCTCCACCTCCCCTTACTGTCCTGTCAGGGGCCTCTCTACACCTTCACCACCAGTGATTTAAACAGGTTATCCCTTCTCGCAGTCCTACCTGTTAACGTCCCTCCTTCACACCTGACAAATGAACCAGCAATTTATCCTCATGGAAATACAGCTGCAAATGTTCATAAATAATAAATTAGAACTGGAGTTGCCAACTAGTTTAAAATAATCCTTAACCAGGCCATTGGCAGAGCATTTAGTTCTAGCCTATGATGGAATCTGACTTCACCAAACTCGGGTTTAAATTTGTAGAAGGGGCATTTTCCAGGAAATGCGTACACTATGATGCCCAAAGTCTGGAGGTTTGGATTAAGTAATATAATGCCTAACTATAACTTGAGGAGTTTTATCCTAATTCCTCACTTAACTCTTTCCTAACAGTCAAAAAAAAGAAAGTGGTAAAAGCTCTGTCTCTCCTCAAATCTCCTTTATTTGACCCAACAAACTTTGGGAGCAAATGCCCTCACCCCTACCTGATTGCTGGCCAGGCCCCTCCACCCACTCCACCCCACACACAAGGTCTTCAGGAAGTCAAAGCCCTATTATACTGATTCTGCCTCATAAATATCTGAAAAGACCCCTCATCTGATTTAACATATCCACTTGTGCTTTGTTCTTGTCTACCACTTCTACATTCCCAACCTTCCTTCTCAATTCTAGGTGCAGCCCTGGTCAGATATATGTTGATAATGAATCTTGAGAGTGTGCTAGACATTGTGCTCAACACCACCCTCACCTCCCAGGAGTCTACAACACACCGGAGGAGGAAGAGAAGCCAGCAGTCGTGACAGTCATGGTGTTAGAAGAGGAAAGCAACCAGCAAAGCATGGCTGGATTCTCTCACCCACAAACCAGTCAGAGAATTCTGGAGCATATGTGTCAGGTCCAGGAGGTCAAGCCTGAGTTTACAGGGAAGAGAAACAGGCACGGAATTCCTGGGAAGAATATGTGGGCCTCTCCAGTCCTGTCTTTCTGCTCAGTATCCTTTTATCTTTTTTTTTTTTGCTTTATTTCTTTTTTTATTTATTTATAAAAAGGAGACACTGACAACAAAACCATAGGATAAGAGGGCTACAACTCCACACAATTCCCACCACCAGATCTCCATATCCCATCCCCTCCCCAATAGCTTTCCTATTCTTTTTTTCTTTTCTATTATTTTTAGTTTTGTTTAAGTATTTATTCCCTTTTGTTGCCCTTGTTTTATTGTTGTAGTTGTTGATGTCGTTGTTGTTGGATAGGACAGAGAGAAGTGGAGAGAGGAAGGGGAGACAGAGAGGGGTAGAGAGAAAGACCTGCTTCACCTCCTGTGAAGCGACTCCCCTGCTGGTGGGGAGCCAGGGGCTCAAACCGGGATCCTTACGCCAGTCCTTGCGCTTTGCACCATGTGCACTTAACCCGCTGTGCTACCGCCCGACTCCCAGCTTTCCTATTCTTTAACTTTCTGGGAGTATGGACCCAAGGTCATTGTGGGAGGCAGCAGGTAGGTCTGGCTTCTGTAATTGCTTCCCCACTGAACATGGGTGTTTACAGGTCGGTCAATCCATACTCCCAGCCTGCCTCTCTCTTTCCCTAGTGGGGTGGAGTTCTGGAAAATCGGAGCTCCAAGACACATAGGTGGGGTTGTCTGTCCAAGGAAGTCTGGTTGGCATCATGCTAGCATGTGGAACCTAATGGCTGAAAAGAGAGTTAACATATAAAGCCAAACAAATTGTTGACTAATCAAAGGCTGGAACAGTGCAGATGAAGAGTTGGGGGGGGTCTCTGTTTTGTAGATCATCAGTAGACATATTTTATTTATATTCCAAAGGGCCTGTGGCTATACTAGTTGTTTTTTTTTTTTTTCCTCTGAGCCTGAAATCTGATATGCAGGTGGATCCAAGTTATTGTCTGGGGAGATAATGTCATGGCTAGAAAAAGGAGCAGAAAGCTGGATCAGGGAAGAGAGTACCTCCCAAATATGGGAAAGGTGTATAAATATTGTTGACTGTAAACCCCACTGATTTGATCTGATCTGGGGCCCATATTCAGCTGAGGAGCCTATGTGACCTCTGTATCCCTGTAGATCCGGGCTCACATTCTATGGTGATGAGTAGGAATGTTCCAAGCTGCCCCAATATCAGGACCCATCTTCCTCAGGTGTAGCATGGAGTATGTTGTCCAGCCTCCCTTCGGAGGATGGAACATTCTCTACCACTGTTGATCCAAGTTGAGGGCAAGGTCCTATGGGGGCCCACAAAGGGGTCTATTGTGTTGTTCCTGAAAAAGATGACCGGTAACAATGGAGAGAGGGATTTATTTGAGGCCTAGGCACATCATGTCTGTTTGGGAATCTCAGGACTCCCCAAGTAGGGCTCCAGCTAATGGGGTGGCCAATCAGTATCCTATTTCTTTCTTCTCTTTGGATTTTGGGTATAAATGAAAGCTCAGTCCTTCTCCCTCAGTGTTAGCTCCACTCACTTTAGCTCCTTTGCAGAGCCTCCTTCATACTTTATCCACAGTCAGACCAGGCAGTCACACCTGTGCCCCTTGTGTGTTAGTCCCTCCTGTCAGCATCCTCAAACCAGCACATCATCCACCCTTCAAACGAGGCCCTTCCACACATGAGGATTTCTAGCAGTGCACACCTTCGTTTACTCTTCCTTCCATCCTGTTTTCCAAATCTTAACCTAGATATAAGGTAGCTACCTTGACCATCCACTGTGTTATTTGTTGACCATCTAGGAGTTGAGGAAGTGCCTCCCAGAAACAGTTTTGCAAAAATCACCACTTGTGATCAATCATAATAACCTGACAAGACTGCAGAACAAACATTACTATTCCTCCTTCTCTGGAAGACAAACTCAAGAGTCTGAGAAGTGGATCCAGTTGTCTTTTCAATGGTAACCGTGTGTTTCCTCCCACTGGATCACATAGTGTTTCCTGTCTTGGTTTGCTATGCAAGTGCAAAGCCAATTGTTTCATTCATGGCCCTTTTTCCCCCTAGACTCTCAGCTTCTAAAAGGCAGGAAGAGCACAAAGTGAAAAGATGTTTAGTCAGTGCTGTTGAATAACTATTTTCAGCCATATGATTCTATTTAGGGAAGTCTTAGTGCTTTTTCCTTGCTTAAAACTCACTGCACTCAGCTCTTCTGATTAGATTATCTCAGTCTATATCATAAATAAGGCTTGATCACATTCTCTACCCCTATTCTCCATCTTTCCTCTCACACACCAGCCTCCTTCCACTTGCCTTCTTGTCATTTTGGTCTCAACACATGCCACCACCTTAGAGAGGCCATCTCTTACTACTCCATCTCTCATCACTCTATGTATTTTCTTCCCTGCATATATTGCAACCTAAACTTAGTTGTTAGTGATGTGTGTATTTCACTGTCTGCCTCCCTATTAGAATATAAGCTCAGTGGTCAGAATATAAACTCTCTTGTTTCCCAGCATGAAGATTAGGGGAATATCTATTTGTCAACTAGTGAGTAGCTGACTGACCAAATGAATGAGTAGTGGATAAATTCAATTTACTCACCTATCAAATTAAGGTGAGGAGAAATAATTAGTGAGGTCTTCCCCCACCTGAAGTTCTTTAATGAATCAAAGCTCTTGTCTTTTCATGGGATCTTTAGGTCATGTTTTCTTTTTCTCTTGACTTTAGTTCTCTCACTGAGGAGATTCCCGTGAGTAGAGAAACAATATTGAGCAGAGGAGAGAACAGGTCAAACAATATAGTTCGGCTGCCATGCATCACATGGAGATGTGGCTGCCTTTCCTGTCACAGCTTTGTCACGGGCTGCACTTCCCCCCAATCACATTTGCTATCTACTTCTGGTTTTTAATATGTTTGCATTATTCTCCCAATATACCCCTTTGTGTTCTTTGGCCTTGACAAAGATATGCCTAAGATGGTTATTATTCAGCATTTTCCCCAAGGTACAAAATACATGAACTGAGACATTGGCTCTTTTCAAATGGGTGATGGCAGTGTGTACACAATGGGACAAGTCATCTGTGCCTTCAACTGCTACTGACAATAACAATGGAAGCCAGGCATCATTCTCTTTATATCGTGGGTATTGCAAATGCTGAATTACAAATAGAAAACATAATTTTGTGGTGACTTCAGGAAAAAAAAAAGTACACAAAGACACTGTGAGAGAGACCAAAACGAGTCACCGTATGTGTCCAACCATCATGAAGAATCACCAACCACTAACTGCAGCTCCAAATCACTGATGATTGCTGACCTTTGGCTATAATTATCCTGAAAAAACAAAACCTACCACAGGATATTTCCTAAGTCAGGAGCCTCCAGAAAATGCATTTTTCAATGTGCTCAAAAGGTAGTCAATGTTTGCCCATCATTTTTAGCAACTTTAGACTTTCAGTGTCTTCTGACCTCAATTGCAACTTACTTACATGGAGATAAATGAGGCAGTCCTCCTCAAAATCTGACAAGGTTAGATGCCCTTATTGTTTACAACATGAAAAGGTCAGGAAACGGAAGAGCAGCACTTCCTTGGAGGTTTCTTCTTCTTCAATTTAAACAGTGCTGGCAGTAGACTGTGGCATTGCATTCCTTGGTTTAGATATATCATCTATAGCTGGGTTGGGTTTTGGCTAGGAAGATGCCAATTGAATCAGATACACATCATTTTTTTTTCTGTCCTGGTCCAGACACAGCTACCAATGACATCTTAGATAGTTACAGTTAATTCACACTTCAAAGAACACAGACAAGATAGAAAAAGCACTTAGCTCACAATTTCAGAGCTCCTAGCACAGGATTCTGGCTCACTTGGCTTGGAGTGACTGGGGGCAAGGCAGGCACACAAGGTTGGTCACAAGGACAAAGGGTTCTCTTCCCAAGCTAGACCCCCCTCCTTTAGATTTCTGCTTAGCATCTGCTTAAACCCCAGTTATTTGATTACAAAGATAAGATAAATGGATCCCGGAGGACTACATCAATTATATTAATAACCTAGAATTTCAAGGACAAAAATTCCCAAGTCAAAAGAGTCAAAATAATGGAATATTTACAGGGAAAAAAACTGAAAATCTATCTTTCAGCAATAAACTTTAGAAAGTAAAGCCACCTCAATGTGGCAGTTCTAATTGATGATCACAAATAATGCCACAAAGTACATTATTATTAAATCTCTTTTCCCTTTAAAGTGGCTGGACAGAAACAATAAAATAATAACTACCTAGTCAATTTCAAAACTAAGATGTAAATATCATAATTAGTTCTGCTCTAAGCCTTTTTACTTTTCATGAAAGCTCCTCTACTGATAAAGAAGTAATTTATGAAAACAAAGAATATTTATTGCAGCCTGCTTCATGGTCATTACTTGATCATTTAATTTACAGTCTGAATGGTTTGTTTCCACCTTTAAGGACATCTTATGATGTGTTTTGAAATCACATTAACACATCTTAGTTCCTACTATCTAAATATATAACCCAAAAGGAACATGTTAATTACCACTTAAGAAGAAGGGTAATCTTTTTTCTTAATTACATCTTTGTCCTAAAGCTACACACATTTTTTTTGCCCATTATTTTATTCCTTTAAAAATAAATCTCTGCTTCCAAGTGTGGCAACAAAGAGGAAGGCACACAATCCTGTTTGCCATTAGTGCTGATGTCACTCACACAAAACCTCTCCTTAGATAATGGGGGAAATCGTTTTAGTTCTATTATTTAAAAAATAATAGTAATAAAGTCAAATATTAAAAGCTTTATTAAGTGATTTTGTTATTTTTAATTTTTTTAAATGAGAACAACAGAGAAAAATAGAGGAGTGGGAGACAGAGAGGAGGAGAGACAACTAAAGCATTACTCCACCACTCACAAAGCTTCCCCGCATAGGCAAGGACTGGGAGCTTGAACCTGCACCTCCTGCCTGGTAGCATGTGCACTATACTCAGTGTACCACCACCCGGGCCCCTACTTGGTGACTTTAGATGGACTTTAAATGTGTTTTTTTTTAAAGTAACAGGACATAAAAATAAAATTCCATGCTAATAAAGGGAACATCTGAATAATACTTCAAAAGTAATATCTAGTCTCCTATTAATTATGCTATACACACACACACACAACAACAACAACAACCAACAATGTCTCCCCAACAACAACAACAATAACCAACAATGTCTCCCCGACCGCCCTCCCTTCAAATAAAACCATTGTCTAGAACAAGTTTAAATACAGAAGTCCCAAAGACAGCCTTCAGTTATTTCACAATGCAAATACCAAAACTGGAAGGGAAATGAATTAGTTGCCCAGCTAAATTCCACTCTAAGAGATAAGTCTCTATTAGAGTTCAGATCTCTGCCAGAACACTGCACATGCCCCCTGCCTGGGCACTACACAACACAGCCCTGAACAGTGGCCCTTAGCATGGAGCAGTGTACCACCAGCCCCACTGGACTTGGCACTGAGGCTGCTTTAGTATGCATCTTCTGACAGACTTTCTCCAACTATCCTTATTTATACCTTCACAGTCCTCCAGGGCCTGCAATATTTTTCACTTTTTTTTTTGTTATGAGAAGGGAATTGTGGATACTTTTGTTGAATTACTCATTTTCCACCCAGTATTCAAAAGTTATTTTTATGGCTGCCCAATAAATTTCACAAGTAAATCTCAAAAAGGATATCTCTTTTTTTCCCCTCTTAGACTATGTGGTTTAGGTCAAGAAGAATATGAGTTTCAATGTCAGTCATTCCCAAGTAGGTGACCTTTGGCAAGTTTCTCAATCTCTCTGAACTTCAACTTCTTCCATAAGATAAAAGACCAAATATCATCTTCACATCTTCTTGTATAGATCAAAATGATGAATGGGAAGGAACTTTGGGCAACCTGTGTTCAGCACATGATGCCTGAATGCTATCATCATCATTTGGAGCAAGTGCAGCACACAACATATAATGTTTTCACATGATTTCCATGTTTTTCTGCACAAGGTATATACTGTTCTCATCCATGCCAGGACAGAATAAACCAACCTAAGATCTATGCTGCCTTTGTCTCCCCAAAATGCCTATCAGTCTCTGGACTAAATCCTTGGTTCCTTCTTCCTTCCCAAATTCATAAGTCCAGTCCCCACATACCACAGTCTGACAGTATTTGGAGATGGGGTCTTCAGTAGGTAATTAGATTGAGGGTAGCACTCTTATAATGGGATTAGAAGTCTCATTAGAAAAGGAAGAAATAAATGCCAGACATTTAGCATGAAGGAGAGGTCACATGCGAACACAGTAAGAAGTGAACTGTCTACTAGCCAGGAGGAAAATCTTACCAGGAACTCACTTGGTCAGCACGTTGACCTAAGACTTCCCAGTCTCTGATATTTAAGCCTCCCTGTCCGTGATATTTTGTTTTAAGCTATTTTGACCAAAACAGCATGATAACAATTTGACGGCACCTGTAGCTGTTTTGAAGCACTGAATAGGTAGGTCTATGGCGTTTGGATGCAGAACATCCAAGAAAACTATCTACTAGCAGTAAGAAGTCAATGCAGAAATTGGTGCTGCAAGTTTGAAGCTTGCAAGGAATCCATACAGAATTTCAAGTTTGTTCTGTCTATGGGGTTCACAGTTGGCAAATAAATGGTTTGGGTGTTCACTTTTACCCTGTTCAGTATAAACAGGCCCTTTTTTTGATGAGCGATAATTTCCCTGGGTAGAATAACATATTCCACCTTACTTCTGAGGCATGCAAGGTCTCCTGCTCACCTACAGGGAGAGAGCTGTGAATGATGAAGAAGGTGCGGGAGCAGGCGATTTCATACACATGTGTTTTTCCTATAAAGCAGCATATGTTTTTCAGGTTGATGTTGGCCAGATTAAATTGATCAGGTCTTTGCTTACTCAGAGTGAAAGAAATTTCTGGGTTATCTCAGCGGAATGGTAATCAGGCAGGCAATAGCCCTGCATTGGAGGAATACCAATCACACAGATATTTTGAGATGGATGATGGAGTGTGGGTACATTTTTTTCTGCTGGGATGGGAATATGGCAAGGAAGATTGTTGGATATGCATGATCATTTTGTATCCAGAAATGAGATACCAGTGCTATTCAAATAAGGATGGAAAATCTATCACTTCTGAGACAACCCTTTGAATGATTGCAGCCCTTTATTCGGAAATGAAGTGTCTGGGGCAATCATCCAGGTCTCTGTGTCTTTATTCTTGATGTTCACAAAGAAAGTGGAACTTTGGAGGTGAAGACCACAAAAGTGAGGTCAAATGTGGTGCTTCAAGCATATCCTCTACCAAGGAGTGTGCACTTCCTAAGGGAACCTTCACAAAAATGGGGGCCACTCAGCCAGTACTCTGTGTTTCTCCACTTGCCTACTATACTTTTGCTACTGGAATCCCTCCAGATATGCCACTACCTGTGCAAACCCACCACCACCACAGGCTGAGCTCACATGCCACCTTCTCAGTAAAACCCTTCCTCCCTTTGTACCCTTCATCTTCAGAGTCCTTCCTGACCCTTCATGCTAATTAGACAAATACACTTCCACACTTCATCTCATATTCCATCATTCCTTAGCCAGAGCTTTATAGTCTTTGCAATTTTCCTTGTCCCTAGCAGCACTTTGAGAAGAACTCTTCACTCACTGAATGAATGGTGTGTATTCTCTTTGTTTTCCCACTCAAGTGATCAAAATTTCAATTAATTACCTTTTTGCAGGATTTAACCCATCATCCTGCCAAGATTCAGGGACCCCATTTTCATCACTCCAGAGTCACCTTCAGAATGCTAGCCCTTCCACATGCACAATAACTTTAAAAATGCAGAATTCAGTAGCTAGAAATATGGCTGAGTGTGTGGAACTTCCATATGTGAAGTCCTGCGTTTGATGCTAGTCCTGGAGTGATGCTCTGTTTTGGTTAGTTGATTCTCTCTCTCTCTCTCTCTCTCTCTCTCTCTTTCTCTCTCTCCATTAAATATATCTTTTTATGTAAAAGCCAGACTAATTAAAAAGACTGCACAACATGATCAAGTGGGATTTATTCCAGGGATGCAAGGCTAGTTGAATATATGTAAATCAATTAATGTGAATCCAACAGGAAGCTCCTGGAAATATTATTGTTATTGTTACTAATTTACCAGAGCACTGCTTAGATCTGGCTTATGGTGATACAGGGGATTGAATTTGGGACTTTGGAGCCTCATGCATAAGAGTCAGTTTGCATAACCATTATACTATTTACCCCTGCCTTTCTAGAAATAATTAAGAAATATAGTAAGGTGGCAGGTTACAAAATTAATATACAAAAATCAGTGGCACTCCTCTACGTAAACACTTAAGTCAAAAGAAGAAGAAATTCAGCAATTTCATCTCATCTATTATAGCAGCAAAAAATAATCAAGGGCCTAAGGACAAATCTAACAAAAGAAAAGATTTGTAAACTGAAAATTAGAAGATATAGAAAGATACAAGTAAATGGAATAATTGGTCCTTTGGGCACCCACCTAACCAGCCCCCCCCCTCACACACACACACACACAAAGAGACACCTTGTTGGCACTGTCTACATAGGAGTCTCCAATGTGGTGATGGGAAAATGGGTATCTGCTGGCCCTTTGTCCACTCCTGTTTATACAGGGTACCCACAGCTCTTTTGAGTACCCTCATCATATAGTATGGAAATCTTGTAACTTTTTCGTGAGCTAGCCAATGATGACCACACTCTAACAATACCCAGTGCAAGACTTCCTGATGGCCTACTAGGAGCACTAAGATCTTTGTCAAGATCTTCAGTGGTTATCTGGTTCTATTAACACCAGGTAAGTTTATGAGGATGCAACCATCTCCAAATTATAAATAAATAAATCGCTGAAGTAATGTAGCAAAACTAAACAGGGTTGCCACTTAATGACTGTGAAGGCATCATCTCTACTGAACATTGTGATCAGGCCTGTGGTCTCAGGTGTGACTGGAGTAGTTTTAATTCCATTGCACTTCTCCCAGCTCCTACTAACCCACTGCACTCGGTACTGAATGAGACTCTGGGGCACTGAAAAAATAGTCCTTAATGCTGAGGTTTTCACAGACTGGGGTTGAAACTTGGGGCAGCAGATGGAGTGTGACAGTATATGACTGAGGACATCTGGATACCCACAGGCAATCAAAGTATGTTGCTCTCATTCTTTGCATGGTATGTGTTTCAACCAAACTTTCACTTGGCTAAGGCCTCCTGAGCCTACAGCTCTGTCTTTACAATAATTTTCCCTCAAACCTCTCAGTTAGCAAGCTAATACCTACCCCCAAACTTCTCAGTTAGCAAGATAATACCTAACACTGATGGTCTTGAGAACCAGGACTGGGACTCCATGTTCATCACTGACCTCCATCCTGGGACCCAGTGCTTGATGCTACTTAATTACTCCCTGCTTAATGAGTGAGTGGGTGAATGAATGAATGTACAAGAGAATGAATGAATGAATGTATGAATGAATGAATGAATGAAAGAAAAGGCTCTACAGAAGAGATAGTATTTGAGGAAGAGGCAGAATCTTCCAAAAGGAGGAAAAGATTGAAGAAAGAAATAGAACACATGTCCTTGACAGCCAGGGGTCTGATAATTGCCCACAGAGGCAGCTTTGTATGCAGATGTGACCAGGGCTGGGCAGGAAGGGAGTCATGAGAACCCAGTCGAAGAGGAAGGTTGGAATCACCATAGAAAGAGCCATGTGTGCCAAGACTTTTTTCTGAAGTCAACAGAGAATTCGCTGATTTCTGTAAATAAGACATAACCAAGTTAGCCTGACTTGTTTTTTTTTCTAAGTGATAACCAATAGCAGTGTGAGAAGTCAACTGAAGGCTACCTGGGCCCAGGCCAAACTCTCCTAGAGCCTTTTCCGTCTGCTCCGAACCCAGTCCTGGCTCTCTCCTTAATACCCCCCGATGAATATTTTACATTTTCTGGCGAATATGCTATTATTCCAGCTCCAGTGTAATGAGTTTTCATGTCATGACCTCCCTCCGAGGCCTGGAATGTATGGCTCTGCCTCCTATATTCTTTCCATCTCTGATAATGAAGATTGGAGCCAAGGAATGTGACCGGGATGCAGCCTCTTTGTTGGCAGGGGTTTACTTATCCTTCCATGACAAAACCCGGTTAGACTACATCACGTCAGTCACTGCAGCTGGGCAGCTCATGTCCCTTGGCTTGGGTACAGCTACCTGGACTCACACTGGCACCCCCTGCCCACATGACATGCCAGCCTGTATGCTCCCACGGAACTGAAGACAGCTTCCCACAGAAGCTCTTCCAACTTCATCAGCAGCTCCGTGGGTGAGCTGGTCTCCTGCCATCCTTGGGAGTCCTTAGTGTTTGGGAGGTCGTCATTATGGGGGCCCCTGCTCCAAAGTGTCTGATAGGAACAGTCAATCTGCTTACATCAACACCTTCTTCAAATCCTCCCTGCAAGGAGTCCACTCCCTGCCTGCTGAGAACAGTGACAACTCCTCCTTGAAAGGGAAACCAGAAAAAGAGAGCCCAGAACAGCAAGAAAACAGAAAAAGGTGAGCTGGCCAAGGTTTTAAAAGAGCCGCGGTTCTGGAAGCTGGCCTATAGATAAAAAAAGAAGAAGAAGAAGAAAAAAAAACCACCACGTTTTGTGTCCAATAAAAGGATGATTATCATGTCATATTTGGGTGGGAAATTATGGTTAAAAGACAGGAAACCTCCTTCTACTCGGTAGGAGCTAAACACACAGTTCCTTTTTTGCAAGCAATCCGGAACGCAGCCCGCTGAGAAGCAGGTGGACTTCCATGCTCCTGGCCCAACACCCCCCCACCCAGTCCAGAGCCCATTGCAAGAAGCCTGTGGTCCCCACTGACTGCCCCTTCTCCAGCCCTGTAGCACTGCCTTTAGCCTGTCTGAGCCTTACCTGCTTCTGCTCTTCACACAATTCCCTTTGTGCCCAAGCATCCCCTCCACTCGCTCACTTAAAACATAAATAGATAATCTTTTTTCTCTCTGTTTTGTTGAGAAAACGCTTACTTTCTTAGTATCTTAAATACCAGGCACAATGCACAAGCCGCTGACACTAAAATAATTTTGAAGGAAGCCTTCATCCAAATCAAACGATGGGCAGACATTAGAAATTGAAACTACAAATAAAAATTCAGCAATGCTTTGAATGCTTACCAAGGGCACAGCATAGGCGAGTCTCTCTTTTTTTCTTCTTCAGCTTTATTTGGCCTTTTTCATACTAATGAAAACCAGGCACTGGAAGTAATGCTGCTTTGTGTTTATAATAAAACCTCATTAATTCAGATGCAACTAATTTATAACTTGTGATAATTTTACCACAACAGAGCTGAATTTGCCTATGTGCAATATATGATTTTGTTAAGCAAATTAATAGCTTAAATCAAATTTTAGAAAGTCTGTTTAACTTTCCCAAACAAATTATCCTTAAGGATGTTATTAGTAGGTATTTGCATGCAGAAAAATGAAAATTAGGACTCATTTGTGGTTACAGCTCCATAGTCCCTTCCCTTAGCTAAAACCCTTGGAAACATATGGGTTTCAGAATTCAGAACTATTTCAAGTTTCAGGAAGTTAATAAAGTGCACATATCATATTATATGATACATTCTTGGGTCTGACACAGCACCCAGCAAACAAAGTGCACAGGTAGTTAATATTCACTGAGATAAAAGCCATATATATCTTTATATAACTTCAGGGCAGATTGTTCTATCAAATAAGTTCATATGCAGTCAGTTGTGTTTTTTTTAATTTATGCAGTCAGTTTTGCCAAAAAAAAAAGTTATGAAAATCATGTTCCAGAGTTTGTGAGTGTCTGACTCATAGCTAGGGACCTGAGAATATATGCTTAATTATGCCATCAAGAAAGAAACAGCCCTCTTGTTAAAAAATCTGGGGGTAGTTCTCAAAGGTCAAGGCTGAGAAAGACAATTCTGATGATTCCGATAGTTGATTTTCCTTCTTTCAATCAGTCTTCCCAGCGGAAGGACCACCCCTGTGGTGCCCAGCTGTAACAAGAGCAGATCTAAAGAGGTCTCCTTTGTGATCCTCCAGAGGCATGCAAGGCTTAAGCACGGCCTTCAGACATTTGAGTGCCTCCAGAGATGACCACAACTATGCTGAAAAAGCAAGTCCCAAGTGCCCAAAATAGTCCTCACATTCCATAAACGTTTGTCATGGTGGATAACCCCAAACCATCTTTGTTCTTCCAACTGACAGCTTCACACCCGAAAAACTACCGGTTAGTTTCTAGACCAGTAGTTTCTACCGGTTAGTCTATACATATGACCAACCCTATCTTTATCAATTCATTGACTAATTGGATCAAAGTCAAGCTCAACCATCAACACTCCTATTAAAAGATGCAGATCAGCAGTCATCAGGATAAGCTTCAGAGAGAAGTCACTACTGCTTCATCAAGAAAACACTGGAGATTTCACACCACACCTTGCACAATATAAACTCAGGGTCTCCTGATGTCAGGTCATTTTGTTTTCTCTGTTCTTACTGGTTTATCTATCCAACAAACTTCCGAGAGCTGGAAAGAATTTAACTAAATACAAAGTTAGGACAATTAGTTTGTGTTTCTTTTTCTTTTGAAGAGTTTCCCCACTGATCTTCTGAAAGAGGGACCTGTAGAAATTATCCTGTGTATACTGTTTATCTGTTTATTCACCCCTTTCTTATATCCAACCTTGTTTTCTGAACTTGGCACTAAGGTATCATTTCATGTGAATTTTTAATCTGTTTTTTTTTTTTTAAATTTTGCAGAGGTTTTTTTTTTTCAATAACCTATTCTTGGTAAGTGAGTTTCCCTCTCTCAGATATGTCCTTGTCAAATACTATTATTTTAAAAACCTTTGGATATTTATTACTTTTTCTCTCACTGGCAATACAGTGGTAGCCTTAAAATAATTTGCTTAATGTCAGTTTTTAAGGGATCAGAAATTGTGCTAGGAATTTTCATAAAACCAGGAACCCAGAGACTGTTGTTTTTTTACTGTCCATGTGTATATAGCAGCCCTAATTCACCAGTGGAACTGGAGGTCATTATTTCTGAATTTGCACATTAAAAATAACATCTAACCATAAGGGAATATCTTTAAACCACAAATGCCAGAAATAACAATTGTATTAAACTGCATTTCATGAATACATAATAAAGTTCAATTTACCACTATTTATCATGTTACTTAAATTAAATCTATAATGGGAAAGAGATTTAGTTCTGTTTTGAAAATAACACATTCCTTTATGCCAATTGCACAGGATTTATATTAGCTCCAATGCATCCATGTCAATTTATTTACTTTTTGCTTAATCACTATTGCTTTCTGTTGTTAGACTCCTAGGAGACAATTCACATCCTTTCATGTGTTTTTTAAATCTTAAAGAGACACATGCACATACAATATATTAAAAATTACTATAAGCCAGTTGCATTGTGTATAAAATCTGAAACTTTTGAAAATGGCATTGTAACCTCCTCACACATTCTCACCCCTTTATAAATCCTTCAATTTCTACTTATACACTTCACTGGGGCTATGATTGTTGCCAGAAATAGCTAGGAAAAGTCACTGCAGTGCAGACTGTAGGCTTTTCAGAGTTGGTCTTTGTGCTGTGTTCCACACATTCTTCTAGAGAGGTCTGAAGAACTCTGCTAGAAAGTGCAATATAAGTACATCTTTTTCCTAACTACCTGCACAGTTTGGTAAAGGAAGAAGACAGGAAAATTCAGAGACACCTTGAATTATCATGTTAACAAGCATTCTTGAAGACAAAGAAATTCACTGCTAATCTTACATTGAATTAGGACCTTTCATATCACTTTATCCAGCAGTCAAATTCAGTCAAACCTGTCCCACCATATTTGTCTTAATTAGTGGTCTCATTATCCATCAGACCACTCAGACCATAAGTCTGGACTTCCAGACCCTCTCTTTCTGCAAGCACTAGGCCACCAATTTAAGACCTGCACATTCTAATCCATGGCACACTTCCAGCCATTCCCCCCTTGCCACCCCTGCTTCTACCTGTATTCTCTCAATGGTCCAAGTCCCTGCTCTGTGACCTCTCTCCTAGTTCTCCTAATTGATCTCCAAACTGATTGCCAACTGGCCACCTCCTTCATGTCTCTGTCACAGTTTAAACTACTAATTAAAAAAAAAATGCTGGTATGACAGCGTGACTTCCTTCTGTAAAATCTCTCATGAACTGGACAAGGTATGAATATTTATCACGGACCTACTTTGCCCAACTTTATCACAAACCAAATTCTCCTGAAAATGACCCTAAGCCTCCCCAATCTCTGAGCCACTAGTCCAGGTGCTGTACGTCCTCCATACAATGCACTTATCAGGGACCTGCACAAGTCTGATACCTGCCCAGATCTTCCCTGGTTCTCCTGACCCAAATGAGACTGAGCCCCCTCTTTATCTCATTCTCACTGCTCCTGAGTACTTCTAAGCTAATTTCCATATATATATATATATATATATATATATTTGTTTATTCCTTTTTTTTGCCCTTGTTGTTTTATTGTTGTAGTTATTATTGTTGTTGTTACTGATGTCGTTGTTGTTGGATAGGACAAAGAGAAGTGGAGAGAGGAGGGGAAAACAGAGAGGGGGAGAGAAAAACAGACCTGCCTCACTGCCTGTGAAGCAACTCCCCTGCAGGTGGGGAGCTGGGGGCTCGAACCAGGATCCTAATGCTGGTCCTTGCACTTTGTGCTACCTGTGCTTAACCCGCTGCACTACTGCCCGACTCCCTTCTAAATTAATTTCTGACAACTGTTATACCCATATGTTTATAGTCTTTCCCTTCCTTTGTGGAAATCCTGAAGACAGAGGCTATGAGTTATTTACCATCATGCTCCCTAAACTGACCCAGTTTTCAACAGAGAAAATGTCTAATCAGTATTTCCTTAAATACTGATTATTATTTAAACGGTTATTATTTAAACGGTGGCTCCATGGCCTAATAGTTAGTACTCTGGACTCTGAATCCAGCAGTCATTGTAATGCATTCAAGAGACGCTGACCTGCATGTGTATTCATGACTCCAAGATAAACTTTTCTGGTAGGAACATGCTAACTGCCGAAACCCCTCAAGTTTGCTTTCTAAAGCAAATGTATTTCCTTTAGTGTCATATAATGACCCTCTTTTGCTGGGATATTATCTTGAAAATGCACAGTTACTAGTTAGTACTTATCAGGTGGCAGGTTTATCACCAGAGTAAGGCTCGAGAAATTCTTCAAGAAACAGCTTCCCAGCAGTTAATTTACCCAATGTTCTCTTTAAAATCCCAATGAGGTCTCCTGGCACTGCACTTCCAGCAGATTTATAGTCTTAAAATGGACACTGCCATGATGGTCACCTACTCTCAGGGTCTGACCTTGGTCTGTTCCACACCCAGAGAACAGCAGTGCTTACCTGCAGGTCAGGAAAGCTTTCCTCTGAGAACAGCTGGGTGAGGCACAAGCAGATCCTTTCCAGGCGAGGAAGGGCTGCAAAGCAGAGAAACTGATGAGAAAGTCCTGTCATATAAATAGAAGCATGCGCTGGAGGAGAGTCGCACCAAATACTTTAATTGGGAAATGTGAACCACTGTGATACAGACAGCTTAGAAGTAAATCAAACTAAAATTGTCCTTGGAGAGATATTCTCTTCCCAGGACATGCCCAAGAAAAAGGAGTATAAGGAGGGAAATTAGAATAGATACTGTATTCAGATTAGATACCTAATTTGTATTTGCACTCAGAACCAAATATAAGAAACATCCCAATGGTTTAGAAAAATCTTAATGCTTAAGAGTCCAATACTCTCTATAGCTATCAAGGAAGGGGACTGGATATGGAGCTCTGAGGGTGGGCACTGTATGGAAATGAACCCCTCTTATCATATAGTCTTGTCAATATTTCCCTTTTATAAGTAAGTTTTTAAAAAAGAAAAATCCTAATGGTTTAGTGCATCCCATCTCAAAGTCTACATTTTGCCAAAATGTAGCGAAAGAAAATATTACGTAGCATGAGGAAGCTATTTTAGCCTATCAGAAACCAACTCACATGTCTGAGGTCCCAGAGGCCCTAGGTTCAATTCTCAGCACCATATTCTGCCAGAGCTGAGCAATGCTCTGGTCCTACCTCTCCCCCATCTCCCCAAGTCTCTCCTATGTACACAAGTACATTTAAAAAGGGGGGGGGGAGACTATTGAGTATTATATGCTTGGTCAAGCCCAGTATTTTAAATCACTGAACTAAATTAACTTTTTCTCCTGGTGACACACCTGTTTGAGTGCACATGTTACTATGCACAAGGACCTGGGTTCAAGTCCCCAGTCCTCACCTGCAAGGGGGGAAGCTTCACAAGTGGTGAAGCAAGGCTGCAGGTTATCTTTTTCTGTCTCTCTCTTAATTTTTGTCTTGTTAAATAAAATAAATAAGTAAATATTTCTAAAAACCTGTTTCTCCTAATCAAAGCAAGCAGAAAAACCAGACATAGGAAGCACAGAAAACATTATAAGCACAGAAAAACCTATTCAAAAATATAATCTTAAAAAATTACGATATGAATTATCATTTATAGTCCAGAATATTCACATGAAATTGGCATGAAAGAGTTGAGCACATTAACTGCAAACACTGTCCAATTTATATTAAGCCTCCGTATCTTCCTCGATGAAATAAATACTCACTCAGCAGCCTCCCTTCTCACCTCAAAGGTGAAGCTCAATGGCATGTCTCAAGATAACTCTGACACGAACTTGTATATCAGAAAAGTAGAGAAATACCACCATAATCACGTTTAATCCTCTAAAGCTGTGATTGAGAAGTGACATTTGGACAGGATTTAAACTTGGCTTTGGCCATGAAAAAGATTAAACCAACTCCAGTTCTCTCCTAGTTTTTTTTTTTTTTCTCATTAGCTAGATGTCATATAGGAAATGAAATTATTATAAACATATTTAACTTGTTTAAATAACTTTTAAAACATAGCTTACAATCAGTGGGTCTCAAAATTCAATAAATCCTCTCACTTATTAGTTACAGAATATAGTTGCATTTAACCTAATAAACCTGAAAACATAGCTTTAAGGAATATTCTGTCTTGGCAAGAATTAAATTGGCTTGGCTAATTTACATTGTTTTAAATATAAAGAGAACTGTGGATTGACTCATGATTACAATACATAAACCATTTCCATAAAATGGTCTAAATTAACCTCCATGTTATTTATATAAACAGCACATATCGTTGTATGCATTGCAGTCTACTATATGGGAATTTTTTTAAATTTGTAAATTAAGTCTGCAATGTAATCCTAGCTAAATATGAGAATAAGAGATGCTTAGTATTTCATTGTGTTTGAAAAGATAAGTACTTATTGTTTTGGTGTGTCTTAATCTACCAGAAGAAATTGTTAGTATCTAATGCTACCACAAAATAACACAGTATTCAAGAGTATGTTTATAAAACTCATGTGATAAAGGCAGAAAAACTACAGATGAACTAATGACCGTCAAGTTATTTCATAGTTGAACAGAGTATATGAGTTGGGCTCCAAATCTCCTAAGCTTACTGTGTAAAGAAGTTTAACATTCCCGCTAAAGACCAGAATGAAGACAAGACTATGAGAAAATTTTGGCATACCAATTAACATATTGGTTGTGCAAAGAGACTCTTATGCCTGCCTGAGGCTCTCAATCCCCAGGTTCAATCCCCAGCACCTCCATAAGCCAGAGCCAAGCAGATATGGGAAGAAGAAAAAAAATGTAATTGCAAGTTTTATTTGGCAAATTTATATTGTGTCTAAAAATTGACTCTATGTCTAAATTTTTAGTTATTCATGTGCTCTATACCCTAAATCTCCCCCTTCTACTGCAGACTGGTTTGGCAAAAAGTATTATTTTGATGTACTTGGCTCATAGCATTCCCAAATAACTGGATCAAAACTAAAAGCTATTGATCTTACTCCCAAACTTGCTCTTCCTTAACCTCCCCACTTTTTAATTTTGACTTTAGATTAATTTATTTTTATTGTTATTTACTTATAAAATAAAAAATATTGACAAGACCATAGGATAAGAGGGGTACAATTCCACACGATTCCCACCACTAGAACTCCGTATCCCATCCCCTCCCTTGAAAGCTTTCCTATTCTTTATCCCTCTGAGAGTATGGACCCAGGGTCATTATGGGGTACAGAAGGTGGAAGGTCTGGCTTCTAATTGCTTCTCCACTGAACATGGGCGTTGACAGGTTGATCCATACTCCCAGCCTATCTTTCTCTTTCCCTAGTAGGGTAGGGCTCTGAAGAAATGGGGGTCCAGGATAAATTGGTGAGGTCCTCTGTCAGGAATCTCTCCACTTCTAAGGAAATGGAACTTCAACAGTTAAGTCAAACATCTTAGAATCATTCTTGGATCTTTTCCCCTTCACTTTCAAATTCTAGTTCATGTTCTAGGCTGATCTTCCACTTGTGTCCTGAATCCCACTTCACACCATCTTCCCAATTACAGTTCTGCTCTTAACCTCTGTCCCTTCCCCAGACACCACCACAGAGAGTTGGTTTATATATCAGCCCCACTAATACCCACTCTCCTTACAGTAAAGTGGACTTGGTAAAAAAAAAAAATTAAAAAGTAGAAATTAGATATAACTCCTCCATTGTCCCTACTGCTCAAAATCCTCCAGTGACTTTCACTGAAAGTCTAAGCTTTTACTACCCTCACACACCTCTCACTTCCCTCCCTCTGTTCACACTGGATCTTTCATTTCCTCTAACAGACCATGTTCACCCCACTTCAGTGCATCTACAGAAGCACTGGGCCATCATGTGACAGGCTCCTTTAATGTCATCTCCAGCACCCTGTAAAGGAGTGCCATGCCAGCACCTGTGAAGGTAAGGGTACCACCTCACTCACCACCATCCACCAGTGTTTGTGTACCTCACAACACCATCTCCCCTATGGAATGTAAACGTCAAGGGGGCTGGCATTGCCTGGCTTGCTCACAGCCAGAGTCTCAAAGCAAAATAATCCCTGGCTATTGCAAATAATGAAGCTATGAAAATGGGGGTGCCATAGTCCATTTAAAAAGAAAATAAATATTTTATTTATTTATTTATTATTGGACAAAGAGATAAATTGAAAGGCGAGGGGATTTGAGATAGGGAAAGAGACAGATACCTGCAACCCTACTTCACCACTCATGAAGCTTTCCCCCAGCAGGTGGGGACCAGGGGAAAACCCAGGTCCTTGCACACTGTAGTATGTGCACATTACAAGTGCACCACTACCTGCCCCCCACATATGTCCTTTCAAATTAGTGCTCCTGTATCATCTGGATATTATGCCTCAGAGTAGTATTGCTGGATTTTTAGGCATTTAATAAAATCAAAGAACATATATTCAGTGGAACACTGCTCTATACTAAAAAAAAAAACTATGATATTTTATCATTCAAAAGAAAATGGATGAGACCGGAGGTGATCATGCTAAGTGGAAGTAAATAAAAAGGTGAAGGACAACTGGCAGATGGATTCACTCATACGCGGCATACAGAAGACTAAGACAAGTTAACTTGCAAACATTAAGTGGTTATCAAACTATCTCTAGGACCTCATGAGAAATATGGTGGTTCTAAGAGGTGGGGGCAAAAAACTTTGGTAAAGGGTGTGATGACTTACACTGACCATGTATGTTTATTAAATTATAGGGGACCTGAAGGGCGGTGCATCCAGTTAAGTGCACACATTACCATGCGCAAAGACCTGGGTTCAAGCCACTGCTCCCCACCTGCAGGGAGGAGTCTGCTTCATGAGTGGTGAAGCAGGTCTGCAAGTGTCTCTCTTTTTTCTCTTCCTCTCTATCTCCCCCCCATCCTTCAGTTTATCTCTCTGTCCTTTCAAAACAAAATAGAAAGGGGGAAAAATGGGAAAACAAAAAGAAAAAGATCACCTGGAGCAGCGGAGTCATAGTGCCAGCACTGAGTCCCAGCAATAATCCTGGTGGCAATAAAAAGAAAAAAATATATATCCCTAGAAGCTTAAAAATGTTCACAACTCTGCTCATTACTGCTAATAAAGAACGTAAAAAAAATTCTAAATGTAAAAAAAGAAGAAAAGAAAGGAAAAAAGAAAAAAAGAACTACCTGAGACCCAGTAAGAGCTCAATAAGCACACGTTGCATGAATTGTTTCCACTGAATCCACAGGTCACTGCTTTAGGTGATAGCTAGTTGAGACCGGATCCTAAGACTTTGAGAAGAGGAAATTTCAGCAAGTTATGTGATCTCATTGCACAGAATCATAGGATTTAGCTCATTGCAGAGGACCAGATTTGCTTTAAATAATCTGTATCCCAGACTTTTCTGGTTTATGCTACCATTTTCTAATTCTCTCCTCACTAGAACAAAAACTATTCTTGTTCCTGAGGAAATCAAAAAGAATGTAAAATAGCAGTATCATCCAGATAGTACCATGGATTCACTTTTCATTGTAAGAAAAAAAGAAAATAATTGTACAGAATCATTCATAAGAAAATGGAACCTAGAATTTCTTTAGCAAATCATTTTTTAAACAAATCTTAACAGTCATTTTACCAAATAAAAAATGGTATGCCCTCGCACTTATAACAATACTTCCAAAGGAACACTGACATAGATAAAATAACAGCTAATATTTATAAAGCTTTCCTTGTGCCAGATAATATCATAATCACATCCTTTGTTTTAAATCATTTTATTATCAAAAAAAAAACTCTGTACAAATGAGTACTGTTATCATCCTCATTTTACAGACAGATTGAAAAAAAGAAGCTCAGAGAATTTGTGTAACTCGTCTAACATCACACTGTTAGTGAGTGAATACAGAATCCAGACCTAATCATTCATATTCTAAACTTTGCACCCTTAAAGTTGTATTAATTCTCTCTACAAGTTAGCAAAAGCTTGCAAAAGTGCAGGTACCATATATAAACCATATATAAACTTCCTGTCACAAAGCCAAGGACATTTCAAGTACTTGATAGTACCCTTAGCAGCAGTTTATACCTACATCACCTGAATCCACAAAGAGATGTCCCAGCTATGGGCGAGGACACAGGCCTTTGAAGCTGAGTTTCGGAAAAATGCGCCAGAGCTGTAGCCACCTATCAACTGAGAGTCAAAAACTCAGATCAAGATGTGGGAGACTGGAGCAGCAGACAGAAGTTCAAGTGAGGGGGTGTCAGAGATGAGAGTCACACTGTCAACTTAACATCAGGTACACTGCAGGCCTTACAAAGTCTAGGTCACTAACAACAGATATCAGGGTGTAGATGGTACAAGGAAACTGCAAGCTGGAGCAGTAACAAAGAATCAGTCTAAGAATGTGATTGCCCCTGGGGGAAACTTCAGGAAACTCCTCCCACACACACTAGGGCTCACACTCTTCACACTGTGTTCTCAGTACCTGCCATAGCCCCACAACGTTCTTTATAGAGGAAGAACAGCATTTGTGTATGAAGGGAATATCAGTAACTCTCCATAGAACCAATCTATAATCAATGCTGGAAAAGAAATGCATCCTTAAGTAAGAACTTGCCTGGAAAGAACCTCAGTTGGTAGAAAGAACTATCCCAGTGACAAAGAGAAATCATGTAGCTGTTTTTGCTTCCTGATTTCTTTTGTATTAAAAGTAAGATGTAAACATCTCCAGGCCAGGTGGTGGTGCACCCAGTTAAGTGCTCACATTACAGTGAGCAGGGACTCAGGTTCAAGCCCCAGGCCTCCAAATGCAGGGAGAAAACTTCACAAGTGGTGAAGCAGGTCTGCAGGTGTCTCTCTGTCTCTATCTCCCTCTTCCTCTCAATTTCTCTCAGTCTCTATCCATTAGTAAATAAAATAGAAAGATTTTAAAATTTTTTTTAAGTAAGATGTAGGGGGGTCAGTGGTAGCATAGTGAGTTAATAAGCACATGTGGAACAATGCAGAAGGATCCCGGTTCAAGCCACCGCCTCCCCACCTGCAGGGGGGCCATTTCACAAGCAGTGAAGCAAGTCTGCAGGTGTCTGTCTTTCTCTCCCCCTCTCTGTCTTCCCCTCCTTTCTCCATTTCTCTCTGTCCTATCCGACAATGACGACATCAATAACAACAATAATAACTACAACAACGATAAAACAACAAGGGCAGCAAAAGGGGGGGAAATAGCCTCCAGGAGCAGTGGATGTGTGGTGCAGGCACCAAGCCTGAGCAATAACCCTGGAGGCAATAAATAAATAAATAAATAAATAAATAAATAAATAAATAAAATGTAAAAGGAAGAATGAAAGGGGAAACCCAAGTATGGATATTGTCCATCAGGTTCTATTCCTGGTGATCAGTGGCTGAGGGTGACTTTTCCTCTTGTCATCAATGTCTTGGCTGTATCTGACTAGCCCTAAAGAAGAATATGACTTTCATCAAAGCTTTGGGAGTCAGATTTGAGCCTCCATTTTCCCCCCCCTGCAGAGGGGATTCGTCATGGATGGTGAAGCAGGTCTGCAGGTGTCTGTCTCTCTCTCGCTCCCTCTCTAGCTCCCCTTCCCCTCTCAATTTCTCTCTGTCCTAACAAACCAAAATAGAAAAAGAGGCTTTGGAAGGAACACACTGTAAGCTTCCAGGTATAGCTTCAGTAAGTAGTCAAAATTTGGGTCCAGAAAGTATCTTTATTAAATACAATGTGAAATACATTAGAAGGATAATCATATATAAAGTTTTAATATAAAAATGAAAAAAGGCTTTTTTTTTTTTCACTATTTTGAATATTATCAGAAAGCATTTTCCTGAGTGAGCAATGAGGAGTGGATTCACTTTTATGTCTCTGACTGTAAAGTCTCTGTGATGAAGGCATGGAAAGTTCTTATTTTAAAACTGAGGCGTTAACAAAATGAGATATCACCTCACATCTGTGAGAATAGCTTCTACCAAAAAGCAGACTAGAAGTGTCTCTCTGTGTCTCTCCCTCCATATCCCCTCCTCCTCTCTCAATTTCTCTCAGACTCTATCCAATAATAAATCAATTAAAATATTTAGAGAGAGAGAGAAATGTGGTAGTTACCAGAAGGGATAAGAAAGGTGGAGTGAACGTGGAGCCAAGACGGCGGACTGAGAAGTAGCTTCTGGTCTGAGTTCCGACAACAACTGCTGGAAACGGTAGGATTTTTTTGCCTTCAGCAGGATAGTGAATTCGGGGTCCTAGCTGTGACACCAAGGGGTGAATATAGCCCAGTCTGGGTTAGAATAGAGAGGAAAAAAGAAAGGAAAACTTTTTTATTATTCCTGAAGCACACCCCTGCCCCCCCCCCCCATAACCAGACCCTGGGTGCCACAGAGCTGCTCCTAGCAGGCTTCCCTGCTGAACATCTTTCTTTACCAAGACTCCTGGCTCAACACGGGTTCCATTCCAAGTCTATTCCTTTCTGAAACACTTGGCCCTCTTTCTTTCTAAATGGCCAATTGGATCTACAAAAGGGAAAGACTGCCGTGAGGTGTTTTTTTGTTTGTTTTTTTGTTTGTTTGTTTGTTTTTTGGTTTTTAGGTTTTTGGTTTTTTTCTTTTCTTTCTTTTTTTTTTTGTTTATTTTACTTTCTTAACAATCAGCTGCTTCTGCTCAGGCTGCTTGAGGCAATTTGGGACAGGTTTTTTACCCTGCTCTATTTTATTATTAATATTATATAAAGTTGTATAGTTACAATGAAAGAAGTAAGGATAAAGAAAGGATCCTAAAGGCTGCAAGAGAAAAACAAAAAGCCACATACAGGGGAAAACCCTTAAGACTATCAGCAGACTTCTCCACTCAAACTCTAAAAGCCAGAAGAGAATGGCAAGATATCTATTGAGCCCTGAATGAAAAAGGGTTTCAACCAAGGATAATATATCCTGAATGACTTTCATTCAAACTAGATGGAGGGATCAAAACCTTCTTAGACAAACAACAGTTAAAGGAAGCAACCATCACCAAACCGGCCCTGAAAGAGGTTCTAAAAGACCTCTTATAAACAAGAAATTCACTATAATACTTGCCATATATCAGAGTAAATAAAAATTCATTGAACAATGGCACTACAATACATTAAATCCATAATATCAATAAATGTCAATGGCTTAAATTCACCCATCAAAAGGCACAGAGTGGGGGGATGGATCAGAAAACATAACCCAACCATATGCTGCTTGCAAGAATCCCATCTGACACAACAAGATAAACACAGACTTAAAGTGAAAGGATGTAAAACTATCATACAGGCTAACGGACCACAAAAAAGGGCAGGAACAGCCATTCTCATCTCAGACACAATAGATTTTAAATTAAATAAAGTAATAAAAGATAGGCAAGGACATTACATAATGATTAGAGGATCAATCAGCCAAGAAGACTTAATAATTATTAACATCTATGCACCCAGTGAGGGACCATCTAAGTACATCAAGCACCTACTGAAAGAACTTCAAAAATACATCAATAGTAATACAATAATAGTGGGAGATTTTAACACCCCACTCTCACACTTAGACAGATCAAAGAAGTGGAGAATCAACAAAGAAACAAGAGAATTAAATGAAGAGATGGACAGACTAGACCTGCTGGACATCTTCAGAGCCTTTCACTACAAAAAACTGGAATACACATTCTTCTCAAATCCACACAACACATACTCAAGGATAGACCACGTTAGGCCACAAAGACAGCATTAATAAATTCAAGAGCATTGAAATCAACCCAAGTATCTTCTCAGACCACAGTGGAGTAAAACTAACATTTAACAACAAACAGAAAATTATTAAAAGACACAGAATTTGGAAACTAAACAACATACTCCTTAACAACCACTGGGTCAGAGACTCACTCAAGCAGGAAATTCAAATGTTCCTGGAAACTAATGAAAATGAAGACACAACCTATCAAAATATTTGGGACACAGCTAAAGCAGTATTGAGAGGGAAACTCATAGCCATACAATCACATATTAAACAACAAGACAAATCTCAAATAAATGACCTTACTGCACACCTCAAGGATTTAAAGGAAGAGGAACAAAGGAACCCTAATGCAACCAGAAGGACAGAGATCACTAAAATTAGAGCAGAAATAAACAACATTGAAAATAAGAGAACCATATAGAAGATAAATGAAGCCAAATGTTGGTTCTTTGAAAGATTAAACAAAATTGGCAAACCCCTAGCCAGACTCACGAAACAAAATAGGGAGAAGACTCAAATTCATAGAATTGTAAACAATAGAGGAGATATCACAACTGACACCACAGAAATCCAGAAAATCATGTGAAACTTCTATGAAGAACTATACGCCACCAAGCTAGAAAATCTGGAAGAAATGGAAGAATTCCTAGAAGCATATGCCCTTCCAAAACTGAACCAAGAAGAATTACAAAACCTAAATGCACCAATCACAGACAAAGAAATCAAAACCATTATTAAGAATCTCCCCAACAAGAAAATTTTGGACCAGATGGCTTCACAAATGAATTCTACAAAACCTTCAGTAAACAGTTAATACCCATACTTCTAAAGCTTTTCCACAAGATCAAAGAAACAGGAACACTCCCTTCCACCTTCTATGAAGCCAACATCACCCTGATAACAAAAGCAGATAGGGACACAACAAAAAAGGAAAACTACAGACCAGTATCTCTGATGAACATAGATGCCAAAATAGTAAACAAGATATTGGCCAACCGGATACAGCAGCATATCAAAAAGAGTGTTCATCACGACCAAGTGGAATTTATCCCAGGAATGCAAGGTTGGTTCAACATACATAAGTCAATCAATGTCATTCACCACATCAATAAAAGTAAAGCCCAAAACCACATGATTATTTCAATAGATGCAGAGAAAGCCTTTGACAAAATCCAACAATCATTCATGCTCATACCCTAAAAAAATGGGAATAGATAGGAAATTTCTCAAGATAGTGGAATCCATATATAGCAAACCTACAGCCAACATCATACTCAATGGACAGAAGCTGAAAGCATTCCCCCTCAGACAGGGACAGGACAGGGCTGTCCACTGTCACCATTACTCTTCAACACAGTGTTGGAAGTTCTTGCCATAGCAATCAGGCAAGAGAAAGGAATCAAAGGAATACAGATTAGAAGGGAAGAAGTCAAGCTCTCACTATTTGCAGATGATATGATAGTATACATAGAAAAACCTAAAGAATCCAGCAGAAAACTTCTGGAAGTTATTAGGCAGTATAGCAAGGTGTCAGTCTACAAAATCAACGTACAAAAATCAGTGGCATTTCTTTATGCAAACACTAAATCTCAAGAAGAAGACATCCAGAAATCAGTCCCATTCACTAGTGTAGTAAAATCAATAAAATACCTAGGAATAAAGCTGACCAAAGAAGTGAAAGACTTGTATACTGAAAACTATGAGTCACTATTCAAGGAAATAGAAACTGATACCAAGAAATGGAAAGACATCCCATGCTCATGGATTAGAAGAATAAATATCATCAAAATGAATATTCTCCCCAGAATAATATACAAATTTAATGCGATACACATCAAAGTTACACCAAACTTCTTTAAGAGAATAGAACAAAAACTACAATGATTTATCTGGAACCTGAAAACACTTAGAATTGCCAAAACCATCTTGAGGAAAAGAAACAGAAATGGAGGCATCACACTCCTAGACCTCAAACTATATGATAAAGCCATCATCATCAAAACAGCATGGTACTGGAACAAAAAAAGGCACACAGACCAGTGGAACAGAAGTGAAAGCCCAGAACTAAACCCCCACACCTATGGACATCTAAACTTTTATAAGGGGGCCCAAAGTATTAAATGGAAGAAGGAGGCTCTCTTCAATAAATGGTGCTGGGAAAACTGGGTTGTAACATGCAGAAGAATGAAACTGAAACACTTTATCTCACCAGAAACAAAAACCAACTCCAAATGGATTAAAGACCTAGATGTTAGACCAGAAGCTATCAAATACTTAGAGGAAAACTTTGGTATAACACTTTCCCACCTACACCTCAAGGACATCTTTGATGAAACAAACCCAATTGCAAGGAAGACTAAAGCAGAAACAAACCAATGGGACTACATTAAATTAAAAAGCTTCTGCACATCCAAAGAAACTTTCACACAAACAAAGAGACCCCTCACAGAATGGGAGAAGACCTTTACATGCCATACATCAGACAAGAGAATAATCACCAAAATACACAAAGAGCAAACTTAGCACCAAAAAAGCAAAGGACCCCATCCATAAATGGGCAGAGGATATGAACAGAACATTCACTCCAGAGGAGATCCAAAAGGCTAACAAACACATGAAAAACTGCTCCAGGTTGCTGATTGTCAGAGAAATGCAAATAAAGACAACATTGAGATATCACCTCACTCCTGTAAGAATGGCATACATCAAAAAGGACAGCAGCAACAAATGCTGGAGAGGCTGTGGGAACAGAGGAACCCTTTTACATTGCTGGTGGGAATGTATATTGGTCCAGCCTCTGTGGAGAGCAGTCTAGAGACCTGTCACAAGGCTAGACATGGACCTTCAATATGACTCAGTAATTCCTCTCCTGGGGATATACCCCAAGGACTCCATAACACCCAACCAAAAAGAGGTGTGTACTCCTATGTTTATAGCAGCACAATTCATAATGGCGAAAACCTGGAAGGAACCTAGGTGCCCAACAACAGATGAGTGGCTGAGAAAGCTGTGGTATATATACACAATGGAATACTATGCAGCTACTAAGCACAATGAACTCAACTTCTCTGACCCATCTTGGTCAGAGCTAGAAGGAATTATGCTAAGTGAGCTAAGTCAGAAAGATAAAGATGAGTATGGGATGATCCCACTCATCAACAGAATTTGAAAAAGAAGATCAGAAAGGGAAACTAAAGGCAGGATCTGACTAAATTGAAAGTAGGGCACCAAAGTAAAAACCCTGTGGTGAGCAGGAGGGTGGACATGCGGCTTCCTGGGTCGGCAGGGGTGTGGGGGTGGGTGGGTGGGATGGACACATCTTTTGGTGATGGGAATGGTGTTTATGTACACACCTATTAAATTGTAGTCATATAAATCACTATTTAATTAATAGGAGAGGGGGGAAATCGATTGTATGTCTAACAAAGGGACTTTTCAAAGTTAACCCAATTACCAGATAATGTGATGATAACAGTAACTATCCATTGTCTTCTTGAACCCTAAGACAGCAGGAACCTCACATTTCCACTATAGAGCCTAAACTTCTCCCAGTCCTGGGACCCTAGGATAGGGCCCACTTTCCCGTATGCTTCTCCCAATTCTTATCAAATAATATTGCATCTGCTGATTGCAACCTAATCAACGCAATGAGTGCCACCCTAGCATGCTTCACCTTAGACTGTGTCCAGAGACTTCAGGTGTGGAATGACAACCCTTCAGCTTCATCACTCGGGTGAGACCTTTCCTTTCATAGTATTCTCTAATTCCATCCCAGGTGGTTCACTTTCTAACAAAGTCCCAAAACCTAGACATAAACCAGGTTCTGTGAGAGAGAGCATATGTTCACACGTATCCATAAACTAGGGCAAATATATACCTGAAAGCAGTAGTACAGTAGAGTTTGCAGTGAGTACCACCCAACACTTCATCTCCACTATTCCAAGCTTTGGGTCCATGATTGTTCAACAATTTGTTTGGCTTTGTATGTTAACTCTCTTTTCAGCCACCAGGTTCCAGATGCCATCAGGATGCCGGCCAGGCTTCCCTGGACTGAAGACCCCACCAATGTGTCCTGGAGCTCTGCTTCCCCAGAGACTCACCCTACTAGGGAAAGAGAGAGGCCGACTGGAAATATGTATCGACCAGTCAACGCCCATGTTCAGCGGGGAAGCAATTACAGAAGCCAGACCTCCCACCTTCTGCAACCCACAAAGACCCTGGGTCCATGCTCCCAGAGGGATAGAGAATGGGAAAGCTATCAGGGGAGGGGATGGGATATGGAGATTGGGTGGTGGGAATTGTGTGGAGTTGTAACCCCCCCATCCTATGACCTTGTTAATGTTTCCTTTCTTAAATAAATAAATAAATTTAATAAAAAGAAAAAAATAAAAATAAAACCAAACATGTCAAAATAAATAAATAAATAAGTAAATAAATAAATAAATAAATAAGGTGGAGTGGTCTGGAAGGTGGCACAGTGGATAAAGCATTGAATTCTCAAGCATGAGCTCCCAAGTTTAATCCCCAGCAGTACATGTACCAGACTGATGTCTGGTTCATTCTCTCTCTCCTCCTATTTTTCTCATTAATAAATAAATAAAATGTTTTTAAAGAGAGAGAGGCAGGCAGGAAGAAGAAGTAAAAGAGCCACAGGAGTGGCAATGCAACTGTGGCAGTGGGGAAAGTGAAGTCGCCACGCAGATGAAGTGTGAAGTTGTACTGCTGAAATATGTGTCATACTGTAGAACAATGGTAAATCAATAAAAGTTGTATTAGTAAATGAGCAAATAAAAATACATAAAATAAACTGAGGGATTATTTCTAAGCAGTGACCAAGCCGGAGGTTGAAAATATCACTAGAGTATTATGTCAGACATCTGAGCAATGTAGGGATTTTCAGAACTGTGAATCTAATTTCATATTTTCCTTTCACTTCCTCTGGAATAAGCTTTCAATTTAGAGGCCCACCTGTAAAGTCATAAAAATTATCTACTTATAGGCACCAAGAGAAGGGAATTTCCTGGTATAGCAATCTGGTACCTCATTATCCAGTGAAAAATGTCTACATATTCAGGATTATGAATGTCACTAATACATCTAAAATCAGCACGTGTCAGTCATCAATATTCATACTGCTCACACAAAACGGCTCATACTGTAGCTGCTCATAAATCTGGCAGAAATGGGGTGGGGGGAAAAAAGGGAGAAGTGAAGAGATAAAGAAAGAAAGAGCTGAGGGATCTATTGAACGCAAGAGGGGTCTCCATTCATTCAGTCTAACATCTGCTCAGCTGAAGTGGAACCACCTGTTAGTTTATTAAATTGTAGAATTAATTTATGTGGAAATAAGAGAGGAGGGGGAAAGGAGGTTTTCATTCATACCAAAAATATATGCATACATAGATCCTCTATTATTTCTGTCTAAAAAAATAAAAAAGCCTTTCATGGGCATAATCAGTGCTGTGAATGACCAGCCTCATTATATAATTATTTGGCAAAACGGAAGGCTTCCCATGACCGGTATGTAGGCATATTTGGTTGTAACACAGTCATTGGCAATTTCTTCGGTCTTTCTTGAAGAAAGGATGACTGGGACCTCGCTAAGCAACCTCAAAACAAGCAAGGAGAGGCCATAAGGATTTCAGTAGAACCAAGGAATATTGCACTTTTCTAAACACCCATCTATTTACCCCAATCTGGGAGGGATCCTTCCATTTCTCCTCTGTAGAACAGATGAGAATAATATGGCTTTAGCTAAGGGATCCTAGGAAACCCAGCTCTGAGTAATGCAGAAGTCTCCATTAACCTCTCTGCCTCCTTTAATGAAAGACATACTGCTTTGCTTCCTCCAATAGTCTCAAATCTCAGGATCTCAAATTTGCTGAATTAGAGTGATGGATATTGTATCTACAGTTGATTTCCTCCCCGGTTTGCCAAGAACGTCAGATGGCCACAGAGCTCAAATATGAAAGGAAATTTGCAGAGTTGTATAGCCTTGTATGCGAATGAAGGAAGATAGATATATCCCAGTTTCTTTTTTCCTTTCTTATTTCTTTTTTTTATTTTAACAACCTGTGGACAGGCTATCTAGATTGATCACAATGACTTGTATATGACAGCATCTTCCAGGGCTTACCAACCACTAACCACTATCACTTGGGATTTTCTTTCCTTTTTTTTTTGCTCCCCCTCCTTTTGGGGGGGGGCATAGTGTTGGAGGAGGATTTCTCTCTGAGCTGCTTTGTACTGTTTATTTGAACAACTGATGCTGTTCTTTACTGAAGATTATTTCTTTCAGATAGTCTAGATCTTATGAGGCCACTTCCTTCAGCAGTGCTTTTTGTTTGATTTAGATTCATATGCTTCCTTGGGTAAAAATGAGAAGAAACTATTTCGAGTTGCATCCTTTTTGTCACTTGAAAAACTTACCCAAAAATACTGAGGCCAACTTTCCATAAAGCTTTTTCTAAAATGCACTGGAGAAGCCAGCTATCCCCAGAGACTTATCCAATTACACGGCCGGCACAGTCTCACCCTAAGAGAGAGGAGCATTTAAAATTGTGTGTTTCTGATCATGGCAGTGAGTGTAGAGAGAGAAATCTAAGAAATTCAATTATCTCCCTAGGTGTCACTCAGCTTTGGGACTAATATAATTGGCTATAAATAATACGAGTACATTTCAGGCAGAGCCTCTGTGGGTTTCATTACAAATCCCCTTGCCACTGAGTTGCTAACAATTGGACTTGCCATGTGGGTTAGTTGGGGTTACAACTGCAAAGAGCTTATTTTGCCAGTCACTGGTTTTCCTCATTTTCATGGTCTTCTTAACATATTTTAATTAATGTCCCCAATGTAACACTGTAAGCATGCATTGCCTTTTCAACACACACCCAAATGACCTTTTAAAGTAATCATTTAGAAACCCAATGTAATGCTTGATTATCAACTCAGTACCATACAACATAACTTTTCTTTTCTTTTTCAAGCTACTGAAGTTGAATGGGATTCTACAGTTGTAGAGGAGAGAGATACAAATGGCTGATGTAGTAGAATTCTAAGTTCCCAAAGGAGCTAGTGTCCCCTTCTGATTTTGTCTGTGTGGGGCTGTCCCATAACCATGCTCCAGTAAAATCTCCCCAGTTGTGACATGGGGTGAGCTGTGATTCTCTACTTTATTGGCCACACATAGTAGGTGATCAATAAAATTTGTTGATTTTTTATCCTGGTTAGCCTTTTGAAAACTAAAGCATGCTGATAGACTGTTTGATTAGTGTCACAAAGGATGAGGGTTTTGTAACTGTGCCCAAAGAGATGGGCAAGCCCAGATGTATTTCGAAGTCATCTAATGTTCCAAAGAGTTTTTCAAATGTTTTGAGTTTAACCAAATCCTGAACACATTGTGCCAAGCATTATTTTCCTTTAAGTCTCAAACCCATGTGAATTTTAAGGGAAATTAAATCCACATGTTTCTGATTCATTTTTACTTAAATCATTAAAATGCTGTTTTGGATGAGCCATTTGACTTCCAAGTTCTTCACAAACTCTTTTACGCCTTTTTGGTGTGGGGTCAAAAACAGGAAGTCATACTTTGATGATGATAAATTAATTATGACATCAAATACTACAAATCAAAAGCCTAAGGCTCTAACAATACTTCACCAGTTGACAAGTCCATTTTCCTAATTTTTCTGTCAGGAAATGCCTGCATTTTACTCTATTTTGCGAGCATAACCTAACAAACAAAATGCCTTGTCTATAGGTAGTGTAGTACATCGAATCCAGACGTGGGGTATATTGTGACAGAATATATATTTGAAGAGCTGTTCAATTTGAATAATCATGCCCAAGAAACAGTTAGAATGTACAAAATACAGAAAATATATTTTTCCTGCTTTATCTAGACTTAGCTATCCAGAGCAAGATTTTACAAATGCCACATAAAGCCTGGTCAAAAGTTATCCAGGATAATTCAAAGAAGCCACTGCTACATGCTGGGTGCCATCTCAACCTTCACTTTTGTAATTCACATTATGGCCTTATCTACATTTCCTTCTTCAATAGCTCTCATTCTACCACATCAACTCTAACTTCACATTTTCATAAGCCTTACCCATCTTTTGAAAAATAAACAAAAAGAAGAGAGAGAGGGGAAAACAAAAAGGGGAAGGAGGGAGGAAGGGAGGAAGAAAACACTAACCTGGTTATTCCTCTCTCTAGCTATCTTCATAAATCCTCCCCTCCCCTTTAAACTTCTAAAGCTTCACTTCATTAACCTTTCCCTCTCTGCAACCAATAGTCTCTTGTACTTCTCAGTGACAGTGTCCCAATATACAATTTTAGTCTAGATCTTGAATAGTTATTATATGATCTACTTTGATATGTTGTCACTTTCTCAAACTCAACCTGATGAAAATTTAACTAAACTCTCAACCAGTTACTTCTCCAGTTCCATAGCTGGCACTGAACTTAAAACTACTTTGTCACAGAGCTAGTCAGTAACAAATGTTCTGGCAAGTTGGCATAATAATGCAACTTTATGGATTTTTAATATTTTTATTATTATTTTTTTGCCTCCAGGATTGCTGGGGCTCAGTGCCTGCACTACTAATCCACTGCTCCTGGAGGCTATTTTTTCCATTTTGTTGCCTTGTTGTTGTTATTGTTGTCCTTGTTGTTTACTGTTGCCATTGCTGTTGTTGTTGGAGAGAAATCGAGAGAGGAGGGGAAGACAGAGAGGAGGAGAGAAAGAAAGACACCTGCAGACCTGCTTCACCACCTGTGAAGCAACCCCCTGCAGGTGGGGAGCTGGGGGCTCAAACCAGCATCCTTTGGCCAGTCCTTGCACTTAACCTGCTGCATAACCTCCCGGCCACCCAACTTTATGAATTCTTGTGGTTTTCCTTTTATTACTCAGCCTTTCACAACCCCAGAACCACACCTACTGAATTATCTACTGATATGTGCATATCAGATCATTCATCTCTAATTTTATCTGCTAGTTTCACTAGTTTATCTCTAGCTTTCCCAATTCCAGGCTATATTTGATCAAAAGAGTAATCTTTTGAAAACACCACTTTGCAGGATTTCCTCTCCTACTTGAAAACTTCACCGGTTCTTCACTGTCAAAAGAGCAAAGTTCACACTCCTTAGCCTTACACACTTAAAGTAGTTAAGAACTCTTCCTAATCTGATTTTAGCCAATTTTTTCAAGAATCCTCTCTTCCAGACCAACTTATCAACTAATAATTGTTCTTTAACATAAACTGTCCTCTCCCCCAATTTTGCTGCCCCTCTACAAGACCCACAGATCTTCCCTATACAAAAATATTCCCTTCTCATCATCCTTCATCCATGAGCCATTCCGAGCTTAGACTCTGCCAGTCAAAAAGTCATCCCCTCCTTTGCACTTGTAGCCCCTGAGTTTTCCTGTCATAACAACTTGTCTTGCTATATGCTAGGTAACTATGACAGTGCTACACCCCTTGACAAAGTTATGCCTTTGGCCTTCTATATACTCTTTAACTCCTTAAAGGGAGGGGACACCTATAGCTTAAATGTGGCTAAGCTATTGACAGTGAAGAAGAGGCATCAGATTCAACATGAAATAACACCTGAGGAGGCAGTGCAGCAGGTAAGCACAGACCTGAAAACATGAAGTACTGAGTTCACTCCTCAATATCTCATATGCCAGAGTAATGGTCTGGTTCTATCTCATGCTTCAATATTACAAAGTAATTTTTTTTCTTTTCTTTATTTCCTTTTTGTTGCCCTTGTTGTTTTTATTGTTGTTGTAGTTACTGTTGTTGATGGTGTCGTTGTTGGATAGGACAGAGAGAAATGGAGTGGAGGGGACGACAGAGAGGGGGAGAGAAAGATAGACACCTGCAGACCTGCTTCACCACCTGTGAAGTGACTCCCCTGCAGGTGGGGAGACAGGGGCTTGAACCGGGATCCTCATGCCAGTCCTTGTGCTTTGCACCACATTCGCTTAACACATAGCGCTACCGCCCAACTCCCCAATATTACAAAGTAATAAACTCAGTGAGGAGGAAAACCACTTCAGTCAGGCAATATGACGATGTGCTGAAACTGACAAGTGACTTCACTAGGCAAAGAGCTGTCTGTGGGGTAGAGGCACTGGAACCTTGGTGGTGGGTGTGGTGAGTCATGTATACGTGTAGGTTGTGTATATGCTGTGTATATGTTGCATATATGTGTAGTTGTATGTGTAGCTGTGAAACTACACTTCTAAAATCCTGTACTATTGGAAACCAACGTTAAATTAATACAGAAATCAAAAGTTTTAAAAGTTCATCCCATATTCATCCTTCTCTCTCTAGCTTATCTCACTTAGTTTACCTCACTTCAAACTCCATCCATGATGAGGTAAAGAAAGTGACTTCATCGCTTTTCAATAGCTGTGTAGTATTCCATTGTGTACATATACCACACCTTTCTTAGCCACTCATCTGTTGTTGGGCACCTAGGTTGCTTCCAAGTTTGGGATACTATAAATTGTGCTGCTATGAGCAAAGTTATATACCTTTGGATTGATGTGTTTGGTGAGAGGAATTGTTAGATCACAGGGTAGGTCATATCTAGCCTTCTAAGAGTTCTCCAGCCTGATCTCCACAATTTACATTCCCACCAGCAGTGTTAAATCATTCCTTTACCCCCACAACCTCTCCAACATATGGGGTGATCTCTCTCATGAGAAGATCTTAAAAAATAAGAACAAAAAAACCAGAAAACATAAAAACAAACTTGGATTGGTTGGATATATTGCACCAAGCTAAAGTACTCTGAGAAAGGAGGACAGGAAGAAGGAGGAGGGGAGAGAGGGTTTTCAAGTCATGGTATATGGTGATGGGAAGGGACCTAAGCTGAAAGGGTTTTGCAGACACCTATTACTACAAAATGGAAAATTTTACCCATGTGCCAACAAGTATACTGTAAACCATTAACCTCCAAATTAAAAAAAAAAAAGCCAAAAATTTTAAAAGAAATGGAAATTCACAAGAAACACCGAAAGATAAAAGAAACTGTTACGATAACATGGAACTACACAAGCCAATGTCAAGTTAAGGGTCCATATCTAACCATTCCAAGGCCATAAATTACCACAAATTTGCTGTCTTCCAGGCACACAGCTAGTCCCTTTGCACATATTATTTATCAAGCAGAGGAAGAAGATATCAATAGCCCTTTTAAGTGGCAAAGAATTCATCCAGGCTAGGTAAATAATTCCTACAGTTTTGTGTTTTAAAGCAGAAAATCTGAGCTGAATGAAATAACCAAGATATCTAGAATACATGTGTCATGTGAGATGTTTCACAAAAGAAAAATCCAAATGGTAAATAAACATATAAAAGAATGTTCAGTCCTATCAACCATCACAAAAATGCAAACCAAAACCAACACATCCCCACCAGGCTAGCCGATATGTAAAAGACTAACAATACTAAGTGTTGACAAGGATGTGGGGCAGGTGAAACTCTTGTATACTTGGTGGGAATGTCAAAGTCAACTTGGTATAATCTCTTTAGCAATTGCCTACCAATATCAAACACTTAAATACTCTATAAACATGCACAGTCTCCCTGGTATCTTCCATTCCCAAAATGGAATTCACCATAAATTACATATCACTGAGGTTTTTTTTTTTTAATGTCTAAGTGATTGAACCCAAGCCACAAACTGGCATATAATCCTAATCGTATGTCAGGAACAATAGATAGAGAAGTGAAATTGTTATGAAGGCCTCACGAGGTCTCATCTAACTGTTTAGTCTGTAAAGCAAAGGAGCTGTGAAGCAGAGGAAACTAACCTTAGCCTTCTAAGTCCTCTAGTACAGCCCCATTCCAGCTCTCTGGCCTTTACTTTGATTTAATTTTCACATTTTAAAAAAGAGTGAAGCTATGAATTAAACTGATAGTATCATTTTGGCAGTTCACAGACTCAAATCTTGATTTGATGTTGAGCTATGTCAATCCTGGGGTTTTAAGAGATAAAAGAGTCTTTCATCCTAATTCCAGTAAGTCCTCCAGCTTCAGTCCAATGCTCTGAATCAAATATTAGGCACTTGAACGTGTTATTCCTACTCTTTAAGCTGCTGCCCAGAGCCCTGGAACAACTACCACAGACATGACCTTGAATTCCTCGTGTCCCTTCTGTCTATGGGAATGACAAAATAGTTTTCCACAGGACACCATGAGCAATACTATGAAATTGTCTGACATAATAGTAATTATCCTTTTACCATCTCTTGCTGGGTACTGCCCAATTCAAATCTTTGAATACCAAACAGACTTGCATTGCTTTATCCCCATCAGGCTACTAAACAATTCCAGATCCTCATCTCCTTGCAGGCCTTTCCCTGTGCTCTGGTCTCTTGTGGATTACTATGACTTTTTCATTTTTGTTGCTGTTGCAATCAACAGAAATCTCTGGCTAGCTTAAATTAAAAAAAAAAATGTGGGGAGGTCATCAGGTATCTTGTCATGCCAGTGGAAATGCAGAGACTCAAGCAAGAACAAAGGAAGACTAAGCAGCAGAAAGCAGGTCCAGGGTTCACTGCAGAAACAGTTTAGTGAGAACACAGCTATAGGTACTACCAATGCTGCTTGCATAATTAATCCACTGTCCCTGTGGCTTTGAAATTTTCACTCCAATTTCAGTGACTTAAGCAAGAACAACAAATTGGCCAGGTCAGGATGCTTAAATGATTCACTGACAAGAAAAAAAAAAAAAAAAAAAGGCAAGTGTCTATTAAATTACCCAACAGAAAAATGATCAAGCAGTTGGGAAATAATTGACCCAATGGAGCTCACACTTTACCATGCACATGGACATGGGTTTGAGCCCTCAGTACTACATGGGAATATCATGAATGACATGAATGACATTTATCAGAGGAAGTTACACAAGTGGTGGACTGGTGCTATGGTGAAAAAGAGAAATGAAAATAAAAAGTAAAATGTCCACCATTTTCTGAAACCAGGAGCAGAGTCATGGTTTCAGATGGGGCAAAGAAAGTGAGAATGGAAGGCTGGGGACCAAAGACCCTATGGTGAAGCAGCATGATGGTTTGGTGGAAGTGAGATGTACTGACCACTCTCCTGGGCAAGTGTGGACAAGTACCCTCCTGATAACAAAAGCCCTATAAATCAACATTTCCTCTGTAAGGTGATACTGACTTTGAAGCGGGGGGGAAAAAAGCACATTTTTGAGCAACTGAGTATATAAAGGAAGTGCAAAATGTGATAAGAAATAAATCCTTAAAGTTCATATTAACTAAAAATAAAAAAAAAAAAAAACAAAAATCCACAAGGAGCAGTAGAATCTCAGGTATGTAAGGTTGGGGGGAGGGGAAAGGTGACAAATAATCTAAGTACATGACTAGTCACTTTACAAACAACTAAAAACAAATGACAAATTAATTTATGGTGACTTCTTATTCTCTTATAAAAGCTAAAAGACTGATAAAATCAGTGTTTATGAACAGGAAGGAAAATGAGGACATTGAGTAGTGTATATATTCTGTGGTAGTGTGGATTGGTACCACTTTCCTAAAAGGCAGTTTTTCATTATCTACCAAAATTTACAATGTGCATATCCTCTGCCCTAGAAAACTGACTTCTAGAAATAGAACCTGGAGAAAGTTCACATCTGTCCACAAAGATAGATGTACACAGATGTTCACCACAGCACTGACTGTAATTGTACAAATGGAAACAACTTAAGTGCCCCAAAGTAAGAGACAGGCTAAATCAATTATGATAGACTCCTACATTGAAGGTCTACAAGTTATTAGAAAGAAATAGATGGATTTACACATACAGTTTGGAATCTCAGTATACGTTTAAGGAAAAGAGACAAGTTGCAGGATAAAACTTGCAATCCCATCATCACACACACAAACATGTGTATATATCTGTATAAGCAAAGAGAAGGATATAAAACCATCTTTATAATTTATAAAAAAAAAAAAACTTTACAGTTGCGACATTTAAGGATCTGAAAGCTTTCACAGCTTGTTCTATAAACTTTTATAAAAAAAAAAAATCAAAAAAAAATCATCTGTCTTTCCTTCCTTGTGAGAAATGCAAGCACTAGAGGCTGGTAGACAGACACTAGGTAAGAAGCGAAAGTTGCAAGTCTGAAAGAAAAATCTCTTCCTGGACCCATTAAATCAAAACAGAGTATAGAAAACTGGCAAGATAGCTCACCTGGATAGTACACCTGCTTTGTCATGGACATGTTCCAAGTTTGAACCTGGCCCCCACTGTGCTGAGGGAAGCTTCAGTGTTTCAGTGCTGTGGCATCTTTCTCTCTTTCTAGCTGAGAAAAAAAAAGTCACATGGGGTGGTGAAACCCACTGACAGCCAAAAATGATCACAGACTAGAGAGTCAGTTATACTTGAGTGTAAATCTTTATGCTACCAACTCCTGGTTGCAGGTTAGTGAGAAAAAGACTTAGTTTCTCTAAGCTGCAATGTCTCTGTCTGTTTATAAAATTAAAAGAATGATAGTATCTTTTGCTGAGTGGATATAAGGATTAAATAAAATAATTTAAATGCTCAGCTCTGTGCCTACCCCATTTCATGAGAACAATTATAACCTTCTGCACCCCATAATGTCCCTTGGTCCATGCTCCCAGGGGGATAAAGAATGAATAGGAAAGCTATCAGGGAATGGGATGGGATACGGAGTTCTGGTGGTGGGAATTGTGTGGAGTTATACCCTTCTTATCCTATGGTTTTTGTCAGTGTTTAATTTTTATAAATAAAAATTATTTTTAAAAAAGGTAATCCTCTCATCTACATATGTATGTATATATTAATATGCATATGTATATGCATGTATATAAGGCCCATCATCCTTTATTTTGACAATATCTTCTATTCACCAATCTCGTTTTACAAAAACAGTTTATATTGGAATGTTGTCATTGTCATGCCTTGACTTAGGCAGGATTGTAACAATACTCTTTCCTTCAGTTTCTCAGATGGAGGAACTTGGTTCCAAAAAGACAAATGTATGACACAGGTGGGCCACTGCCCCATGCCTCTGGTGAGTGGAATTCAGTTCTGGCACCAACTTCCGGTCCCATGAGTCTACCCCTTTTCCAATCAGACCTTCCTATGTGCTGCTTCAGAATGTGGAACAGAAGAAAAACTCAAGTGTTTGATTTGAAATATTTCCATATGGAAAATTACACGGACAATTTTGGGTCTTAGACTTAAGAAGTCCCTCTTCTCTCTCTCTCTCTCTCTCTCTCTAACAATTCAAATTGTGATCAAATAGCAAGGGAGGTGTAATGCTGATCCTCTTCACTAGGGAAATTTACAACCAAACAGGGCTTAAGAGCCAAGATTTTCACAGCTATGAAAATGATGTGACCAGAAGAGGAGTCAGAGGGGTGGAGGTGATAACATCTTTGGGATATCACTAAGCTCCATTACACTATCCAAAAGAAATACAATAGGATTTGAGGCCCAATTATTACTACCTCCATCTCATCCCCTTCATTTAACATATCATTAGTATTTTTAGACAAGTCCTTGGGGACTCTCACACTTTCCTAGGTGAGCCAGACAGCCAGAGCCATGGCAGCTATCCAAGGAAACTGATCCCCCTCTTAATGCTCCTTTCTGGTTACCTGCTATAATGCAATTATCATGTACTGAAGCAATTTTCAGGAAAATGACTAGACAAGAAGAACTCTGTCATTTTGTAAACAAGAACAAACGTTGTAATTGGATCTTAATTACACAATGCTCTGAGAGGTTATTTTTATTTCTTTGTTTGTTAATGCAATTATTTAGCTTCCCTATTTTAGCCTTGACCTTGCAGGAATAGGGTATTTTCCAGTCAGCATAATGCTTTATCTTTGAAAGCTACAATCAATAAAGATAATTAATGATGCCGGCTGCAATGATAGCCTCAGCAATCATTATCCCACATTAATCCCTGCAGTCAGACTGGGGTCAAGGCCATCTAAATCATTCACCTAGGGGTGGAGAAATTCAAATCATTTACCAATTTAAATCCTTGCAAACAAACCCCACTTTATTTTCAAAGCAGTTTGAATGCTAACCAGGTTTGTTTTGTGTGCTTTCACCAGACGCCTTTTTTAAATGTCAGAGGACATCCTTTATGTTAGCATCACAGTTTTTGCTGTTTGTGTTTTGATAAATTAATGTAAAAACATGCAGCCCGTGAAATGGTGTCATGCCTGGAGGTATGTGGCCCAGTTACCACTTTACACATTGTCCCTGGTTTTAAAAGAACCAGGGAGGGAGGGAGGATGGGAAAGAGGCTCTGAGACAAGGGGAAGAAGGTTGGAAATCCAGCTGGAAAACCTCTGACCTGGGACGGCAGACATACTCAGCGTAATAGAGAGCCTGTCGGATATGAAACTTCATGCTGGATCTTGCAAACTGCCTCTATTGAAGTCTCTTTCTCCCTCATTTGGGCCCTTTTTCCTGCCCTTCTCTAAAAGGAAAGTTGGATGACTTGATGTATGCTTCTAATTGTCTACTGTAGATCATACTCTGTTATCAAGAATTCCACTGGGTTCCCAAATATTTTTCAATGATTTCATTTTAATTAGTGTTTTGCTATAAATCATATTCTTGGTCTGCATATGCAAGAGATGACATCAGATTGATGTCTGACCTCTCCCTTACTCTTCTTCCTTCCCACTGGATCACTTTTTTTTCAAGAACTGAATTACTGAATGAAGAGGAATGTGTGTGCTGCACTGGGTCCTAGTAAATGTTGATATCAGATAGCCAAGTTGACTACGATCCTCTCTCTCTCACTCTCTCTCTCTCTCTCTCTCTGTCTCTATGGTTCATATAAAGTATGGGAAGGAATTATAGCAGCTAAAGCGAACTTTCCTAGCATAATAATTAGAGATTGGGATATTTATTGGGAGAAGACAGAGGACAATAAGAGATGACTGTTAGGGTCAGTTAAAAATCTCAAAGACTGGGGCCAGGCAGTAGTGCACCTGGTTAAATGCTCACATTACAGTGTGCAAAGACCTGGGTTCAAGCCCCTGGTCCCCACCTGCAGGAGGAAAGTTTCACAAGTAGTGAAGCAGGGCTGCAGATGTCTCTCTGTCTCGTTCTCTCTCTACCTCCTCCTCCTTTCTCAATTTCTGTCTGTCTCTGTCCAATAATAAATAAATAAAAATATTTTTTAATAAAAACATTTAATAATAAATAAATAAATCTGAAAGACCTTGAACTGAGTTCCCTCTCTCCTCCTCAGTCCTCCCATGAGAAGTTCTCAGCAAAGGCTGTGCATATGTGAGAATATCTCACTACTGTTTTTTTTTTTCCGTATGAGCACTGATGGCTAAAGAGAAAGTGCTTACCATGTCTGCGTCATTATAGTCCAACGAACTCTTTCTAATGTGATTTATCAGGACTTTGCCATCTTCCAAATGTAGCTCCTTGCTGTGTCCTGGCAGAAGAAAAACCAAGTGTTTTAGAATCTTGAATCAGATCTGAGTGGGTGGGAACATGAGATAAAGCTAGTGCAAAGGGGTCAGTGAACTGCGTGTTTGAACAGAGAAAGTGGATGTCACCCCAGGTTGATGGTGAGACAGCAGGTTTCGTTCCAGGTCCCAGTGGTTGGATAGACTGTCTTTCCAGGTCTGCAGTTTTTCATGATGAGTCTCTGTAGACTCTGTCTTACCCTGTCTTTAGTCCACTCTCTGACCTCATCAACTTGCAGTCCTCTGACAGACTTATTTGTTTGAATATACACAATCAGTGCTTCTACCTAGCTCACAGACCAAGAGCAAAATAGAAACATGAAGGCTTCCTCAGTGTGATGAAGTCACTCTACCCTTCCCCTGGTGTTGTTAAAATTTTGGAAGGCTCTTGCCGGCAGGTTGGCTTCACGGGCGGGTAACAGAGACGCAGAGACAACGGCTGGGCAGGGAAGCTGTATTTCTTTATTCAGGAACAACGATTCATAAACTAAGACAAACGAATCACCAAACAGAACTCTGCTGTCTCTTTGCGGCGGCACAAAAACTCTCTCTTTTTCTCTCGAACTCAGGAACCCTCTCGAACTCTGTAACTCTGGAACTCTCTTACTGGGGAACCCTCTGAAACTCTGGCACTCAGGAACTCTACAACTCTGGCACTCTCGAACTCAGGAACCCTCTCTCGGGGGTTCCTTGGGGTGGGGCCAAGCGGGCCCGTGAAATTAACTGGACTGATCCAATTCTCTTGGCGGGGGAGGGCTGGAACAAACCAATGTAAAGCATACGACACCCTGGGCCACTCCAGTCCAAAGAAGACAGGCTGTGGGATTGTAGTCATTGCTCTGGATACCCTGTACATAGTAAGGACTCAGTACGTGTAAGAGAGCCCAGTGCAACATGAGCTGCCAGTCTGTGGCCTTGATTCCCTGAGATACCAAGGGGCACACACCCAACTCCAAACCTCCTGCACCCCTATCCAAGCCCCTTCAAGGGGCTCAAGTGACTGTGAATGTAAGCACCTTCCTATCCTAGTAATGTGACTGGATGTCACTCTCCCAGATGGGAAACAGCAGTCTTGGGCATGTGGAAAGGAGAGGAGCCACAGGGAGGGCGCTAGGCAGCAATGAGCAGGCCACTGAGAGCCCACCCTGGAGACAGTTCACACACCCATGCCATAGTACCCTCAAGCTGCACTGTGCACTCAAAGACCAGTGTGAACTGAAAGGTAAAATGAGTAAGAATCAGATAGTGATCAGAGAGCATTAAACTCCAAGCACAGGATCTCTCTCCCCACCCCCGGGGTTATTGTTGGGAATTAGTACATTTGTTTTTTGATTTTTTTTCTATTATAGTCTATAGGAAAAAGAAAATTTGAGGGTGAGGGTGGATAGAAAGGGAGAGAAAGACAGACACCTGCAGACCTGTTTCACCACTTGTGAAGCATCCCCACTGCTGGTAGGGAATGGGGGCTCAAACCCGGGTCCTCAAGCAAATCCTTCCACATAGTAATATGTGTGTATAACCAGGTGCACAACTGCCCAGCTTCCCACAGGATCTTACTAAGTGAGGGGTTTGATTCATGCAGTCATCTTCACACTCTGGGAGACTCAAAGAGGGGTAATCTTGACTCCATGGGTCCTGGGCACTCACTGTCTGTGACATACAGGCAGAAAAGACTTAAGTAAGTAAAAAGCCAAATCAACGACAGTATGGTACATGCACTGCTACCGTATTCGTGGTTTGTCTATTTTCATTTCATGTTAATCACAGTATCAGAGGTCAAACCCAGACTCATGTCTTCCTCACTGGACAGGGTCAGGATGTTGTGACGTTTTACTGGCCTTGTGTTTTGTTTCAAACTCAGAACTGTGCTCTATGTAAATATTGAAATTTTAGAATGCCTGTAATAACTCGGTCATATTTTATTTTATTTTTTAAATGTTTCATTTATTTATTTAAACTTATTCATTCAGAGAGAATGAACCAGACATTACTCTGGTACATGTGCTGCCAGGGATTGAACTCAGGACCTCATGCTTGAGAGCCCAATGCTTTATCCACTGTGCCACCTCCCAGACCACATATTTTATTTTCTTATCATTTTATGCCACTAGGGTTATCACTAGGGTTCAGGGCCTGCACAGCTCCACCATTCCCAGTGGTTACTCTTTCCTTTTTTTTTTTTAATGGAGGTGAGAGACAGAGAGTGATAGGGGAAAAGAGAGACAGAGAAGGGAGATAACCTAAAGCACTGCTCCAGAACTTATGAAGCTCCCCACTTCAGGTGGGGAATGAGGACTTGAACCTGGTAATGTGGTCATGGTAACACACAATAAAGCTGGGCCACCACTCAGCTTCAACTTGATCATCTGAATTTCTTTATTTCGTATTTTCAAATAAGTTCTATTTAAGGGACATGGGAGGTTTTGTTTTTAAAGCCTAGACGCTTCCCCAAGTTGCATTTAAGTCACATCATGTCATGTTGGTGGGCTGCCTGATGAACACGTTTACAAACATAAATGGGGGTTACAAGTGAGGAGCTAGGAGGGACTGGGGTGCTTTGGTCTACCCTCTGTGTACCAGGTATTGTGTTGAACGCTGCATGTGTAGCATCAACATAATCCTCACAATGACCCCCTTGGGAAATATAATTTTCCATTTTTAAACAAGGAAACAGACTTAAGAAGTCAAATAACTTCCTCAGGGTCACATAGCTGAAAAGAGGCAGAGCCAGAACTTGAATGTAAATTCACTGCTCCTGAGCATGGTACCCTGCTGCTTTTCTTGTCAGAGATTCCTGCAAAGTGCTCTATAAATACTGAGTCCAGAGGTCACAACTGCTATCCTGCAGTTGATAAAGGCTAGACAAAAGTGAGAAAATGAGCTCAGTTTTGAAAAATGAGCTGGAATTTGTCTACCAGTTTTTAAAAGAGGGAGGCAATCTACACAGTCAATGGAAGGACATGGGAAACTTTAGGAAGTTTTTATGGGTGGAAGGATCCATTATGAGAGATCGGAGTAAAGTAAGACTAGCAACCTGTACAAGAAATGTGTCCTTCAAAGACTGAGCTTCAGTCTATAGGCAGTGGGGTCCCCACAGTGACCATGAAACTGAATGGTAACATGATACTGACAATCTCTCAAGAAACTTGGCCAATTTTATATTGAACATATACCAAAGGGGGAACAAAACACCACAATAAGTGACTTTTTGGAAACCAGCCTTAACACTTTAAAATACACTAACTAGTTAGTTTTAAATATATATTCTAAATATACAATATATATATATATATATATGTATGTATGTATATATCAACAACCCTTTAACAGTGAAGTCATCCTACCAGAATAGATGCCATCTGAGTAGAAGGGACTGAAAAATAAATATGTACTGGCCACGGAGAAAGATGCCTATACAAGAAACCCTCAGGCCATAGGAAATGTGTTGTCCAGTCACAGAAGAGGAGGTGGGAGAAGGTTCCTTGGGTAATAAAGGCACTGTTACTGTCTGGGCCAATGTTTGAAAAGACTCCTATAATGGAGACAAGTCTGGAATCCTGAGGCATTATTTCATTTACAACCAATCAGTGTCTCCAGACTGGACTGGAATTGGGCAATGTCAGGTTTAATGCTGCCTCTGCCTCTTCTGAGTTCTGCGATCTCCTAGGAGCCTGAGTAGTTACTTACCCGGAAGTATTTCCCAGGAGGCAAATGGAAGAGTCCAGGTGAGCACATGTATTAGAATTAGAGAGGTCCAGGACAGCAAAAGAGCTCGCCTTGTGCAACCCACATTCAAGCCCAGCCTCCACTGCACTGGTGGAGGCTTCAGTGCTGCCATGTCCTCTCAGTATCTCTACATTAAAATGTCTGGCCTAGAGCAGTGAAATCCCAGCGACAACAAGCAACAACAGCAACAAAAATCATTAGATAGAAATAGAGGGGCAGGTCGATGGCACACCCAGTAGAGCACATAGGTGACCAGGCACAGACACCTGGTTTCAAGTCCCTGCCCCACCTCTAGGAGGGAAGCTTCACAAAGTTGAAGCAGTTCTGCAGGTGTCTGTCCCTCTTTCCTTTCCCTAGCTACACTTCCTTCTCAATGTCTCTCTATCTGCATCAAATAGTAATAAATAAGTATTACTTTTAAAAAGAAATAAATCGAATTAGAGGTCCACACAGAGATTCCGTTTGGTCCCTGGACAGCAGTGTAATGGTAGGTCAGTTACTTTGTCCTCTGCTCGGCTGGTCTCTGACCTGTAAATGAGACTAAACAATTTAACTGCTCCGAGCATGAGCACAGTGTGGGGGAAAAAGACGAGGAATCTGTGCCTGTGGCACATTGCACCGGCAAGTAACTGCCCCTTACCTGTTCAAGTCTCATCACACCAGGAGTCTAAAGGGCCTGCTGGCCTTTCCTGGACTCCGGAACCTTCCTTATTCTCCCATGTGAGCACTTTATCTGTGCCTTACGCTCGGGACACAGTACCCCCACTGTTGCAAAAGCTGAGGTTCCTGTGAAACTTTCCCCAAGACGGAATGGCTGCAAAGCCAAGAAGCAAACACTGCTTGTTTTTTTAAAGCTATTTCCAGACAGCTCCCAAAGCAAGCAGATCACACCGGAGGGCACACAAGTCGTGACTGGTCAAGGACTGGGTGGGGCATCTGAGGGCAGCCAAAAAGACATGCGCTGACCTGATGCTTTTGCGACTGCGCAAACTTCTGCACCTGGGTGCTGTAAATGCGCCGCTTTGTCTTCAGCGCGGAAATCGTGCAAACTGTTCTGAGTTCTTTTGACCAGTGAAACAGACGAAATTGGCTCTTTCATAAAAATGAAATAGTAGCAAGTTTGAAAAGGCAGGGATCTATCACAGTGAGATAAGAAAATTGTGCCCATGTGACAACTGTCTTGTAAATCATTAATTCCTTAATAAAAAGATTTTTTAAAAAATAGTTACTGGGGCCAGGCAGTGGTGCACCTGATTAAGCGCACACGCTGCAGTGCGCAAGGACTCGGGCTGAATCCTCTGGTCCCCACCTGCACGGGCAAAGCTTTACAAGTGGTGAAGTAGAGCTGTGTTTCTTTACCTCTCTTTCTCCCTCTCCCCTCTCAATTTCTCTGTCACTGTCCAATAATATTTTTTTTAAAAAAAGAGAAAATTGTTTTTAAGAAATTAGAGGCTGAGTGGTGGTGCACCTGGCTGAGCACGCATGTTACAATGCTCAAGGATCTAGGTTCATGCCCCCCCATCCCCCACCTGCAGGGGGAAAGCTTTTGTGAGTAGTGAAGCAGGGTTGCAGGTATCTCTCTTTTTCTCTCCCTCTGTATCTCTCCCTCCCCTCCCAATTTCTGGCTGTCTTATGAGAATAAGAATGAATAATTACCTCCAGTTCCATGCCCTCCCCCTCGGGGGGAGAAAAAGAGAATACAGATTACCTGTAATAGTAAGCAGTGTCCTTGTTCTAGAATTTTATGGCAACAAAGACTAGTGCATCTTTACTTATTTTTATTTTGGTTATGTGACGCTGGAGCTCTAGCCCAGCGTCTCATGCGGAAGAAATATGTACTGTACCATTGAATCACCTCCCTACCCCAGTTATTATTTTATTGATTTTATAAGCAAGAAAGAGCACTGCTCCATTATCCGTGGGGTTTCCATGGAGTTCCACTTGTTTTGTCTCTGTTGCTTTCTCAAGTGGTGCCAGGAATGCATGTGTTTCATGTCCCCAGTCCCAAGGATGGACTCCTAAACAACTGTGTCTAATCAATAGCAGGAGAGAAAGAGGTGTCATTATGTGAGGGATGGATGGTCAAGGTTTCCTGTCTCAAAACGTTGCCTTCATATCTGATTTTTTTTTTACACTTAACCCTTTAAATTTTGAATTATGGGAGTCAGGCTGTAGTGCAGCGGGTTAAGCGCACGTGGCACAAAGCGCAAGGACCGCATAAGGATCCCGGTTCGAGCCCCAGGCTCCCCACCTGCAGGGGGTTCCCTTCACAGGTGGTGAAGCAGAGTTGCAGGTGTCTGTCTTTCTCTCCCCCTCTCTGTCTTCCCCTCCTCTTTCCATTTCTCGCTGTCCTAACAACGACGACATCAGTAACAACAGCAATAATAACAACTACAACAATAAAAAACAAGGGCGACAAAAGGGAAAAATAAATAAATAAATATATATATATATATATATTTTTTTTTAATTTTGAGGAAGTCGGGCAGTAGAGCAGCGGGTTAAGTGCACGTGGTGCAAGGCGCAAGGACCTGCATAAGAATCTGGGTTCTAGCCCCCAGCTCCCCACCTGCAGGGGGTTCCCCTCACAGGTGGTGAAGCAGATCTGCAAGTGTCTTTCTCTCCTCCTCTCTGTCTTCCCCTCCTCTCTCCATTTCTCTCTGTCCTAACAACGATGACATCAATAACAACAACAGTAATAACTACAACAATAAGGGCAACAAGAGGGAAAATAAATATAATTTTTTAATTACTGGATAGAAGACAAAATAAAGCTATTTTTGGTTAGTACTTTGGAGAGATGAGGTGACAGGAAGATAAGAGTTGGATGGCAATGGGAGACAGAGGGACAGAAGTCTGGAATAACAGCAGGGCAGGAAGGCCTCACACAAGATGAACTTCCCAGATGCCCTACCCTGCACACCCCTTTCCCAACCTGAGCCAAGTTCTAGAATATCAATACAACTTGGATTCTAGACATTTCTTCAAGAGGGAAGAAATGACTTATTAATCACACTCCCACATCCTAGATTGTCCAGGATTCCTACTTTAAAACAAACTTCATAACCTAAGTAATTTCAGTTCCAGCTTTAACTGAGTTTCTATTAAATTCATTAACACCCAAATAAAACTAAGAAGCTGAGCACAGATTTAATTTTCTTTACTCTTTTATCTAAAAAAAATAAAAGCATTTTAATTAGTCTAAAGACTTACACCTTTGGGCCCAGGAGGTGATGTGACTAGTTGAGCATTCATATTAAAGTGCATAAAGACCCAGGTTCAAGCTCCTGGTCCCCACCTGCAAGGGGAAAGCTTCACAAATGGTGAAGCAGTGCTACAGATGTCTCTCTGTCTCTCTCCTTCTCCATCTCCTCCCCTCTTCATTTCTCTCAGTCTCTATCCAATAATAAATAAAATAAAATAATATTTTTTTAAAAAGAGGTATACCTTCCTTCTGATACTTGGGTTCACTCATTTGGAATGTAAAATGATTGTGGTGATGACTGGAAATTATTGGGACTTTCTTGTCTGAAGAAGTTCAGAGGAGATGATTGGGGAGGAATATCACAAAGTGAGCTGTATGACCAAATTAAATTAGCCCAGGAGCCACATCCAAACCCACATGTCCACTCTTGTTCAGTGTTGGCTATTTGAGGGGTACAATGTCTTGACATCTCTGTGAGAAAGAAAGAGACCTCCCTCACACTATTGCATCCTGAGTATGAGAGCTGGGATTTTGCCAGCCACTCAATCACTTCCTGATGGCTCTCGATGCTGAATTGGCATTTCTTTGGCGTTGGGAACGGATCAGAGAGAGGCTTGGCTGTCTTCCAAAAGAGACATAGACGCAGAAGGGAGGAGGGGAGGATGCACCCCTTAGCATGGAATTTAGCATTTAAGACACCCACCCCCCAACCCAGTTCTTTCAGAAGCACGTCTGGTCTGTAAGTGGTAGCTCTGTCCCTAATATTACACACATGGTCACTTAACTTGAACAAATTCAGGAACACACCAGAAAGAGAAAATTCTATTGTGAAGACCACTTCAACTTCCATTTGATTCAACGCACATGGAAGAGGGAAGAGGAGGGACTTTAATGCTATTCCTTCAGATGGTCTCAGGCATTCTGAACTTGGCATTGTGTGTCTCCTTGGTATCTCCTCATGCTGAATGGGTCCCTAATGCAAGAAGACTTTTATGTCCCATAAATCCAAGCCAATTTCAGTTATTCATGAAAGGCACAAGCAAAAAAAAAAAAAATCCTACTGTGATGGAGGGGGCTGTAAGGGGGAGGGCAGCTTTGACCCTTCACCATCCTTGTCTTTGAAACCTAAAGCCTCCATGAGTTGTGTCTCTGTCATCCTCTATCCAAACTCAAGTTTTGATCAACCACAAGGCACCAATGTGACATCAACTCTTAAAATATTCTAGTTGTAAAAAAAATGTTTTAGAATATATATGGTACAGCCTTACCCCCATTGGCTTCACTGAGGAAGAAGGAACTAATCAGAACATTATTGCAATGGTATAGACTAAGAGGACAGAGGACTGAAAGACAGTGATAAGTGTGTGAGCAAAATAAATAAAATAAATTAATATCAAATGCAAAAACAAACAAAAAACAACCCTGAAATTTAAGCCCAGATTAGTACATAAATTGTAAGGGAAGGCCAAAAAGAAAACAACAAACAGAAACAAAGAAAAACAGAAATGAAGCCATTCAAAAAAGAAGCAGGTTTGGAAAGCCAGCCCTTCCACCTTCTGCACCCCAAAATGACCCTGGGTCCATACTCCCAGAGGGATAAAGAGTGGGAAGGTTATCAGGGCAGGGGATGGGATGCAGAGTACTGGTGGTGGGAATTGTGTGGAGTTGTACCCCTCTTATCCAATGGTTTTTGCCAGTGTTTCCTTTTTATAAATAAAAACTTTTAAAAAATGACAGAAGCAAGAGAACTGCTTACGGAGATGGCAGAATTACCCACAGTAATTAGGCTGCAGTGCTTAATCTCTGGTTTCAGCTACCAGAAACATCACACCTTATGCATGTACTCTAACGCCTTCTGTTGGGAAATAGCACTTCTTCAAATGGTTCGATTTTAGACACAAGTGTTCAAAAAGAGATGTCAGGACTCTTCTTCTTCCCAATTCACTGAGGCCAGGAAAAAGAAGATGGGACAACATCTGAAATTTAGATAAAACTGGAGTCACTTATATAAGTAAGGCCCTACTCAGTTCATTCACGTGTACTAGTGAGAAGTGCTGTTTGGTGAACACTAGTTCAGAAATTGTGTGTGTGTGTGTGTGTGTGTGTGTGTGTGTGTGTGTGTTTAATTGGTCTCAATGTAACATATTCAAAAGAGTTTTCAAACAACTATATTTGGACTCAACTTTTTGTGCTCAATTGCATTGCAAGCCCCTGCCTCTCACTGGAGTGTGACTCAGAGAGGCTGGAGTTGGAGCAATCCATAGTCGTAAAGAAGTTTGGAATCTGAAAGATGAATGAGATCTAGAGATGAGATTAGAAATCTGGGAGGAAAGACAGGTGACAGGGGTGGATCCAGCCACCAGGGGAGGTGAAATCAGGCCCTAATTGCAAGACCAGATGTGAGTTCTGAACCCCCTGGAGTAGAGGGACTCAGGAATGGCAATCTCAGTGGAGAAGTTAAAGGTGTGTGTGTGTGTGTGTGTGTGTGTGTGTGTGTGTGTGTGTGTGTGTGTGTGTGTGTGTGTGTGAAATAAAGACTATGTGTTTGGGGCTGGGACTGGGGCTGATGGCTTCTGATGGAAATTGGAGGAAAGCCACCCAACCCCTGGCTTCAAGTCTCCCCCTCTTGGCATAACCAATAGGACTGAGAAAGCAGACTTCATTCACAGTAGATTTTGAGACCCAATGGCACAGGAAATAAGGGGTGGAGATGGATTAAGAGGTGTTACAAAGATATAACTGACTGATTTTATTTAGTTTTCTGGAAGTTGGAGGTGCTAAGAGAGAGTAAGCATCAGGGAACTCACAGTCTGAAGTCTTTCTTACTGGGTGGTCTTCCCTTTGCCTGGCTGTGCCTAAGATCATAGAGTGACACTGAGCTACTGACTGGGGTCAGACCAGCAAGTCTTTCAGCAGGCAAGTGGGAAGACAAAATGGGATTGGCGGTCTCCTCTCTGAAGGTCAAAGAACTGGGATTTTGAGGCAATAATAACAGATTCTCCAGGCAGTAGCATTGCACGTTAACAATGATATCCAAGTGTGTACTCACCCACATGAGATAGATCACTAAATACATTGAACCCACAGTTTCTAGTAGAGCATCAGTCAGTGGTAGCTCTGTTCACAGTGTATAAAGTGCTTCCCAAGTACACTCATTGCCCCATTTGAGTCTCATAGCCACGTGAGTGAGAAAATGCTGGTGTTGGCTCCATTTGAAAGATCATGAACCTAGGGTTCCACTCAATGATACGATTTCCATAAACCCAGCAAGGAAGGTTTTTTATTCATTATTTAAGTCTTCCTCTGCTTCATCTTATGGAAAAACAACACAGGGGCAGGGTTCCAATATTCAGGATCAAGGAACAGGGTAAGTCCCCGAGGAATAAGGAAGAATCAGAGCAGATAGATTCATCAGACAAATGATTAAGTAATTCATGGATTATTTAAATACCAAAACATTGTTTTTCCAACTGATAATAACTTTTCCAGTCAAACCACCAGCCGCTTCTACTTTACAAATTATCCAGAAGAACCTAGAAAGGTCATTTCACAAACTGGCCCAAGAGCTTCTGAAATTTTTCAAAAAAAAAAGAAAGAAAGAAAGAAATGAGATTTCAATAATTCTTTTATGACTGTCCAAGGTGAAGTCATCTCTCACGCCTTTTTCATTGTTAACCCTGACAGGTCCTCATTTGTCAGCAATTTTGTGTGTGACTAAAATTTTCCTCCCAACATCACTTTCATCAAGTTCATGAGTTTTTTTTGCACCTTTTGCAAAGCTCATCCTGTCTATCTGCAGTCAATTTCCCTTGTATCTGTGTTTCATTGTCAGACTGTTGGGTTGTCACTTCAGAAACCCAGCAGGAGACACCAGAGAAGAATGCGGATATGGAGTGCAGCTAATTTTAAAGGAGGTGGTTTCTATTAACAGCACATAATGTGGTCACTTTCACTGAAATAAACAGATAGTAACTACTCAGAGGATGGAAACCTCCTATAAGGATTTCTTATATTCACATGAAAAGACACATACTACATCTAGAGACTATCCATTCCTCCAGGCTGCCCTTGGGCACGTCGCCTTCACTGTCCACCTCTGCACCAGTCATAGTTCTCCCTACCTGGGACAGAAGTGGGGGTAAAGACAGCAGGAGCATGACATATTCCCCAGTAAGGAAACCCTAACGGCAAAGAAACATCCCAGTCACGTGATTCCATCCTTGGAGTAGTCCTCAAGCCACCTGTGGCTGTCACTGCTCCACTGTTGTCTGTGGAGACATAAAGCCCAACTTTCCCCAGCAAAAGGGCAAGGAGAGAGAATGGTAGCTCATAGGAATTAGCAGATCAGAGGAAGAGAAACCACTAGCCCTGTCTGCTGGGATCTATAAGTAGAGCTAGTTTGCATGTGTGTGTCTACATGGCAGGCTGGAGAGGGGGAGGAATGCACAGCTGAGATAAGGCCAATTGTATTAGCAATGCTGCCAGCATTCCTGACAACCAGAGACTGAGCCCCAGGCTGTGAGGTCAGGAAGCAATTACTTGGATAAGGGTCTTCCTTTTGGCCACCACATCAGCAACAGTGTCCCCTGTGACTTCTTCCACTCAAGAAAGGATTCTGGTTGAATGAGTCATCTTCTTTCTAGGCCAAGAAATAGAATTTCTGAACTCCTTAGGGTAACACTTTGGAGAAGTGGTTCAAAACTGAAAACTTGTGATTCTAGCCAATCACTTTCTCTGCAATCTCACTGACACAAAGTTTCCCTCTTGACAAATATGGTGATGGCTTAAAAATAGTTCTCTGGAAGAACTGAAAACTTGGTGTTCATTTTTGCCATGTCTAGTTGATTCCAAAAATGACATAAATGTCACAAGATTCTATCCCCAGAAAAGGTGGGATTAGGGAGAAATCTGCCCAACATTGATAAATGTAAACTAAATTTGGCCTCTGGATACTGGGCAGCATTATCACCAGAAGATACAAAATTGTATCTATTGATAGTGAACAGGACAATACAAGATCCAAGAGAGATGTGAACTGGAATATAAAAGTAAATTGGGAACTGGTGTCTGAAAGAAAAGCAGATAAAGAGAATTGATTCGAAAAGTGGATACAGCTTCCTACAGAGTTATGTGCCTTCCACAAAGTAATGGCCAGTCTAGTCTCACTGCAGAGTGTCTGGGAAAGATAATGACCATAAGGGCTTTTTGATCACATTCACTAAATCTGCTACAATCTACCCTCCTTATCAACAAACTTTTTTTTTCCTCTTTCCTTCTTTCCACACAGAACACATGTCACTCCACAAGGAAAATAAGCCAAGGTTCCATCCTGCCTCTATGTCCAAATCAACAGCTCATTTTCTTGCAAGATATCCAGTTGATGTTCAGTTATCTCCATAAGATTGACCTAGAAGGGCCTTATCCTGGTCCCAAAGCACTGATGCAAATGAACAAGGCATTCAGTTCCTCTCCACAATACGCATATGGACACACACACACACACACACACACACACACACACACACACACACACCCCTCTGGCACCTGGTAGCAATCAGAGGGTAGAAGCTCAGTCCATGGACAAGACACTCCTGCCCATTCATGCCACCACTGTAGAGGCAGTATAAGCTATTTCACTTAGATCCTTTGAAAGTATTGACTTTTTAGCTCTTGTGGGTCATAGACAAGACTAACTACCTCAGTTTACTCAGGAGTTGCTCCCTGCAACAGAGGCAGTGTGTGTGTGTGTTTTCTTATTTTTCAATTATTATTATTGTTGTTGTTGTTGATTTAATAATGGTCAACAAGATTGTGGGATAAGAGGGGTACAATCCATATAATTCCCACCACCAGAGTTCCTTATCCCATCCCCTCCATTTCAATGCCACATCTAAAAGATTCCTAGCAAGCTGCAACAAGATGGCCACCTGGTGAATGTTTTCTTTGAAAAGCAGATAAAAATAGAAGAAGCTCATGTCTGAAGGCACTAGCCCAGAAGTCAGTGGGCCTCATTCATATGCAGTTTCCTTCCACTATGACCGGTGTGGCCAACATTCTGAAAGAAGATACAGACTCTGCCTGGACCAGCAGTCTGGCCCACATTTTGTGAAGCTCTGATTAAACGGGAAAGCTTCACTGTGCTCTTTAAGATTTTAAATATGCATGGACACTTGACCCAATACAAAGCATGTCAGTAACATCATAAGCAGATCCTGAGAAGGAATACTTGAGCAGGACATCCACAGGCAAGAGTTTTCTTCTCCAGCAGAGAGCAGGGTCCCACCTTGCACCCCCAAGAAAACCCTCCTTGGGGCCCTGGAGTCATGATGGAGTAGGTCAATTTTCAAAATAAACGTTCATTATATTTTACCCTTTGAAGAAAAATGCTGCTTGGCCTTAAGCAAATTAAGAGTGCTCAGGCTTTTTATTTGGGGCGTTTTTTAGTTGAATATTATTAAAAATAATTACAGGCTGTGGATTTAATCTAAAACACAATCAGCACCCCAAAGTCCCCTACAGTGAGTTAAAGCATCTTCCTTCTCAAAATTCAAAATTAAGTGGAAATTCAGATTAGTCTTGATTTATAACCACATTATGAACTATTTAATATTTTCAAGAAGCCATTCCCTGTGCCCATATTAAATTAATTTACAACAGAATATTATATAATTTATATATGCATACATATAATAAATTATAGCCCAACTATATAATTCTACATGTATAATTAATTACATTAACCAGATACATTTTAAGCCTACAATTAGATAACCCTAAAAGACAACCCTGTTAGCATTTTTTAATAAATACTTGTGTTTGGAGCTGTTTAACAGAGCACCTGATCGCTGATAGAGTGGTGTTAACATCTGTTCCATTATTTCCAGAGGACGTTGGTTGAACGCAATACTATTCACATAAAATATGCATTTGTTCTTGACTGTCAAGTACCTCTATTATTTTATTAAAAAGTCAAAAAAGAATATAATCAGACTTCATAATTTATGTGTGACATTTTCATTACAGAAAACTTTATGCAAAATTGAATTCTAAAATTTAATTTCCTGTGATGTTTAAATTACTTACTATCTGGCTCCTCTCCAAACATCGTGATCATTGGAGGCCCCATATGAATTCTATTAAGGATACATTTTGCCGCTGCCAGAGCATACAGGGTACTTTTCTAAGTAACTCTAAGAATATGCTTCTTAAATACATTTCGTGCCAGTTCAAATAGCTTTTCTCATACAGGAAAGAGAATCAGAAACTTTTCTTTCTTGAAAAAAAAAAAAGAGAAGAAAAGGAAGGAAGAAAGAAAAAAAGAAAGAAAGAAGAGAGGAAGGAGAAAAGAAAGAAGAAAGAAAGAAACCACAGACAGATTTTTCTCTGCCTGTGACCTCTTATTCCTGATACTTTAACCCCAAAGAAGTCAGGCTGCTCCAGCCTTGTCAGTTAAGGGCTCACCACATCCCAGGATGATAACCAGGCTCTGCTGCCTTTCTTCTTCTCTTAAGCTGTACTGAATATCACACTTTATCCAGGGTGGACTCCACAGTGGGGATGTCTGGCTCTGTCTGTTGTTTTCTTGATATGATGATGGAAATAGCCCTCCACCATCCCTGGCTAAGCAGGATTAGGTCCATGGGGCTTTGAGTCACCTGAAAATGTCACCGTGTCTCACAGCTGCCAGGGGGAGGGGAAAGAACTGCTAATCAGGAGCCTTCATTAAAATAATGAGGCTTTGAGGGAAGGAGCAACCTTCATGCAATTTCTGAGGAAGAACAGACTTCCAAAATGGAGTAACAAGTGAGGGACACATGGGAACCTGATTGGCAATGAAGAGAGGAGTGTGAACAGTTGGTGAACTTGAACAAGCCAAGGTGAGGCAGGATTCCCTGCTCTAGGCTTCCTTGTTAGGCAATAGTTGTTGGATTTACCCAGACAGCCCCAACACCAGAGGAAGCCTCCTTGGCCAGATACCCCATGCATGGGCTTGGAATACAATAAAGAACTCGACAAAATCACTACCTGTAAGAATTTGTAGTTCAATAGAAGATAACTCCTTACATTTATATACAACTGCATTTACAAAGTGAGTGAACTTGGGCTGGGGAAATAACATAATGGCTATGCAAAAAGACTTTCATGCCTGAGGTGCCAAAATGAGTGGATGTGTTTCCTTAGATGGTATTTTTTGAGCACTGCTCAGCTCTCTCTCTCTGGTTTATGGTAGTGCAGAAAATTAAATCTGGGACCTGGGAGCCTCAGGTATGAGAGTCTGTTTGCATAACCATTATTTTATCTATCACCCTGATGATCACCTCTTGTGAAGCCAATAGTGTCAGTGATAATGCCATATAATGAGTGAGGAGACTAACCCCACTCAAGTGGTTTTCTAGACGTCAAGTCTAGAGTCGGCAGTCTCCTTACTCACCTCCTCAGTTGGGCTGTAGTGGAGGATGTTGAGAAGCTTTGATACGTGACACTGAGCAAACCACACTCTCTGCCATCATTTGCCATGGCCTTATTGATACTGGCGCAATCACCTCCACTGAGATTATTTATCCTAGAGTTCACCCTGCTAATCATTTTGCTCGTGAAGCCAGCCTATAGCCTGAAGTCCCACTGGTGTGAGTCTTTTTGTTTGCTTGTTTTTCCCTTCTTCAGGCTCTCCTTTCAAAGATTACCCTAAGATAACCCCAGTATGTGGAGGGAGGCTGGGGGGCATCCTTCCCTGCCTCTCAAAAAAGGCTGGTCCTGAAATGAGTGCAGCCTGCAATGTTCCTCAGATGTGACAATGAGCTATAAGCTCAGAATAGGGACTTAAAGGTTACATAGGCTCTGGTAATATATATAGGCAATATATATAATATATATAGGTAATATATATCTACTATCTATTATCTATTAGCTATTATCTATTACCTATTACCTATTACATATTACATATTATATAGATATAGCAGGAGAATGGAGGTAAAAAGTTCATTTTAGCCACAGAATTTTTTTATATTTATTTGTTTATTTTCCCTTTGCTGCCCTTGTTGTTTGTAGTTATTGTTGTTGTAGTTATTGTTGTTGTAGTTATTGATATTGTCGTTGTTAGATAGGACAGAGAGAAATGGAGAAAGGAGGGGAATACAGTGAGGGGGAGAGGAAGATAGACACCTGCAGACCTGCTTCACCGCTTGTGAAGTGACTCTCCTACAGGGCAGGAGCCGGGGCTCGAACCGGGATCCTTACGCGGGTCCTTGCACTTTGTGCCACCTGCGCTTATCTGCTGTGCTACCGCCCGACTCACTACCACAGAATTTTTTTTTCAAGAATGGGAGCTACTCCCTGCCCTAATCCACCTTTCTAGCCCTTTTCTCTACTCTGACACCATAATCTCAGACAATATACTTATCCAACTTCAGCCTAGCTATCAAACTCAAGCAAAACTACCATAGTTGTGTGCCCCCAGGAACATGCCTGAAATGATTTGCCTAGATTTCTTCTACTCTAAAATGCCTAATCTCATCTGCTCTAATCCTATTTTTTGGTTCCTTCTTATTCATTAACCATTTTGTCTCAACCTAGGTCATGTCACCTTCCAGACATCAAGCTGCAAATGCTACCATGACTCCATCCCAACTTCTCTGGGTAGATGACCTCACCAATAAATTCTAGACCCTCACATCTCCAGAGTTCTGGTCCACTAGGGAGAGATAGAAACAGACTGGGGGTATGGATCGACCTGTCAACGCCCATGCTCAGAGGAAAAGCAATTACAGAAGTCAGAACTCCTACCTTCTGCTCCCCAAAAAACAACCTTGATCCATACTCCCAGCAGGGAGAAGTGATAGGATGAAGATAAGAGGACTCTGCACTCCAGCTCCATCAGCACCCAGAGAGAGAGAAGGGAAAGGAGAGGGACATATGGAGATAGTTATGTTGTCATGAGTGTCTTGGAGGGGAAGAGAGGATTGAATCAGAAAAAAAGGGGGGCAACTATGTATAAATGTAAACAGATAATTGTAGAGAAGATGGTTTGCCCATGTCTACAACCTTAGGGGAACTGTGGTGGATTCCAGTGGAGAGAGTGAAGATTCAGAACTCTGGTGGTGGGAATGGTGTGGATTCAAACCCCTGTTGACATGCAGTTCTGTAATATAAAAGTAAATAAATTTTAAAAATTTTAAATAAACCATCAAATAAAAATCATCTATAAAAAAAGGTTACCCTAATACAGCTGATCTAGGTAAATCAGGACAACTAAGTAAGATCCTAAGAGGATAAGGCAAGGGAGCTATCACAGTAGTTGATGCAACAGACTTTCATACCTGATGCTCTGCAGTCCTAAGTTCAAACCCTGACACCACCATAAACCAGAGCCAAGCAGTCAGTCAGTGCTCCCATTTTAAGTGTGTGTGTGCGCGTGTGCGTGTGCGTGTGCGTGCGCATGTGTGTGTATACAGATGTCTTTGTCTCAGCCACCTAAGATAGCCACAGAACCATTAACAGGTCACAAATGACAACCTCTAGGATTCCTAGAAGTGTCTGGGGTAACTGTTGTATCATACCACCTGATCCTCTTCCACCTGCAGACCTGTTTCTTGCCCTTTAGACTTGCACTTTCTCACCTGCTCTCTCAAAGGCATTGTGTGATCTCTGCTCAGGCCTGTGTTTGCCACAATGCTCAGCACCCAGGGTCAACCACTGGTTCTGTGGGCCTTAACCTACTCAATTCCCTGAGGCAGCAATGTGAAAGGACTGGTATAAGGCAGTTGAAAGAGAAACTGGGAGTGAGATGATTGAGGGTGAGGCTTGGATTCCTTATACAAGTGACCTGTAGTTTGAGCGGGACAAGAGAGTGGGGGAGAAGAGGGGAAAAAGGAAAAGGCTATTTAAAAAAAAAAAAAATTAAACATTTTTATTATCTTTTTTAAAAAAATATTTATTTATTTATTCCCTTTTTGCTGTTTTATTGTTGTAGTTATTATTGTTGTTGTTGGGTAGTATAGAGAGAAATGGAAAGAGGAGGGGAAGACAGAGAGGGGGAGAGAAAGATAGACACTTGCAGACCTGCTTCACTACTTGTGAAGCGTCTCCCCTGCAGGTGGTGAGCTGGGGGCTGGAACCGGGATCCTTCCACTGGTCCTTGCGCTTTACACCACCTGTGCTTAACCCACTGCGCTACTGCCCAACTCCTTTTTTATTATATTTTTTGGCTGGACAGAGACAGTCAGAAATTGAGAGGATGGGGGAGATAGAGAGATCGACTTCACCATTTGTGAGTCTTTCCCCCTGCAGCAGGGCATGGGGTCTTGCATTTGAAAAGGGTTATTTCCAGACTCATCCTTCGTGATAATTCAACTCACCCATACTTCTGGCCATAGCAACACAGAGATTTAGGGGAAGGACCTTCTGGAAGGTGGAGTGGAGGAAAGCCCTTGGCAAAATAAGGCATACTGATGTGTGCTCAGCAAATAGAACTGATCAACAATAACAATTAGACATAAATATCATCCAGGTCAGTTTCTAGAAAGTTTGGTGAGAGTTTCCATATGTGCTCACCAGATGAATGGAAGATGAGAAAGTCAAGAGAGTTAGAAGTAAGTCATCTTCAGAAAGCCACACTGTGAGAAAACATCATGGTCAGTGATGACGTGGAAGGAAGCTCAGACTTGCCCTGTCAAAAGAGTCATATGTAAAAGGGCCACTGGCCTATGGATACCCACAACACCTGGGCCTACTTGCTTTCTCACAAAACTGTCTTCTTTCATTCTCCTTCCTGTGCCTCCTTTCTGTCCTTTACTACAAAGAGCATGCTCCAACCTTAATTCTTTTCATTTGCCATTCCCTGTGCCTGGAGAGATCTGCCCACAGATATGCACAGTATTCATGCCTATACTCCTTTGAGCCCTGGGCTTGAAAAGGCCAGCAGTTCAGATGCTGTCCTGAATTTGTAATACTTGTAAACTTTCTTCATTATCTCTGACTTCTTGATTTCTTCCTGGTGCTAATCACAACCTGACACATTTGTTTCTTTTAAAAAAAAAAAAAAAGTTTTTCTCAGACTGGGGAAATAGCATAATGGTTATGCAAAGAGCCTTCCATGCCTGAGACTCTCTGGCCCCAGGTTCAGTCCCCAGCACCACCATAAACCAGAGTTGAGCAGTACTATGGGGGAAAAAAAAATCTCTCCACAAGAGCAATAACTTTGCTGTATTGTTTAATGCTGAATCCCCAGCATCTACAATTCAATAAAAGCACAAACAGATGGATGAATGAACGGTTAAATGAATGAATGAATAGGGATGGGAGGTAGAATTTCCAAACTATGTAGGAAGAAGACGCTGACAGGAGGGCTTCATTTCAGAAGAATGTAAGGTAGTTTCCCTAATGACCCTGGGAGAGTCTGTGTTGTGTTTTAGTGGTGGCGTTTTGTTTTAGCCTTTGTATTAAACTCAGATTGACTCACTGTTTACCCCAGGCAGCAAACAGAAGTCACACACACACGCACACGCACACGCACACGCACACACACACACACACCAATCCTGTGTGGTGTCACTGTGGTAACATCTACCAGGAAATGAAATCTTAATCATAGCATCTGCCATGTACCCTTCACTTACAAGCCCACAAACAAAGTTTCTGCTGGGCAATCCTATTTCATTAAAATGTGGTTGGGTCCAGTAACTGGGGGCTGGCACACACCACATGTCACTCTACAGAAAACTACTTAGTCTTGACAGGCTTTGAGGTTTAAGCAGCCTAACCTTTAATGTGAGGAAAGTCTGTGCTAGGCCATGTACTTTGCAACCTGTAGCTTCTCAGTGTTCCTGACTCAGTTCCTCACTAGGCTAAAGGAGAGGCAATATTTTCAATCTATGGGGACTGGTGATCACCACTGCCATTACCCATTTAAAACTAATGCAACTGATGCTGATGGAGAGGGGGAAGGGGACAAGTCACCGAGATCCAATTTGAGCTGAACCCATGAAAACACGGCTGGGGATGAGAAGACGAGCAATGTTTTTCATTTCTCCAGAGGGCCAAGAAACAGGGACCACACAACCTTGGGGACTTGTAGGAAATGATGGCAATCTGATGGCTGTATGTCAACAACAGTCAAAGAGCTCTCTAAGTTCACAGCCTGCTTCCTGTTCCCACTGAGGGGCTGTAGTGTGACCTCCAGTACTTTATTGGGGCCAGGAGATCCAAAGGTCGAGTCCTGTGTAGAGCGATTAACATTCCAGAGCAGTTGTGTTACCCGCAAGAAAGGCCACTTACAGGAGCACCTGGTCATGCCACCAGGTGCAGGCCAGTCCCTGTGACCTCAAGGAGTCACTTACAGATCAGATGTCAACAGGTGAGAGCAGCAGTCACCGGGGTAGACAATATTATTGATGGAACTGGGTTTACAAATTACCCTCATAACACACTAATGTGAAATATTGAATTCTTCTTTTCCTAGCAGAGTCCTTCTGAATTTAAAAGAAAGAAAGGCAAGCACAACCTTTCCTAATAGTCACATTGCCACTTCACTGATAGCTGTTCGGTAACCAGCTAGGACTCTTGGGATCAACTATGGTGAAGATTGACAGATATAATCTAAAAACCCTGTGATCCAAGATCTTGATGAAATAAAGTCAAGAAAGAGTGGTTAAAAAAAGCTGGGAGACTCCAAAAAGCACTTAAGGTCTGGTTCCCAATGCACTGGAAACTTCTCTGTATGAATTAAAGAAAAAGGATAAGATATACTTTAAAAACCACAGCACTACTGGTGTGATTCAGTGATCACAAGCTTGCAGTAATTTGGGTTAGGGCTGTTCCCCTTGATCCCTGTGGGAGCAGCTATTGTCAAATGAGCTTGAGCCCTTGAACTGTAAGCAGTGGCCCTTAATTCAGATGCACATTAAAACTGTCAATCACATATCACAGGCTCTATCATGGGGTCCAGGCAATATTTGTAAAGACTCCCCGATGATCAGTGAATGACACATATTGCACCAGAATAAGAGATGCTGGGTTCATATAGTCCAGTGCTTCTCAAGCATGCCGGGTCAGAAGAATCACTGAATGACTTGGGTCACATATACTCTGCAAGGAGAGTCAGATTCAGTAGGACTGGGGCAGAGCCTTGGAATCTATGTCTAACAGTCTTTCAATGGTATTTTTATTATCAAACAAATTTGTGAAACCCTGATATTTTAATGCAGCCCCTCATGTTACAGAGATGGTCTAGAGTGATTCCTATTTGTAAACTAATTTTGGGTGGAGTTACTCCTGATACATCAGAGTCTCAAACATACAGTAGGTGTTCAATAAATCATTTTTAAAATAAATGAATGAGATATTAGGGAAAGTAGGCAACCTAGTTTCAAATGTTTGATTTGGCCTCTTCATGATTGTATGTGTTTAACCTAGACTCAAGATGTTGCTTCTTCTTGTATCAAATGCAGGATAGTAAGACACTCTGTCTCTCTTTATGGTGATCAAATAAGGTTTTGTTTTCAAGCTATTTTCATATATAACTTCTGAAGTAAATTAATTATTGCCAATATAAACAAATAAATGAAAGATCAGAAAGGATACAGGAGAATTCCCACCTTATGGAGTTCATAAAACCCTACTCAAAAGTTCCCTAGTCAAGGGAAGCCATTTTTCAAGTCTCCCCACATATCCAAAGTGCTCAGAAATCTATACTTGAAGCCCACTGGTAAGGAATCTAGAGCCACCCACTGTCACATGTGGGTCCTTGCATTCCCCCCCCCCTTTTTTTCTTTATTGAGAGGGAGGAACTAATGGTTTAAAGTCAACAGAAAGATACAGTAGCACGTTTTCCGCATAACTCTCTAACCCCCCACCTAGGTCTTCCTTTACCATCACTTTCCAGGGTCCCTGCATTTTCCCAGCAGAGCATGACCTGGAGGCTGATGTGGCTGCATACCTGTTGCTGCATAAGGAGAGAAGAGGGGACACCAGTGGGGAGGGAGACCTGTGAGCTGAGAAGTTGGACTTGGTGCCTTCTTGGATGCTGCCCAACACAAGCACATCTAAGAACAATTTCAAAGGAAATTGAATGGTCAAGGCAATTTGAAGAACTTGAGTTAGTCTTATCATTTTGGAGGGAAAATATCTTTCAATATGTATTGTTAAGTGTACATAAGACTATACTTTCAAGGATCATTTCTATAGTATGTTAAGTGTACATATGCCGCTAGCTGAATCATAGGAAATTATCATGTTAATGCTTTTCTTGGAGGAGAACCTGAGGTTGGGACTAGCCTATAGCCTTACTGTTTCTTGAGGCAGCCTAACAATTGTTTGGGTTTACCTGAATCCTTCTCTTCTGCTGCTTCTAGGGAGAAAACAAAAAGTTACAAGTCAGGCAATGGATTGCCCAAGAAGCACGAAATGCTGTCACAAAGCCCCATGAAGTCAGCGAAAAGCTGACAGCTGTCAGAGAATTCTGCAGCCATGCTGCTGAGCTGGCTCCCAGAGTGATGAGCAGAGCAGAATGTCAGTAGGGCAGACGGACAGCCAGGCAGACTGGCCTGCTTATGAGGTACACTGGCTGTTCTATTCTGAAAGTGAAGTCCCCTTTCATGATCCCAACTTATTTTGAGAGATATTAATATGGTGAGCTCAAGGAGAATAAAATACTTGGAGATGATTTTACTAATAATGCTCATACTAGCAAGAAAAACTAATAACAGCTATTCTCATACATAAGAAAGTTCTCTCTAAATTGGATTGAAACACGCAAATGAATGAAATTGCATCACCACATATCACCAGGCATAAAAGTCAACTCCAAGTGGATCAAAGACATGGACATTAGACCATTAGTCATCCTACAGTGTGGGAGATCTTTATACAACATACCTCAGACAAAGGGCTACTAACCAAAATACAAAACGAGCTCAGTAAACTTAATACACATGCATGCCAAAAACAAACAAACAAATAAAAACATAGACAATAAAAAATGGGTAAGGACATGAACAAAACATAAACCTTACAGAGGGAGAGATCCAGAGGGTCAATAGACACATAGAAAATGCTCAAAGTCATTGAGTATCAGAGAAATGCAAACAAAAACAACAATGAAATATAATATAAACTTTGTACCTATGAGCATCTCATATTAGAAAGGACAGCAACAACAAATGTTGGAGAGAATGTGGGGGGAAAAGAATGCTTCTGCACTGTTGATGGGAGTGTAAATTGGTCCAACCCTTATGGAAAACAGTCTGGAGTTTTCTTTAGAACTCTAGAAATGGATCTACTCAAGCAATTTCTCTTCAGGGGTCTTATCCAAAGGAAACGAAAATACCTTTCAAAAGATATCTATGTTTTATGGTCATAGCAGCACAATTTGTAATCAATCACCAGAACTTAGAAGCAACTCAGATGTCCAATGACAGATGGGTGGCAAAAAAAAATGTGATATATATACATATATATATATATATATATATATATATATATATATATATGAATGAAGTCATCTACTTTGCAACATCTTAGATGGAACTAGAAGATATCATGTTAAGTGAGATAAGCCAAAAAGAGAAGGATAAACACTGGCTAATCACACTTATAAGCAGGACCTAAAAAATACAGACAGGGAGAGAGAACGAAGTGAGATGTGAACTGAACATGGTATATTGCATCGAAGCAAGAAACTCTGGAGAAGGAGGGAGGTTAGAAGAGCAGAGAACTTTGAGGTCCTGGTGCATAATGAAATGATACTCATATGACAAATGACTGCACTATAAAGCACTTACTCTCTTGATAAAAAAGGGGGGATCCCATAAAAACTAATTGTTTTCTTTTCAGTACTTCACTTGAAAGATAGTGTTTGTCCCATGTCCTCTAAGGCAAAATATTTAGTATTTGATTCATCATTAGCACATTTATTAAAGACTGAGAAAAACAAAAAAGTAAATGTTTCAAACTGCTGATTTATAATATCTAATGAATAGAATAGATTAAAATCTTTATAATGTAAAATTTTGAATTGTCATATGCTATAACAATCTGTGAAGCTATGTAAATAAATTACTGTAATTATTTAAAAGTAAAAAAGAAGAAGAAAGAAAAGAGAAAGAAAGGCCTCTTTTCATTGTTTTGAGTTCTGGTCCAGTCTTGGCTTCCAACTCATACACAGGTTCAGATGTGGGGGTGCAGGGGCAGGAAGAGTCCATGTGAGTGTTTGGCATGTTTGGAGCTGTATAGTATTAGAGGTCTGAGGTTTTTGTTGTTGTTGTTGTTTTGTTTTTTACCAGCTCAGCTCTAGTTTATGATGGTGCAGGGGACTGAACTTGGGATTTGAGTGCCTCGGGAATGAATGACTTTTGCATAAACACTATGCTATCCCCCCGTCTGGTTTAGCATCTTAAACTCCTGATTCATATGAGATGCTTGGTTTTATTTAGTTTTTTAAATTTTATTATTGGGGGATTAATGTTTTACATTCAACAGTAAATACAACAGTTTGTACATATATAACACTTCTCAGTTTTCCACATAACAATACAACCCCCACTAGGTCCTCTGACCCTTGGTTTTATCTCATTGTTGATTAGGTAAAAAAACAATGTAAAGTCCATAGTCATACAGGTAGCTCCTTCGCTTGGGAGCTAAAGCCCTATGTCATGCCTTGAGCTCTCTCTGCTCTAAACAGCTCTTTCCTTGTTGACCTCTCACTCTTCCTTCAAGAGTCAGACTAAATACCATTTTCATTGTGGCCCTTGTCTTCATCCCCATCTAAACAAGCTTCTATCTGTGAGACTCATGAATAGCAGTGTGACCTTGAGTTGGAGTGTGTGGGACCAACAGCAGACACAAAGTCAGCACTGCAATTTATATAAGGCAAATGACTCATCTTTCTAAGAAACACTTCAACATAGTATAGTGATCTATTTTTAAAAAATGCATAATGATTTTTACCTGGGAAGATCATGATGAGATAATGATACGAAGAACTAGTACGGTCTCTAGTATACAGTCAGGTATCGACAAATGTTTGGTTTCCTATGTCCCTCATGCAATAAGTTTCTAGAAGCAGGATGCTCCCATCTGTTTCCAGAATGCAGCTCTAAAATGTTTAATAGCTCTGCTCCAAAGGAATATGAGAGGTTAGTGTTACTCCTGAGAGTTTATCAATCCCTCTCACACTACATTTCCTTCTCTCTTTATCCTTATTCATTCTCAAGCTTAGCTCGTCACAGGCACTGAAGTAGAATATAAGTGGCTCATGTTGTCTGTATATGACCTACACCCCAGACCATTTCAATAAGTCTTAGCTCCTAAACAGTGCCACTTTGCAAATTCATGCAGGTCCTGGTGATCACACCCTTTTCTCCAAGCACATTTAATCACTTCCCTGGGGCGGCATCAGATGTGATATGGTCCAGAGTTGATAAATGCCTCCTCTCCTTGATTTCCCAAATATGCAACTTAAATCCTACGTTAGGATGAGCAGAGCAACTTAAATCCTACCTCTGACCTACACAAATCAAAGGACTGGGCTATAGAAAAGCTATTATATGGAAATGCTTATCGAAAAGCCCAACTATATTTCATATGAAACTTTGATTATTTATCCAAATCTATTTGCAGTTTAATCTCCTAGAAAAACTCATGCAGCCTAAGATTAATGTACTTCTCGACCTGAGAGTCACAGATGCCCAGGAAAGGCTGCAGGGCACTGACATGCTGAATATTTTCACTGAAATGCAAGTCTCCTGCCAGAAACCAGCATGGATCTACAGCTAAGGAAGAATAATTTCAAAATAGAAAAAGAAGCACCAAGGGCCACCTGGCCCCTAGTCCAGCATGGTAGGCAATTGATGCAGTTTCCTTTCCAGCTAGAGAACTACTCAGTTAAGGAGGCTCACCTTTTGAAGGTAGAAACCACAAATGATTTTTCTGGTCTTCCTTGTGCTGGGTCCAGACCCATGTTTTGTATCATTGGATACATCTGGGTCAAATGAAATGCATTTCAAATGGGAAAAGGGAAGTCTCCAGAGAGCCCATACTGACTGACAGTGGAGTGGGTGGGAGAAAGGCGGTCAGTCCTTAGGGTAAAGTGCTTGGTCAGTGAAGGCCTATGAGCTGGACATTAGAGGGACAGGCAGAATCTAACTTGAGAGTTAGATTCTCAAATACCACTTCTCTGAATGGTATTTAAGAACATTTCCTGGTCATACATCCCTGCTGGGAGGCCCCATTTGTCCCCAGTGCTACTTAGAAAACCCTGTTTCTGTTTAAGTTACCTACTGATGGTTCTGCTACTAGTATGTAGGTGCCCAAACTCATTTGTGGAGAAAACAAAACTTGCCAAGTCATTCACCTCCATAGTTCTGAATCTTCTCAGCTGAAAATGGAGGCTTTGGTCTAAGCCATCTCTCAAGGGTTTTTCAGTCCCAGAATGGTGATCTACTTAATGCTGATAAATGACTTCTCAGATGCCTTGCACTCTAAATAAAATCAAAGCATACCACGTTGCAAAGTGAAATGTTACCCCCGCCCCAAAATGAATATGCCTATGACATTGTGGTCCCTATTTCTCAGTAGGCATGGAAACTATGTGTGTCCCCTGATAGAAGACAGAATGACACCACAGGAGACAATGGCGATGGGCAAGTCATGTTTTTGAACACCTATGAAAAAAAAGCATTACTACAGGCATATGCTTGGATCATCCTTTAAAAAAAAATGTTTGTTTGCTTGTTTGTTTGTTTGTTTGTTACATAAAAGAGACAAAAACAACACCCAGCATATGCCGTACTGGGGACTAAACCTCACATTTGCAGGTCCTGTGCTAAACCCACTGAGTCACCATACACTGGCTACAACTGTCTGATTTTAATCTTCATAGTAGCTCAGAGGTACAAATTATCACTTTTATTTCACAGATGAATATACTGGGCTCTGAAGCTATTCATATCTTTGCCCAAGTTCGTGCTGTGAATGAGCAGATGAACAAAGATTGACTGTGGGTCTCCTCTCTACACAAGTGCAAGATTCTGCCCAACAGACAGGGTCAAAGTCATTGTGCAGCGGAGCGGGTTCATCCCTACTCATGTTACTAAGCTTAAGAGTGGAAATAGTCTATTTTAAAATTAGGCACAAATTAGTCTTGCCTGAATAACCTAGAAAACTCCTAATAAGGCTCATGATGAGCTTCCCAAGAGAATGGAATCTTAAAGCAAATTTCAAAGATGGGAAGGAAGACAATCAGACGCATACCAAGAATGAAAAGACTCGGGAAGGGAAAAAAAATTCTTGCTCCCCAATGCCTTCCCCCCCCCTTTTTTAATAATCTCTCCTATTAAACCAATTCATTTACTAAAAACAGAAAACAAAATGAAAGCCGAGCATCCTAATGTATGTGGGGTTCTTACAGGAAACTACGAAATGTTTATTAAGGCCATACCCGACATGAAAGCAAAGGAGGTAAGTATGGAGCCTGTTTCACATATTGTTACAAATCTGCAATGTTAGAATAAAAGGGAAAACTGATTCCTACCAATTATGAAAATGTACAGGATTAAATCAATTGCTCGGCCAGATCTGACCAGCATCTGGTCCACAGCCGGGCCAAATAGATCTCATTTGGGATATTTATGAAAAGTAACTTCTAAACCATAAATCAGGACTATAAAATCATCATCTGATTACCCAAAATTTTAAAAGCAGAGAAGAAAGTGTATTCAAGTGTGAAATATGGTTTTGGAGAAGGGAGGAGGCAGGCAGCTTTAGCACAGAACAAGGAGCAAAAATCAAAGAGCAAGAAGAGGGAGGGATGAATGTCTCAAGCAGAAAATTTAGGCTGTGCCTTTCTGGACAGAGAGTGCTGGGGGGAGGCAGAGCAATTAGCTGTTTCGTTCCAGCATTTCTTGCAAAACAACACTCATTTCTGATGTCTTAGGCAAGCCGAAAAGTGTCTTGAACCTGACTTATCCAAGTAATCATTTTAATTTGTTTTTCCTATCTACATGTGGCCTTAAACCCAAGGAAGCCTAAAGCAAAATTTATGAATCCAACTATAAGAAGGATAAAATGTTTCTGATTTAGAAGTAAGTAGGGTCTGCAGACCTGGGGGTCAGTGTAGGCGCAGTGTGACTCGAAACAGACAGACAGATCCTGTACAAGTTGAATACCCAGGGGATCTGAATCAAGATGACTGCAGAGTTCTTTGAGCCTTCCTGCTCCTCATCCTCTTCAGAGCCCTAATGGACAAAAATCAAGTCATAAATGGATCCCATTTCCTCAACTTCAAGGAATGCCTAATTTCAGATTCCATGACTCAACCTAGATAGATGTGTATGGTTAGATGATTTTTTAATTAAGATGATTTCAAAATTGTGTTCTCCCGTCTCCTACCAAATTATGAGATGTACAACAAACCTGTATTTAACAGGGCAGGTAGGGCAGGGCAAGAGGGCTAGGAGAGGAACTCAGAAAGGGGAAAATAGTTTCCTGAAAACAGCATACAGAAATCTTTGCACTAGCAACCAGAAGGACAGAAATCACTAAAGTTAGAGCAGAAATAAACAACATCGAAAATAAAAGAACCATACAAAAGATCAATGAAGCCAAATGTTGGTTCTTTGAAAGATTAAACAAAATTGACAAACCCCTAGCCAGACTCACCAAACAAAAAAGAGAGAAGACTCAAATTAATAGAATTGTAAACGATGCAGGAGATATCACAACTGACACCACAGAAATCCAGAGAATCCTGAGACACTTCTATAAAGAACTATATGCCACCAAGCTAGAGAATCTGGAAGAAATGGAACAATTCCTAGAAACCTATGCACTTCCAAAACTGAACCAAGAAGAACTACAAAATCTAAATGCACCAATCACAGACAAAGAAATTGAAACCGTTATTAAGAATCTCCCCAACAACAAAAGTCCTGGACCAGATGGCTTCACAAATGAATTCTACAAAACTTTCAGGAAACAGTTAATACCCATACTTCTTAAGCTATTCCATAAGATTGAAGAAACAGGAATACTCCCTTCCACCTTTTATGAAGCCAACATCACCCTGATACCAAAAGCTGATAGGGACAGAACAAAAAAGGAAAACTACAGACCAATATCTCTGATGAACATAGATGCCAAAATATTTAACAAGATCTTGGCCAACCGGATACAGCAACACATCAAAAAGATTGTTCATCATGACCAAGTGAGATTCATCCCAGGAATGCAAGGCTGGTTCAACATCCGTAAGTCAATCAATGTCATTCACCACATCAATCAAAGCAAAGCCAAAAACCACATGATTATCTCAATAGATGCAGAGAAAGCCTTTGACAAAATCCAACACCCGTTCATGCTCAAAACTCTACAAAAAATGGGAATAGATGGGAAATTCCTCAAGATAGTGGAGTCTATATATAGCAAACCTACAGCCAACATCATACTCAATGGACAGAAGCTGAAAGCATTCCCCCTCAGATCGGGGACTAGACAGGGCTATCCACTGTCACCTTTACTCTTCAACATAGTCTTGGAAGTTCTTGCCATAGCAATCAGGCAAGAGAAAGGAATCAAAGGAATACAGATTGGAAGGGAAGAAGTCAAGCTCTCACTATTTGCAGATGATATGATAGTATACATAGAAAGACCTAAAGAATCCAGTAGAAAATTACTGGAATTTATTAGGCAATATAGCAAGGTATCAGGCTACAAAATCAATGTACAAAAATCAGTGGCATTTCTTTATGCAAACACTAAATCTGAAGAAGAAGACATCCAGAAATCACTCCCATTTACTGTTTCAGCAAAATCAATCAAATACCTAGGAATCAAGTTGACCAATGAAGTGAAAGACTTGTATGCTGAAAACTATGAGTCGCTACTCAAGGAAATAGAAACTGATACCAAGAAATGGAAAGATATCCCATGCTCATGGATTGGAAGAATAAATATCATCAAAATGAATATTCTCCCCAGAGCCATATACAAATTTAATGCAATACCCATCAAAGTTCCACCAAGCTTCTTTAAGAGAATAGAACAAACACTACAATCATTTATCTGGAACCTGAAAACACCTAGAATTGCCAAAACCATCTTAAGGAAAAGAAACAGAAATGGAGGCATCACACTCCCATACCTTAAACTATATTATAAAGCCATCATCATCAAAACAGCATGGTACTGGAACAAAAATAGGCACACAGACCAGTGGAACAGAATTGAAAGCCCACAAGTAAATCCCAACACCTATGGGCATCTAATCTTTGATAAGGGGGCCCAAAGGATTAAATGGAAAAAGGAGGCTCTCTTCAATAAATGGTGCTGGGAAAACTGGGTTGAAACATGCAGAAGAATGAAATTGAACCACTTTATCTCACCAGAAACAAAAATCAACTCCAAATGGATCAAAGACCTAGATGTCAGACCAGAAACAATCAAATACTTAGAGGAAAACATTGGTAAAACACTTTCCCACATACACCTCAAGGACATCTTTGATGAATCAAACCCAATTGCAAGGAAGACTAAAGCAGAAACAAACCAATGGGACTACATCAAATTGAAAAGCTTCTGCACATCCAAAGAAACTATTAAACAAACAGAGAGACCCCTCACAGAATGGGAGAAGATCTTCACATGCCAAACATCAGACAAGAAACTAATCACCAAAATATATAAAGAGCCCAGCAAACTTAGCACCAAAAAAGCAAATGACCCCATCCAAAAATGGGCAGAGGATATGAACAAAACATTCACCTCAGAGGAGATCCAAAAGGCTAACAAACATATGAAAAACTGCTCTAGGTCACTGATTGTCAGAGAAATGCAAATTAAGACAACACTAAGATACCTCCTCACTCCTGTAAGAATGGCATACATCAAAAAGGACAGCAGCAACAAATGCTGGAGAGGTTGTGGGGAAAGAGGATCCCTTTTACATTGCTGGTGGGAATGTAAATTGGTCCAGCCTCTGTGGAGAGCAGTCTGGAAAACTCTCAGAAGGCTAGACATGGACCTTCCATATGATCCAGTAATTCCTCTCCTGGGGTTATACCCCAAGGACTCCATAACACCCAACCAAAAAGAGGTGTGTACTCCTATGTTCATAGCAGCACAATTCATAATAGCTAAAACCTGGAAGCAACCCAGGTGCCCAACAACAGATGAGTGGCTGAGAAAGCTGTGGTATATATATACACAATGGAATACTATGCAGCTATCAAGAACAATGAACCCACCTTCTCTGACCCATCTTGGACAGAGCTAGAAGGAATTATGTTAAGTGAACTAAGTCAGAAAGATAAAGATGAGTATGGGATGATCCCACTCATCAACAGAAGTGGAGTAAGAAGATCTGAAAGGGAAACTGAAAAGCAGGACCTGATCAAATTGTAAGTAGGGCACCAAAGTAAAAACTCAGTGGTGAGGGGTAGACATGCAGCTTCCTGGGCCAGTGGGGGGTGGGAGTGGGTGGGAGGGGTGGGTCACAGTCCTTTGGTGGTGGGAATGGTGTTTATGTACACTCCTAGCAAAATGTAGACATATAAATCAGTAGTTAATTAATATGAGAGGGGGAAAATCAATTGTATGTCTCAAAGTTTCTCAAGACACAAACTGAATCTTTTTAATATATAGGCTGTGTATTTGATATGCGGACTCTCTCAAAGGCCTAGACCAAGTAGATTAGAAGCATCCAATAGCACAGCTATATACAAGATACTGGGTACTGTACAGCAAACCATAACAAAAGGACTTTTCAAAGTTAACCCAATTACCAAATAATGTGATGATAACATTAACTATCGATTGTCTTTTTGAACCCTAAGACAGCAGGAACCTCACATCTCCACTATAGAGCCTCTACTTCCCCCAGTCCTGGAACCCTTGGATAGGGCCCACTTTCCCGTATGCATCTCCCAATCCAAACCAAATAATATTGCATCCGCTGATCACAACCTAACCAACGCAACGATTGCCACCTCAACATGCTTTACTTCAGACTGTGTCCAGAGACTTCACGTGTGGAATGACAACCCTTCAGCTTCATTACTCGGGTGAGACCTTTCCTTTCATAGTACACTCTAATTCCATCCCAGGTGGTTCACTTTCTAACAAAGTCCCAAAACCTAGATATACACCAGTTTCTGTGAGAGAGAGCTTATGTTCACACGTATCCATAAACTATTGCAAAATATATACCTGAAAGCAGGATTACACTAGAGTTTGCAGTGAGTACCTCCCTAACACTTCCTCTCCACTATTCCCAGCTTGGGATCCATGATTGCTCAACAAATTGTTTGGCTTCGTATGTTAACTCTCTTTTCAATCACCAGGTTCCAGATGCCACCAGGATGCTGGCCAGGCTTCCCTGGATTGAAGACCCCACCAATGTGTCCTGGAGCTCAGCTTCCCCAGAGACACACCTTACTAGGGAAAGATAGAGGCAGACTGGGAGTATGGGCCGACCAGTCAACGCCCATGTTCAGCGGGGAAGCAATTACAGAAGCCAGACCTTCTACCTTCTGCAACCCTCAACGACCCTGGGTCCATGCTCCCAGAGGGATAGAGAATGGGAAAGCTATCAGGGGAGAGGGTGGGTTATGGAGATTGGGTGGTGGGAAATGTGTGGAGTTGTACCCCTCCTACCTTATGTTTTTGTTCATTAATCCTTTCTTAAATAAAAAATTTTTTAAAGAAAAAGAAATCTTTGCACTGAGTAACTATACAAGCACCCTCCCCCACCCCATTTCAACAGGTAATATTAAATGAAAAAAATTAATCTGACAAACATTTTAGCACATGCTATAGTAGAAGTGAAGTTGCATAAGTTCCAGAATAAAAAAAAACAATAAAAAAGTCCTCTTTTCTTCAAGAATTTGCTATTCAGTGAGGAAGATAGACTCTTCAATATGAAGTGGTAGTAGATAAGGAGACCAATGTTCAGAGAATGTGAGAGATATAGAACAACTTCCTGGGAGAACATGAGATCTAACCTCAGTTTCAAAAAGTAACTGGAGTGATCCAGGAGACAAGGCCTATGGTGGCACAGGGGCTTTCAGGCAGAGGGAGCTGTCTGGGAACACTAGACACGTGAGATTTGCAGCAACCTGGTAGATAGAGAGATGGGTCAGTGTTTAGAGTATAGAGAGAAGTGAGAGATGACAGAAAATGATTCCAGAGGGATCAGACCAGAAAGACCCTCCTATGCCACATCAAGAGGTAAGAAGCTCATTCACTACACAGAGGGCTAAAAATCATCATTTGGAAAGTCTGGATCATGCTAGAAGATACCCTTTCTTTCCCTTTTCTTTTCTTTTCTTTTCTTAAAAACAGCAAGAGAGGGACAACTGATAATCACATTTACCCAATAAGACATAAACTACCACAAAAAGTTCTCTTAAGGAACCCAGAGTCCAAAAAAGCCTGGGGCACCAAATACTGCCCAAAGGGAAGACGAAATGTGAAAGATTCTTTCTTACTGGGCAATGAAGAAAACAGTAAATGTGGACCCAGTCAGAATCAGAATGGGAAACTCTCAAATCACTTCTGACCCTCATAATAAGCTACAGACAATGGTTGGTTGGTTTTGAATTAACATTAATAGAGGCCCATGTTTTAGTCTCTAGACATTCCTGCTCTTCCTGACAAATCAACATTTATAAATTTAATGACTCTCAGTTATGTTGTTCCTCTCAAACTAATAAAAGTCTGTAAACTTTCCCTCAGGTGTTTCTGTAAGGGAAATAGAGGAATTCACTGGTGCATTCTTAGGTAAGACTCTTATGAGCTGTGTATGGAAGGAACAGTCACATGGATGGTCCAGCTGACTACATGGGCAGAGTCAGCACCAGAATCCCACCTGCTGACCCAAGTCCACTCACTCCCCAGCAAGAGGGTCAGAAATCTGGAACAATAAGTAACTTATGAACTGAAAGACCAAGCCATGTTGGATTCATTATTCTACCCAGTTTCAGAAGCCTAAGTCCACACACAAAACTGTGAGATTCCAGAGTAACATGAGAGCAATAGAAGAAAGAAAGCTGCTTTTGAGCCACAAAGACCAGGATTTAAGTCAGGTCATTACTAGAGCCATGACTTGGGGCAAGTTAGTTACCTAATGTATTTTAAGTCTCTGTGTTCTCGTCTCTAATCTGGGAATAATAACATATCCCTCACAGAGAATACAAAGCAATAAGAGAAAGTCTTTTGTTAGTGAATCCAGTTTTTGGTACTAAGTGGGTTTTAAATCAATGGGAACTAGCACAAACATGATCTTTATTCTGCATCAGTTTACATGTTTGCTTCTGATGGATAAGACAACTACTTTGACCCATCTACAAAAAGTCTTGCTCCATAAACACCAAAGAAAGATTTCAAAATATCTAAAGCCAACTATGGGTTTCACAGAGACACATGTGCACTCTCTATGCTCCCAAACTGGTGGGGAGAATGCCCCAATACCTCCGTGAGCCAGTTTATTATTAATTTTCTCTGCTGATCAAAATAGAGAGAATACAAATCATTGATCACCAACAAGTGTTTTTCCATGCTTGGGATATGAATAAATGGTCTGCAATGTTGAAAAAGAGATGATTGAGGGAAGAAAAGTGATAAAACAGATGTTAAATAAAAAAATACAATTTCCCATTGAATAAAGTAGTAGTTGTGCCCATGAGGATTAACTACACAATACATTCTTTCCTCAAGGGCTTGAGAAGCATTCTGTTCCTGTTCATTTGCCCTCTGGAAGAAAGCCCAGCCCCCTCAGGGAGTCATGAATTATTCTATTTATTACCCTAGTCTGTTACAAACTCTATATCTTTTCTAAATGTACAGACTTTAAGATTAAAATCCACTGTACTTCTGATGCTTTATTGGGTCAAGGAATCTAACTAGCGGCACCATGCCTTTCATGAACTTTAACAACAACTTCAGCAAGCTGGTTGACTTTCACACCTCAGGAACCAAGAATGAAATATAATATCACCACACAAACCTTTTTGTGACTGTGGTTTTAAGGAAAAGGACCACGAACTCTCTCCAAGTGGCTTTCTGTTTGAGTCCATCTACCTACAGCCGAGTAACCAGAAGAGCTTTCCAAGCTTTGCAGACATTTTCCTTCCCTGAGGGTAAATAAAGCTAAAAGGGAATTGAAAGATATTAGGGTAAAAATAAAACCAGAGATTTGAAATAACACTGCATTCTTCAAATAATCATAGCACATTAATAATTGGAAAAGAGAAATGGTACTACTACCCATGTGACCAGAAACCTAAAGACACAGAAATAATGATTTGCTCTCAGGTTTATGTCTGATATTAATACATATATATGATACACTTCATGCCCCAATACAAAGATTCTCCATTTCATCATCTAGGATTGCTGGGTGAAAGTCCATCATGGAAAGTAAGATCTTTTTGGTAGAAAGGGATTGTGCATGAATGATTATTTGGATATAAGAAGGAAGAGCTTTCTCATATACTATCTAGTGAGTATTGATTCTAAGTTAGACCTCTAGTGACCAAGAATCAACATTTGGAAATATTTGGATTCTATTAAAAAATATTACAAGTCATTTCAAATTACATGACCTGCCATTCCGTTTCTAATTAGGCCAGTAGCATTAATCTAGTTAGCACATCTTTTGACCTAAATTCTGACTACATGACAGGATTATAATTCCTGGGGTCCTTGTGTTGGGTGAAACCAATGATTATTCTGACCAATAGCTTCTGAGCAGAAGTGACTTATATCCCATCTAGTCACACATTTAATCCAGAAACTTCCTAGCTGTTCTAATGACTGGCAATTACCAGGTGGTGATTACTCTGCCATGCTGGATGCAGAAGTGAAGATAACCATGATGAGGTGCATCTTGTTAATATGTGGTGATTATGTGACATAATGGAAAATTGACTTTAGTTGTTTCAGGTTGCAGAGGTTTTGTCTTGTTACAGCATCAGAACCTAACATATCCTGATTGATAGATTCATTTTTCATAGCTGCACAAGTTCTAAGTCATGGAGGTATATTCTAGAACAAGGCCCCACATTCAGGCACTCTATTCCCTCACACCCTCGCTCTTCATTCCTATTAATTCAGTCATAGCACTAATTCAATCTAAATTTTCTCTCGTCTGCATTGTGGTTAACAAATTTGATGTTGACTGAACACAATAATTTATGGCCAGTGCCTTAATTTATTTATTGGATACTTTATTAACCTATACTCTTTGCAGCCTGTGAATTTTTAATGGGTTTACAGTAAGGCTATTCATTTATCCCTGTGTATGAAGAGGGTTCTTCATAACTCACCTGTGGCATTACCAGACATTAATTATCAGGACTGGAATCTCACTAATAGTAAGAACACTGATTGTGAAAATAAAAAACATTCTTTCCTACTTTGCAAAATTCCTTGTCATTTCTAATAGCAGTGACAGTACCATTTACTAAGTTTAGATTACTGGGTTGAAATCTAATTTAGACCACTAACTTAGTTAACACTTTGCCAATATTATAAACATGGATTAGAAAGAAGAAATGGGTTTAGCTGTTCATAAATGTTTTATTCCTCCTACTGAGAAAGTAACTTAAAAATGCATTTTTCTGGTATTTTTAGTGTTCCAGGAAAAAAATCTGACTACTCCCAGATTATACATATATCAGTCCTTTGATTACATGAAACAGAATCTATCTGTGAATAACAGACAAAAACGGATATTATTATAGTCATAAGAACAAGTTTCCAGAATCTAAAAGCAGGATGAATAGCAGCTACTACATATACAGAGATCAAGCAATTCAAAAGAGGTATAGCAAAAGAAATGACTGAGCAGTCTTACGGAGTCCACTTCAGTTGAAATAAATGGATTATAATAATGCATCCCCATGCCAGGCAGGAGGAAGAATCTGAAGGTGGAGAGAATTTCAGAGTTTCATCAACAGTCTATTTTATCTTCAACAAAGTTTACCAAAGCTATTTCTGTTATCCTGAAGGCTTTCATTCTAACTGGGATGAAAATGGAGACTTAAAATGGCCAGTGCAATTCATAGTAAAAATCATTAGGGGATGAGCTTTCTAGATTCTAATCCAACAGTAATAGGTGTTCTCTCTTAGCTTCTCCTAGTACCCTTTATCTCCAGAACTCTCTCAGAAAAAATGACTTATGGGAGACAGTAGAAATAACGTACTGGCAAGATTTTACCTTCAGATGTACTTCCCCCATGGACCAGTGAATGGAATGAGTTCTTTCAAGACCTTTTGATCTCTTCTTGACCTATCTTGCCCCCGGAAGCTTTGTTGTCCATATCTGTCAGATTTATGATACATTAATCCTAGACCTGATGTTTAGAGTAATCCAAGTATCCACATGTCTAGTCTCCCACATCTCAGCCTAAAGTTATGGCATCTGCCCTGTGTGTTTCTTATTTTGTGGCTTGGGTTGTGTCATTTTTTTTTTTTAGTTTCATTGGATAAAGTGATGTTTTTCCCTCTTTCTTTTTTTCTTTTAAGTCTTTGAAGGTTAAAATGTCTTACTTTGTCCTTTTTATATGGAAGCCACAAGATTATATATTGAATATACAATCAATTTGGAAACCAGAGGATTTTTTTATTTGGTTCTGCTCACTCATGTCATCTGATACTATAGTTATATAGTTGGATTTCTAGATTTAAGAGCATAACTCTAAATTTATCCCTGTTAAAGAATGTCTTCAGTCCGGTCTAAGATTTTGAAGGATCCTGGTTCTACCATTCAGTGTATTTATCTAGTCTTTCTATCTGCACAACATTCTTAAATCTAATCAACTTATTGTTAACATACTTGTGCAATCACCACTAAAACTGTTGACTCTATGGGCTCAAGGCAGTTCTCCCCCTATTGTATGTCAGTCACCATGATGTACTTAACCTACTTTTATCCATCTATGTCTACAGATAATGCAACACATTTTGTCAAATGGCTACTGAAATTCACATGCTTTTTGTCTGCAGCATTTTCCAATTAGTGCAAAGGGAATTGTTAAGGTCTGAGAGACATCCCGTACCCCCACATATACACTAATTAATAGGCTGGCATCCTAATCTTCAGTGTGATGGTTTTAGGAAGTAGGGTTTTGAGGAGGTGTTTAGATCAGGGGAGTGGAGCCCTTGGGAATGAGGCTGATGTCAAATGGTGACAGTGGAGTTTGACTTCTTCTTTTCCAATCTGTATCCCTTTAATTACTTGCTCCTGCTTGACTGCTATGGCAAGAACTTCCAACACTATGTTTAATAGTAATGGTGATAGTGGGCAGTCCTGTCTAGTACCTGATTTGAGGGGAAATGCTTCCAGTTTTTCACCATTGAGTTTGATGTTGGCTGTAGGTTTGCTATACATAGACTCCACTATCTTCAGGAATTTTCCATCTATTCCCATTTTTTGTAGCGTTTTGATCATAAAGGGATGTTGTATTTTGTCAAAGGCTTTCTCTGCATCTATTGATATGACCATGTGGTTTTGGTCTTGCTTTTTTTGATGTGGTGGATCACGTTGATTGATTTACATATATTAAACCAACCTTGCATGCCTGGGATAAACCCCACTTGGTTATGATGAACAATCTCTTTAATATACTTCTGTATCTGGTTGGCTAGAATTTTCTTCAATATTTTAGCATCTATGTTCATCAGAGATGTAGGTCTGTAGTTTTCCTTTTTGGCTGTGTCCCTATCTGTTTTTGATATCAAAGTGATTTTGGCTTTATAGAAGCCGGAAGGGAGTATTCCAGTGTCTTCAATCTTCTAGAAGACTTTTAAAAGCAGAGGCATTCTTCTTTGAAGGTTTTGTAGAACTCATTTGTAAAACCATCTGGTCCAGGACTTTTATTCTTGGGAAGGTTTTTGATGACTGTTTCAATTTCATTAGCTGTGATGGGCCTGTTCATGTTATCTAGTTCCTCTGTACCTAATTTTGGAAGTTTGTAGGTATCTAGGAAATTGTCCATTTCTTCCAGGTTCTTTAGCTTGGTGGCATAGAGTTGTCCATAGAAGTCTTGCATAATATGTTGAATTTCTGCGGTGTCTGTTGTGATATCTCCTCTTTCATTTACAATCTGATTTATTTGGGTCTTCTCCCTTTTTTTGTTTTGTCAGTCTGGCTAAAGGTTTGTCAATTTTGTTCACTCCTTCAAAGAACCAACATTTACTTTTGTTGATCTTCTGTATGTTTTTCTTATTATCAATGTTATTGATTACTGCCCTAACTTTAGTGATTCCTTTGGGTTGCTTTAGAGTTCCTTTGTTCTTCTTCTTCTAGGTCTTTAAGATGTGCAATCAGGCTGTTTATTTGTGCTTTTTCTTGTTTCCTAATGTGTGCTTGTATGGCTATGAACTTCCCTCTCAGTACTGCCTTAGCTCTGTCCCAAATATTTTGATAGTTTGTGTCTTCATTTTCATTGAACTCTAGGAACATTTTGATTTCTTCTTTTCCTCTTTGACCCAGTAGTTGTTAAATAGTCTACTGTTGAGCTTCCACATTTGGGGACTATTACTAATCTTTTGTTGATTGTTAAGTGTTAGTTTCATTCCACAATGGCTGGAGAAGATGCTTGGGATGATTTCAATGCTCTTGAATTTTCTGATGCTGTCTTTGTGGCCTAACATATGGTCTATCCTTGATAATGTCCCATGTGGACTTGAGTAGAATGTGTATTCCAGTATCTTGGGGTGAATTACTCTTAAAATGTCCAATAGTTCTAGTTTATCTATATCCTCATTTATCTCCCTCATGTCTTTATTGATTTTCTGCCTGAATGATCTGTCAAGTTGAGAGAGTAGGGTGCTGAAGTCCCCTACAATGACTGTGTTGCTGTTAATATATTGCTGTAGCTTTTTCAGTAGACACTTGATGTATTTAGATGGCTTCTCTTTGGGTGCATAGATGTTAATAATTGTTAAGTCGTCTTGATTGACTGATGCACTGAGCATTAAGTAGTGTCCATCCCTATCTTTTTAAATTTTATTGATTTTAAAGTCTATCATGTCAGTTATGAGAATAACTGTTTCTGCCCTTTTTTGTGGGCCATTGGCTTATATGATAATTTTCCATCCTTTCACTTTGAGTCTGTGTTTGTCTTGTTGAGTTAGGTGGGTTTTCTGTAGACAGCCTATTGTTGGGTTGTGTTTTCTGATCCATCTTCCTATTCTGTACCTTTTAATATGTGAATTCAGGCCACTGACATTTATTGATATCAAAGATTGAGAATATTTTAATGCCATTCTTGTAGATTTTTAGAGTGTTCTAACAGATGGTATATTTATGGTGGTCTGACTGTTTATACAACACCTTTCAGAAATTCTTTCAGGGCAGGCTTGGTGATAGTTGATTCCTTCAACTGTTGCTTATTTGAGTTTTTTTATGCCTCCATCTAGTCTGAATGACAGTCTAGCAGGATACAGTAGTCTTGGTTGAAAGCCTTTCTCATTGAGCACCTGATAGATATCTTGCCATTTTCTTCTGGCCTGTAGTGTTTGTGTGGAGAAGTCTGCTGCTAATTTTCCTCTGTAGGTGACTCTTAGTTTTTCTCTTGCAGCCTTCAGGATCTTTCTTTATCCTTATTCCTTTCCATTCTAAATAGGATGTGTCTTGGTGTCTTTAAGTCTGGGTTAATTCTGTTTGGGACCCTCTTGGCTTCTTGAACTTTTATATCTTTGATGTTTTCTAGACTAGAGAAGTTCTCAGCTATTATATCCTGAAGAATGCTTTCTTCCCCTCCCTCTCTTTCTTCTTCTGGTAAGCCAGTAATGCGTACATTATTTCTTTTGAAGTCATCCCATAGGTCTCTGTTGTTTTCAGTATTTCTTAATCTCTTTTTGAGATCTCTTACTTCTTTTTTGTTGTCTCTAATTCATCCTCGATCTTGCTAATTCTGTCTTCAGCCTCATTGATTCTATTCTCTCTCCCCTCTACTGTTTTCTGGAGTTCATCTATTTTGTTACCCTGTTCTGATACTGTTTTAGCTTGTTCAGCTAGTTGTGTTCTTAGCTCAGCTATTTCTGCTTTCAGCTATCTAATAACCTTGAAATAATTAGTGTTTTCTTCCAGAGTCTCATTTGTTGTTTCTGCATTTCTGATGACAATTCTTCAAACTCTTTACTCACTCCTGTGACTATTTACTTAACTATTGTTTGAATATTGACCTCATCATTTTGTGCTTCAACCTTTGGGGGCTTTTAGCTGGACTCTTGTCCTGGTTCATTTCTCCAATATTTCTTCTTGTTGGTTTAACCATTTTATATAGTATATTATGAGGTCCCTCTCTAAGTACTTTTCAAATTACTAATCACTCTTGCCTGGATTGACTTTTGTCTAAGTAAGGTAATTAAAGGGTTCACAGTTGTGGAAATTGACAGTTGTTTCAATATTATTTTAATCCCTAGTTGGAGCTCAGTGGCTTAAAAGCCTCTTTTGTTCTTTTTCTTCCCTGTAGGCTATGGAAGCCTGAGGGCTTTTAAACTTTAAGTAGGCTTCTTAGCTTAATCATTGACTCTCGACCAAGAGATAAAGCAGGGTGGGGCAGAGATAGAGAATCCAGTGGTTATGCAAAGAGACACTCACAGCCCCACTGCTAGGCCACTGAGGTACAGATCTTATCTTGAGTATCCTTGTCAGTTCTCTGTCCCCTGGTGTCAGCACAGGGCCTCCCTACCACTGCTCCAGCTTCTGAGGGCAGTAGCAATGGAAGCTCACAGTTGCATTTGGTGAGTGTTAGGGGAGTCCTCTCCTCCCTTCAGCCATCTTTTTGTTGGTGAAACAGACTGGAGGTGGTGTCTCGACTGGTAAACTGCCAGACTGTTACCAGCCACTTAATCTTTCCCTAGGCTCCTCTCTGTCCATGCACCACACTTGTTTGCACTCACTGGTGATTTGGTGGGTTCCTGAAGTCATTCTAGTCCTGTTTTCTTGCGGTCCCAGGTGGTCTCCTTTGGTATTCCTAGTTGACCTGGGAGAGGAGAGAAACACAGCTGCTGCTGCTCTGTATCCCCACCTCCAGAAACTATAATACATTCTTAAACCCACATCCTATACCAAGGAAGCAAATACTTAAACCAGAGATGCCAAAACTATGTTCTACTGAACAAAATATTTAGGAATGTCATATTATGGAATAGATGCCTTAAATACAGGACCTCTCCGAATCTTTTTTTCCCTTTTTTTTCTTTCTGAATCTTTATATGCAACTACAATTATTATCTAGCCTACTTAGAGGATACATGGAATAAGTGATTGAGGAATTTACTTGAATTTACAAAGAAGAATTGCTTTTGCTTCTTTGTTTTGTTTTTGCTTGTTTTGTTTTGTTTTATTTCCCCCAAGTCTTCAGATTCTTTGGCACTATTTTAGTTTGACTTTCTTCATTAGAATAAATCAAAAGATAAGCACACCTCTGTGATGTTTAGCTCCAGAGAGGAGGGTAAAATAAATGTATATAGGAAACCAGAGCTGAGTTAGAGAAAAACATTGGGGAAAAACAAACCCAAAAAATAATTAAAGTAGAAATCAAACCCAGGTTCTGCCATTCCCTGGACAGAGATCTCTGAGTAAAGAATCTATTTCTATGTCTTAGTTCTCCATCTATAAGATGGACTAATAGCCCTACTCTTCCAAAATTGGAGTTGTTGTGGGTGGTATGAAGTGAAAGACTGTGAAAACATTTTGTAAAGGCAGCATTTTACAGGTCTAAAAGTATATTACTCTGGAAATGCTAACCGCTATAACAAGGATATCTAACTATCATGGAAATGGGTAGTTGAATTGTGTGCTCCTCTTGAGCACCCAGAGACCCTGCATCCCTGTTGGGTAGTTGCCATCTCCCCCTGGCTTCTGCTTAACCATATGCCTATATAGGGATTTTACTGATCCAAAGCTTTGGTCTATTTACATAAATCACCTTTACATAAAGCACTCCAGGGCATTGGTGGTTCTATGATAGGATTCTCTCCTGCTCCACCCCCTCCTTGTCACACACTGATCCCTTCTTTGTCACACTCTGATTTTCACCAGTCACTTTTCTCTCCACCCTCTCTATATCACATCCTGTTTCCACCCTACTTGGAGAGTATAAAAACAGCTGCTCTTCTGATTAAAGACACTTGGAAATTGCTTTCCGGCTCCGAGAGTTCCAGAGTGTATCTCCTGCGGAAGTTGGTGCAGCACGAGTTCCTGATCCCTCTCCCACACAGCAGCCTAGATCAGCTCCAGTTGAGTTCTCTCCAACCCAGAGAGCACTAGCTCGGGAAGAAGTACCCTCAGGCTATCCCGGCACATCCCTTTGAAGGTATCCCAACTTTATAATGTGATTCCCAAGGTACTAGGACTGGGAGGGAGAACAGAAAAGGGGAGCACATTTTATTAGCAAAGCACATACTTCTTCTAGCATTTGCCCTTCTTCTGTAGCCAGTCAACAGCGTCAGGTTGAGCCTGATGTAAAGTTTTGAGACCTCCTTTGAATCTGGAGAGGTGGCAGTCGTTGACTATGTGGGTCATAGTCTGTCTGGAGCCGCAGGGGCAGTTCGGGTCGTCTCTGGCTCCCCAGCGATGGAACATAGCGGCGCACGGGCCATGGCCTGTTCGATAGCAATTGAGGAGAGCCCAGTCATAACGTGCTAGGTCAAAGCCGGGTTGACGCTTGCAGGGGTCTGTGATGAGGTGTTTGTTCTTTACCTCAGCTGACTGCCAACTCTGTTTCCAAGAGTCTGGAACAGAGAAGTTCAGTGTAGGCATAGGGGACCAGATTGGGTGACGAGACGTCAAGCGTTGGACAGGGTGGGCGAAGATATCCGCGTATATTGGCAGGTCCGGTCGAGCGTAGACGTGGGAAATGAACTTAGATGATGCCGCATCCCGACGAATATCTGGCGGGGTGATGTTGCTAAGAACTGGCAGCCATGGAACCCGGGTGGAACGGATGGTTCCAGAAATGATCCTCATGGAGGAATATAATTTGGAATTGACCAAGTGGACATGGGGGCTACGGAACCATCCTGGGGCACAGTATTCTGCAGTGGAATAGCATAATGCCAGAGATGATGATCGTAGTGTGGAAGCGCTCACGCCCCATGAGGAGCTGGTCAGTCTTGCAATGATGTTATTCCTCGCACCCACCTTTGCTGCAGTTTTTATGAGATGTTCGTGAAATGACAGAGTGAGATCGAGAGTAACGCCAAGATAGACTGGCTGGGCTTCATGCCGGATTCTCGTATCGCCAAGCTGCACATTAAGCTCACGCGAGGCCGAGGCATGGTGTAGATGGAAAACAGATGATACCGGTTTTGCAGTGCTAGGGATTAGTCGCCATTTTTTACAGTAATCAGATATCAGAGACATGTCTTTCGTGAGTGTTTCCTCGAGGATGTCGAACTTGGATGCCTGAGTTGCACAGCAGATGTCATCGGCGTAGATGAACTTCCTTGAAGAAGTTTCTGGGAGGTCACTGATGTAAATATTAAATAGTGTAGGAGCCAGAACAGCACATACTCATGGCCCCTCTCACCAACACACACATACACATGCACACATACAACTGCCAATGGCTGGAAAGGTGTGTTCACAGGAAGAGAAGTGAAGCCCGTTCAATGGTGTTTGCTGGTACAAGAAATAGACTGAAAGTAGAACAGAGGTGACATATTATTTCTTGCACCCTACTAGCCCAGGGGCTGTTCTCCAGACCCCATTAAATCTATGATTTAACTTAACTAAAACTGACTCAAATAAGGTATACACATTTCAAGCTGATAGCCTATAATTTAAAGTATGCCCACTTTAAATAAAAAAAGAATTTTTGAGTATTTAAAGCTAGGCAAATGAGATCCTCATTAGAACTTTCTAATAATTAAAAGCTAATGTGCTCAGAAAATTTAAAAAAAAAAAGCCTGCTCTGCCTTCTTCACAGTATGAGGTGCAGCTTGCCTGGAGGTGCCATTCCATCTACAGGAACGCTAAAGAGGAAGCCCATTAGCTGTTTTTAATAATGTTTTATCTTGTTACAGAGATAATAAATGTTCAGTGTAGAAATGTTTAATATAGATAAGCAGTCATTACTCAAAAATAACTGCTATTAACATTTTCTTTTAACTATTTTCTATCACATGAAGGTTAAAGATTTGAATGCCCCCTCCATAAAGAAAGCTGGGGCAGGAAAATGTCTTGTTCTTGTGCCATCTGCCTGCTGCTTCTCACAATTCTTGTCCTCTCTCTGGAAACTGTGAGGAAGCCAATTCTCAGTCCAGCTCCCTACGCAACTCTAACTCCTCCTAGTAACTTGGTTATTGTTGATGCATAATGAACCACCCCCAATTTAGGGTCTTCAAATGATGGCTGTTCATCATTTTGTGGATTGGCTGGACGCAGCGGGGCAATTCTGCTCTGCATAGTTCTGGTGGGGGTGTCAGTGTCACACAAGCTTGACTTTCATGACAGTGGCTGGTGCTGTTTCAGTGGGAAGCTTGGTTGAGTCTGAGGGAGGGAGCGCCCCACATGCCTTCACTTAAGCCTCTCTTCACAGGGCCTGGTGCTGCTCACTGCAGAGAGCTGGACACAACAAGGGGCAGGTATAAGCTGTAGGTCTCTTGAGATATGGACTCAAATGTTACATAACTGTCCATAACTGTAACTTTTGTCTCTTTCTTTTTTGGTCAGCATGGATCACTGGTCAGCCCATATATAAAGAGAGGATAAACGGACAACTGACAGGATCACATTGCAAAAGGACTGTGAACAGAGGCAGGGGATGTCTTCTAAAGACACTGATGTCTCCCAATACACACACCGGGCTGGGGGGACTAGAGGCCCACAGTCCTTCCTGCATACTACTCACTCACACAATTCCCACACAGAGCCAGATAGTCACACTCACACCCAGATACCACTCACATGGCACAACATGCACACTCAAAACACACCCACATGCTCACAAAATATTCACAGAAACATGTTACAGCCCACCAACTGATGAGTGGGTGAAGATGTAGTCTATACACAAAGAAATACTACTCAGCTATATATATAAAAGGAAGAAAGATGAAATCCTGACCACTTGCAATTATACAGGTGAACCTAGAGGGCATTATGCTGAGTGAAATAAGACAGATGGAGAAAGATAAACATCATATGACTTCACATTTGTTTGGAAGATACCAAGCAAACAAAAATGAACAGATAAAACTTTAGATGCTGGGAATAGGGTTTTCAAAGGGGAATGGGGGAGCAGGTAAGGGGCAAGCAGGCAAAAAAGGTCAATTACACAGTGATGGAGAGAAATTAGACTTTCTGCAGAGACTGTAATGTTTCATATGCAGATGTTTGGGTTATGATGATGTATACCTGAAACCTATGCAAACCAAAGTTACTTCAGTAAAATATATATACATGTAAATTTTCAAACAAACAAACAAAAAACACCAGACATATATTTACAAACACAAACTCACTCAAACTGCACACACTGATAAACACACCACACACACACACACACACACACACACACACACACACACACACACACACACATCCAAAGACCAATCCCCTGACCACTGGCAAATCTAGAGGGAAGCAAGGGGTCCAGTGATTTCTTGGAGCTCATTCTCCAAAAAGTGGCACCTTCTCAACAATTTTAAAAAGTTAGGGTGGGGCCCACTTTCCTGCATGCTTCTCTCAATTCAAATCAAATAATATTGCATCCACGGATCGCAACCCAATCAACGTAACGAGTGCTACCCCAGCATTCTTCACTTCAGACTGTGTCCAGAGACTTCAGGTGTGGAATGACAACACTTAAGCTTCATCACTCGGGTGAGACCTTTCCTTTCATAGTATTCTCTAATTCCATTCCAGGTGTTCCACTCCCCAATAAAGTCCCCAAACCTAGATATAGTCCAGGTCCCCTGAGATAGAACATATGTTCACACATGCCCATAAACTAGGGAAAAATATATACCTGAAAGCAGAAGTACACAAGAGTCTGCAGGGAGTACCCCCCCCCAACACTTCATCTGCACTATTCCAGTCTTTAGGTCCATGGTTGTTCAACAATTTGTTTGGCTTTGTATGTTAACTCTCTTTTCAGCCACCAGGTTCTGGATGCCAGCATGATGCTGACCAGACTTCCCTGGACAGACGACCCCACCAATGTGTCCTGGAGCTCCACTTCCCCAGAGCCCCACCCTACTAGGGAAAGAGAGAGACAGACTGGGAGTATGGATCGAGGCCCATGTTCACTGGGAAGCAATTACAGAAGCCAGACCTTCCACCTTCTGCAACCCACAAAGGCTTTGGGTCCATACTCCCAGAGGGACAGAGAATGAGAAAACAATCAGGGGAGGGGATGGGATATGGAGATCGGGTGGTGGGAATTGTGTGAAATTGTACCCCTCTTATCCTATGGTTTTGTTAATGTCTCCTTTCTTAAATAAAAAAAAAAGAATTATAAAAAAAAAAGTAGGTAGCTGTGGCACTACAGACAGATTGTGCTCTTGAGATGGGACAGTGTGGCAAAGCACAGTGAAGGAAGCTGATGCAGCCACACCACCATTACAGGCTCCTACCAGGTCACCAGGTCACCAAGTCACCATCCTGACTCAGAACCTGACACACCTCTCACTTTCCTACCGAGACAGGGCTCAATGCTTCCATGAAGCTGTGGAGGGGAGGGGGAGGTTGGACTCCAAGAAAGCAGCAGCAGAATGTGCTCCTTTAGTGCGGGTCTATTTTGGCAGCAGGAAGCTGAAAGAAGCCAATTCTTGGAAGTGTCTGCAGAGGTAAGAGAAAGAGGAGGTCAAGGTCACACCAGGGCAATGGGGTGAAAAGTGAACCCACAGCTCCTTTTACACATTCACCAGCCTTATTTATCTATCTATCTATCTATTTATTTATTTTCCCTTTTGTTGCCCTTGTTGTTTTAGTTATTATTGTTGTTGTTACTGATGTCATCTTTGTTATGACAGAAAGAAATGGAGAGAGGAGAGGAAAACGGGGGGGGGGGAGAAAGATAGACACCTGCAGACCTGCTTCACTGCCTGTGAAGCGATTCCCTTGCAGGTGGGGAGCTCAGGGCTTGAACAGGAATGCTTGCACTTTGCACTGCCACGTGTGCTTAACCCACTGTGCTACCGCCCGACTCCCAGCCCCTACCATTTCTAATATGCCTTTATATTGTGAAAATGAAAAAGAGATAAAGGTGAGCTGTGATCCTGTTGAGGATGCATACTGTTCTTGTGCCTGAGCACATTCATTTCATTTTCGTGTCAAAGAGAAGCCAGCACGGCCAAATCCTGGGGAATACAGTTCATTTGTTTTATTGGGAAAGTTGAAGCAAAATCATTTGAAAAGACCACCACTTTCTATCATGATGTATACATCAACCTTTCAACTTCAAACACTGCCTCCCCAAACATCAAAGTTGATTTTTTTTTCCCCTCTTTTGGCTAAGTGTACAATGACAAATGTGCCAATTTTAGGCTCCAAAAAGAAAACGTCCACCTTGGCCTGCCTTCTCATCATGGAAGGCTGGTGGATGGGAGGTAAGAAAGACAAAGGCAGCGAGGTGTCTCAGCACTTGGCACTGTGCTGGTTGTGGAGACAGAGGAACGCAAAGACCCTGGTCATTAAGTAGTTATGTCCTGGGGAGAATGACAGAGAATTAAGAAGAGGGTTAAAAATCATTGAGGTTCCCACAGAGCACTCTGGGAACCTGGAAGGAGAGCACCAGGTCCCTACTCTCACCCTGAGAAGCAAGCAATGGAACTCAGAAGGTATCTGGGGCAGAAAAGCGGCTGAGAAGAGGACAACCCGGCTTCAAGTAGTCTGAGGTCTTGAAATAGCAAGCTGTGTGCAGAAACCATTAGAATTCTGGAGGCAGTAGAGCTTAGAGCAGGAGCTGGGTAGGGAGTGGAGACCAACATGCTGTCAGGAGCTCCCATGGCCCTGGAATGAGGGAGACCAGGGACTCAAGGACCAGATTTGCCTCTTAAATGGAGGGCCTCTGGCTCAGGAAAGGGGTGGGGCCTGAGGCTGAGGCCCAGATGGGAGGTTAGTGTGTTAAAACCTGCAGGGGGCAGAAAGAGGAAATGGATTCAGAAAGCAGCTAGGGTGGAAAGAAATGGGACAGGATCTCATTATTTAGGCATGGCCTTCAGGGAGGGCACAGAGGGACCTGGATGTGGTCCCTCTGGCGGGGGGGGGGGGGGGGGGGGTTAGTGCAGTGATTATGAGAGGGACTCCAGAAAGAGGAGCAAGAAGCTGAGGTGGGTTTGGAAAATATTAGGGAGCAGGATTCTGGAGGTTGGCCAAGCAGAGGAGCACAGTCCTAAAATTGTAGGGAGAGACAGTGGGCTGGGGGAGACAGTTTCAGACGTAGATTTCAGGATGAATAAATGTCTCCATGGCATGGCAGAGAGAGGGGTGACAGGGTGCGTCAGAGCATAAAGCCAAAAATGATGCGATTATACCCGTATCTTATTCATTACACGTAAGTTATGTGTGTGGTTGCTATATAGTATTGTACATGTTTTAAAGTGCTATGCCCTTCTTTTTTAACTATTTTTATTTATTTATTATTGTATAGAGACAGAGAGAAATTGAGAGGGGGTGAGAGAGAGGGAAAGAAACAGAGAGACACCTGAACACTGCTTCATCACTCATGAAGCTTTCCCCCTGCAGGTGGGGACCAGGGTCTTGAACCCGGGTCCTTGCACACTGTACAGTATGCACTTAACCAGGTGTGTAAACACCTGGACCCATGCTATGCCCTTCTAAACAGAGAAATCCCAGTGCCTGAGGTCAGGCGGCCCATCCAGCTTTAAAGCTGCTCCTCCTCTTGGCTGTTCTCCACCTCCAGGCCCCCTTGCTCACTACTTTCCTTCTCCCCTAGGCTCTCAAGTGACTACACCAAAAAAGCATACCTGACCTAGAGAGGATGATGGTGTAGCTCAGTTTCCTCTGTCTAATTCTCCTCCTCCTCCTCTTCCTCCTCCTCCACTCTGACTAATTGGAATCCCATATACACCAGCAACTAGTTACAGTATATGTTGTGACAAGCATAATGTCACAAGGCATGTGACAGTGAACATGACAGACGAAAGTCTCTGTCTAGGGTGAAGCTCATATCCAGACAAACAGTATCTAAAGGCCCAGCAGAGTAGCATTCATCTACCCCACACACCTTCCCCTGGTTGGGGCGACCTTGCACTGGCCCTTCTGCCCTTTCAACATCACTACAGACACACTGTAGCAGCATGTGCCTCAGTTCTGGTTGTCAGCCAGTGCTTCTGGGACATAACTGGGAGAGCAAAGAGACTCACCTGGTTACTTAGACAGCAAAATGTGGTCACTGAGCAGAGTTTTCATTATAAGATTGGTTCCACTTACAAGTTCTGTAGTGTATCCTGCGTTCTCCATCAACTCCCAGCCACCTGAAGGGAGCAAAATAGAACCTATTGGTTTTCTGGAAACAAAAACACAGAGGCAGCAAGGTCGATGCTGAAATTAAGGAGAGGCAGGGAGGAGACCAAGGTCAACCTTAGCAGGGGCATGCACCTGGTTGAAAGCAAGAAGTGGGGTGGAGGTCAGATTATTGGCTGTATGTCTTTCCCCCTGAACTAACCTTGGTGTGCCCACACTGGTCACAGACTCAGTTTATCTCCTGTGACTCCTTCTGACTAGTGGGATGTGGGTGGCCGTGATTTCAGCAGAGTTCAAACCATGTCTGCACAGTCAGCCTTGAACCTCTTTGCTCCCCAAGCACTGCAGTAAGATGTGGGGACTGGTAAGCCTGACTAGCGCCAAGGTCAGCCCAACATCAAGTGACCCACATTCCCATGATCAAGGTAAAGGAATGGCAGTTTAAGCCACCAAGGTTTCCAGGTTGTTGTCAAAGCAGCATGGCTGGGGCACTAGCTCAGTGTCACCCCCACACACATACACACACATACACACACACACACACACACACACACACACACAACGCTGACACACTCTCACCCCCAAGTTCCTGTGCGTGTCCCCAGATGTTGGCTGGCCACATTGATGGCAAAAGGCACGCACATTCCTGTGGGCCGGCTGTCTCCCCCTGCCTGAAGGTCCAGCTCTGGACTTGTCAGAGTCTTGGGTCTGCCAGCTCTCTCGACCCATCCCAGCTTCATCCAGGTTTAATGAACTGCTCTTCTATTTGTCTAATGTCACTATTTCCCCCAGCTCGGCTGCACAGTACCTGGACTGTCTAGGAAAACCCATTACCTCTATTAGTCTGCCAATAGCAAATCAGTAGAATTGCTTGTTCCTTAATTGATAGAATACACTCCCCTCCTCCTGATAGATTACCCTGGTCTAACAGCTCTGAGACCGATTCCCCAGTGTCTGACTACCATCCAATCTGGAGCAATCGGTTTATACTTTCAGTAATAAATCCTAACCTATCAATATATAATACCTCTTCATAATCAACATCCACAGATTCCGTCTAGGCTCAGAAGCAACCCAGCCATTTCTTACCTGCCTATAATTAGCAGCGGCCAGCTGATGTCTGTGCAGAGAGCACAATGCTGCCTCCTTGCCCACTGATGACAACCCGTTTTACATAAATTCAAGCTGATTTAATTTCCTGTCTAAGTAGGGAGAGACAAACACATCTATGCCTGGGTAATGTTCTATAAATGAAAACAGTTAGGCTGGCCTGAGGGCTGGGGTGAGATGAGCCAGTCTGAACTGCCCACGAGGCTCACCGCAGGGTCGATGAAGAGCACCTGTCACACCCACTCAGCCAGAGACCCACTGCAGGGTAACCGCACTGGCTATTAACCATCAGTGGATAGAAGGGCATGTAGCAAGCTCCTGGCCATCTCAGCTCCGTCTGAGAGCATCCAATCTGGGCCCAAAACGTGCAGTCCAAAAGTTGTTTTTCTTTTTAACCAGAACACTGTTCAGCTCTGTTTTATGGTGGTGCAGGGGATTGAACCTGGGACTTCAGGACCTCTGACATGAGAATCTCTTTGCATAACCACTATGCTATCTACCCCTGTCCATCAGCCAGCTATTAACAACCCCCAGGGTGGATCAACACAGAGTAACCACTGTGGGAGGGAAATCTATGTGAAGGGTGGTGGCAGGAGCTAGAGAAATGAGTGTCCTCAAAGACGTCTTGCAAATATGTTCACCTTCAGTGAGGACAAGAGTGTCCCCTTGCTTCTTGTGAATTGTTACAAAGGAAAGCCAGTGAGAAGAAGGGATGAAAAAGTGCCCTAAACAAGGTAATAAAACTATAAACGTAATGAGGGCCAGTTTACTGCTTTGCAGCCTCTCCACTTTCGAACATACCCTTCTGAGCCTGCCTGTCAGGATCATGTAATTGAGAGCTTGCTATAAAACATATGTTTAATGGAGCCAGGGGCCAAGGAAAACATGGGGTAATTGTAAGAAGCAGCCTGGTAAGTAAAATGATATCTTTTAAAGGTTAAAATAGAGTTGCTTTCAGAACCGGGCCAGTCTGTGTCTTCAAGTATTGCTTCGCTAATGATTTCTTCACTTCACTTACAAAATGAATCTCTGAGAAGATTTGTTACAAATGCGATCCCTGCCTGGAAAGTAAACTGCTCGCCATACAGAAGGCCTGGCATTTATTCTCCAGTTTTATATAACCTGGAGAATGATGTTAAAATTGGCAAATGCATCTGAGGCGCACCAGGCCACAGGACTTTTTTCTAATCCACTCATTGTCCAATGCAGTTCAACTTGAAAGAGATACAACAGAGAAAAGATTGATCTTTCGTGGCCTATTCTCTTTCCAGAAGGTAAAAGCAATTCCCATCAACAGGGCCCTGTGCTCTGTGGGGTCACCTCCATTCTGCTCTGGGGAAATCATTGCTCATCAAGGCATGAATATTTAAAAAAAAAAAAAAAAAGATAGGAAAGGGGGAAAGTGAAAACTAATCCTGGGCTCTGGAAGGTACCACCTATAAAAGGCCCCTCCTAGGTCTAACCTACTACATAATGACCCTTATTTCAGAGATCCACCTTTGGGGAAAGAAAAGGTGAATTTCCTTCATGGTGACCTGTTAGACTGGACCTTGTAGGTTTTTGAGGTTTCCATCTAAAAATATATAGGTACTCAAATCCACCCATTCCATCCAACCCTACTAGTGGTTGTTTACTATGTTAGAGCTGGGGGAGCTGGGAACTGACAACTGGTTAGAGGAAGCAGGCTGGTTCTTGCTGAGGAAACCCTAGGAGGCAGCACACCCCCGTCAGAGGAACTGTGACTCTCCATGTGATGGGTGGGGGAGGGGGTGGCACTTCATGTCACCTCTGAAGCTCAGTCATATCATCAGAAAGAGAGGACTTAAATGAATGGTAGTAAGGAAAGGATGATCTAGCAGATGTCTAACTCACTTCCAGCTTTGATAAACTGTCAACATCATATGCCACAAAGATTGATAAATGAGTCTCCAATGCCTGCCCTCTTTCTACTCCAGTAATAAAACTCCTGAGATTTGGTTCCCATAGCTGCCCAGAATAAAGACTACATTTCCCAGCCTCCCTTGTAGTTAGGTGTGGGCAATTTGACTAAGTTCTGGCCAATGACATGTAAGTAGAGGTGTTCCATCTCAGTTTCCAGGGAACTCCCTTAAAAGATAATTTATATAATGTTCTTTCTCTCTTCCACTATCATGTTGCCTATAAGGTAGATAGATATGAGGGCTGAAGCTCTTGCTGCCATTTGGGGCCTTAAGGATAAAGGGATATATCTAGGGAAGCTGGGCCAGACTTCTGAAAGAGGTGCATTGTGTTCCATATTTTTCACCTAGCCAGATCCCCTTCTCAGTTCTGGATATCCTACATTAAAACCCCTGTACACAAGAAAAATATATAATTTAAATCACTGTGGTTTAAGGCCTGAATTAAACACTTTATCCATTGTATATAGTACATGTATATTAAACTAAGGTATTCAGAAATACTAAGTAGTACCTCAACAGTGATCTTTTTGAAAGCAAAGCTGTTTTGTCACTTCCTGACTTAAAAGTCTCCAAAGTTCCCATTTCATATGTATGTATTCATGAGTATGGAGAGTAAAATCCATACTCATGTTCTGTCTGAACACATCCTGTACCTTTCTCATCATGGTTTAGTACGATCCTAACCATCTCTCTTCCTTGCACTTCTGGAAACTGTCAAAAAGACCTGGGGAACTTTCTAGTTATCATTTCTCTTCCTGAAATATAGCTCTTTTATACAGTTCTTTTCAAATATCCTCCCTACAGGAGATCTTCCTACACACACACACACACACACACACACACGGACACACAAACACACCATGCACTATGTAGAGTGACCAATCAGTACAGCTTTATATTCAATACTTTCTCTTCTTCAGAAGATTGAGATGCTCTATTCCATCATCAAGCATCTTTTGAAGATGAGGGGGAAAAGACAGAAAATCCAGAGTTGTGTGTTCTCCAGAGTATCTGGGAGCCCAGAATAGGCACTTAGTAATTGATTACTCAGTAATTATTGATTAAGTGGAGTTTGACTCAGCTCAGAGAGGTATTATAGGTAAAAAGGGAGTGGAAGAGTATCTCTCTGACCTACCAAGAGTTAGAGGTCTCTAAGACCACAAAATTTTGGACACAAAGACTGCTTTGGACTTCAGAATTTTTCAGCTACTAGGTTCCAATGCTACCATAATGTCAACTAGACTTCCCTGGGCAGACAGGGACCCCACCAACATGTCCTGAAGCCCTGTTTTCCCAGAGCCCTGCCCCACTAGAGAAAAAGACAGACTGGGAGTATAGATTGACCTGTCAACACCCATGTTCAGCGGAGAAGCAATTACAGAAGCCAGACCTTCTATCTTCTGCACCCCATAATGACCCTGGGTCCATATTCCCAGAGGGATAAAGAATAGGAAAGCTATCAGGTGAGGGGATGGGATACAGAGTTCTGGTGGTGGAATCTGTGTGGAGTTGTACCCCTCTTATCCTATGGTTTTGTCAGTATTTCCTTTTTATAAATAAAAATTTTTTAAAACTTCACATTTTAGAAAGATGATCTAGTGAGTAGATCACATAGCCTGTATCACTCAGAGTTGAGTTTGAAAGAACACTTCCTAATCAAATATGTTCTTTTAAAAATCACAGAAATTCCTCATTAAGTGAAATAAATATTAAAAACAACCTTTGACAAATGAAGGCATATTAGGTCATCAAATAAAGGTCAACAATTACGAAGAAAAAAAATGTTTAGAGATCTTTGGATTTCAGGATCATAAGTGAAGACTCAACCTGTACTTAAAATATCACTGGAGAGGGTCAGAAAATAGCTCACTCAGTAGGGCATGTGTTTTGCACTGCAGATTTGAACCTCATTATTACATGGGAGTGTCATGGCACCAGTGGAAGCTTTAACACTGTAGTCTATCTATCTCTCCCTGAAATAAGAAGAATGAAAAAGTTAATCTGGAATAAAAAACAATATTGGAGAGACTTTTTTATTGTATTGCTTTATTTTCTTTATTATTAGTTTTTATTTAATTTTTATTTATAAAAAGGAAACATTGACAAAAAACAAAGGGTAAGAGAGATACAACTCCACACAATTCCCACCACAGAAATCTGTATCCCATCCCCTCCCCTGATAGCTTTCCTGTTCTTTATCCCTCTGGTAGTATGGACCAAGAGACACTGAAGTGTGCAGAAGGTGGAAGGTCTGGCTTCTATAATTGCATCCCCTCTGAACATGGGCTAAACAGGTCGATCAATACTCTCAGCCTGTCTCTCTCTTTCCCTAGTGAGGTGGGGCTCTGGGGAAGTGGGGCTCCAGAACACATTGGTGGGGTCGTCTGTCCAGGGAAGTCCATATGTGACTTCTGCATCTCTGTAGATCTGAGCTCACATTCTGTGGTCATGAGTAGGAACATTCCAAGCTGCCCCAATATCAGGATCCATCTTCCTCAGGTGTAGCATAGAGTATGTTGTCCAGCCTCCCATCAGAGGATGGAACATTCTCTACCATTGTTGATCCATGTTGAAGGTAAAATCTTAGGGGGGCCCTCAAAGGTGTCTATTGTGTTGTTCCTGATAGAGATGACCAGTAACAATGGAGAAAGGGGTCTATTCAAGGTCTAGGCCCATCATGTCTGTTTGGGAATCTCAGGACTCCTCAACTAGAACCCCAGCTGATGGGGTGGCCTGATAGTGACTAAAGAGTCATCTTTAAAGTATGTCAGTCTCTTGCCCTTATTCAGCTTTTGTAATCCTTGCTTTGATAAGCTTAGCTTTGGAGTGACTGAGGGAAATGTAATAGGAAGTAGGTGAGGAAGGTACATAAGTCTAAGTAGAAACTATTTCATTAGGAATTTACGGTGTCTTTTTAGTTCTTTCAACTTGCTTGCTGTATATATTGACTCACTGCAGACTGTTGTGCACTTTTGCTTTCAGGTATATGTTTTGCCCTAGTTTATAGATACATGTGAACGTAATGCCCTATATCATGGGACCTGATCTATAGCTACATTTTGGGACTCTGTTGTTAGGAAGTGAACCACTCAAAATGGAATTAAAGAATCCTGTAAGAAAGGAAAGGTCTCACCAAGTAATGAGGCTGAAGGATTGACATTCCATGTCTGATGTCTCTCGACACAGTCTGAAGTGAAGCATGCTGAGGTGGTACTCTTTACATTGATTAGGGTGGGATCAGCAGATGCAGTATCATTTGGTATGAATTGAGAGATACATGCAGGAAAGTGAGCCCCATCCTAGAGGTTCTAGGACTGGGGGGAATATAGGTTCTGTAGAGGAAGCAGGAGGTTCCTCCTGTCATAGGGTTTAAGAAGGTAATAGATAGTTATTGCTATAATCAAATTATTTGGTAATTGGGTTAACTTTGAAAATCCCATTGTTAGGATTTGCTGTATCATACACAACATCACCATAATTTATGTGCTTTGACATTATTTATATATAACTCTGTCTTTTTTTTCTTTTTTATTTAAGAAAGGATTAATTAACAAAACCAAAGGGTAGGAGGGGTAAAACTCCACACAATTCCCACCACCCAATCTCCATATCCCACCCCCTCCCCCGATAGCTTTCCCATTCTCTATCCCTCTGGGAGCATGGACTCAGGGTCATTGTGGGTTGCAGAAGGTAGAAGGTCTAGCTTCTGTAATTGCTTCCCTGCTGAACATGGGCGTTGACTGGTTGGTCCATACTCCCAGTCTGCCTCTCTCTTTCCCTAGTAGGGTGGGTCTCTGGGGAAGCAGAGCTCCAAGACACATTGGTGGGGTCTTCAGTCCAAGGAAGCCTGGCCAGCATCCTGATGACATCTGGAACCTGATGACTGAAAAGGGAGTTAACATACGAAACAAAACAAATTGTTGAGTAATCATGGACCCAAAGCTTGGAATAGTGGAGAGGAAGTGTTAGGGGGGTACTCACTGCAAACTCTAGTGTACTTCTGCTTTCAGGTATATATTTTGCAGTAGTTTATGGATACGTGTGAACATATGCTCTCTCTCACAGAAACTGGTGTATATCTAGGTTTTGGGACTTTGTTAGAAAGTGAACCACCTGAGACGGAATTAGAGTATACTATGAAAGGAAAGGTCTCACCCGAGTAATGAAGCTGAAGGGTTGTCATTCCACACGTGAAGTCTCTGGACACAGTCTGAAGTGAAGCATGTTGAGGTGGCAATCGTTGCATTGGTTAGGTTGTGATCAGAAGATGCAATATTATTTGATATGGATTGGGAGAGCATACGGGAAAGTGGGCCCTATCCAAGGGTTCCAGGACTGGGGGAAGTAGAGGCTCTATAGTGGAGATGTGAGGTTCCTGCTATCTTAGGGTTCAAAAAGACAATCAATAGTTAATGTTATCATCACATTATTTGGTAATTGGGTTAACTTTGAAAAGTCCTTTTGTTAGGGTTGGCTGTACAGTACCCAGTATCTTGTATATAGCTGTGCTATTGGTTGCTTCTGATCTACTTGGTCTAGGCTTTTGAAGGAGTCTGCATATCAGTTACACAGCCTATATATTAAAAAGATTCAGTTTGTGTTTTGAAAAACTTTGAGACATACAATTAGTTTTCCCCTTCTCATATTAATTAACTAGTGATTTATATGACTACATTTTACTAGGAGTGTACATAAACACCATTCCCACCAACAAAAGACTGTGACCCATCCCTCCCACCCACTCCCATCCCCCACTGTCCCAGGAAGCTGCATGTCTACCCCTCACCACTGAGTTTTGGAGTCCTTGGGGTATAACCCCAGGAGAGGAATTACTGGATCATATGGAAGGTCCATGTCTAGCCTTCTGAGAGTTTTCCAGACTGCTCTCCACAGAGGCTGTACCAATTTACATTCCCACCAGCAATGTAAAAGGGTTCCTCTGTCCCCACAACCTCTCCAGCATTTGTTGCTGCTGTCTTTTTTGATGCATGCCATTCTTACAGGAGTGAGGAGGTATCTTAGTGTTGTCTTAATTTGCATTTCTCTGACAATCAGTGACCTAGAGCAGTTTTTCATATGTTTGTTAGCCTTTTGGATCTCCTCTGAGGTGAATGTTTTGTTCATATCCTCTGCCCATTTTTGGATGGGGTCATTTGCTTTTTTGGTGCTAAGTTTGCTGGGCTCTTTATATATTTTGGTGATTAGTTTCTTGTCTGATGTTTGGCATGTGAAGATCTTCTCCCATTCTGTGAGGGGTCTCTTTGTTTGTGTGATAGTTTCTCTGGATGTGCAGAAACTTTTCAATTTGATGTAGTCCCATTGGTTCGTTTCTGCTTTAGTCTTCCTTGTAATTGGGTTTGATTTATTAAAGATGTCCTTGAGGTATAGGTGGGAAACTGTTTTACCAATGTTTTCCTCTAAGTATTTGATTGTTTCTGGTCTGACATCTAGGTCTTTGATCCATTTGGAGTTTATTTTTGTTTCTGGTGAGATAAAGTGGTTCAATTTCATTTTTCTGCATGTTACAACCCAGTTTTCCTAGCACCACTTATTGAAGAGAGCCTCCTTTTTCCATTTAATCCTTTGGGTCCCCTTATCAAAGATTAGATGTCCATAGGTGTGGGGATTTATTTCTGGGCTTTCAATTCTGTTCCACTGGTCTGTGTGCCTATTTTTGTTCTAGTATCATGCTGTTTTTAGGATGATGGCTTTATAATATAGTTTAAGGTATGGGAGTGTGATGCTTCCATTTCTGTTTCTTTTCCTCAAGATGGTTTTGGCAATTCTAGGTGTTTTCAGGTTCCAGATAAATGATTGTAGTGTTTGTTCTATTCTCTTAAAGAAGCTTGGTGGAAATTTGATGGGTATTGCAATAACTCTGTCTTATAGAGTAACGCCACCAGTTGCTTCTGTTCTCCCTGGTCTAAGCTTTTAGGAGCGTCAACATTTCAAAGGCTTAGTCTATGGTCTGTGCATTAAAAAGTTTGACATTCAATCAATTTTCACCCCTGGAGAAACTTCTATAATACAATGACATAGCATCACTACTGCTCAGTCAATTCTTTGAACGGAAGTCCTATAGATGCACAATTTCCTTTCCTTCCTCCTCACTGAAGCCTTACTTTCTCTCCCAAGAGCAGGTTTTATTATTCCTGAAGACCCTTAGAATATTTAGGAAATAAATATTCATGTCACAGATGTTTGGTGACTAAAAACCCACTCACAGGGTTTGGGAACCAGCCTGGACACATGACTAAGTCAGTAATAACTAACACTGACAAAATTTGCTAAACACTAGAGTCATTCTACTCTTAGCACAGATACCCACTCCTTCAAGTCTTATAGCAAATACTAGAAGTGGGCACCATTTTACTCATAAGGACACTGGAGCATGAACAGAGGAGTCCAATCACTATTATCTAGATCATAGGACTGATAAGAGCCAGGAATGGAACAAGAACCTGAGAAATTTGGCCAGTGGGCCTTTGTTCCTGATTATCTTCCAGCTAGGTCTATTGTGAAGTGACTTTGTTCAGGAGTAGTGAAAAGAACACTAAAGCTGAATGTACATTTCTAGTTACTTTACACTACCATAACCATCCCCTTCCCATCCCTAAATCCAGACCTGATGTGTGTCAAGAAAGTGAAAAATTCAGGTATAGTCAGAGGTTGGAGGGTGGCAGCAAGGTGGAATTGGTAGGAAGATGAAGGTATGAGTAAGCAGAAGGGAGGTAAGTCAGATAAAAGAATCATAACTCATAGGGGAAACTGAATTCCCAGCCAGCAATAGGTCAAATGGGGCTAAGAGAAAAGAGATGAGAAATAGGAGAGAGAAACTAAAGAGGGCAAAGGTCAAGGTTTTCAGGCAAATTTCTCTAACCTGAAGTCATGTGAGCTCCCTGTGCTCTAGGAACTGAACTCAGGCTCAGAGACTGAAAATCTTAGGCATCCTTGCTATATTCTCCTGTGGGTTGGTAGTGGCTGCCATCTTACCAGATCCACTTCCTGCTAGCTCTCAACCCTTTGAATATAAGGATGATTCCATCCTACCTCTTAAGTGCTTGACTTCACATGCATACAACTGAGCCAACATTTAGGATTTATTTACTGTGCTGTGTCCACATGGAAGACACAAAGATGAATAAGAGAGTCCTTCCCTTACAACAAGGTGTTGGCTTCCATTTATTTAGCAACTATTTATCAGTCATCTGTAATCTGCCACACACTAACCATAGAATAGAACATGGAATTGCAAAGTTACTAAAAGGAAAGTAGGAAGGCTCCCACCTGCTCACAGGAGGAGGATATACTAAAATAAAGTGCTGGTGGGGGAGGGAGTACTGTGGAAGTGGAGAGGTACTCTCTTATAAAGGGGTTACATGCTATTGGGATCCATCTGAAGATTCTACCCAGGAATGCAGATCTTGTTCTGTAGAAGAATCCAATGCTCTGAACTTTTCTGTGAAATCTTCCACTTAAATTGTGTGGCTAATCCAACACATTTTTAATGGTGTTCAGCAGAACAGCAGGTCAACAGGCTGCCATGCTGTGATCTAAAAATGTGTCTAGCACAGAACTTCATTATATGTGACTGATGCTGGCTCCCATTGCAGTCAGCCTAAGCCCAGTAGAAAGTCACCTATTACATTACTTGCCTTTCTCTTGCCCCTTTCTTCCTTTCCAGGAGGGAGACCCTTCCAACCCCTCCCTAGAGGTCTATCTCTATGCCAGTGTCCCAGGGTCTCCTCCAAACCATAGCCTTCTCTCATCTTCTACGCCCAACCTTCTACCAACCTGTCCGTTTTCTTTCTAAAAATATGGTGCAAACCATGAACAGTGATCTTAAAAAATCCTTGATGCGGCCAGTCAGTGGTTAAGTGCACACATCACAGTGCACAAGGACCCAGGTTCAAGGCCCTGGTTCCTACCTGCAGGGCAAAAGCTTCACAAGTGGTGAAGCAGTGCTGTGGGTGTCTCTCTGTCTCTTTCCCTATCACCCCCTCTCAGTTTCTCTCTTTATCCAATAATAAATAAATATAATGTTTTTTAAAATCCTTGATGTATTTTATCATCCCAGCCTTTTCTGTTACTGTTAATTGTTTTCTGTGACTGTTGTTTTCTCACTCAGATGAGGGAAATACAAAACTAACTTTTCAGGATGCTACAAGGCTGGTTAGAGAGAAATGAAATGTAAGTAATCCACATATTTTCCCTTAGTGAAATGGGGTTTGTGGCTCTTAGTACATGTTCTTCTCTCCCACCAGCAACTTTATTGCCCCAGAACCAGGTCTATTTTCACAAACATTTATGGTTATTTTGTATTTTAAGTGTTTTCTTCCACTGGTCTGACTTTTTTTTTTAATCCCTTTGAAGTTAGAAGACCTGAAAAACAGATTTCTTTCTAAGACTGGGATATATTACTAGCTAAAAGGCCAGTGATCATTATAAGCAATAACAAAATAAGTATTATAAATCATCTATTCATGTTGAACGAATGTGTGCATGTGCATATATGTATACTTACATTAGGGGGTATCTTATGCTACTTCTAAAGTGATCTGTTAGGAAAAAATATCTTCCAAGGTTTGTTATCAAAATTGCAAAAGATGTTTTCATTTTTTAGAAAAACCTTAAGCCTTTGTTGCAAAGATATGAAGCATCATAAAAACGATTGCAGGTGACTAGCCAGTCTTTTGTTATATCTCAAAACATAAGACAAACAATAATGTGGGCTTTTTTTTCTCCTTAGGAAAAAAAAAAAACTCAATATTAGTCACAGAAAGCCCCAACATCTGGGAATAGGTATGGGGGGTGGGGGGGGGCACACTTTATAGTTTCTCCAACCTTTAAAACTGAAAAAATATGTATCCCTGCTTTCTGTATATGCACATAATGTAAAATTTCATCAACCACAATATTTTAAAAGACAGAAATCATGAGATATATCACATCTAAATGGAAATATCATCTAAGGAAGCACCATTTATCAACATCACTTTGAAATGCGGCGGAGGGTGTGATGGCATTATGTAGATCTCAAATATCTATGGGTGAATGAAATCGGGTAACCTTAGCAACCCCAGGTACATCCATGCAGCTATAAATCAAATGTCAGCACTCTGAGCTATGCACAAAATAAAGAAATAATTCTTTGAAATATTCATAACGCTATGCAGTGTATTATTTTGTAAGTCTGTCCCTATTATGCATTTTCGAATCTAACTTTAAAAAAATAGACATAACATTTGCATAACGCACCACCCCCACCCACCACCAACCTACATCCACGAGAGCTTTCCAGAAAGAGGCAGACCTGCGCTAGATACTAATGGCCACAGCACAACTCTGGTTCTTGTGTGTGAAAAGAAAAGGGAATTTTATACACAGGCAGCTAGTCTGACAGCAATCCAAATGGTTTCATATTGATTATTCCATTAAAAAAATAACAACTAAATAAGATATGAGGATTTGGGTAAAAGTGTCATGATAGGGGTACATTTTTGCATGTGTGAAAGTAATGTATTCAGTATTTCACCCTCTGAAATGGGAAGAGATCTGCTTTTAAAAATAAATTCTTGCTGGCAAGAAAATATACTAGTTTTATAATCGAGAGTACCTTGTCAATATGGAATGCTAACAGGTAGCCAAACATAAAGACTTGTTTCATTTACACTTAAGATTTTTCTTTGATCATTTAGTTTCTTTGGAGGTCTTTCTTTCTTTCTTTCTTTCTTTCCATAAATAATGTTTGTTAGCATCTCATTTTAAAGATTCTGCCTCTATCAGTTCCTGGAAGTGACACAGCAGTGACTGAATATTGTAATACCTGTGATGGATTCTAAAGGCCATCAAGCTATAATGGCCATGACCTGGGGCTCGGCAGGATTTTAAATCACACACATGTAAATATGCTGATACTACATAAGGGAGACTGGAATCCTCATGCTGACTAATTGTCTCGCTGTAAAAGTTTCATAAGCATATTTCATTGAAAATATCCAACACAGAAAACCAATTGAGTCCTCTTGTACATTTAAGTGACTGCTGGTGGAAGGAACACCACTTTTCATCTGCAATTAGATAAGTGTCATTTTCCTAATGAGTTCTCTTCACTCTAAATACTTGGAAAGTGACACCAAATGGACAAGAGGTTTAAACTAAGAGTTAAACAAACCATTCTGAGGGAAATCATCTCTTTATTTGCAAACTATTTTTTCTTCCAAGTGGCCATCCTTGTCAAACTGTATTAATTGTTCTGGACCTAGAGCACATGCTTCAATGAAAATAAATTGCTTTATTTCTATTACACCACTAATGGCCTTGTGACTTAATTTCATTAGCTCGAACCTGTTGAGAGCATTCAGATTTCCATAGCAGGACGCACTCAAAATGAAAAGATTCTTTCGATTCTCAATTAACGGAATCGTTCTCTTTCAACTGAAATGAATGTTATTGAAACCAATTAGCATAGACTGGAAAATCTCTCACTAATGAGGGGAGTGTGGGTGAGTAAACAGCAATGAAAAGATGAAATTAGAGGAGAGCCTCTTCTCGTTGGCTTGAATAATTACATGCTTAGTTGCCTAATTGTCTGGTGAAAAGCGCCTGGGTGATAGGAACAGATTGCCATGTTCATTAGGCGGCAAAAGGCCACCTGCTGTAAGCTTCATTTTCCTGCCGTCGATATACACGTGTTTATCCCTGGGGACTGATATTTGGACACAACACTAGCTGGGAAGAGCAAATGAGCTTGCCAATATGCTGCAATATTGTGTCCTTTATGCCAAGATACAGACGCTTAATGTGTCAAATAGAATGAATAAAACTATCAGCGATAACCAAGTTTACAAGGAAACTGACCTCATAGGGGGCCCATGTTGGGCTTGAAACTATGACAGGTTCAAACTTCCCGGACAGATGTTTTGCTCTGGCCTGAATGGCTCCGAATTGTAAAACACAAAAGATGAATCACAATTGTTAGGGCCTCGGCAATATTTTAGACAATGGTGTAATGAAAGCACGCCATGTAACTTCTAAAATTGAAAACAAATGTTCCATCCTCAAGGCAGAAAGATGTGTGAGAGATACAAGCGGCATTGTTCCCTCACCTCTGCAGATAGGAGATCAAAGAGAGGCCTCTGCTCCCCCATACACCCTTCTTCAAATTCCTTTCATTGCTTCAGCTAGTCTGTCTGCACTGCATTTTGCGCAGCCCTGAGCCGTGCTATCTGATAGCACACTCTTCAGTTTACCCTCCACCTGCTCTCGCCTGGCTCTCCTGTCCCAACTTCCTGAGATGGCTCCCATCCTGGGTACTCTCATTCTCATCCTTGGCAATGGTGGGCAAGAATATGCAAAATACTACTCTTAGTCAAATAGACCTTGTTTTTCCAACAAGCTCAGGGAAATATGGGAAAAGATCCCTGCTCATATGGCGCTGCACATATGAGCAAAGAAGAATCACTGAGCAAACCCAGAAGCGCTCCCAGAAGCCTTTGTGTGCATGGATCTTCAATTACAACCCGTGTCTACATTTGTTGACATCTGAAACTCAGACGAATGCAGTTACGTCCATGATGTCTATCTAGTAAAGGCCTGAGTACTCAGAGTCTGTTAACTGTGCTTAAGCACACACATTACAGTACGCAGGGACCCGGGTTTAGGTTCCCCACCTGCAGGGGAAAATCTTAGAATGGTAAAGCAGAGTTGCAAGTCTCTCTCTCTCTCTCTCTCTCTCTCTCCCTCTCTCTCTCTCTCCCTGCCTCCAGGGTTATCACTGGGGTTGGGTGCCTACACTATGAATCCACTGCTCCTGGTAGGCATTTCCCCCCATTTGTGTTGCTCTTGTTGCCCTTATTATCGCTGTTGTTGTTAGATAGGACAGGGAGAAATCAAGAGAGATGGGGAAGACAGAGGGGGAGAGAAAAATAGACACTTGCAGACCTGCCTCACCACTTAAGAAGCGACCCCCCTGCAGGTAGGGAGCCAGGGACTGGAACTGGGATGTGTGCTTAACCCTCTGCGCTACTGTCAACCCCCCTCTGTCTCTCTATCTCCTCTTCCCCTCTCAATTTCTCTGTCTCTATCCAATAATAAAAATAAATAAAAACCGGCTCCCCACCTGCAGGGGAGTCACTTCACAGGCGGTGAATTAGGTCTGCAAGTGTCTATCTTTCTCTCCCCCTCTCTGTCTTCCCCTCCTTTCTCTCTGGCCTAATGACAACATCAATAATAACTACAACAATGAAAACAACAAGGGCAACAAAAGGGACAATAAATAGATAGATAGATAGATAGATAGATAGATAGATAGATAGATAAATAAGAAAAGGAAGTTGATTTCCAGAGCAACTGCTCTCAGAATACACACACAGCAGACATCCAAAGAACTATGGATGCCATTGTGAAGCTGGGGCTCCCCTTGTCCCACTTAGTTTAGGAGTTGATCCACTGTGCCACTGCTCCCCCCAACATACTCCCCCATCCCAGTTATCCCCTTCTTCCTCTCTCCCCCTCCCCTACTCTCTCCCTCTCCCCCTCCCTGGCTCGCTCCCTCTCCCCCTTTTGCTCTTGCTGGCTCTCTCTTCACTTAGTTCAGGAATTGATTGGAAATGTCAATCATCTCACTAGAAAGCGAAAGCCTCTGTGGCCATTTCCAGGACCGGCCACACCATTCAACTCAAGAAAACACTGAATGGAGCTGGGGAAGGGAGGCAGCCTAGGGAACAAGTCTCTCAGTGGAGCAGCCACTGCCCCCAGCAGGATGAAGGCCAGCTTTTATGCAGAAGGACACAGAAACCAAGCAGAGACCGAAGATCCTGTGCCATCACCCCTAGGATCCCACATTTTAAAAGTCCCTTTGGACCCATCAATCAAGGCTGGCTTTGCAATTCCAAATGTCGAATCTATGTTGGCAAACGCACAGCTAGGTCATGACTAGAAACAAAAGCCCCATGTTGATCAGTGGCAGGGATGTCCAGCCTCTTTGTGACAAGACCACTCTATGTTGTCCCTCCTTATGGCCCAAGTACTGCAAGTCTTCGTAGTTAACTTTTTCTTCCCACAAACTATGAAAACACATGTCATTTTGTCATTTTGTTTTCTGATATCCCATGTTTTATTTATATACAGGGTTGGGGTGCTTATTAAAGGTAAGTCATTCTGTTTACAAATTTAAAAGATCTGTGCCACTATTTAATTTATTTCATAAGTAGTACATGCACATCTTTTAAGTAAGTGAAGAAAAAAATAAATAAATAAAATTGCTGGGAGTCGGGTGGTAGTGCAGCGGGTTAAGCACAAGTCGTGCAAAGTGCAAGGACCGGTGTAAGGATCCCAGTTCCAGCCCCTGGTTCCCCACCTGCAGGGGAGTCACTTCACAAGAAGTGAAGCAGGTCTGCAGATGTCTTTCTCTCCCCCTCTCTGTCTTCCCCTCCTCTCTCCATTTCTCTGTCATATCCAACAATGACAACATCAATAACAATAATAATAACTACAACAATAAAACAAAAAGGGCAACAAAAGGGAATAAATAAATATTTAAACATATATATTTATAAAAAAATAGAAGTAAAAAAGTTGCTTTAAATCACTTGTCACCATCCAAAAAAAAAAAACATTAAAATATTGATTGTAATGTTTTATGGGTGTTCTTATATGTGTATCCATATATAGACTTCATTTGTTTGCTTCCATTTTTTAAATTTCTGAATATATTAATAACACAACTAATTTTTTTTCTTTACCTGAACACTATTCAGCTCAGGCTAGAAATTAAACCTAGGACTTAGGCCTTTTTGCAAAACCACTGTGCTTTCTCCCGGACCAAATACAACTATTTTTAAGCATAGAAACTTTTAGAAAAGAGAATTTTTTTTAATTTCCTTATTGGGGGATTAATGTTTTACATTCAACAGTAAATACAATAGTTTGTAAATGCATAACATTTCTCAGTTTTCCACATAATAATCTTCTCTATATCGTTCCAATTTTAGTTATGTACTGCTGAAGCAAGCACCCACCTAATAATAGAATCCCCACTAGGTCCTCTGTCATCCTTTTTGGACCTATACACTTCCCCCCACCCCACTCCAGAGTCTTTCACTTTGGTGCAACACACCCATCCAAAAATATTTGTGTATACTTACGTTCTTAGCAGCACAATTTGTAATAGCCAAAACCTGGAAGCAACCCAGGTGTTCAACAACAGATAAGTGGCTGAGCAAGTTGTGGTCTGTATACACAATGGAATACTACTCAGCCATTTAAAACGGTGACTTCGCCATTTTCAGCCCATCTTGGATGGAGCTTAAAGAAATCATGTTAAGTGAAATAAGTCAGAAACAGAAGGATGAATATGGGATGATCTCTCTCTCAGGCAGAAGTTGAAAAATAAGATAAGAAGAGAAAACATGAGTAGAAACTGAAAAGAGAGAATTTTAAAATCACCTATGAATCTACTACCTTACTATAGGCATTTTTAGATTTAGGAAATGATACATCTAACACTCTTAAATTATATTTTTTCAAATTAAAACACCACAAAGGTAAAAACTAGCCCTAATTTGATTCCATTTGCACAATGAACCCTGTTTATATATTAGATTTTTTTTTCCTTTCCAACACTGTCCTGAGTTTATAAAATTATTTTTAGTGGAATTGTACTCTATATGTTGTCATCTGACCTTGGGAGGAGGGGGAGATCAAAAAGAGATTGTAACTCTCTACTAATGTAGAGTCACATATATGTAACCAGTCCCCTCTCACCAAGCACTGTCTATACTGAACTTCTACCTATCTCACTGTTTTCATATTGTCTTTTGAAGGTTGTTCTAACCTTGTGGTAGTCACTGTGCTCTTTTTCATGCCTTAATGTTTTAAGTGAATGTGGACCCATCAATCATTTCCTAATATTATATTTTTGTTTTCCTAGAGACAGTTTAGTTTTCTTTATGTATAATCCTTAAGGTTTTACTGTGCCAGCAAAAAAAAAAAAAAAATCCAACTATTATTTTTAGACCCAGCTTAAAAAACTTTTATGTATCTGGGGTAGATAGTATAATGGTTATGCAAAGAGTTCTCATGTCTTAGGTTCCAAAGTCTCAGGTTCAGTCTCCTGTACCATAAACCAGAGTTGAGCGATGCTCTGGTAAAAAAAGAAAAAAAGAAAAAAGGAAAGAAAGAAAGAAAGAAAGAAAGAAAGAAAGAAAGAGGAAAAACTCTATGTACATTTATTGCACATGCATCCTATCATTTTCTTTAGGAGACCTTTTAAAGTTAGATATTCCAAGTCAGAATATCAGTCCTCCAAGAGCCTGGATGTGGTAGTGCCTTTCCCCATACCCCCACCCCAGGATATTTCAAGAAGATCAAACTTTAAAACAAATTTTCAATATTCTCCCCCCCAAAAAAAATTTGGGTTTTGACATAAATTACATTAAATATATGAATTAATTTGAGAATACAAATTTATTTCTAATATTCTTTAAAATTTTCATTTATTCACTAATGAGAAAGGGTGGAAGGCAAGGACCAGAGCACTACTCTGGTAAGTGCAATGCTGGGCATTGAACCTGGAACTCTAAGCTTGAGAGTCCAGTGCTATATTCACTGTACCAACTCCAGGTGTACTTATTTCAAAAATAAAAGGAACATCATAGCAAAACTTCCAGAAGAACTTGAGGTTTTTAAAGGACAACTGAAAGAACCATATCAGGGATTTCAGTCATTGGGAAGTATCTTATTATTAGTTCTGTCACATATCTATGCTTTATATATGAGAAAACTTTTTTTTAAGATTTGGGTTGTATTTTAATTTTTTATTACCTTTATTTATTTATTGGACAGAGAGTCAGAAATTGAGAGGCTAGAGGGAGACAGAGAGGAAGAGAGATAGACACTTGCAGCCCTGCTTCACCACTCACAAAGCTTTCCCTCTGTAAGTGGCGACGGGAGGCTTGAACCTGGGTCCTTGGGAATTGTAACATGTGTGCTCAATCAGGTGACCAACCACCAAGCCCCTATGAGAAAACTTAAGGCATAAAGACACTGTTATGATCTACCAATTACAGAGGAAAGGCTGAGCCAGAACAGGGCAACCCACCACCACAAATGAACTGACCTTTAATGAATACTCAAAAATGCAGAATCTTGGGGTCTGGACACATTGGCTCATTTTTTTATTTGTATAGAAGACTTGATTTCCTCTACCTTCAGAATTACTGGAGGTATACAGGTATTAAATCCATTAAAGTATCTTGTCAGATGCCAACAGCAGTTCAGCATGCTCTGAATTTCAAAACAAACATTTAAAAAAAATTTTTTTGCCTCCAGGGTTATCACTGTACTCAGTGCCTGCACTATGAATCCACTGCTCCTGGTGGCCATTTTTCCCATTTTTGTTGCCCTTCTTGTTGTTATTGTTATTGTGTTGTTGCTATTGCTACTGTTGTTGTTGTTGAATAGGACAGAGAGAAATCGAGAGAGGAGGGGAAGACAGAGGGGGAGAGAAAGATAGACATCTGCAGACCTGCTTCACCACTTGTGAAGCGACCCCCGCCCACAACCCCCACAGGTGGGGATCCAGGGTCTATAACTAGCATACATAGGCCAGTACTTGCACTTTGCACTATGTGAGCTTAACCTGGTGCACTATTGCCTGGCCCCAAAAACTTTTTTTTTTAAGAGGAGATGTGTTCTCTACCTCTGCTGACTTAAAGTTGTGTAAAGACAATTTATGTGCAAAGTGACTTCACTGCATTGATTTGATGGGTGATTCCTGGGCAGGATGGAGCCATTTCTTTAATGTATTGAGTGCGTGCTTCCAGGACCACATGCTTTCCTCATTCCTTTAATTAAATGGACAATGAATTGAAATGCAAAAGAATTTCCCTGCAATAGATGATCCATCTTCATGTATCTTTTGTTTGGTTGAAAAAGAAAGAAAGAAAGAAAGAAAGAAAGAAAGAAAGAAAGAAAGAAAGAAAGAAAGAAAGAAGAAAGGAAGGAAAGAAGGAAGAAGAGAGAAAGAAAGAGAGGACAGAAGGAAGGATGAAAGAAAGAAAGAAAGAAAGAAAGAAAGAAAGAAAGAAAGAAAGAAAGGAAGGAAGGAAGGAAGGAAGGAAGGAAGGAAGGAAGGAAGGAAGGAAGGAAGATCTTAGTAACAGTGGAGGAGCAAATCTGCCCAGTGAGGCTGGAGGAAGGGATGGGCCCACAGAGAGAAACCTCCTGGAGCCTTTTCCCACCCCTGGCTTAGGGAGGCATTTTGGAGTCACAGAAAGCACCCCATCTTGAGAGGTTACTGAGAAATACCTGAATCCCCTAGGCCTTGCCAGGATGAATTCTTTTTCTCTGGGAAGGTCATCTCCGTGGTCTTAGTGAAAATGGGGGAGGAGGAAGACAGGGCTACCACATCCAGCTAATGGCCCTGGAAATCAATGGTGTGGCAGGTCACAGCCAGGTCACCCTCACATCCAGCTCCCAGGGCAGGTCTCTCCAGGATACAGAGGTCAGCTGTACTGCTTCAATTGATGGGAGGCTGCGGGGGGGGGGGGGGGGGGGGGGGGCAGAAGGGTGTGGGCCTGGGACCAGCCTGGCTGGTGTGAGTCTAACTGCCTGACTGACACTGCCCAGACTCCTTCTGCCCATCAGAGTAACAAAGACACCTAGCCTGCCTCAGGGGGTTGTTGTGAGGGCCAGAGATATACAGTATGTGTACACAGCATATGTACCATAGTAAGTACGGACTGTGTTTCTCTATAGGAGTAACTTGTTGCTAATCATCTTCTTTTTCATCATTATTATTTTTTTAAGTAGAGCATTGCACAGCTCTGGCTTATGGTGGTACCAAGGACTGAACCTGAGATCTCTAATGCCTCAGGTTGTTGCACTACTGGTGGCACTATCTCTCCAACCCTGTTAACCACGTCTTATGAAGAGTCAATAAATCCCTACTACTCTTGAGTGTATCTCTTAAGAAATTGTAGATGCACCGAATTGGGGCTGGGCAGTGGCACGCCCAGTTAAGCACAGATATTACCATGCCCAAGGACCTGGGTTTGAGCCCCTGCTCTCCACCTACAGGGGACATTTCAAGAACAGTGAAGCAGGTTTGCAGGTGTCTCTCATTCTCCTTCTCTATCTCCTCCTCCCCTCTCAATTTTTCTCTGTCCTAGCTAATAAAAATACAAAGGGAAAAAAGGGGGGAATGGTTGCTGGGAGTGTTGGATTAGCCACATGATAACCCTGGTGGCAATAGTAATAGTAACAATAACAATAATAATAATAAATTTTAAAAGAAGATAGCATAATGATCATGCAAAGAGACTCATGCCATAGGCATCAAAGGTCCCAGGTTCAATCCCCAGCACCACCACAAGCCAGAGTTGAGCAGTTCTTCAGCTGAAGAAGTAGGGGGGGGGGTGGTTAGAGGAGGAAGAGGAAGAAGAATTTAGTCTTTCTTCTATTCTGTATTTTGGGAATTTTGAAGAAATTCTTGTTCATCAGTAAGTAGGAGCAACTCTGATAGAGAGAGGGGCCCCACTTGGTGCTGTGTGGATAAGCCCTAAAACAGCACAGGCCATCCTGCAGGTCAGCCTGGCTCAATGTGTAATAAAGTAAAGAAGGAAGCCCATTTTCACAAGCTTATCTCCGTGTGCCCAAATGACTACAGGAAAAGACAGAGAGAGAGAAGACCTCCCCCTTGAGGGCACACCCCACTCGATAGTGAAATGTACTCACTTATCAGTGCCAGCACCTAGAGTTGGAAAAAGGTTCTATAATTTGTGAGACACTCTGCAAAATGGAAATACAGGCCCCTTATTCAAAAACAATTAAGAACTCCATGAGGACCATAGCAGAGCATTTCAGGGACCCCAAGGTCCTGACACCAGCCCTGCCTTTACCCACACACCCTGAAACCCTGCAGCAACCTGCAAGGTCAAAGGTTTCTGCAGACAGGGGGAAGATTATTGCAGCTGCAGTGTGTCTTCCTACTTGTCAACTGCAGAGGCACTAATAATAAACTGGAAACATTAGCTCTGACCGAACTAAAGCTGGCTTTAGTTCAGAATTGAATCACGCTAAGATTAACTCCAATTGATTAAGTCTCATCCTAATTTCTACCTAGAAGCCAACTGTAATGTTCCCAGCCTCTGAAAAAAATGACAGAGATAAAGCAAATGCCATTGTTCCTATTTGGGGCAACAGTGTCACACTGAAACACTCAAACATGTCACTGAAGGGATTGTGAAGACTTTCGTCAAGCTGAATATTCAGAGTAACTTGTAAGTCTTAAACCAAGACCCTAGTGGTTTAAGGTCCAATTAGTAAATTGAGTCCATTAATTACCACTCTCAGTTTTATTACTATCAGTGAGTAGGTGATTAAGCAATTTACTACTTTCCACAGAGTGTGATCTGATTTATGAGAGATGTGAACATGAATGTTTGCTTTGGGGACACATGTAATTATAGTTCAGTGAAATACTTCAATTCAGGAAGATGTTGAAAAATTCAATGCAGGTGAGCTGAATAGAAAAACAAGGTATTCTGAGTAATGAAATTAATTGGCATATATAAGCTAGGAAGATGTGCATTATATTTTAAGAATCTAGACATATTCAAAGGCAGGTATTTTTATTTGATTTTGAGTAGCTTCTATTTCAGATATGACTGTGAGAAGTTCTGCTAATTTAAGGAGCTGTACATAAATTGTCTAAGAATAATGAAAGTTAACAAACAGAGAAAAGCCTCATCAGTACAAGTCCAATTGTATATTCTATACTATAGTCCATGGTAGACCATTCTCCACAGGTTTAATTCCTAACACTTCTTCACACTAGGAAATACTAATGTCTTTTATCAAGGGAACCCAAAGCCATCCTTTTTTCAGGGCATTTAACTGACTTCAAAGAATATTATCTTTCTGATTGCAATTTCTCAAAATTCAGATTTGAAGTAGTAGGTCCACCTATGCCTGATTTGTATCTTTTCTGGAAGCTCTGAGATCCAAATTAGATATGTGTACCTTGATAGAAAGCTTTATAGCATGTTTTAGATTAGTACATTATAGAAACTTTCATATTTGAGTGAACATAAATGCACCCCCAACTGGGCAGACATTATGGAGTACAAAGAGAATCCTGTGTGTCAAAGTTAAATGCCCAATGTAGAGCAAACTCAACTGACCAGGGAGTGTGCAATGCACTCTGGGCAAGACTGTTAGCGTGGGCCTTTGTCTCATTCAACTGTTAGAGAATTAGCAAAAAGAAAGTGTTTGTAGGAGCCCTGTGCTAGATATGATCTCTACCAGGCACTGTCAGATGAATATGTAGTACTTTTCTGAACTGTTTATTTATTTATTTATTCTTATTAGTGACTTAATAATGGTTTACAAGAGTATAAGGTTACAGGAATATAAGTGCACACCACACCCACCACAACAGTTCTGTGTCCTCTCCAACCCCCCATAAGCACTATAATTTTCACAAAGTCTTAATAAGAGTTTCACTACTTTGTTGTGTAGGCTTAGTGCTTTAGTTCTTTATATTGCACATAAGAGTGAAACCATCCAGCAGTTGATTTACTGCTTTTCTGGTGGGACAAGAAAATTCAGATGAAGTGTCAGTAGAGCTGGGCAGTTTGTTTATAGGGCATAATAAGTGCTTAAGCTGGAATTGAACCTTTTCAGTATTTTGTCCCTAAGACCATGTCTTCTGATAATGCCACAGAAAATATTTCCGAGATAGTTTTGCCTGTAGCTATAATCCAGTTTCTTACCCCAGTTCTCAATTTTTGTAGCATCATGTGTGTGTGTGTGTGTGTGTGTGTGTGTGTGTGTGTGTGTAAGAGAGGGGGACGAGGAGAGGGAGAAGAGATCTGGTAATACAATTCAGACTATCAATTATGAACTTTGTTTGCATAATAAGTTTTCAGCACAATATTTCTACCACACAGAGAAAAAAAATCCCAAGTGGAAAAAAAAAAAAGATTATTTATAGCTCCTTCTACCTGGGAGTTATCTGCTGAATGACCAGTAGGAATTGTAACAAGGCTAACAGAATAAAATTCCTCCTAACAACAAGATTAAGGGTCTCAGATTTGAAAGTCCAATTTTATAGTTTCAACTACAAACTATAAAAGCACATAGGTAAACAAACACCTGTCAAAAGCCAAGTGTTTAAGACTAGTGTGTGAAAAGAAGTTACATTCTGATTTTTCAGGAAAGATTGCTGTCCCTTTAAATATAGATCTAATCATTTAGTAATAGACAGTCCCAATGTCATTGGCAAAGCATCTACCTACTTGTTCCTGCATTCTATAATCTTGTCTATATTTTTTATTTTATAAATAAATTTTTAAAAATAAAGTACACTTAGTCAATGAGACTGGGAAAGAAAAACCATTATGTAACTAATTACAGTCTGTATCACCTGGTAGTGAGCACCTGGTTGACTACATACAAAACCAGGTGCAAGGACCCAGGTTCAAGTCCCCAGTCTTCACCTGCAAGGGGGGGAGCTTCACAAGCTGTGAAGCAGTGCTGCAGATGGCTTTCTTTCTCCCTCTTTATCACCCTCTTCCCTCTCAATTCTCTGTCCCTATATATCCCAAATAAAATAAAATTTAAAAAAAGAATGCTGTATCTGAGAAAAGGGCTATTTGTCTGAAACCATGTGAAAGCTATAGTTCATCCTTCTTACCTCATTGTATGTACATCCACAAGTACTTCCATACACATATATACACACACTTATGTTTGGGTGCATATATACACACATTATTTTTTCTCAGTGATTGCCAAATAAGATGTATACATAATTCCCCTTAATTTAAGCATCTCTGTGTATCACTCATGGACAAAAACTTTATCGTACATAACCACAGTCATTATCAAGATCAGGAAATTGAATGTTAGTATAATGTTATTATCTCTATGCCCTATTCCAGTTCCCACATTGTCCCAAAGATATACTGTATAGCATTTTGCCCTAGGGTTCAGGATCAAATCCAGATCACACTTTCCATTCATTCTCAAGCATTGGGGGATATAGTTGAAAACTTTAAAAACTATCATTTGTCATTTCATTCATTATTTTTTAGTACCAATTAGGCTATCTCCTAATGGTGACTTTTTAGCTTCATTAATCCTCATTCTGTTTACATTTTTTCTCTTATTTGATTTTATTTTAGTTTGACTTCTACTGTAAGGAAAACCTCCCTCACCCTGCTTTTTTTTCTTATAGAAACAGATAAATTCTTGCATTGTTTGTGTGTTTTTCTCATTATTATGTGTTAACAGATAAAATTCTTGTCTTGTCCATGAATATCTTACTCACAAATGTTTTAAATATGGTAGCAAACAGACATTTTCTCAATTATCAAGAAACTAGAACAGTTTTGAATGTAAGAGAGATTTCAAAAAAAAAAAAAAAAAACATTTTCAGCCTTCCACAAAGAGTAAAGAAACCCAAGTTGAAATGTTCAGGATGAAGAGTCACCAAAAGATCAGATAGTAGTAAGAAAGGAAGAAGCCTTGAGGCTACATCCAAGCAGCCATTACTGTTCCTGCTTCACCATACTCTCATGTCCTTTGCACTTCTTTTCACATTTCTGGGCTTTTCTCAGGATGCATGAGGGTGCACACCCACTCACCCCACCAGCTCCCAAGTCCTGCTCTAGAATGTGTACTCACATCTGCTAGAGATCACAGTGGCATAAACACAGCTACTTTTTTCATTTCACTTACCTTAGAAAGTCATACTTGCTCAAGATCCTGAGTGTGAGAAAACATTCAAGTTATTGTCACTGTAAGGCCTCCCTCCATATAACAAAACCTGCATTATAAGGGAAGCCTCAAATCTGGACCAATGCTTCAAGTCTGTCAAGAGAAAATCACTTTCACAGAGACTACGGTATCTACTTGGAGCTCTACAAACATTTAATTGGCACACTCTGAATAATGTGGATAGCATGGAATATATATATTATATATATATACACATATATATTTGTATTACATTGACCACAAGACAGAAAGCCACATCAGACTTGGAAGTCAATTGTGGCTGAGACTATGGAGTTGGGAAGCTGGGAAGGCATGTGATGCCGAACCTAGCAAGGTTCTTCAGGTGTACTTTCTCACAGTGATTTTTATTTTTATGTGTTTTTCACAAATTATTGTGACTACCACATAGCTTAGGCTTCTATTCTTTGTTTCTAAGTGAGATGTCTTCATTTCCAAAAATCAGAATATATGTGTTTATATGTCAAACATATATCTGTTATATAAATAACCATATATTGTTTTATCCACATTTCTAATAGTAGCTACCAAATAAATGTCCACTAATTAGATTAAAGATACTGACTATAATTAAATAATGCAAAAATTTATAAAGTATACTTACCACTGGATATTTGATATCAATCTATCTATTTTAAAATTTTAATTAGTGATTTAACATTGACTTATAAAATTATAAGATAACAGGGGTATAATTCCACACCTTTCCCACCACCAGAGTTCTGTGTCCTCATTCCCTCCCCTGGAAACTGCATTATTTCTCCCAAGGTCACAGATATGGGTTAACTATTATTTCTATAACTATCTATCTATATCTATATATATTTCTATGCACCCATCTATCTTTATCTAATGAGATATTCACAGGTATAGGAGACATAGCTATGGAGTAACAGAGATGTACAGAGAGATTAAAAATATACAGGATGGCATCTTGGATGGAGCTTGAAGGAATCATGCTAAGTGAGATAAGTCAGAAACAGAAGGATGAATATGGGATGATCTCACTCATAGGCAGAAGTGGAAAAACAAGATCAGAAGAGAAAACACTAAGCAGAACTTGGACTGGAATTGCTATATTGCACCAAAGTAAAAGACTCTGGAGTGGGGGGGGGGGGTCCTGGAATACAATAGCAGAGAAGGACCTAGTGGGGGTTGTATTGTTATGTGGAAAACTGTTAAGCATGTATAAACTATTGTATTAACTGTCAACTGTAAAACACTCATCCCCCAATAAAGAAATTTAAAATAAAATGTATGGGCTGAGGACATAGCATGAGTTAGAACACCAGATTTGTAAATTTGAGTCTTCAAAAGTGCTAGGTTCAAGCCCTGGTGCCACCATAAGCCACAGCTGAGCAGTGCTCTATCATTCTCTCTTTATAAAAATAAACAAATAAAAATAAACATATGAATTTGTAGACAATGAAGCCAATATCTGTTAATATATAAAGAGATCTTACAAATCAGTAAGAACAGTGCTAACTATACACAAGAATAGGACAACAAACATATATTTTTCAGAATAAGTATAAAACACTAATAATAATGTTAGTATGCTTTTCTACTAGAAATTATAAATGAAGAAAATAACACAGTATTGTAACCTACCATCTTGGCAAAGTTTGCCTCTCACAGTGGGTAGGGTTTTAAACCCATTACAACCTTCCCAGAAAGTATTTTCGTTATTTTTATCAAGAGGCTTGAAAAGTTCTTACTCTTTGACCTGGTAGCCTAGAATCTATCATGAGGAAGTCATAAAAAATGATTCCTAGAATCTATCATGAGGAAGTCATAAAAAATGCAAATAATAATAATAATGTGTTCAGGAATCTCATGAACATAAAAACAGGAAGAATCAACATTATTACTAAGGGAATACTCTGATGTCGCAATTCTGTAACCATCAAAAATAACTTTTTATTTCCAGCCAGAGCTCAGCTCAGCTTTAATTATTGGTGATGCCAGGGATGGACCCTGCACCCTGTCTCATGAAAGTTCAATGTGCTACTGCTGTGATATCTCAAAAACAACATTTTAAAAAAGTGATTTTAAGATATGGGAACTGATCAGAAGTAACTAGATTTTTTTAAGAAATGATGCATTATGGTTCTACTTTTTAATATAATTTTATTTTTTGCCTCCAGGGTTATCGCTGGGGCTCGGTGCCAGCACTATGAACCCACTGATCCTGGTGGCTTTTTTTTTTTTTTGGATAGGATTCAGAGAAATTGAGAGGGGATAGGCAATAGGGAAAAGCAGACCTCCTTCATCACTTATGAAGAGACACCCCCATCCCCCGCAAGTGGGGAACCGGAGGCTCAAACCGGGATCCTTACTCTGGTCCTTGGGCTTCATGCTATAGCCACTTAACCGGGTGCACCACCGCCCCGCCCGGCCCTTATGTTTCTATTTTATATTAACATAATTGATGGGGTTGCATGTGATTTTTATACATATCTTCTTTTTCCAAGTTTTTACATTGGCAAAGTGGTTTTTATTTTTGAAATTCAAAATGGAAAAAAATTTAAATGATACTTAATTGTCTTATTCCCAATAGGGACCAAGTCTCAAAGACCAAACAAGTCCGTTTTTTTTATTTCCTTAGAGAGTAAAAACAACTGACTTCAAGAAACTGCCAGAATGCTGCTGTAAGCTCCCATTTCAAAGAAATGGTGTGGTGTTTGTAATGGATAAATTTGAAGAGACAGCCAGTATTATTCTCATCTGTGATATATCATTTCTGTCTCTGATATGATCTCAAAAAAAAAATCCACTTTCACTTTCCTTTATTTTAACTCCATACAACTGTGTATGGACAACATTTGGTTATAAAAAACAATCGTAAAACCATGTGTCTCATTATTTCAGAGCTACTAACCATAAATAATAGTCTTGTACTTTTGAGATCATAAATTATTCATATGAAAGTAATGCCAAATTATTAAAAGCCATCAGGTGAATCTGTGACCTTGTTTGACAGCCACTAGTTTGAGTGACAGCTGGTGAAGCTTGCTGAAAGTCTGAATGGACTAAGACCAGTTCTCCCTCTCTCCCATCACTTGAACCTAGATGAACCACATCTCTGAGAAGAAGAGTCTTTCATGATGGAACTCTATTAGGGATGATACCTTAGTAATCTGCTGTTAGGGATATACCTTAGGAAATAGAAGTCCCATTAGTTATTTGACAGATCACTTAGACATTTGTTAAACATAAATGCTTGCTATTTTCTCGGAGATATCTGGATCTTCTTAGAGGTATAAAATGCCCTCTATTCTAATTACATAAATGAAAAGCATTCATATTCAGAGTAAATCATTTTGTCACAGGTTTTATGGTATACCTTTTATTAAGAGCAAAAATAATAATAATCAAAATTGACTGTTTTTAGATCACTTTTATCAGGTTTACCAGTCTCTGAATTCTTTAAATATTTCTTTTTTTTTATCCATTACTTTTACTCTGGAAAATTACAGATTTGCTCAGCTTGTAGCAAAAGATGCTAATTTGATCACACCGATTCCTTTTAATGCAAAGAGTGAATTGTTTTTAGACCACTGGTGATTAATGTGGGTATTGATTAGCTGATCAATAAGGCCACAGTGTCTAATTATTGATAATCCCTCTCCAAATGAAAGATCGAGTGTAGGGAGTCTTAGTTACAGAGTTCAAAATATAAAGTGATTCAATGTGATGCCTGGTAATTGAAAGTCAAACTAATCCCATAAATTAAATCACAACAATCCATAACATTTACCTGATAAATCCTTTGGAAGCTGTATTTAACTTTCACTATTCTTTGCTTTTTTTTTTTTCTACTCATAAAAACCTCTAAAAAATACACGACTTGTTGAGGGAAGTAAAATCCTCTTAAGTCATTTATCTTTAAAAAGTCACAAGAGCTCCAGTGACACCACTGGCTATGGTTACCTGTTTATAAAGGTGGCTTCATCTCTGTATCACATAACAGTACAAGAATAAAGAAAATAATAGTGGTGCTCCAGACCATGAAGGCTGTCCCCAATGTAGGCTCACAGACCTGAAAGGAAGCGCAGAGATGATAGTCACCAACTCACTCTGTCCAGACAGGGACCTGGAACTGTCTTACAGCCAGAGAGCAGGAAGGAACTGAGATTCTAAGCTCTGCCTTTTCTTTACTGTAAGGGGTAGGTAAGCTTTAGTTTGTAGTAGGGTTGAGATTTACTCATAAGAGTCAACTGTCTTGTTATGTATTAAAAATAAATTTGCTTTTATGTTCTATTGTGTTTCATGTCTCAGTTTTCCCTTGTATTTTATTGATGTAACAAACTAACAGAACGAGTAGACTAAAATCCAGAAAAGACAGAAATTTTGAATATAGTTGACCAATTTAATGTAATGTAATTGACTATATATATATATATATGTAGAGAGAGAGAGAGAGAGAGAGACAGGGAGGGTAAATTACACATACAAATATATAAGGAAATGAAATAGTCTTATGTCTACTAAATAATTTCATGTATAATTAAAATTTCCCCCAAGACACAGAACTCTGGCAGTGGGAACTGTGTGGAATTATATACCCTGTTATCTTAGAATTTTACAAATCAGTATTAATTCACTAATAAAAAATTAAGAATACTTCAAATCTTTATTTTAACACAATAGTGTTTATCATTTTTTGTTTGTGATTGATAATGGGTTACAAGATTCTGAGATTGTAGTGTGTAGTTCCACATCACAGCCACCACCAAAATTCTGTGTTTTACCTCCCAGCTCCCGAAGATAACCACCAGAGTTCTCAGTTCTCATAAACTCTTAGAACAACAGATTGTACCTGATTCTGGTTTTGGTTTTTTGTTCTTCTTTCTCTCGTTCTTTTTTTTTTCCTTCAAGTTCTTATATATAAGTTCTTTAGATTTCAGTATGAGTAAAGCCATCTGGTAGTTGTCTTTCATCTCTTTACTTATTTGGCTAAGCAGAATCACCTTTAGTTCCATTTATGTTTTCCCAAGGAGCATAGGTTTGATAGCATAGTAATATTTCATGGAGTATATATCCCATAGTCTCTTTAACCAGTTATCTGTCAATGGCATTTAAGCTGCTTCTACTCTTCAGCTGCTGTGAATATTGTTGCTATGGACACAGGGGTGCATATAAATCTTCAAATTAGGGTTTGTGTGTCCCTTGGATAAATGCCCAAGAGTGATATCACTGGATATAAAGTAATTCCACTTTTGTTTAAGGACTCTCCATATAGTCTTCCAAAGGGGCTGCACCAATTTGCATTTCAACCAGCAGTGTAGCAGAATCCCTTTTTCTCCACAACCTCTACAACAACGGCCATTTCCTGTTTTGTTGATGTAGGTCATTCTCACAGGTATGAGGTGGAAACTCATTGTAGTTCTATTTATTTTCATTTTATGTTATTTACTTTTTTCTAATTTTTTAAAGAATTTTTTTACTATTTTATTTATTTATTTATTTTTAGAGAGAAATGGAAAGATGAGGGAAGACAGAGAGGGGGAGAGAAAGACACCTGCAGACCTGCTTCACCACCTGTGAAGCGACGCCCCTGCTGGTGGGGAGCTGGGGGCTTGAACTGGGATCCTTACGCCAGTCCTTGTACTTTGTGCCATGTGTGTTTAACCCGCTGCTCTACAGCCTGACTCCCTGCTTTTTTTTTAAAAAAAGACTTTTTATTTTATTTATGAGAAAGATAGGAGGAGAGAGAAAGAACCAGACATCACTCTGGCACATGTGCTGCCGGGGATCGAACTGAGGACCTCATGCTTGAGAATCCAAAGCTTTACCAATGCACCACCTCCCAGACCACTTATGTTATTTACTTATTATTGGATACAGACAGAGAGAAATTGAGAGGAGAGAGGGAGACAGAGAAGGAAATAGATAGAGAGATTACCTGTAGCTCTACTTCACCACTTGTAAAGTTTTCCCCCTGCAGATGGAGACTAGGAGTTCGAATCTAGGTCCTTGTGCACTGTAGTGTGTGTGTTTAACCAGGTGCACTGCACCCGGCCCCCTCAATGTAGTTTTAATTTGCATTTCTCTGATGGTAAGTGACATGGAGGATTTCTTCATATGTCTGTGGACCATGTGTATCTCTTCTTTAGAAAATTCTGTATTTCATCCTTTTTTAATGGGCTATTTTTTTTTTATTGTTGTTGTTGTACCAGTTCTTTGTAGACATTTGAATTGCCTCCAAGGACTCATCAGTGTTTAGGGGGAAATCCTGACTCAAAACTACAGCCCTGTGGCCTGACCAGTCCCCACAAGCCTGCTAGGAAATAAAATTCTGGCCAAGGAGTAGCAGCTGCTACAGTTTGCTTCCTGTTCAGCTACTTAAAGCAGTTTTTTTTTTAATGACCTGAAAACTCATCAAATTAAAACTAGGATTTCTTTTTTTTCACATTAAAAAAACTTTTATTTATAAAATGGAAATATTTATAAGACTACAGGATAAGAGGGGTACATTTCCACACAGTGCCCACCTGCCCCCCAGAGCTCCATATCCAATCCTCTCCCTTGATAGCTTCTCTATTCTTTATCCTTCTGGGAATATGTACCCAGGGTCATTATGGGGTGCAGAAGGTGGAAGGTCCATATTCTGTAATTGCTTCCCCACCGAAGATGGGCATTGGCAGGTTGATCCTTATTCCGAGCCTTTCCCTAGTGAGGCAGGGATCTGGGGAGGTGGGGCTCCAAGACACATAGTGGAGTCATCTGCCCAAGGAAGTCATGTTGGTATCATGTTAACTTTGGAACCTGGTCAATATACAGTCTTAACTGCTGTGTTTCCAACTTCTGGACAGTAATAACATGGAAGATCACAACACTACCTGCTTCTTCAAAAACAGAAGCCATGATAAATGGGCAAGCTTAGAAATGAAGCAATCTCTGAAGTCATAAATGATCAGACAGACACTAATATAGAAAAAAATGTCTGATATAAAATTTAGAAAACTCATTATGAAGGCAATTCAAGAAACTAAACTTATTCACAAATTCAAATGCAAGATCTCAGAGATCATTTCATCAAAGAACTGCAAAACAGAGAGAGAAAACGTTCCAAACAGAGCTGCAGATGCTGAAAGACATTTTTGAATGAAGTTCAGGCTCAGATAGCATGCCTAGTAAGTAGACTAAATCAGGTTGACAAGAGAGTATCAGCACTAAAAGATATAACCACCAGTCTCTGTGAATTTAAAGCTGTTGGAAAGGAAAGGTTCAGGGAAAAATGAAGCACTTCTACACATCACTTTTAATGATTATTCAATATTTCCACATAGATTTTTTTTACCATAAAAAGCAATGTCTTCAGGAGCCTGGAGGTTGTGTGACTGGATGAATGCAGTGAGCAAGGACCTTCAATGCAATGATACAATGAGCAAGGACCTTCAATGCAATGATACAGTGAGCAAGGACCTTCAATGCAATGATACAATGAGCAAGGACCTTCAGTGCAATGATACAGTGAGCAAGGACCTTCAGTGCAATGATACAGTGAGCAAGGACCTTCAATGCAATGATACAGTGAGCAAGAACCTTCAATGCAATGATACAATGAGCAAGGACCTTCAATGCAATGATACAATGAGCAAGGACCTTCAATGCAATGATACAGTGAGCAAGGACCTTCAGTGCAATGATACAGTGAGCAAGGACCTTCAATGCAATGATACAATGAGCAAGGACCTTCAATGCAATGATACAGTGAGCAAGGACCTTCAATGCAATGATACAGTGAGCAAGGACCTTCAATGCAATGATACAGTGAGCAAGGACCTTCAAGCCCCCAGTCTCCACCTACAGAGGGAAAAAGCTTCAAGAGTGGTGAAGCAGCGCTGCAGGTGTTTCTCTCTATTCCTCTATATCTCTCCTTCCCCATTTCTCACTGTTTATGCAGTGAAAAATAATTTTAATATTAAAAATAATTTATAAGATAAAAATTTCTCCCAAAGAGAACTCTAGCCCTAAACAAAGACTTTAGTGAATTATTTCAAATACCTAATAAGTATTACAATCTTAACACAGATGTTTCCACAAAGCACAAAAAGGAAACGTTTCCAATCTCATTTTGTAAGGCCACATAGCCTCTCAAAGGATATTATAAGAAAAATAAGAACTGGGGACATAGATGATAATTAAAAAAAAAAACTTTCACATCTGAGGCTTTGAGGTCCAACCTTGAGCGATGCTCTGGTGAAAGAGAGAAAGGAAGAAAGAAATAAAGAAAGAAAGAGAGAGAGAGAGAAAGGGAAGAAGGAAGGAAGAAAGGAAGGAAGGAAAGGAAAGAGTGAGAGGAAAAAAGAAAGAAAGAGAGAAAGGTTTTCTTTCCAGAAATTTTTTTCCAGAGGAAAGAAGGGAGTCCGGCTGTAGCGCAGTGGATTAAGGACCTGCATAAGGATCCCGGTTCCAGCCCCCGGCTCCCCACCTGCAGGGGAGTCACTTCACAAGCGGTGAAGCAGGTCTGCAGGTGTCTATCTTTCTCTTCCCCTCTCTGTCTTCCCCTTCTCTCTCCATTTCTCTCTGACCTATCCAATAACAACGACATCAATAATAACTACAACAATAAAACAACAAAAGGGAATAAATAAATAAAAGCATTTAAAAAAGAAAGAAGAAAGAGGAAAGAGACAGAAACTCATGAACATAGATATAAGAATATAAACATAATATAACCAAACCAATCCAATAATAAAAATACATTTGAATAAAGCTGAATTGGAATGTAAGATTACTATTAAAAAATCAATTCATATCACTGAAGTTGTAATAATATTATTCCATAACAAAAATGATTGAAGGATCATCTTAATATATACAGCAAAGTCACTTGATGATTTTCTCATTGATAATTTAAAATTTTCTGTTTATGGCAAACAAAAAATAGAAGAGACTGTCCTTAGTTTGATTAAAAAAAAACAAAACAGGGAGTCGGGTGGTAGTGCAGAGGGTTAAGTGCACATGGCACAAATCTCAAGGACCGGCATAAGGATCCCGGTTCCAGGCCCCGGCTCCCCACCTGCAGGGAAGTCGCTTCACAAGCGGCGAAGCAGGTCTGCAGGTGTCTATCTTTCTCTACCCCTCTGTCTTCCCCTCCTCTCTCCATTTCTCTCTGACCTATACAACAACAACAACATCAATAATAACTACAACAATAAAACAACAAGGGCAACAAAAGGAAATAAATAAATATTTTTTAAAATCTTAAATAAATTTAAAAAAATCTTTGAGTGGTGGCATATTAGAAACTTTTCCCTAAGTATCAAGACTGATAAAGACCCCACCAATGTGTCCTGGAGCTCCGCTTCCCCAGAGACCCACCCTACTAGGGAAAGAGAGAGGCAGACTGGGAGTATGGACCGACCAGTCAACGCCCATGTTCAGCGGGGAAGCAATTACAGAAGCCAGACCTTCTACTTTCTGCAACCCTCAATGACCCTGGGTCCATGCTCCCAGAGGGATGGAGAATGGGAAAGCTATCAGGGGAGGGGGTGGGATATGGAGATTAGGTGGTGGGAATTGTGTGGAGTTGTACCCCTCCTACCCTATGGTTTTGTTAATTAATCCTTTCTTAAATAAAAAAAATAAAAATAAAAAAGACTGATAAAGAATACCATTATTATCATTTATATGCATTTCACTAGTGACCTTTTCTAGTGCAACTAGAAAAGAAAAAATTCAAGTAGATATAAATTAAAACTGAAGAAATGAAATTATGATTATTTGTTGATACCTATGAAAGTAGAACATCCAGATGGTATTGTACTGATAAACCACTAGAATTAGTATGTGAATTTAGGAAAATTCCTGGATATAAAGTTATTAAGCAAATATTAATTCTATTTTTATATTGTAGAGAAAATAGTTGAAAATAAAACTTCAAAATATTCACTTAAGATAGCACCAAAAAAATCTTAAACACCAAACACTTTAGCATAAACTTAATGAAAGATGTGGGATACTTCTCTATAGAAAACTGTGAGGGGCTGGGTGGGGCACACCTGGTTGAGTGCACATGCTATAAAGTACCAGGACCCAGGTGCTTGCCCCCAGTCCCCACCTGGAGGGAGAAAGCTTTACAAGTGGTGAATCAGTGCTGCAGGTGTCTCTCTGTCTCTCTCCCTCTCTATCACCCCCTTCCCTCTCGATTTCTGGCTGTCTATATCCAATAAACAAAGATTTAAAAAAAAAAAAATGGAAAAATAATACTTCGCTTTAAAAAAAAAAAAAGGGAACTTGGGAATCAGGCGGTAGTGCAGCAGGTTAAGCGCAGGTGGCGCAAAGTGCAAGGACCAGAGTCAGGATCCCAGTTTGAGCCCCCAGGTCCCCACTTGCAGGGGAGTCGCTCCTGGTTCCCCACCTCCAGGGGAGTCACTTCACAGGTGGTGAAGCAGGTCTATAGGTGTCCATCTTTCTCTCCCCCTCTCTGTCTTCCCCTCCTCTCTCCATTTCTCTCTGTCCTATCCAACAATGATGACATCAATAACAACAACAATAAAACAAGGGTAACAAAAGGGAATAAATAAATTAAAAACCTAAAAATAATAATAAAGGAAACTGTGAAATATTTCTGAGAATTATTAGATTAAGTCTAAGTAAATTTAGGAATAGTCTTGGATAATCAACAGTTTATAGATGTCAGTTGTCCCCCAAACTGATCTTTAGAACAAGCTTGTTCTAAAACTTATCTAGAACTGCCAAAATCAAGATTATCTACAGGAAGAAGAGAAAAACTGGAAGCTTCACACTCCATATGCTAGAACGTACTGTGAAGCAGAGCTATTTGGGAAAGAAATGTGGTATTGACATAAACAAATTAACAGAAGAGAAAGTTGAGAAACCTCATCTTACACCAAAGATGAGCTGCAGTACAGTTGGGACAAGAAATGATCATCTTATAAGTGGGTTAATAAGGATTCACCCAAGGAAAAAGTGCTTTCAATCTTCTTTCTTGCACCACTAACAAAAACTCAATTTGCACTCAAATATATCCTAGACATGAATGGAGAAAAATAAAGTAACAGGGATTCTAGGAAATAGCAAAAGAATTTCTTCATGAATTTGAAGTGGATGAGGATTTCTTAGGCAAAGTACAAAAGTATACATCATAAGGGTAAAAAACAACTCTAGGAAGATGTTTCATGAAAAAACACTACTAACACACAAAAAAGAGCAAACCAACCATAGATAACCAAAAATATGTATCTGACAAAGAGTTTATACCAAAATCACATAAATACCAGAAAACTATTTGAATAGACAAAATGGGCCACTGGGAAAATCAAGCTCCTGAATGAGCATTTTTAGATGAATATATATACATATATGTATGTGTATTATAATATGTATAATATTAGTGGCTATTATTGAAATATACATGAAAGCAATAAGATACCAATATAAATGCAGCAAAAAAACTCAAATGAATTTTTTTAAATTTATTTTTATTATCTTTATTTATTGTATAGAGACAGCCAGAAATCAAGAGGGTAAGAAAGTTAGAGAGGGAAAGAGGAAGAGAGACACCAGCAGCCCTGCTTCACCACTTGCAAAGCTTTCCCTCTGCAGGTGGGGACCGGGAGCTTGAACCCAGGTCCTTGATCACTGTAACATGTGCACTAATCCAGGTGCACCACCACCCGGTCCCTCAAATGAATTTTTGATAGTAGGTCCTGACATCTGGAATATTCATTCACTATATTGCGAGATTAACTGTGGTCTTCATAAAATGAAATGACACATTAAATGAAATTAAACAAGCTACTATTACTATAAGCAATAGCATGGGTAAACCTCACAGACCTAATTCTGAAAGAAAGAAGCTGGATACCAATGACCACATATTGAATAAGTGGTTTTAGATATAGTTCACCTACAAGCAAAATGATCCTGTGGTGCTAGGTGGCTGTATTAGTGAGGCATCTGCTTTTAGTGCACTTTTAGTGGGGAGCAGTGACTGCAGGGGCAAGGAAACTTGGGGGTAGTGGTACCAGAAATATCCTTTTTCTTCATCTGCATAGCACCTATATACTGCATACACTTTGTAAAAAAGGTCATCAAAATGGACACTTGTATGCATTTTTGTCAGCATGTGATATTCAATTCAGTAGTTAGTTTTTTTGAAAAACCTATCTTTTGAGACAATTTTCTTAAAACCTATCTTTTGAGACAATTTTCTTAACGCAGATCAGAAGTCCCATTTTGGAATTCAAAAGCAAACATTGGCTCTTGCTCTTTTCCCAAGCTTCCCCAAAGCATTGGATGCCTCTGGCTGGATAGCAAAAGAATCACGTAAAAGAAAGTACAAAAAGAAAAAGAACATTAATATATTTCAAAAATATTATTCCTGTTACACTTTTCATAAAGCCCAGAATCAAAAGAACAGAAATAGGTGTAGCACAAAGCTGTGATATAAATTTTTCAAATAATGATAAAAAAAAATCTTTGAGATAATATGCTTCATGGTAGAAAGGATGCTTAGAAATAGGAATACAGGAGTCGGGCAGTAGCGCAGCAGGTTAAGCACAGGTGGTTCAAAGTGCAAGGACTGAGTAAGGATCCCAGTTCGAGCCCCCGGCTCCCCACCTGCAAGGGAGTTGCTTCACAATAGTGAAACAGGTCTGCAAGTGTCTATCTTTCTCTCCCCATCTCTGTCTTCCCTTCCTCTCTCCATTTCTCTCTGTCCTATCCAACAATGACGACATCAATAACTACAACAATAAAACAACAAGGGCAACAAAAGGGAATAAATAAATATTTTTTAAATGAAATAGGAATCCATGTAGTATTGGTATATGCATTTGGGAAGAATTTTTGGGGAAGATCTGTTTAAAAAAATCATACTGTCCACCTTCTGCACCCCATAATGACCCTGGGTCCATACTCCCAGAGGGATAAAGAATAGGGAAGCAATTAGGGGATGGGATGGGATACGGAGTTCTGATGGTGGGAATTGTGTGGAGTTGTACCCCTCTCATCCTATGGCTTTTGTCTATGTTTCCTTTTTATAAATAAAGTTTTTTTAAAAAAAAAATCACACTGTTTGGTATAGCATTGCCCCTCCCAGAAACATGACTTAAGAAAAATAGGACTGTTCAAGGCCTTATCTATAAGACTTTTCTTTGTAATTCTGACTAAAATTCAAGAAATACGGGGGGGGGGGTCTAACTGTCCAATAGTAAAGGAAGCATGGCTGATTTACATATAAAATTACAGACCATGCATTTAAAATTATTATATGTATACTATATCAAAGCTGGGGGTATGAAGCATTAAGAATAAGTAGGCACCATAGAATTCCAAAGTTAATAAAGTTGAAGAAAAGTCCAGTGAGCATGAAGAATTACCTTACTGATCAGTTACATACTTACAGTGCACCCAAGTTGATGCTAAGGGACAGGTGTGCTGTGATACACACTTCACCCAATATAGAGATTAAAGCCTAGGAGAAGCCAAAACCCCTCATCCATCATCCCATTAGTGTCCTCCTGGGCAGATATCCCTTCAAGTTGCTGAAAACATTCAAGATGCTTTTTCACTTAAAAACGTCAAACTATTAATGTAAGGGAATTCTAGAGCTATTTCCTCAACAAAAGTGAAGAATTGCCACACCATTTCCTGCAACCATTATTTTAAATTCTTAAATAGTTTGTAAGAACCCAGAAGATCCTGGTATAGTTTATGTTTGAGTTTGAATTAGTTTTGCAATGGTGGAGGCAAGCTTCCAAATATGAGATGGGTGGCAAAAGCATAATTAAAAAGAGAAATTTTATACAGAGATTCATGGTTGTTCATTTTATTGGCTCTTAATCATAACAGCCAGGGAACACTTATGTATTTAGATACATCAAACTTTAACCTCAAATAGAGACATTTGAGTTGGCCTTCCCAGATTCAAACACTAGCTTTATCATCAGGGTGCTTTGTGACGCAAGGCAACTTACTAAAATCTTTGAGCCTCAGTTCCCTTGTCTATAAAAACAAAGTAGTAATAGTAAATGTGTGGTTATGAGAATTAAATGATGTAAAGTTTCTGTGACAGGATCAAGTATAAAATAAGTTCTCAAAATTTGTTGTTTATTATTGGATTCTAAATATAAAAATCATTGCCTTTTCAAAAACAGACATACTGGGTTTCTGCAAATACTTAAGTTACCACAGAACCAAGCTAAGGCTCGATATGAAGGAAAAGCATCTCTCTATAGAACCACTTAATAAATTATATCTGAAATTTAAAAATGGAATCACTGCTTATCTGGTTAGCTTGTTCAATTTAGATAGACAGTACGAATCGTTAAGATATTTTCTCCTCACAAAGTATCTTTGTTTTCTTTAGGAGTATGCCCTGTTCTTCAGTTCCTGTTTTCCACTAGGGTGATGATTTCCTGCATCCATATGCTCCACATTCACCCCAACCCAGACTTCCCGAGAAACTCATGTCCAATTGTGACTTCAGAAGAACAGGATGGTGCAAAGACTGCATGGAAGTGATGTAGACACTGGAGAGGTCATGTTTGACAATTATTTTTGCCCTGCCAGTCTCTGAGCTCATGGATTATTTACATCATGCTTTACAATTGCTAGATCAGATCATATAATTTTCTCTCCAGGCTTCATAGTAGGTTAGATGACTCCGACAGGACTTTGTTTATTTAAGTCACAATAATTCTTTATTCACAACTGACACTGGCTACAGTGGAGTTGGGGAGATTAAGTATTACTCTGCCAATAATCTCCTGATCATTGCATTCAGTATAATCAAGATACACTGTTGTTAAAATTCGGAGGCTCCAGCTGGCTGGGCTTGCTTCACGGGCGGGTAACAGAGACGACCAGAGACATACGGCTGGGCAGGGAAGCTGTATTTCTTTATTCAGGAACAACGATTCATAAACTAAGACAAACTAATCACCAAACAGAACTCTGCTGTCTCTTTGCGGTGGCGCAAGCACTCTCTCTCACTCTGGAACTCAGGAACCCTCTCTTGGGGCGGGGCCAAGCAGGCCCACGAAATTAGCAGGACTGATCCAATTCTCTTGGTGGGGGAGATCTAGAAAAACCCAATGTAAAGCATACAACAATTCCCCCTTTTCTTTTTAGCTAAATGACTACAGTATCAAGGGTGTGGGGTGAACAGAAACCTATATCGTACAGGCATTAAAAAAAAAAAAGAAACTGGCACAAACATGGAGAAACATGTAAGCAAGTAACAAGAACCAGTGTGCTGCCAAGGGAAGGCCTGAGGGGGCCTTTTTCGCCTCTGTGGGCAAAACTTTATCAGCTTAAAAAAAAAAGCATTTCTTGCCTCTGGGGGGCGTACTTTCTTGCCTCTGGGGGGCGTACTTGCATCGACGGGCATTTGCATGGGGGCAGGGAACGGCCTAGAGTCCCAAAGGCAGCTGGCTGCAATTTACTTACTATGAAACAAAACTTGTTATTAGCATATTTCTAATAGAGAAGGAATTTGAGACTTTTACATATCAACAACGTCTTTTTAACCTTTTGTTACACCCATTCAAGATGGAGTCATGAAAGGAAACCTCAGGCATGAGAATAATTAGCATAGCCATTGTGCGATCTACCATTTCTAATAGAGAAGGTAATGGAGAGTTTTACATATCAACAAGTCAATTTAACCTTTTGTTTAGACCAACTTAGTTAAAATATATTGATTGTTAACTAGTTTTTACCTCAGACTTTAAATGTAAGTTAATTTTATCTTTATGAGAATTACGTTGAAAACCTTTTTCATTCAACTTTGTCTAGTAAGAATTTAGCCTTAAAGTTACTGTTTACCAAACTTTAAACATACACATAAACATGGTCATTAATACACAAGGAGAGAAACCTTTGTTACAAAGACATGTCATTTTAAACACGAATTTAAATATGTACTGTCTTAGTTGTTGGGGGTGGTTCACCATCTGGAGGTGGCTTCCCGCGCAGCTTCACTTCTAGGAATTGCAGGTTGCGATCTCTGCACAAATCTCTGCGTACTCCAGCTTGTCTGCCTTCAGACCGGACCGGCAGCTGGAGATCTCGTGTGTCCAGTTTCGGCAGGGAGCCCGGGGGTCCGGGAGGTCCGGGATCGTTCCAGAATTCATAGCAAGAGGGCAGGCGGGCCAGCTATGTAGAAGGCGTGGGCCTAGGTGCCCAGGGGTGGCGGCTATGATAGGCCGCCACGGCCCTGCCCCATGGCCCTGCCATGTCTGCTGCCCTGCTCGCAGTGGCCGAGCAGCGTGGAGGGATCACGCGTCCAGTGCCCTGCGCCGCGCGGTGGAGAGCCGGCTCCTGTGGGCTGGCCTGCGTGTTGGCATTGGGCTCCTGCGTGTTGGCATCAGGCTCCTGCGTGTTGGCATCGGGATCCTGCGTGGTGGCATTGGGCTCCTGCGTGTTGGCGTCTGGCTCCAGCGTGGTGGCATCGGGCTCCTGCGTGTTGGCATTGGGCTCCTGAGGGCTGCGGGGCTGCGGGGCTGCGGGCGTGGTGCGCGGGGTTGTCTGGGCGCAGCCGGCTGGCTGGCTGTTTAACCAGGTGGAAACAGCAGCTCCGCGCCTCGCCTCCCAACCCCTGGCTATTCCCGCTGGCTGTTCTGAGTTCGCCTGAGCGAGTGGAAACCACAGAGTGGTCCAGAGATAAATGTTCCAGAAACAGCAAAACAGTCTCGTGAAGAAAGAGCAGAGGCCTTTGGAGATCTCTTCACAAGCAGAAGAGAAGGCCATAGTGCATAGGTAGCCAAATTATCTTTACTTATCTGAGAGATGCGCGGGTCAGGTCCACGTGGGCGCCATTTGTTGTTAAAAATTCGGCGGCTCTTGCTGGGCGGGCTAGCTTCACGGGCGGGTAACAGAGACGACCAGAGACATACGGCTGGGCAGGGAAGCTGTATTTCTTTATTCAGGAACAACGATTCATAAACTAAGACAAACTAATCACCAAACAGAACTCTGCTGTCTCTTTGTGGTGGCGCAAGCACTCTCTCTCACTCTGGAACTCAGGAACCCTCTCTCGGGGTTCCTTGGGGCGGGGCCAAGCGGGCCGCGAAATTAGCAGGACTGATGCAATTCTCTTGGTGGGGGAGATCTAGAACAACCCAATGTAAAGCATACAACAATACACCCCCAGACTTCAGAGGTATTCCTCCTCTCTTCTGGACCATAACCATTGGGACAGAAATATGCCACAATATCTTTCAACTTGGAAGGATGGTAGAACTGAAGGAAAAGAGAGAAGCAGGGAAGGAAATAGGGTTGAGGGAGTGAGAGAGGAATCTCATAACCTCATCTAACTCCTTTCCACTTCTCTATTTATTTTATTTATTTATTTTTATCTATTTTAAAAAAGGGGATATTACATGGTCCAGGAGGTGGCACAGTGGCTAAAGCATCCGACTCTCAAGCATGAGGTCCTGAGTTCAGTCCCCAGCAGCACATGTACCAGAGTGATGTCTGGCTCTTTCTCTCTCCTCCTATGTTTCTTATTAATAAATAAATAAAATCTTTAAGAAAAAAAAAAAGAGGACCTTGCATGGTCCAGGAAGTGGCACAATGGATAAGGCTTTGGACTTTCAAGCATGAGATCCTGAGTTCAATCCCCAGCAGCACATGTACCAGAGTGATATCTGGTTCTTTCTCTCTCTCCTATCACTGCTCATAAGTAAATAAATAAATAAAATATTCAAAATAAAAATGGGGACCTTGCCTACCCAGCCAGATTATGTGAATCAACTCTGGTATTTAACAGGATGGTGGATGTCACAGTCAGAGCACACTCACACCCTCCACTTCTCTCTTTCCTTGTATAGTAGAGCTTCTCTATATCAGTTACTTGGCGGTCTTCCTTCCCTTTCTCTTAAACTGTCTCTTCTCAGAATTTCATTTTTCCTGTACTACTACAATTGCTCCTCCCATTTTCTAAGAGCTCTGGTCAATTCTCAAATAGTCTAATATCTCAGCCACAATTCAGCCAGTTGATCACATCTTAAAATATTCTCTTTATAAGCACATTCTTCTGGTTTCTCTCCAGTCTCACTGCATGACTGCATGATCTTTCTAAGCACCACAACCCCCTTTTTATTGTCTGCTTCTCTCCCTAATATCTAAGTATCAGGATATCCCAAGACTCCTACCCCATCTATTCCCATGGTGCTCAGATGCATATCTGCACCCCTGACTTCTCCCGAGTCACAAATGCCTACTCAGCATCTCCATTTGACTTCCACTGTGCCTCAAGTTAGCACTTGTATCAAATTTCCTCTCTCCTGAATATAATGCATACCTTATCACCAACCCAAGGACTCCAGCTTACAACCTGATATTCTCCCTTTCTCTCAAACATAACATCCAATTTAGCATCATATTCTCAACTTTTCTTGAAAAAGTTGTTCAGTCACTTTGTAGTCTCTTCTGTTACCACCCTAACCCACCATCATTTCTCCTGTGAGTTACCCAGAGCCCATCTGGTGTCCATGCTTCTGTTCTTGTTTCTCTTCTGTTCGCTCTCCACACTGTAATTTAATATTTCAAGTGATTTTTGCCATTTCTCTGCCTAAGAATACCACAATAACTTTCTACAGTACTAGAGAAAGATAGAAACAGGCTGGGGGTTTGGATCAACCTGCCAATGCCCATGTCCAGCAGAGAAGCAATTACAGAAGCCAGACCTTTCATCTTCTGCATCCTATAAAGAATTTTTGGTCCATAACACCAGAAGGGTAAATTTTTTTTCCCTCTGTTCATGTTTATTTCTAACAAAAGTAAAAACCCCAGACAGAAGGCACTGCCTCAGTCTCATGACCCACCTCCTGCAGCCACTGCACCTGAGAGGCCCATTTCCACCCCCACACATCCGTGGCCACCTCCCTCCATGGAGAAGAGCTGCCCCATGGGGCAGCCAGGTGTCAGCACCGTTCTTGATGTGGGGCAGAGCTTGGGGGTGACCCCTCCTGGCCCGGCAGGGGTGTCCCTCCTGGTCACCACACCTGGCAGGTCTGGATCACACCCCGCAGGGCCTTCACACACTCCATGCTCTTGTCCTTCACGGCCATGGCCAGCAGCACTGCTCTGTTCCCGGCTTCCTGAGACACGAAGGACACCAGGTTCCTGGCAAAGACGTGGATGAGAGGCTCATCCGGCCCCAGCAGCACCTTGGTGGTGATCAGGAGCCTGTTGAGGTCAGCGGCCACACTGCTGGGCTCCAGGGCCACCAGGGCCCCCATCTTCCCAAACTAGGTCACCACCACCAGGATGTGGCTGCTGAAGGCAGTGCAAACCACCTGCGTGGGGACCCCGCACACCACCTCACACCTCTGCTTGGACGGCACTGGTGGCTTGTCCTCCATAGCCGGGCTCCAAGCACCGTGTTATTATAACCAAGTTATCTGGAAATTTGATTGACTTTAAAAATCCCTCTGTTAGGATTTTCTGTATCATACAAAATCTCACCATTATTTATGTCACTTAATGTTATTTACATATAGCTGTATCTTATGTAGGATGCAACCAATTGTTTCTGTTCTCTCTGGTCTAAGATTAGAGGTGACTTAATATTTCAAAGAAAAAGTCACTATTAGAAATGTATTAACAATCTAAGCCCACAGTTGATATTCAAACAGATTACCAATTTGAAGCCTTGAACACTTAGATTAAAGGCATATATACTCAGAACTGGGGTCTATGCATCAAAAAGTTTGAGATATTCAATCTATATTTCCCCTCTCATATTGATTATATAGTGATTTATAAGACTATAGGTTAATAGGAGTGTGTATTAACACCATTCCTGCCACCAAAGGTCTGTGTCCCTACACCCATCCCCTGTAGTGAAGCTGAAAAATCTATCCTCACCCTCCTCCAGGTGAAAAAAAAGTTGAAGGTTTTTTTTAAGGTGATTTAATATTGATTTACAAAATCATAAGATAACAGGGTATAATTCTACACCTTTCCCACCACCAGGGTTCTGTGTCCCTATTCCATCCATTGTAAACTGCAGTGATTCGAAGATCACAGATAATGGGTTAACTATTATTTCTGTATCCATCTATATTCATATATATTTGCCCTTTTCCCCTCTATGGTCCTGCCTTCTCTTCCTTTCTAAGTCATACCTACTATTTCTGAGTGTCTTTCCTCCCCCCTGACCCCTCTCCAGTTCTTGATAGAACTGGAGTTCAGAGCCCTATGGTCATCTTCCCTTAACATTTACCCTTCTGGTGGTATGGACCAAAAATTATTTATAGGATGCAGAAGATGAAAGGTCTGGCTTCTGTAATTGCTTCTCTGCTGGACATGGGCATTGACAGGTTGATCCAAACCCCCAGCCTGTTTCTATCTTTCTCTAGTACTGTAGAAAGTTATTGCCGTGTTCTTAGGCAGAGAAATGGCCTTAAAAAAAAAAAGAAAAGAAACCTTCAATTACATGTTAAGATAAAACTAGAACTCCTCATATGTGTATAAAGGCTCTTCAATATCTGGCCTCTAGCTCTTGTCTAATCAACAACACCATGTCCCCACTAACTGTATACACAAGAGCCTCTTCCATTTCTCCAGTATACAGACCCAGTCTTGCTTCAAGGTCCTTACACTTCCCGCTTCTTTTCCCTTAGCGGCTGTTTTCTAACAACTCTATGCCTGACTTCTTGGTGTTCAGATCTCAAATCAAATGCCACCCTCCCTTCACCTTCAGAAAGGTTTCCCAGTCACCCCTCACTCCAAACCCTGTTCCCCACCCACCACTGTGTGACATTTGCTAGTACTCACACTGATGACTGTGCTCTGATCTATGCTTTTGTCTCTGGCACAGGAATCTCCTGTCTTCTACCACCATCCAGGAAACTGTCTTAAAAGCAGGGTGAAGCTTCAGACTCTTCTCTAATCTAGATACTCATTTGCTCAGAATCCGCTGGAAATTCTTTTCTCCCTGCTATACGTTATTCATTTTACATAACTTTAGAAGATATTTTTCTAACTGCCACACTCGGTGTGACATCTTCTCCCTTGAATCTCCACGCCTGGAATCTGACAGTTGGCCTCATGCCGCCTGGATTGATATTCACAGTCCCAGGGATTCACTGTCCTACTCTCTTCAGACAATCAGGTTTTCTTGACCTTGAAAGTCCAGTTCCCCTTTGAGCCCCTGCAAGTTCTGAGATGCCTCTTTGAGTCCCTTCAAGCCAGCTGCCTGACTTAGAGGGCCTGACCAGAGGAGAACTTCTTGCCCTGCTTTCCTCATTCTGGATCCTAGATGTGAAAGCTTCAATTTTCACATAGAAATTGAGCTGTTCATTAACCTGTTAAAGAGAGCCCAAAGGATTTCATAAATTCACATATTATTATTGTAGGTGACAAGAAAATAACACTACAAAGTTAAACCCGAAGTTTCTTGACAGCTCTTTTATGAAGTCAGAAACACTTGAATTTTTTAAGTTTTAATTTCTATGTTACTTACTGTCAGGATAGTAATTTTGTTTTCATTACCACCTAAAGAGTCCATCTCAGTCATGACATGACACTGCCCCAAGCAACATGTCTTTTCTCAAGAGACACAACTCAGAGGCCATATTGTGAAGAGTGAGGCTTTCCTCCTGGGATTGCTCAGGCTGCAAGTGGTTGCAAAGAAGTTGGAACATCTATACTATTGAGACATAAAATCTGATGAAGATGTTTTTTGAGGTTTTAGTACTTAACATATTTTTAAACAAGACACCAAGACGGTGAATGTCATGGGAAAATTAGGAGCTACGAATGAGCACAGGACCAGTAAAACAGTTCACTTGGATAGTGTGCTACTTTGTCATGTGCATGACCGAGGTTCAAGCCTGGCTCCCACCATGTTGGAGGAAGCTTTGGTGCTGTGCTCTTCTTTATTCTCTCTCGCTGCCTCTCTAGCTCTACTGGAAGAAGGTGGAGGTAAAGGTAGGAGAAGGAGGAGGAAGAGGAAGAGGAAGGAGAAGGCAAGGAAACAGCTTCATTTCTTATTTGCTGGTCTTGGCACTTAAATTCTATGTTTATGTGACTATAAAGTAAAAAAAATAATAATAAAGACAGTAGTCACAAAGAACTGTTAAGATAGTTGATCAGTGAGATAGCTCCTCAACACAAGTGGGCATGTTGAATTTGAATAAACAGATGCTTACAGTCAACAGATGTGTATCAAGTAAGCTGAGTGCCAGATAAATGACCAACAACTATTCAACAGCCACTATGGGTTAGCAAAATAGTTCACTTAGCTAGCGTGGTGCCTTGTTGGATATATGGCGCAGGTTCTAGCTTGCGCCCCACTTCATTGAAGGAAGTTTTGGCCTCTCTTTCTCTCTCCCTCTCTGCCTATATCTATTTGAAAAATTCAGTCTCAAATAGTGAAGCCCCAAAGATGATATATATAAGCAGTCAACACAATACTGGCTTTCATAGGCTTTGCACAGAGATAAATACTAAACAAACATATAACTACAGCTATGAGAATGAATTCTGGTGTTATGAGGAGAAAGCATAGGCCCTATAAGTGATACGGGTAGTGGATTGCAGGAGATCATATGCTTCAAACTGGGCAAAGAGAAGAGAAGAGCAATCACTTAAAAGGAAAAGGTGGGGTCATGCTGTGGCTCACCTGGTAGAGCGCACATGTTACCATCCACAAGCTGCAGGGGGGCAAGCTTCACAAGCAGTGCTGCAGATGTCTCTTCTCTTTTTATTTCTCCCTCTCCTCTCCATTTCTGTCTCTGTCCTAAATAAAATCATATACAGTATTAAGAAGGGACAGGTAATGGGTAATTCAAAGTACAACACAGTTTAGAAGTGTGAGGAGTGGGGAGTCGGGCGGTGGTGCAGCAGGTTAAGCGCACGTGGCACAAAGCACAAGGATCGGCATAAGGATCCCGGTTCAAGCCCCCAGCTCCGCATCTGCAGGGGATTCGCTTCACAAGCAGTGAAGCAGGTCTGCAGATGTCTCTCTTTCTCTCTGCCTGTCTTCTTCTCCTCTCTCTATTCCTCTCTGTTCTATCCAACAACAATGACATCAATGACCACAACAATGTTAAACAAGAAGGGCAACAAAATGGAAAATAAATAAATATTTTTAAAAAATTTTTAAAAGAATTGTGTGCAGTGGAATAAGGACCAACAGGGCTGCAATACAATATGAGAAATGAGACAGGCCAAATAGAATCAGCTGTGGTAGGATCAAGGTTTATTCTGAAGGCACTGGGATGTTTTGAAAAGAAAAGTGGTGATCTGATTTCATGTCGAATTTATTAATATATTTTTGGCTGCTGGATGGAGCATGGAGTTAAGCATGGAGAAGGTGGGGTTAATCAGTCACCAAATTCAGATGCTACCATGGTGCCAACCTGATTTCCTTGGGAAGACGACCTCAATAATGTGTCCTGGAACCCCACCCCTCCAGAACCCTGCCCCACTAGGGAACTAGAGACAGGCTAACCTGCCAACACCCATGTTCAGCAGAGAAACAATCACGAAGCCAGACCTTCCACTTTCTGCACCCCATAATGATCCTGAGTCCATACTGCCAGAGGAATAAAGAATAGGAAAGCTTCCAATGGAAGGGATGGGATATGGAACCCTAGTGGTGGAGACTGTGTGGAATTATACCCCTCTTACCCTATGGTCTTATCAGTCATAATTAAATCAATTAAAAATTATTTTAATTTTAAAAAAGAAGGTTGTCTTCTATTATTTTATTTTATTTTATTTATAAAAAGGAAACACTGACAAAACAATAGGATAAGAGAGGTACAACTCCACACAATTCCCACCACCAGAACTCCATACCCCAGCCCCTCTTTGTTGGTATGCATGAGACCCCTTCTGTTTCATTTGGTTTAAATCCCCCCTGCTTAACACTATTTTATTTACATAACCACTGTTAACAAGTTCCACTCTCCCTCCAGGGCATTTGTGGTTCAGTGATAGGATTCTTGCCTAATCTGCCCCCTCTTTGTCACACTCTGATTTTCACCAGTCACTTTTCTCTCCACCCTCTCTATGTCACATCCTGTTTCCACCCTACTTGGGAAGTATATATAAAGACAGCATTGTGAGTTTTAGAGTACTTTACCTTGAGTTTAGCTTAGCTCGTCTTAGATTGTGCTGCGTCCTGCATGAATAAAGAGATACTGCCTACAGCTCAACTATGAGTCCCTGGTCGTCTGTTACCTGCCCGTGAAGCCAGCCCATTGAAAACAACATAACCTGTCGCAAACAACACCTCTTTATTCCTCTGGGAGTATGGACCCAAGGTCATTGTGGGAGGCAGAAGGTGGAAGGTCTGGCTTCTGTAATTGCTTCCCCACTGAACATGGGCATTGATAGGTCGACCCATACTCCCAGCCTGCCTCTCTCTTTCCCTAGTGTCTACTGAATGTTTAGTAGAAGAATGACACATTGGTACATAATAATTTGGGAGTGGAAGATCTTAGTTATTTGGAAAGATGCATGCAATTCCAGCTAAATGGCTTTGTTTTGTTTTTGTTTATTTATTTTTCACCAGAGCACTGTTCAGCTCTGGTTTATGGTGCTGTAGATGATTGAAGCTGGGACTTTGGAGCCTCAGGTATGAGAGTCTTTTTGCATAACCATTATGCTACCTACCCCCACCCATCAAATGGCTTTGGATTCTGGTGCCAGTGCTGCCCCAGTTCATCAAAAGAGACCATGGAATTGACAGCCCCATAATTGAAACCATCAAGCTCTTAGAACAAGGGGATAGTATGGTGGTTCTGCAAAAGACTTTCATACCTGAAGCTGAGATCCCAGGTTCAGTCCATGGCACCACTATAAACCAAAACTGAGCAGTGCTGGGAGTTGGGCGGTAGCGCAGCAGGTTAAGCACAGGTGGAGGGAGTCAGGCGGTAGTGCAGCGGGTTAAGCGCATGTGGCGCAAAGCGCAAGGACCAACTAAGGATCCCGATTCAAGCCCCTGGCTCCCCACCTACAGGGGCATTGCTTCACAGGCGGTGAAGCAGGTCTGTAGGTGTCTTTCTCTCCTTCTCTTTGTCTTCCCCTCCCCTCTCCATTTCTCTCTGTCCTATCCAACAGTGACGACAACAATAATAACTACAACAATAAAACAACTAGGGGCAACAAAAGGGAATAAATAAAATTTTAAAAAAAAGCACAGGTGGCACAAAGCACAAGGACTGGCATAAGGACCCGGGTTCAAGCCCCCGGCTCCCCACCTGCAGGGGAGTCACTTCACAAGTGGTAAAGCAAGTCTGTAGGTGTCTATCTTTCTCTTCCCCTCTCTGTCTTCACCTCCTCTCTCCATTTCTCTCTGTCCTATTCATCAATGACACCAACAACAACAACAATAAAAAAAAAAACAAGAGCAACAAAGGGGAATAAATAAATATAAAAAATAAAATTAAATTAAAAGATGGGGTTAATCACAAGAAGGAAGTGAATTTGAAGGAAAGGCAGTTCCTCTATGCTGTCAAGTCTAGGGCCTTCAAAGACAAGACCCCCTGTTCCCTCCAACTACCCAAGATGGGTCACTCCCATCAGGAAGAACATGATCTGAGGCAGCCTCTCTGCTTGTGACCCTTTCCAGAAGTAGACTTGGAATCCAACTGGGAATCAGACACACTCATGACATTTCAAAGTCACCTCTTCAGAAATGAGTAGATAAGAGTTGGCTAGACACTACTTGTTTGTCCGCAAATTAATCTCGGAATATATTTGGGTCAGTGTTTGGGGGGTTAAAGGTGGAGGTGACTATTAAAGCAACCAGAATTAGGGAATAGTTTTGACTTTAGCAATTGTCCCACACTTGGTAAAACATAAATTATTGATAAAGCATTCTTCCACTGGGAGTTTATGTTTTACATATACAAAGCGCATAATTTGTGTTTACTGAAAAGATTTAGACATGGGGACATTATTTATGTTTTTAATTTGTCTGCACCAGTAAATAACATCCCACTTAGCCGGCAGTTCCTAGGGAAAGCATTTACTTCTGAAATACAGTGTCCATGGCCTGCTCTGACCACCTTCATGCTTGGTGCTAGGATCCATAAAACCATAGTCAATGTGCTTGATAAATATTTATAGACTAGATGGATGAATATGTGAGCTCCTATATCTTTTCTATTTACCAAAAGAATCAGCCCAATACAGAACTGGCTTCACGATCTGTTATGCCATTTAATTACAAACACCGGTCCCCCTTTGTATTTCACGACTTTTATCTCACTGTAACAATACACCAATTTGTCATTTCTAATATCATTGCACATTCAATATGTATTTTTCATGTTAATTTTTTTAGTTTATAAGACATATTTTTATTAGACCTCAGCATTCATCAAAGAGGCCCTTTACAAAACTGGTTTACACTCATTTATTTTTTTGTCAAAACTCACATTTGTAAAGTGGTCAGATGTGTACAGAACATACCTGCAGGCCTTGAGAGCAGCTATCAAGATGAACAGGGTCAAGTCCCATTTTTTAAGGCCTTTAAACTGAGACAGAACCCAGTTGGCACTAAAACCTATTGATCCTACCAGTTAATGTTTCTGCAAACCATCCCCATAGTCAGGGCTCTCAGCTCAGGTCTCCACCAATCCTCTGCCTGGACAATTGCAGTCGTCTCCGGTCACTTTAAAAAGAACGCTGCCTTGTCTTTCCTCTTGCCTTCACTTAAGACTAAAATATATTTTGAGAAAAGACAATATCATCAATCCAGGGCATAGAGATTTTAATAAATGGGCTTTTGACATGTTACATCATAAATGAACCTTCCAAGTTTATAAGTGGTCCTTTGACAGGATGCATCATGTCAATCTATAGCTCAGAACCTTTACTGATTTAATCCATAATTCATATAATAATGGATTCTGAAAATTCCATTGCTTCCTTTCTCCTATCAATGGCAATTCCGTGAGGACATTTGAGACTGACTGGTGGGTGCTCTATGGCTAACCCTCACAGTGTCCTGTGCTTGGCCAAGTGGGAGGCTCTCACCCAGTCCTCAAACTTAGTATGGGACCACTTCACAACTTTTGACTATAATCACTTACTTTTTGTATTGTAAAATGCTTAATTCTTTTAAAAAAAAAAACATTTTTATTAACATACTTATAACTGCAATTTGACATTGCCAGCACAAACAGAAAACAACTATCCAATGTCGTTAAAAGAAATTTCTAGATTTCCAGGCAGGGCACAGCTTCTCCACACAGCAACTGCAGAAAGAGCACCACAGTTTTGGGAAAGACTCCACCAACCAACTCTGTCACCACCACTGATCAGGAAGGGAACTGGGGAATAACCACAAAGAATTATAGTCCATTCAAGACTGACTTGACTTAGCATAAATAATCTAAAATTAAATGGGGCATGTGACCCTAATATTGCGAGGGTTTCCTTGTGTCCCCTGGTACCCTTGTTGGCCAGACCTCCCAGACTTGTCTGGGCTTGGAAGCATTTGTTTCATTGTCTGCTTTTTAATAGAATCAGATGGCTTTCTTGAAAAAATTGCAATCCTGAGAGGATCAGGAGAAGAATAAAGAGGGAAAAAATGATTTTTTGGTGAATAATATTAAAGATATGAAAAAAAGGGAGGAAAACACAAAGATATGGCCAGGAATCATAAATGTGAAGCATTCACAGCCCCAAAGACAACTTGGTAGCAGTTATGTTCAGTTCTCCCAGAAGAATTGTGGTTTCTTCATAGGCTCAGACCTGGAAATACTATTCATGCGGAATATTAAAATATTCTGAAAAGTTAACTGTCTCTGACTATGGAACCTAAGTGACACTTAATTTTTTAAAAGGTAGATATCCTTTTGTTTGAAAGGCCTATGCAGTCAGATTAAGTTTTCGTGTGTGTGTGTGTGTGTGTATGTGTGTGTGTGTGTGTGTGTGTGTGTTGATGATTTGTTGTGCTCTTAAATGAGGATGGTGTTGTTAATGACAAAGATAGTAATTTCTAGCAATATAGAACTTATATAATCCCCATTCCTTATACTGACCTACATTAGACCACTCATCAAAATTTCCAGTTTAATCTTTATCTCAACTCTCCAAATTTTATTTTTCTTTCCTTGACTGTTTGCATGCATTTTTTTTTTACCAGAAAATTGCTCATGTTTGGCTAATGGTGATGCATGGGATTGAACCTGAGACTTCAGAACTTCATGAATGAAAGACTTTACATAAGCATTGTGTTATCTCTCCCCACTCCTTGCATGTATTCATCGTGCTGATCCCTCAACAGTATATACCATTGAGAGGGGGACAGACAGATGCACTGACACACTTCACCTGTCACCTCTCCTGCCCTCCAGGCACATCCACCCACAAAGAAGGGAAGGGCTGAGTTATAGGTACCAAGAATGGCAAAAACTTTCAGACTTGGGACTGGGAACCAACCATAGTCCTCTTATTATTTCTGTCATTACTGGGTTGTATGGGTCACAAATCTAGCCCCAAACCATTCGTTTTGTTGTTTGGAATTTGGGTGGAATTGAAAGAGAAGAACCCCTGTGCCCACTGACAGCAACTTGGCCACTGTCTATCACTGAATCCTGTTCAGAGGACATTTTCAACATGGCCCAGAATGCTTTTCTAGAACAGAATGTGCTACAAAAAATACCAAGACCCTTTTAAATGAAGGAGACTTATGGAGCCTGGTTTTAAATTAGAAGCTGACATGCCTCATAATGCAATTAGTGATTTGAACTGGAGAGCTTGCATTAACTAACAAAGTGGGAATTTTTTCCTGGAATTAACTTCAATAGCCACTCCTAGACAAAAATAAATAAATAAAATTTTAAAAAGAAGATCCAGTAAAAAGATTTTTCACTCTTTTATCCTAAGAAAATGTATTGCCTTGGCATTTCAGTTAGAAAACCTATTAATAGGTTTTCTAATAATTAAACTAATTATTAATCAATTGTAATGAAACATACATTTGGTCAAATAGCACCAGCACCTGTTTGAGTGCTTACTTCTGGATAACACTAATTGAGGCAGTGGTGAGAACAGAGATGTGAATGATAATATGTGGCACCTGTCCTCAGGTCATTGCTAACTTCGATAAAGTGTGACAAATAAAATACTAGGAGACAGTTAACCTTGCACTTCACACAGCAGTGAATCATTCTGTAGTATAACTTGACTCTGTTCAATATTTGGGACATGTTCATTATTTTAATTTTCTGCTGTTTCTGTGAAATTCAGACTTTAAAAAGTGTCTCATACTTTTATTTGCAAAATCCAAAAGCCCTGCGTGGAGCAGCAGAGTTTCACAAATTGCTACTGAGTGCCAGCTGTGTGCTGAGGCCTGGTCTTGAGATTCAGTAGTAAAAAGCTCAGATAAAAGTCCCTATTCTCATTGACTTAAGAGTCTGATAGGGGGCTGGGCAGTAGCACAATGGGTTAAGCGCACATAGCGCAAAGCGCAAAGACCGGTTCAAGGATTCTGGATTGAGCCCCTGCAAGGGGTCACTTCATGGGTGGTGAAGCAGGTTTGCAGGTGTCTGTCTTTCTCTCTCCCTCTCTGTCTTCCCATCCTCTCTCAATTTCTCTGTCCTATCCATCAATGACGGCAATAACAACAATAGTAATAACAACAACAATAAACAACAAGTGCAACAAAAAGGGGGGGGGGGGAATGGCCTCCAGGAGCAGTGGATTTGTAGTGCAGGCACCGAGCCCCAGCAATAACCCTGGTGGAAAAAAAAAAAAAAAGAGTCTGATGAAGAAAAAAAAAAAAAAGGAACAGCTAGAAATGCAGGCTGTATTTTACAATGCATGCTGGCAAGGGAGTGAGAAGGAAGTTGCCAGGAAATAATGTCAGAGGTATGAGCACCAGCCTCATGAATTGATCACCCTGGAAATGAAGGGTTGCAAGCCAGGAAAATTGGGGAGTCTTCCCCTGAGAGCCTGGCCCTGAGTGACAGCTGCAACAGAGGGTGAAGCCGGTTGAGTCAATACCAAGACTTCACTTTATTGTTAGAGTGTGCATTGGAGGACACAAAACTCAGGTACCTAGTTCCAGCCTCCCTTTTGCTTGTCAACATTACAGACCACTGAGGAAGAAGACCCGGACCTCACCAACCAGCCAGTGGGATCCAGACTGAACTAGATGCCACACAATCACCCTCTCTGTAATGAAGACCCAAGAATACAGTCAGAAACGGGCCCACTGAGACTCTGCTGAGTTAGTCAAGTCTTTATTCTGGGCAGCAAGTGCTTGAGGCCAGAAGAGATGAGCTCACAGGTAGCCAGCCCTACAGCTGGGGACGGCCACCAGAGAGAAAGAGAACCCTGGGTGTAAAGGCTCTCTCCAAGCTGAGAAGAAGAGCAGAGGACACAGGCCGCTGCTACTCATAGCATAGGGAGTGTGTCCAGGGGGCTGAAATAGTAGGAGGCTTCTGCTCCAACAGGAATGCCATATGCTGGCTTGGTTGGCATGAGGCTGGACCCCAGGGTCCCCGAAGTAAAGGCAAAACAGCAGGGCCACCTATCTTCCTCCCCACCAGTCAGAAGCAGGAAGTACCTCCTCTGAATTCACTAACGAATGGAAGGTAAAAGACACTTTCTGAGCAGCCAATGTCAAAAGCTCACAGGTATTAAAAAGATGAATGGGAAAGAGGGATATGGTTTGATATGAGTGAGGAGCCCTGCTTCCCAAAAAAGCTTTCTAGGACTTGGACACTCAGGTTCTAGGTGATGTCTCCTTTTTTTCCTGCAGCTGCTCCCTATCATCCCTGTTCACCTGACACCTCTTACATCTTACACATAAGTATGTTGTCCTCTACTCAAGAAGAACATTTTCCTAATTGTCTGCCTGCAAAACCCCCCTATTCATTCTTCAAAGCTGAGCTCAAACATCCCCTTCTCCTTGAAGTCTTCTTTCTGTTTAAGCTCGGCCTGCTAACATACCATTTCTCCATGTCCTGCACACTCACTCACACAGGCATGGATCCATAGTTTCCTCCCAGGACTCAACAGAGTGTTTCACATCTCCATCTATTGCAACACCCACCATACTGGGTCAATCTACCAGCCTGTCACATCCTCCCTTCTTCATGTGGAGTTACTTCCAGATTAAGACATCTCCTCCTTGGTCTTGCATGAACACACACCAGACACACATCACGTGTTCCATAAATACAGGGAGAAGGGGAGATGCAGTAAGAAGGCACAAAGAAGGGAAAGAAAAATGAAAGAAAGAAAAAGAACAACTTTCCTGTTTATTGAGTTTAGCACACTGTCCGGAAAAAAAAAAAAAATCTCTATGCAACCTAGCCTAAAGAATCTGTCATTTAAAGGGATGCCCAACTGCAGGAACATTCTTTTTTAATATGCAAGAAATGTGTTGCCAGTGATTATTCACAGGTCAGGGGTTTTCTGCCTAGAAATGAGTCTCAGTCAGGGGCTCTGCCCTGGAGAGAAGATGGAAGAGGAAGGTCTCTCCCAGGTGAATTTGGAGGACACAAGCACATTTTGGCACACACAAAAAATTAGTCTCTGGAGCAAATTCCAATCAAATTTATAGTGTGATTTACAAATAAATTATGGCAAAAATTTAATATATTTGTATTATATGATTTTTTAATTAATAAAATACTTGTCTTATGAGCTGTTTTTAACCTTATTACTGTTTTTAACCTCTTTCTAATTTTTCACCTAATTATTAATGGTTTACCATTATCAAGACAATGACTTAGAAGAAAAATTTAAAGTGTAGGATAAAGTAATTGGCAAGAAGAATTTTAAATTTTCCTACTGACTAAATATCGGTTTGTTAGAAAAGGCCACACAGAGCACACTTCATGATTAGAAGTGCAAAGGAAAAAAAAAGTAATGATTTCATTTTTCATTCTGAATAACCAGAAGATGTTAATGATGCAGTAAAGAACGAAGTTAACCTAGTAAGGGTGGAGTTCAGGAGGTCTTATTAGTGGCTCCATATCACAATCTAGAAATGTCTTTATGTAGACTAATCACATTGTGGGTCCAGAGGAGATTTACAATCTGATTTGCCACCAAGAACTCCATGTAATCTTCACCGAGGACTGACACCATTTTATCTTTGCACGATTCCCTGTTTCTCACACAAGTCATTCCGTCCTCTCTGAATTGTCAGCTCTGACAGGCTGATTTAATCTGCAGGATTCTGAATGCCTCTGACCACTGCGGTGAGTCATTAACCTTGACTCGCATAATTGAATTCAAGGTTGATTGCCTGTGACCCTCTGCGCTGAGGTCTCCTAAATGTACATATTCATTACGGGCGGCTGTGCTAAACGGATTGCACAGGGAAAGCTGTAGCAGTCGCCTGCTTGGTATGCAGGGGGCGAAGAGGGCACTAATTGCATGTTAGAGCTGAGGATTAGATTATGAAACGAGTGAGAAAATGAAGATAGATCCACTGACACTGTCAGATTAGGGGCAGCAACGTGCAGGAATATGACAGTGAAATTTACAGCAACATTAACAGAAAGAAAATTAGAAACAAATAGACATTGGACTCTCTTTTTAAAAAATCTTCATAGTTTTTCTACCATCACCTGGTAAACAGGATATGAGAGCTAAAACTGTATCTCATTTGCATAATTGCAGCAGAACAATAGAATTTTATTTCAGGGAACTGTTTTGAAGACTAGGAAATCTCATTATGGTCACTTTAACGTTTCATGTTTTGCAGTATCTAGGCCATGTTTAAATAATTGGCTCTACACACCAAATGCCACCTTGAATTGCTGAGAAAAGACATACACACAACTTCAGGAAACTCAGAGACTACACAAGTGTCAAAACATTCCAAATCATTGCCAACAATTCTGTCAATTCTAAAGGCTCAACTTTGGTTTAAAAAAAAAAATCACCAACTTATAAAATTAGCACTGCTTCTATTTTTTATTGATCTTATGTCACTTCATAGTTAAAACAAGTGCCTGCTTGTTGAAATCAAACAAATCTTCTAGCACAAGCAGATGCTTGAGTTAATAGCAAACAGTTCCACAAATCACTTCCATTTCCAGAAGCAAATGTCCACACATTACAAGCACAACAAGCAACTTGGCCAGAGGTGAAGCTGTGTATACACTTTAGGACCTTTTTCTTCTCCATTTAGGTCTGAGATGATATTTGAGCAACCTCTCCTCATACTTCTTCCAGTTGTTTCATGATTCACTTTAAAGAAAAAAATGACAGCCTGTCTTCCTGACAATGAAAACATACAAAACCTAATGGCATTGGATGCTTAAAAGTAAAACACAAAAGCCCTTAGTGTTCAGTCACAGCTAGAAATGAGTGTTAAGCTGGATAAAAGTTAAAGATTCTATCTCTGGAGAAGCCAAGTTCAGTTTTGTTTTGTTTTGCTTTTGCTTTGTTTTTGAAACAAGCCCACAGAATGGTCCCCACGGTGCTGCAAGATAATACTCCAGAAATGTTGTACAGCATTTTTAAATGGTTAACTTGGTTTGCATTGATCTTTCAAGATGAAATTTATTTTTGCTACTTCACAAAACTCTAAGTGGAAGGAATACTGTAACTTCCTAATAATTATGCCTTATAGAGATGGCCTCCCCATGTAAACAATAAACTCACAAACCAGGCCATATGGTGACAAGAAACAGTAGTGGATGGCTTCAGTACTTGGAACAATAGAGTTTTGTTTGGTTGGTTGTTTATCTGACCAAAGCACTTCTCAGCTTTGCCTTACAGTGGTGCTAAGGATTGAACCTAGGACCTCTGAGCTTTGGGCCTGAAAGCCTGCTATGTAAAATATTTTTAGGGTCATATAGATGACTCAACTTTAGAGAACAGGACTTATATGCCTGAGACCTAGAAGCTCCAGGTTCATCTTCCATCACCAATATATACCAAAGATGAGCAGTAGTTTGGTCTATTTCTCACATAAATAACTAAAGCTTTCAAACAGTATAAATACAAACACACACACACACACACACACACATGCCAACAAGATGGCTCACCTAGAAAATGTACTTACTTTGTCAAGTTTGAGCCTGGAATCCCACTGCATTATAAAAAGCTTCAGTGCTGTGGTATCTTTCCCTCTCTCCCTCTGTCTCTGTCTTTTTTTTTCTTTATTCATGGGATTAATGGTTTACAGTGAACAGTAAAATATAATAGTTTGTACATATGTAACATTTCTCAGTTTTCCACATAACAATTCAACCCCCTCCAGGTCCAGGTCCTCCTCTGCCATCATGTTCTGAGCCCTCCCCTCCACCCCAGAGTCTTTTACTCTGGAGCGACGTGCCTGTCTCTATCTTTTTATCTGGATAGGTGAAGCCCCAGTGATGATTTAAAAAATGCTTTGGATTTAAAAATATATAAATAAATAAACCCAAAACTGCTGGTTATCTCTCATTGCACAATAAATATAAATCACTGATTTAGGCCGATCTGCTGCTAGTCTGGCCTGGCCTGATCATTCAGGAAGCTGTCATCCTCTCTTGGTTGCTTTGGCTGAGATTAAAGGGTTAGTGACATGTCCTGCTATTGGTACAAGCTCATGACAAGGACCCCGGTTCAGTCCAGATGATTCCTCAGTTGATGGCCTTTCATCTTCTAAATATCTAAAATGCATTTCTTCATAGCATGATGGCATGAGAATTCCAAGAGTATAAAGGGAAACGCCACAAAGCTCTCCTTAAGACCCCAACTCTAGAACCCACAGACTAGCTCTCTGCCATCTTGGTGAAAGAAAGCCTCACAATCAGCCCAGATTCAATCAAGAACAGAGAGAGACCCCCACTTCTTGATAGAACAAATGTTAAAACTATATAACAAAGGAGCATAGACACAGGAGATGTTAAATTCAGGCCATCATTATCACCACTGACCCACTAAAACATATGCAATAATCGTGTGGTATTGTTGTGAGAACCACTTGGCTCACTTCCCCTTCCTATGCCACATTCCATGTGTGGATTGTTGACCTGTGGTTATTGGACCAAAGGGCTAGATCCTACTCCTGATGGGATCTGGGAAGCCAATACAGATTCCCCTTCACCAGCTTTGTCATTCATTATATTTGGACCTACTATATGTAAATGGCAGTGAGTAGGAAAGCTGGTATTGTAAGAGTCAAGTGGGTGTCGGAAGGTAGCACAGCGGGTTAAGTGCATGTGGTGTGAAGCACAAGGACCAGGACCAGCACAAGGACCCACGCAAGGACCAGCATAAGGATCCCCGTTCAAGACCCCGGCTCCCCACCTGTAGGGGAGTCGCTTCACAGGCGGTGAAGCAGGTCTTCAGGTGTCTCTCTTTCTCTCCCCCTCTGTCTTCCCCTCCTCTCTCCATTTCTCTCTGTCCTATACGTCGACGACATCATCAACAACAATAGCCACAACAACAATAAAACAAGGGCAACCCAAGGGAAAATAAATAAATAAATAAAAGAGTCAAGAAGCAGAGATGTCAATCCCAATTCCATCATTACTACCTAAATAGCTTTAGGTAAATCACTTAAGCTCTCAAAACCTTAGTATCCCCATCTGTAAAGAGAGACCAGCTCAGAGTAGTGCTAAAGATTAGGTTAGCTCAATGCCTCTGAAGTACTCAGAGCTTGCCAGCATTCAGTATAGGCTCAGCATAATAGGTGACTATCATGGCACTATCATGGATGGGACTTACTGAGGTTCCATCCAGTTTTACTGAGATATAACTGACAGGTAACATTATGTGAGCTGAGGATGTACAACATGATGGCTTGATATATGCTATGGAATAAATACACTTAGTTAACACATCCACTACCTTGCATAGTTACAATGTATGTATTAAGAATTTCTTTAATTAATTAACTAATTAATTAATTTGATAGGATAAAGAGAGATTGAGAGGGAGAGGAGGAGGTAGAGACAGAGAAAGAGAGACACCCGCAGCACTACCTCACTACTTATGAAGCTTCCCCCTGCATATAGGAACTAGGGGCTTAAACCCAAGCCCTTGTGCATTGTAACGTGTGCACACAACCAGGTGCACCTCCACCCAGCCCATGTGGAGCATTTCTAAGGTCTCTCTTACCAACTCTCAAGTATACAACATAACACTACAGTCTTTACACTTTCCACTTACTCAGACCTGGAACATTATGGTTGGTGGCCACCTCCCCTGATTTCTCCCACTGGTCCCAACCTTGGCAATTATTAATCTACTCTCCATTGCTATCAGCTCAGGTTTTTCAGAATCCACATATAAGTGAAATCATACAGCATCTATCTTTCTTTGACTTGCTTCACTTAGGCTAATGCTTTAAGCTTCACCTATAATATTGCAAATGGCAAAAACAAATCCTGTTTACTGCTGAGCAATATTCCATAGCACATACAGGCTGCATTCTCTTGTCCCATTCATACAGTAGCTGTGATAAGTAGTAACTATCTTCGTCTGAATTCTGCATGGAGCACTATCCAAGAGAGCACAGTTTGTCTGCTCATCTTCCTAGGGTCTGAGATACAGTCTGAGCTGTTCATTCCATAATTCAAAATGAGTTTTGACCAGCCTTTTACTACATAGCAGTGAAAAAACAGTGATGTGCAAAGCAGCACTCCCTCACCTCTGAGCCTGCCGGAAAGTCAGAAGTGTGGGAAGGCAGTTACCACCACCACCATCACCCCGAGCAATAGCCTGGATCACACCAGGCTCAGGGGGGTGACTTTTGTTTCCCTTTCTTGCAATTAGAAATGTGTTTGTGTCCTAATAGAAAATGAGATACTCCTGCGCTTGTCTGACTACCAGCTGAGCTCACCCACCTGCCCTGCAGCCCTGCTGAGAGCGCTGCATCTTCATCATATTGATCACCCATCACGGCTGCTTGCCATTCGACTTCCTGTCAAGGCAGAATAAAAAATGTGAAAGTGTTTTTGCAAACTATAGAGCACTGAACGCGCATGAGGTTTATTGTTATTATTATCTATTATTTAAGACAGCCTCATCTCCTCAGATTGAGTGGGGTTCCCACTTTGCTGGTGCTTTCACAGTATCTAACCCTTGATGCTTCAAAATCGAGTCCTGTATCAATGAGGTTCATGAAAATGAAGAAACCCGGCAAAATACGGCTGAGTGGTAACTGTTGGGGTTTTTCTTTTAAATTAATTGAAACGACAGCATCTGCATCAGTTGCTATTTCCTTAACAGGCATGGAATAGCTACTGAGATTCAGTAAACATTAATGGCAATCGGTCAACAAAGGAAGTCTGGTGCCCATCTGGATTAAACAATGCTGTCTCCAGCTCATGCAGCATCTACTAGAATCAGGACCGAGCAGGGCTCAAGACCTGGGTCACTACCACTCATCCCTAGCCACCCAGCTGGGACATACTGGGAAAGAAAAAGTGACCATATGTACTCACATTCCTAAGAATCTCTCTTCTCTAAGGCTACCCACATCAGCACATCCACCTCAAGCCCTCCCTTTTTTAATATTTTATTTATTATTTGTCAGTGAAAGAGAGATACAGAGGAAGAGAGAGAGCACAGAGTACTGCTCAGCTCTGGCTTGTGGTGGTGCTGGGGACTGAGCTTGGGACCCAGGATCCTCAGGCATGAAAGCCTTTTGCAGAACCATTATGCTGTCTCCCCAGCCCATGCCTCCACCCTTGATACCTGTGGAAAATTCAGCTCAGTCAGCTCCCTCAAAGCCTGCCCACAAACCTTCTGCCATAAAACTGAATCACTAACTCCTTGACTTTGTCAAAAATTTTCAATATTTATATATTTGTAATTTTTTACTTTATTTTTATTAAGTAATTTAATAGTGATTTACAAAATTATATGATTTCAGGGGTATAATTTCACAGTTTACCCATCATCAAATTTCTGCCCCCCCCCCATAACCACCACACTTTTCACAATGTCTGACTGTTTGGTTACTGTTTGCTTTTTGCTTTTTTTTGGGGGGGGGTGTTGTAGAAATTTTTTGCAAGTCTGATTGCTTTAATTCTCTCTATTCACATATGATTGAAACTATCCCATAGGTAGTTGTTTTTCACGTCTTATTTCAAAATCGTAATCACCTCCAGTTCCTTTTTTTCCCAGAGGACACCATATCTTCATTTTAATTGAAGGGTAGAATTTCATTCCATTCAATTTAATTTAACAATGTATTCATCTCATACTTTCTTTATCCATTTGTCTGTCAAGGTGGTAAGGTTGCTTCCATACCTTAACTATTGTGAATCATATAACTATGCACATGTGTGTATGTGTATGTGTGTTCTGATTGTTATTGTTTGTTTGTTGTTTATTTGTATTACATGGGAGACAGCAATGGGGGGAACAGAAGTCAGTAGTTAAAAAGTAAAAGCTAAGTATACAAGTACCCACATCAACAAAAATTTAAAAAAATAAAATAAAAACTACCTTTCATGTATTTGACCAAAAATAACTTTTCTTCTGCCTATCTCTTCCAAGAAAGTGTAAACTTGGACAAATGAAGGCCAAAGGCCAGTCTGGGAGATAGCACAGTGCATCAAGCATTGAATTCTCAAGAATGAGTTTGATCCTGATCCTCAGAACCACATATGCCAGAGTGGCACTCTGGCTGTCTGTTTCTCAAATAAATAAATCAATCTTTAAAGCAAAATTAAGGCCAAAGGAGTTTCTAAAAATCATTGAATTGTTATGACATTAGTGAGTAATAAACTATAAGCTTCCCTTTATTAATTTGCAGTCTGGTGGGAAAACAGGAGTAAACAGAAGCTCAGACAGGGTGGGATGGGGCTATTGGTGGAACCAACAGAAAGTGCTGCAGAAAATCATGGAAGGATGATGACATGAACCAGAGAAAAGAGGGCTTTCATATGAGAGTAGAATTGCATGATTATATATCTGTAAAACTGAGAGGTCATTTGCCCTAGAACACAGAGTTTTCAGAGGATAGCAACGAGGCGTGTGTGTGTGTGTGTGTGTGTGTGTGTGTGTGTGTGTGTGTGTGTGTGTGTGTGTGTGTTATTTCTCAAAACAACTCACTAAGTAGATCACATTCTTTTATGTGATATTCACATTCCTTTGGGGCAGAACAGTGACATGTAGAAATATCAGGAGGTGTGTGTAAAGGCAGGGACAGAAAAGAAATCCTGTAAAGTGCTAAAAACAGAGCTTGGCACATAGTAAGCCCTCAGGGTCTATTGGCTATTCTTACTATGTTTATCTTTTTTTTTTTAATTTCAGATCTGAATGCAAGGTGAGAAGTTTGGACTTGGCCTTCTAAGCCTACATTATCTGAACCTCAGATATGTGTTTCCTGCTTCCTCATTTTACCATATGTGTCCTCCTAGAATGCATATAGCTGCAAATAGCAGAAGACACTATTGTAACAAGAATACATTGGCTCAGAGAGGTGCTAGTTCTGGTGCTGGAGTCTGGGCAATTCTCTCCACACTTCCTGAGCTTTGCCCTAGTTAGTGAGTCTACTTTACATTTCTACAAATTTTTGCAGTTCCAGTGTCCAGGACAGTCACAGCTGCCAAGGGCCCATTCAGAACAACCTAAAAGAATCAGAGGTTTGCTGATTGGACTTTTGTAGAGTATGTGCCCATAATCGGGCCAATTGCTGTGACAAGTATTATAGTGATGTTCTTGTTTATAAGAGGTCTTTTAGAACCTCTTTCAGGGCCAGTTTGGTGATGGTTGCCTCCTTTAACTGTTGTTTATCTAAGAAGGTTTTGATCCCTCCATCTAGTTTGAATCCTTGGTTGAAACCCTTTTTCATTCAGGGCTCGATAGATATCTTGCCACTCCCTTCTGGCTTTTAGAGTTTGAGTGGAGAAGTCTGCAGATAATCTTATGGGTTTTCCCTTGTATGTGACTTTTTGTTTCTCTCTTGCAGCCTTTAGGATCCTTTCTTTATCCTTACTTCTTCTCATTGTGACTATGATGTGTCTTGGTGTCTTCAGGTCTGGGTTGATTCTGTTTGGTACTCTCTGAGCCTCTTGAATCTTGATGTCCTTTCTGTTATTCAGGTCTGGGAAGTTTTCTTCTATTATTTCCTCTAGAATGTTTGCTTCCCCTTCCTCTCTTTCTTTCTCTGGCAGGCCAATTATACGAATGTTACTTCTTTTGAGATCATCCCATATGTCTCTGTTGTTGTTTTCAGTGTCTCTCAATCTCTTTTTAAGCTCTTTCACCTCTTTCTCAGTTTTCTCTAATTCATCCTCTGTCTGACTAATTCTGTTTTCTGCTTCTGTTAGTCTGCTTTCCCTTGCCTCAGCTTCTTTCTTCATTACAGCTATTTCAGCTTTCAGTTCTCTAATTGCCTCAAGATAATCAGTATTTTCCTTGGGGGTCTCAACTGTTGTTTCCCTAATACTGCCATTCCTTTCCTCCAATGTTGTTTTCATTTCTGTGATTAATAAGTTTATTATTGCTTGCATGCTTTTCTTATCTATGGTTACTTCTGGCTGATTTGTAGTTTCTTCTGGGCTCTTGTCTTCATTCATTGGAGTAGCAGTTTTATTTGTTTTTGATCTACCCATTTTTTTTGATTTATGTGTTTCTTTTTTTTTATGCTCTGTTGTTCCTCAGTTGTTGTGTCTTGAGTACAAGTAACACTGTACTAAATACCTTTATGACAATTGCACTCAGCAACCTCAGGAATTACAGTAGCAACTGAAGTAAGTATTGAAGTAGTTTAATCGTTACCAGTTAGCCAAACAATTTCTCCAGTCCGTGAAAAAATAGTAACCAAATCCCAGTGAAGAAAGAGAAAAGAAAGAAAGGATAGCAAGAATAGACAGTTATGCAAATCTACTATCCACTGTATATTCTAGGGGTAACAAGAGGGGAAAGGGAACTAGAGCAGAGATACACACATAGAGAGTCCACTCTGAGTCAGATTTCTTCCCCAAAATAATTCACAAATTCAGAAAGGCAAAGAAGAAGGAAGAAGTGTATGACAAGATTTAAAAGAGAGAGAGAGAGAGAAAGAGAGACAAGAGAGAGAAAAGGGAGAAGATAAGAAAAAGAGCTGTAATTAAAGAGCAGTGAAAGGAAATTCCCAAATGTGTATCAGTGAATTCAAAACAGCACCCTGTTTGGTGGTGTGGGGGATCCTGCTAGGAGCTGGTCCCCAGGGACTGCTTATGGAGGGGGGCTGGGAAGGAGGTATGCTTGAAAATTAAAGGGAAGAAAAAAAATGTTTTTCCCCCCTTTTTTCCCTACTCTAATTCTTAACCCAAATTAAGTTATAGTCACCTCCTTGGTGTCACCGCTAGGACCCCTTATTGGCTTGCCTGCTAAAGGCAGAAAATCCTACTATTTCCAGGAGATGTGGTCGGAGCTCAGCCACTAGCAGCTTCTCAGTCCGCCATCTTCCGGGAAACCCCTAAATATTTATTTTAAAGAGAGAGATACAAAGAGAAATGTACAAAAAGAAAGAGAGACCAGAGCACTGCTCAGCTCTGGCTTATAGTGGTGCTGAGATTGAACCTAGAACCTCAGGAGTCAGGCAGTAGCGCAGCGGGTTAAGCGCAAGTGGTGCAAAGCACAACAACCGTCATAAGGATCCCGGTTCAAGCCCCCGGCTCCCCACCTACAGGGGAGTCGCTTCACAAGTGGTGAAGCAGGTCTACAGGTGTCTATCTTTCTCTCCCCCTCTCTGTCTTCCCCTCCTCTCTCCATTTCTCTCTATCCTGTCCAACAATGATGACATCAATAACAACAGCAATTAAAAAAAAAAAGGGGACCTAGAGCCTCAGAGCCTCAGGCATGAAAATATCTTTGCACAAGCATTACGCTATATCCCCAGCCCCATCATTATATATTCTAAGGTTCCCCCACCACTGGGGTTATCCCTGGAGCTCAGTGCCTGCATGACTTCTCCATCTCTTGAGGAGGTAGAGGGTAAGAGGCAGAGAGCTACAGAGGGAGCGCTACAGAGAGAAAGGGAGAAACACTGCATCACACTCCATTGCTTGTGAAGCTTCCCCTCCTGCAGATGCTCCCATGTGGTAGCTTAGGGCTTAAACGCATGTCCTGCAGCACAGTAACATGCACTCTCTCAGCCTCACCTTCTAAGTTAATTATGTAAAATCACAGGTATGTGTAGACAGCTGTTTTTGTTTTTGTGGTGTTTCCAGCATCATATCCACATGAAAAATATCAGTTTCTGGACTGATATATATATTTTTCTTTTTATAATCTCAGACAGAGAAAGACACAGAGAGGGTGAGACATCACAACATGCCGCCACCACCTGTGGTAAAGCTTCCCTGGGATGCTATGGTGGAGCAACTTGAACGCAGGGCTTTTGAACATAGTGAGGCATGCACCCTGCCAGGCAAGCTGTCTCCCAAGCCCCCAAACTGCTTTTTATTAAAAATATATATACATACATTGTGATTCAACTACAAATATCATCCCACTTATATCACTACTGAGGCTTATGTTGTGAATTCAGTCCTCCGATTTCCATTCCAAAACTCTCTCATCTCCACAGCCAGTTTGTTTCCAGCCTTTTCAAGTAACATTTTCTATGCTCTGGTTGAGATGGAAAAAACAAAAAACACCCATCAAGCAGCAAAGCCAGCGTAACTGTTGCCTGGTTTTCTCTGTAAACAAAGGAGAGAAAAAAGAATGATAAAGCACCCATCACATGGTGAAACCAGCTCACGGCTGCCTGATCAACTTTTTGTCCAGAGAAGGGTTGGAGGGCTGCAGTTGCTGGCAAAACCTCATGCAGCAGTCTGGAGATCCCTGGCCTGAGCTCCAGTTTTGATCAGCCTTGGTGTTCTGGGTCTTGCCTTCTGACAGTCTCAGTCCCTAGGAAATGAGTGCTAGGTGAGGAAGGGAAAACAGAGAGAAACAGTAGGGAAGCTGGGCAGAGGACACTGCAGAAACAATGGCTCAGTCAATTCCCCTGGCAGAAGGATCCCAGGAATTATGTTCACACCTTTCATCTGGACCAGGGGATCACTTATTTCTTTTTGTAGCTGTGGGTTAAGATTGGTCAGATCCTCTGGTCCTCTTGGATCAGGAAAGAATTCTTTCTCTCTAGGGATGCAAAGTATAAAATTATTTCAAATGGATAAAATAGCCATAGACAGACACCAACTCCATCTCCCCTACTCCTATCCCCAAGAAACGCAGAAGTAACAGCTCTGCCCTTGAAGAAACATAATTGGTGATCCAAAGTCAGGCTGATAATCAAAAGCTAGTACTGAAGTTCTTCCTCTAAAGTATCACAAGTACATCAACCTGTGTGCCTGTTGGTAGCTCATAGGTTCCAGAAGTAAGACAGGATTTGCAATCATATGAGTGTGCTCTGATCCCTCACTGAGTGAACAGGAAGGAACCTTAAAATTACAGTGATGTGCTGACCACTTCCATCAGGAACGTCATCTTATGGGCCTCTCACAGACCTTGCCCTCACTATTGAGCAGCAAGGGTAAGGACTGCTCCACTTTCTGAAGGGAGGTTGGGCCATCCTGTTCTGCCACTGAAGGAAGGCTGGTCCTGAAATGAGTTCAGCCTAGAATGTTCCTAGCTGTGACCATGGACTGTGAGTTTAGACTGACAGGGACTCAGAGGTCACACAGGTGCCTGTGCTAGATATGAATGTATATGGGCTCTAGGTCAGATCAATGGGCTAAACAGTTAATGGTATTTGTATACTTCCTCATGTTTGAGAGCTACTCTCTGCTCTAATCCAACTTCCTATCCCTATTCTCAACTCTGACACCATCTTCCCAAACAATATTTTTAGTCCACCTGCATGTTAGCGATCAGGCTCAGGCAAAAATTACTAAAGTCATGGGCCCCTTGGAACATACCTAAAATAGACTTCCTGGTTTCTTCCCACACAAAGACCCCTAATTTCATCTGCTCTATTCCTACCTTTGGGTTCCTGTTTATTAAACAATTCATCCTGGTTTATATCTTAACTCCTTTTAGCCACTAAGTTGTAGATGCTACTGTGGTTTCATCCTGACTTCCCTGGGCAGACAGGTCGACTTCACCACCGTGTCCCAGAACCTCAACTCTCCAGAGCCCTGCCCCAATAGGGAAAGACAGAAACAGGATAGTGGGTATGAATAGACCTGCCAATGTACATGTCCTGCAGAGAAGCAATTACAGAAGCCAGACCATCCACCTTCTGCACCCCATAAAGAATTTTGGTCCATACTCTCAGAGGGATAAAGAATAGGGAAATTTCATTTTTTAAAAAAAAAATTATTTATTTGTTAATGAGAAAGGTAAGAGGAAAGAAAGGAAAAAAACAGGCATCACTCTGATACATGTGCTGCTAGGGACTGAACTCAGGACCTCATGCTTGAGAGTCCAATGCCACCTCCCAGACAACATGGGAAGTTTCCAATAGAGGGAATGGGACACAGAACTGTGGTGGTGGGAACTGTATGGAATTCTACCCCTGTTATCTTACAATCTTGTGAGTTATTATTAAATCAGTAAGAAAAAAAAGCTATAGTACAGCCTTTGATTCTCAAGAATGAAGTCCTGAGTTTGATCCCTGGCATTGTGTGTGCCAGACTGATGCTCTAGTTTTCTCTCTTCAAATAAATAAATAAACAAATGCTCAATCTCAGGTGAAGAAAATATTGGAAGTCTTAAAAGGGAAAAAAAAAAAAAAAAGGAGGTTATACAAAAGACTCGTGCCTGAGGGTCTGAAGTCCCTGGTTCAATCTAGCCCCCTCAACACACACACACATATAATCACAAACCAGAGTTGAGCAGTGCCTTTCTTTCTCTCTCTCCAAAATAATATATATACTTTTAAAACCTACAATGCACAGATCCAAGAAGGATGACAGAGGACCTAGTGGGGGTTGTATTGTTATATGGAAAACTGGGAAATGTGATGCATGTACAAACTAGTGTATTTACTGTTGAATGTAAAACATTAATTCCCCAATAAAGAAATGAAAAAAGAACCTACAATGAGGCATATTACTCATACCAATAATAAAGAAATTATAAAGAAATGTGGGGGGGGGAATATTACCCTTTAACAAACCATTTTGAAGTCTGACAATAATGTTTTAAGTCAAATTAACATCTTTCCTGTCATTCGTCCATGTATACAAACACACCCACACCTGGTATGATTGCCACCTTGTAGTTCCCACAGTGCTCTTGCCTGCCAGCTCCTGACACCTCGTACCATGACCCACAAGTGCTGACCTGTTTCCCCCTCATTAAAGTACAACCTCTTCAAAGGCCAAGCTTGGGCTTCATTTGACCTAGAAGTCTATCCTTGGATGTAGCCCACCATTCAGGCACACAGGGATGCAGTAGATGTGCTTCTCTGGCTTAGCTGTCTAATTTTAAACACAGTCTTTGGTTTGAGCCCACTAGCACATCTTCAGTACAAGATGGCATTTCTATCCATGACTCTTCACTAACAGTAGGAAGCATTGGTTCCATATGTAAGGGCAAAAAAATCTGGCTGTAACATTCACAAATGGTGGAGCCTTACTTTAAACAAAAATATATATGTGAAAGAGGTAAACATCCCTGTCTAAACCTGAAGACTTATAAAGAGAGAGTTTATGTCACATGAGTCAGAAAAAGGCATGTTTGCGAGTCATTTCTCAAGGCTCACAATCAGGAAACCTGCCAGATCATGAAACATAATTCACTGTCCCTGGCTTTCTGCTTCTGGTTTCTTCTCAGATGTAAGCCTCCCTTTCTTGATCAAAAGAAAACAAAGTGAGCAAAGCACTGAGCTCGGAGGCAGGAAGGACATGAGGCAGCTGGGTGCACTGTTTGGGCTCTGCTGTCTTGTTATGCCTCTGCTGCAATGTGATTCCACTTTGGGCTGGTATCTGGCCCATCTTTTCTGGATCCAGTGTGGCTCCACTTCTAGCTGCCAGTCCTGCTGGAAACACTAGGATGCGCCCCCCACACACACACCAGGCCTCATCCTGGAGTCACCTGATGTGCTAAGTCAAGACGGTCCCAGTAACAGCCCTGATGTGCAGCCCTCGGTCTCTCAGACATCTGTAAACAACACTCAGTCCTTTTCATCAATATTTTTTTAATTTTGTTTACACTGAATGCTGTGTTGATTTTTTTGTTTTGTTTTAACTTGAAGGTTCTTCCCACCCCCACCCACCTATGGTAGCTAATAGGGCTTACGGATAAATCCCTTCAAGACTCACCAAACTCTAAGCCATTACATCTCCTTTGAGAAGCCCTGCTCTTCCTACCTGCTGGATTTTCTTCAGTAGGTGTTAAGGTCAAATTCTGAATTCTAAGCACAGAAAATCACCAAGTCAGTGAATTCTCAATGATATATGGCATTTCCAGTTTCTCTGCTTCTTCTGGTTCCATTCATGCAACTTATTCACATATTCACCCTCTCCAAAAGATGTATGGGGCAACAGGGATCAGGAATTGTGGATTGTAGATGTCGTGAAGAGAGGGGCAGGAATGCTCCCTGACCTTAATCACCTTATGGTCCACTGTAGACCTAGATGAGCAAAATAGTCTCCATATCACAACCAGTCTAAATACTACTAGTTTCATGGAAGCAGAGACAGAAGGCTGAGCCTTGGGAATGGGTAGCAGTGTGGAGAATACAGGGGCCAGTTCAGATGAATAAAAACAATGATGCTTAAAGGACCAAAAAAAAAAAAATTAGGCATAATAACAAGAGTAAAAAGGCCCAGATAGGAGGAGCAAGAGTGTACAAAGGCTGAGGGGGGAGGGGACTAGGGGGTAGAGTCTGGCAGCTACATTTATTTTACTTTATTTTATTTTATTTTATTTTATTTTATTTTATTTTATTTTATTTTATTTTATTGCCTCCAAGGTTATCGCTGGGGCTGGGTGCCTGCACTACAAATTCACTGCTCCTGGAAGCCATTTTTTCCAGTTCGTTGCCTTGTTGTTATTGTTATTGTTGTTGTTGGATAGGTCAGAGGGAGGAGAGGAGACAGAGGGGAGAGAAAGATAGACACCTACAGACCTGCTTCACCGCTTGTGATGCGACCCCCCTGCAGGTAGGGTGCCAGGGGCTCAAACCCTGATCGTTGCGCAGGTCCTTGCATTTTGCCCCAAGTGTGCTTAACCCACTGCGCTACTGCCTTCCCCCAGCAGTTCCATTCTTTTTGAGCAGAGAGGCAGTAGCGATGCCAGTCATCAGCCATGAGGAGTCTTGTCAGTCTGATCAGCCACAGTTACTGGAGAACCTTGAACTTGAAAATGACCCAATGGGAGTGGCCCAGGATGGGGTGCAATGACTTGAAAGCTGGCATTACAGGTCTGAGTTTCCAAGTTCCATGCTCAGTACTGCATATATCAGATTGATGCTCTGGGTGTCTCTCTCTAGTCTCTATCTCTAACACCAAAAAATAAAATAAATCTTTAAATACTAAAAAGAACCGGAGACATTTACAATAAAAGTTCACCCTAAGGACAAGTGGAGGGTTGGACCTGGAAGGAAGCTGAAAAGTTCACCCTGAGTGGAGGGCCCAACTTGAAAGAAAGCTAAAAAAAAATCAATGTAACTGTAGTAACAGTGACTGAAAAAGGAAAGGCTGGAAGCAGTCTTGGGATTGAAGAAGAGCAAAGATGAGGAGATGTGGCCGTTCACACAGTGGGATCTGGTAGTGAAGGAAACAGCAGACCCAGAAGAGGCCCCTGAGGAAGGTGGCTGAGTAGCAATGTCTGAATAGAAAACAGTTCTTTAAGGGTGTTGGTTAACAGGCACTGGTAATCCTGCAGAGGAGATTAGGAAAGGAAAGTAGTTCTCAGCCCTCCTCTTCCTGTCCAAGGGTCATACTTTCTTGAATCTTTTCCCTGGTTTCACAGATATCGGCACTCAACACCTCTAAATTTACCAAAACCTCATTTAGCTGTTTATTTATTTATTTATTTATTTTTGGCTACTAAATAATGGGGAGTCTTTTTTTTTTAATTTCTTTTTTTTTTAATTTTTTTTTATATTTATTTTATTTATTTATTCTCTTTTGTTGTCCTTGTTGTTTTATTGTTGTAGTTATTATTGTTGTTGTCGTTGTTGGATAGGACAGAGAGAAATGGAGAGAGGAGGGGAAGACAGAGAGGAGGAGAGAAAGATAGACACCTGCAGACCTGCTTCACCGCCTGTGAAGCGACTCCCCTGCAGGTGGGGAGCCGGGGGCTCGAACCAGGATCCTTATGCCGGTCCTTGTGCTTTGCGCCACCTGCGCTTTAACCCGCTGTGCTACTGCCTGACTCCCATAATGGGGAGTCTTTTATTTGGAGCATGGGGAACAGTATTTCTAAGTTCTGCAAATCAGCTCACTTCTATTTAGCTTCCAGCTCACCTCTTTATTACAGGATACTGTTAAGAGATCCCACTGAAATGTTACAATCACCTAAAATTGGTCACTTTATCATGGTTTTTATAGGTGCACACCATATCATTTTTTGTTCTCATTCATCATTCACTGGCATGATTCAACTTTGTTTTACACCAACCCTCACAAACAGGCAAAGCTTATCAAATTTTCATGTTCTTGAATGCTTAGAATAATTTTGAAAATTTGCTTTATTCTCCCACAATGACTAAAATTTTTATAACATTAGAGTAGGAACATTCTTTTGATACATGATTTTATATAAAGAAATCAGAACTACTTGATACCAGAATGATTCTTTCCTTAGCCTCCTGAAAGGGGATAATTGCAATCATTTAAAATAAATAAAGATTTTTCTTCTTTGGGGGACAGGAGATGGCACACCAGGGGAGAATACATGTCACAGTATGCAAAGACCAGAGTTTAAGCCCCTATAGAGGAGAAGTTTCACAAGTGGCGAAGCAGTACTGGAAGTCTCTCCCTTTCCCTCTCCCTCACGGCTCTCAATTTCTTTCTGTCTCTACCAGAAATAATTAAATATTTAAAATAAAATTAATATTGTTCTCCTTTATAGTGCAACTTAATTTTTTTAATTCAGAAGTTATGGTAGACCATTGGAACAGAACAAAGCAGTTAGCATGTATTGGTTTAAATATACTAAAAATAGAAACAAGGCATGATTTTGGAGGTGATGTGTTCATGGACAATCCTAAAATCATGGTAGCACATTTAAGTTAGATCTTTAAGCCTCAGAGCTTAAACCTTTGTCCAATTCAACTACCCATCACTGAAATTCTTTTTTTTTTTTTCTGTCTCCTGGGAAAGTAGTAATTGTTAAGAGGAAGCACAGATTAGAGTGTGAGGTCCAATTGTAATCCAGATCAAAGATTTTTTTTTAATTGAAATTGGGCCTAAAAGAAAATTTTAAAACTCATCTTTGCTTTCAACCAACCAAAACACATGCTAACTTTAATTTGCATTTTTACACAAATGGCTTCGGCTAAAGAAATAGCATGATTTTGCATTGGCAAATTTGTTGTTTTCTTCTTTGATAATTTATTCTCTTGAAGGTACTTTTCAATGCTTACAATTTAAATTTTTTAAAAAGAGTAATTCTACCTTCCATACAAAAAACAGTCTTCCTATTTATAAGCCTGTTACCTTGAGGCACAATTAAAATGGAAACATTAAATAGAAATAAAACATAATTCTTCAGCTCTTTTCATCCGCCAGCTGGCTCATTTCATAGACTCCCTCTTTGGTGAATTCCAAATATATTAGGAATTAGTCAATTACCCATTTGCATATCCTTCCAATGATAAAAATTTAATTGACCGAGTTCCAATTCAGGTAATGCTAAATGTTTTCATTTCAGAAACAAGGATGTTTTTGTGGTAGAAACTAGGAGTTTAGATTGAATTTCTTAATCAATGTGTTCTCTAGATAGAACTTCACATTGCCCAAACTTGAAAAATTCCTTCCTGAACTCTCCTGCTCTCTGGCTGGCAGTGAGCCCATCTCACCAACTCACTGTCACTGAATAGTCCTCCTTAGCATCTCAGGGAAGTCTTTGAACTACTAGAAACAAACTTAAAATTAAAATTCCCCCTTTCTACTGTGAGGAAAAGGGATGCTGTTTGCTTCTATTTATTTTATTATTAAGAACTTTGAGGTGCTTCTGATGAGGATGCACCCCAATGATTTGAATATGTTGTGTTGTGATAGCTGGTTATGATTTTCTTATGTTTTTCTGCAACTCTAACCCATATGTAATTTTGAATTAAATGAAAGTTAAGTACTAAAACATTTTGCCCAAAGGGAATTCGGATTCTCAATGTGCTTTTAATAACTGTTTGTAAAACATTTAGGAAAATCTATGGCAACACATTTAGGGGAAAAAATCAAATTACTATTGCCTTAAGATGTTATTCTAGTGTCTAAACTTTATGAAACATCCTGTGTGGCCCAATTGTTGAACTAATCCAGTCAGTAATATATTACAACATATTGTATATATAGAACCTAAATTTAATTTGTATAATATATTTTAATAGTGCATCTTCAGGATATTTTTTTAAAACTAACTGAAAATGTGGATTACTCAAAAGTGTCTCAGCTAATATTTCTGAAAAAATGCAAATTGAATCTAATTAGAAAGCATTAAAATTAATTAGTAGACTTGAATTTAAAAACACCAAACCCCCACATCTTCAAAAAAAATAATAGACACCTCAAGACTTCTTCAAAAGTTCAACTAAGCCTGGAGAGATAACTCACACAATAGAGTACATGCCTTGTATTACCTATGGCCAAATGCCACATGGGTGTGCCATCTCAACAGAAGAGGCTCTGGTGATATGCTGTCTCTGCCTTTCTCTCTGAATGAAAAAGTTGCATATATGGGAGACACCCCTCCACAAAAATTAAAATAAAATAAAATAAAATAAAATAAGATGGTGTACCCAAGGAACCCAAATACAACATTACTGGAAGATGGAACAAAAGAGGGCTCTTGGGAGTCAGTGCAAGGACTAGCTTACGGATCCCGGTTCAAGCCCCCAGCTCCCCACCAGCAGGGGAGTCGCTTCAAAGGCGTTGAAGCAGGTCTGCAAGAGTCTATCTTTCTCTCTCCCTCTCTCTGTCTTCCCCTCCTCTCTCCATTTCTCTATGTCCTATCCAACAACAATAACAGCAATAACAACAACAACGATAAACAACAAGGGCAATAAAAGGGAAAATAAATAAATAGAAAAAGAAGAAAAAAAAAGAGAGCTCTTTAGGAAACTAAATCTGCCTCTTGGTTGTGTAGCTGTTGCTTCTGAAGGTAAAATTCAAAAAATGAACTTGTCAAATGTGACCTGGATTTTCTTTTTTTTTTCTTCACATAGAGAAATGACTATGTACCTAATTTGGGAAAAATCCAAGCCATAACCTTCAATGTACAGCTCAGAATCTGTGCTCAATGTGAATACCTTTCATCCAGAAAGACAGTGTCCTTGAACCTAACCATGGAATAATGAGCTTTCTTTTTCTCATATTTACAACCTCTCACCCAAAGCATCATTAGAATACAGTCATCCTGTAACACAGTTATAGTCATTTATTTTGCTGTTTGTTTTTTTTTATTATTTTTCTTTGCTTTGAAAATAATTATAGAAACTTGTAAAAATCTGTAAGCTAAAACAAATGAATTATGATGAATGGAAGCTAAAGGGCTTAACTCAGAAAAGATCAGATTTTCTAAGAAGCTGACATGTCAGAACCACCTCTGGTGAGGATATGACCAGAATTTTTATCCATCACTCATTAAATGACCAAGCTGTATGCCTTCATAAACCCTGTCAGATACTGCATCCTTACTAACAGGTTTATTGACAAATGACTGGAAAATTATTATTCTGTTTGTACTTCACACACTTTTGTCTTATTTGTTTGTTTGTTTTTAATGTAAAGAAGATAAAAATTCAATTTGATTGGCATTCCTTTACCTCTGAGCTCACAATCCCTTTAAATGTTTATCGTGCCTCAACTGTGCCGATTACTGAAGGTGGTCCATGGGTACATGTTCTTTACTTCCTTATAATATTCTCTTACTAAGGCCAATATCTACAATAAAGAGTCATCAAAGAATAGTTCGTTTTGCTCACTTGAAATACAAAGTTCTAGGAAAATGGGCTTTTTGCAACCCGTACAAGTTTATAATTTGATAGCACCCATAGTATAGCATCAATAGTATAATTTGACAGCATCTGTTCAGGAAATTCCTTATTTCATTTTAGAACATAAAACTTGTATGAAGAAAACTGAGAAATGTTACACATGTACCAACTACTGTATTTTACTGTCTACTATAAACCATTAATCCCTTCAGTAAAGAAAAATAAAAAACTTATATGAAATACTTCATTTCCTTTTTTTTAATCATATAAATATCCAACTGTGAAAACAATAGCAATATCCTTCTTATTGAAAATGCTTCCTTTCACATGCTCTATCTGGAAAGAAAAAAAATCAGCAATGCAATAATGAAAAATTCCAGAGCTGGTAGGTGGTTCATCCTGCAGAGCACACATGTTACCATGTGTAAGGACCCAGGTTCAAGACCCAGTTTCAAGATCCAGGTTACCACATGGCAATGTCTTCAGGGGGTTGGGGCAGGGGGCGTGAGGCAATGGAATGCTTCGTGAGCACTGGAGCAGCACTACAGTTTCTCTTCTTTCTCTGCCTATTTCTCCCTCTATATCTCTCTTTATTTCTCTCCCTCTGTCTAGAAAAAAAAAAAATGGCCGCCCAGGAGCAATAGATTAATACAGGCACTAAGCCCCAGTGATAACCCTGGTGGAAAAAAAAAAAAAACATCCAAATAATAATATCATTTACAAATGTTGACATTTAGTTAACTTGAAGCAGGAGGCTTTAAAAAATGTAGCCCTGAGGTTGACTGAACCAAAGACTTTAAAATTGCTCTCTTGAACTATTAGCATGCAACTGTCCTCTTAAACATACCCATGAAATGTGTGATCTCATTGAGTTTTGTAAGCAGTCACTATACTAAAAAGTAGAGCAGCTGCATTTCCTTAGAACCCAGGAAGACGTGTGCTAAGTGTTCCAAATCAGTTATCTCTTTTGGTTCTCATGGGGCCAGGGAGTAGTTCTTTTTCTGTTCATTTTATAGAGCAGCACTAGGTGAAAAGAGGTTCCCAAGTAGGTTCCACAGCCAGATGTGAACAGTAGTGACTTGCTACCCACCACTGTGGCTCAAGAACCCATGTTATTTTTTATTTTTATTTATTTATTTTTTAAATCCAGCTAAGGATTATTTTTTTAATTTTTTCATATTTATTTATTTATTCCTGTTTTTGTTGCCCTTGTTGTTTTATTGTTGTAGTTATTATTGATGCTATTGTTGTTGGATAGGACAGAGAGAAATGGAGAGAGGAGGGGAAGACAGAGAGAGGGGGAGAGAAAGACAGACACCTGCGGACCTGCTTCACTGCTTGTGAAGTGACTCCCCTGCAGGTGGGGAGCTGGGGGCTTGAACTGGGATCCTTAAGCGGGTCCTTGTGTTTTGTGCTACCTATGCTTAACCCACTGCGCTACAACCAGACTCCCAAGAATCCATGTTCTTTGCCTAAAGACGAAGTGGCTGATTAAAATAAATCCAAGAGGGGGGTGTGGGGGTGGGGAAGTGGTGCACTTGGTTGAGGGCTCCTGTTACAATGTGCAAGGACCCAGTTTCAAGCCCCAGGACCCCACCTTCAGGGGGATAGCTTCACAAGTGGTGAAGCAGAGCTGCTGGTGTCTCTCTACCTCTCTCCCTTTCAATTTCTGGTTCTGTCTATCCAACAAATAAAGATAATACAAAATTAAATACTACTTAAAAATAAATAAATCCATGTTGGGGGCCAGGAAGTGGCACACCTAGTTGAGCACACATGTTACAATGTACAGGTGGATTTGGGCTCAAGTCCCCACTTCCCACCCACCTGCATCAGGAAAGCTTCACAAGTAGTGAAGCAGTGGTGCAGACCTCTCTCCCTCTCTCTCTCTCTCTCTCTCTCTCTCTCTCTCTCTCTCTGTCTCTTTCCTTCTATATCCCCCTCTCCTTCTCAATTTCCCTTTGTCTTTATCAAACAAATAAATCCAAATTGTATGTGGTTAAGTGAGGCCAGACAACCTTAATATGATGGAAATTGATAATTAGGAGATGTCACATGACATTTTAGAGTATTTCTAAGAGATAATCCCTTCAATCCATTTACTTGTTAGCCACTTAACAGACAGGAAGGGGAGTTAGGGGCAGACATCTCATGAATATTCATCTGGGATACTATCTGAATCATCTATCTGGATACTATCTGAATCACCTATCACCTGTTTTCACAGTCCAAATCCAGATTTACTTCCACAACATTCTAACTACCTCTCTGGCCCAGTGTTCAGAGTATACTTTGATTTTTTTTTCATTAGTATTTATTTAATGGCTAGAGACAAAGAGAAATCAAGTGGGGAGGGGGAGATAGAGAGGGAGAGAGAAAGAGAGACACCTGCACCACTTGTGATGTTTCCTCCCTGAAGTTGGGGACTGGGAGCTTGAACTCAGGTCCTTGAGTACTGTAGTGTGTGCATTCAGCCAGGTATGCCACTGCCCAGCCCCCTAAAATCTCTTATAATGGTTATTTTGGCCTGCTTTTCCCTTTTTGACATCAAGTATTGAGTTTTGAAAAGTCTACTTAGGGGACTGAAAAGGTAGCCCTCAGTTATTGTTGCATTTCCAAAGTGATTTCAGGTTCTGGTTTAAGTGGTCTGGGAGGGGTTGGAAGGAGGGTGATGTAAAGGTCAGGAAATGATTCTTTGGGCATCCAGGTGGGCTCTGGAAGGCCGGCAGCTGGAAGAGAATTTACAGTCTAAATCAGGGTCAGCTCAGACGCTGGAAAAACACAGTGACTCAGCCTCTGTGGGCCCTGGCTCAGGCCCAGAGCAAGACCCCCAGGGCAAAAAATCAAAAGAGCAGAAACATTTTGAAGTGCTGGGCATAGTGTTTTCAGCAGTGACATGGTCATTTAACCCTTACCATGGAGCTAACTCAAAACAGACACACCCCTTTGTCCAGAAGGAAAAAAAAAATCTAGGTGCTCTATATTCCATTACATTTGAAGCTAGAGCGTTTTTAAGAAAACAAAAATGTGGTGGATGGTGTGGTGTGCTAGTACCTATAGTGGGGAGATAAGAAAAACTGTACACATGTGACAATAACCATCTTATAAATCATCATCCCCCATCATAAACTGATTTAATTAAAATTTTAAAAAGAACGAATGAAAAGCATACATGTCTATGGAGAGAATTGGATTGACTGCCTAGAGAAATTAATCTTTAAAGTCACACCAGTGTTATATCGTGCTTGTTTTCTATGAATTGGTCTACAATGACAATGTATTTATTTATTTTTTTTTTTGGTTTTTTAAAAATTTTTTTATATTTATTTTATTTATTTTTTCCCTTTTGTTGCCCTTGTTTATTGTTGTAGTTATTATTGTTGTTGTTGTTGTTGTTGGATAGGCCAGAGAGAAATGGAGAGAGGGAGGGGAAGACAGAGAGGGGGAGAGAAAGACACCTGCAGACCTGCTTCACCGCCTGTGAAGCGACTCCCCTGCAGGTGGGGAGCCGGGGTTCGAACCGGGATTCTTATGCCGGTCCTTGCGCTTTGCGCCACATGCGCTTAACCCGCTGCACTACAGCCCGACTCCCGTATTCATTCTTTAAAGATTCATATAATTACTTATGAGAAAGAGAAGGAGAGATTACTAGAGCATCACTCTGGAACATCTGGTGTCAGGGAATGAACTTGGGACCTCATTATTAAGAGTTCAACACTTTATCCACTGTGCCACCTGCAGAGCCACAGCAATGACATTTTGTAGAAAGAGATATGTCTACAGGACTAGTCTAACCAGTTAATTACACAAGTTGAGATAAAAAAGAACAAGAAGGGGAAGAAAAATACAAATAAAAAAGGAAGTAAGTACTGAAAGAAGAGCGCTGTGCTTCTTGCTGACTACGATGGCTATCAGGAAAAAAAAGGAAGGCATTCCTGGAGGTGATTATGCTTAGTGAAATAACTGAAGAAATTAAATAAACCTACCAGATAGTTTCATTCAGATGTGGAATCTAGAGAGTTGAAGCACATGAACTTGAAGAAGAAAAGAAGTCAACATGCCATCTCAAAGACTTTGGGGGAACTATGGTGGTTATCTTTACAAAGGTAGAGACAAAAACTTTGGTGGTCAGTGTGGTGTGGAACTATGCCCTGTAATGTTACAATCTTGTAAACAAAATTAATCACCATTTTTTAAATGGACTTTTAAAAATGTTGTTCCAAATCACAACCTAACCAAAGCAACGATTGCCACCTCAACATGCTTCACCTCAGACTGTATCCAGAGACTTCACGTGTGGAATGACAACCCTTCAGCTTCATTACTCGGGTGAGACCTTTCCTTTTATAGTACACTCTAATTTCATCTCAGGTAGTTCACTTTCTAACAAAGTCCCATAACCTAGATATACACCAGTTTCTGTGAGAGAGAGCTTATGTGCACACGTATCCATAAACTACTGCAAAATATATACCTGAAAGCAGAAGTACACTAGAGTTTGCAGTGAGTACCTCCCTAACACTTCCTCTCCACTATTCCAAGCTTGGGATCCATGATTGCTCAACAAATTGTTTGGCTTCATATGTTAACTCTCTTTTCAATCACCAGGTTCCAGATGCCACCAGGATGCTGGCCAGGCTTCCCTGGATTGAAGACCCCACCAATGTGTCCTGGAGCTCAGCTTCCCCAGAGACACACCTTACTAGGGAAAGAGAGAGGCAGACTGGGAGTATGGACCGACCAGTCAACGCCCATGTTCAGCGGGGAAGCAATTACAGAAGCCAGACCTTCTACCTTCTGCAACCCTCAATGACCCTGGGTCCATGCTCCCAGAGGGCTAGAGAATGGGAAAGCTACCATGGGAGGGGGTGGGTTATGGGGATTGGGTGGTGGGAATTGTGTGGAGTTGTACCCCTCCTACCTTATGTTTTTGTTCACTAATCCTTTCTTAAATAAAAAATTAAAAAATAAAATAAAATGGAAATACCTAGTGGTCTGCCAAAAAAAAATAAAAATAAAAAGCATGTAAGTATCATCATTATAAGCACCACTCTACAAACTATGAGAGTAGCCCATTCATTTACTTAGTGCTTGTTTACATGTACGCGAGAGAGAAGCAGTGCATCATTCTGGCACAGGCAATATCTAGGCTTGAACTTAGCACCTCATGCTTGCAAGTCATATGTACTAGCCACTGGACAGCAGCCTAAACCACAAAAAACTGTAAATTTAAAATATTATAGAGCTAATTAAAAGTTTACTACTCTGAAAAAAAAAAGTTGTTCCAAGTATTGGTGAGAACACAAAGCAATGGGAGCCCTCATACACTGTTCCCATTGCTATAGCCACTGAGAAAAGTTTGTATGAGGAGATAGATGGTTCAGTGGGCAGAACACACACCTCCCTTTCTTAAGGTCTTGGATTCAATTCCTAGCACCACATGAGACCATAAAGGGCAGAGGCAGAGGGAACTCCATGGATGGTAAAGTGGTTCTTTGGTATCACTCTTTTTTTCTCCCTTGCTCTAATAAAGAGATATTTAACAAAAAACTGTTAGGCCAGTGAGATGGCTGAGCAGTACGGTGTATGCATGAAGCCCTGCGTTTGATGCTAGCAAGAGAGAAAGAAAGAGAAAACAGTTTAGCAGTTTCTTAAAAAAAAAAAAAAAAATTAAATATACACTTCTAGGTATATAGCCAAATGAAATGAAAACATAGCTTTAAAAGTAAATATTCACAGCATAATAGTCAAAATGTAGATGACTATATTCTAAATATGTGGCCATTAGTAAATGGTAAACAAAATATATGCTATGCTTCCCCTGAAATTTATGTATTGAAATCTAATCCCCAATGTGATGGAATGTGAAAGTGGGGTCTTTTGGAGGTGAATATATCATAATGGTGTAGCCCTCGTAACTAGAATTACTTCCCTGACTAAAGAGACCTCAGAGTTCCTTCACCCCTTCCACCTCATAAAAACACAGAGAAATAGTTGTCTGTGAACCTGACACTGAGTTCTGGCACCTTACTCTTGGACTTCCAACTTCCAGAACTGTGAGAAATAAATTTCTGTTGCTGATACGTCCTTTTCTAGAGTGTTTTGCTATAGCAACACAAAGGAGAAGAATCCTGTGCTATATCCATGAAATGGAATACTAGTAGTCAATCTAAAGGAATGGAGAATGGATATCCATGCATAATGAATCTCAGAAGTCAGACACAGAAGATAACATATGTTTAATTCCACTCACAGGAAATTTCTAGAAAATGAGAAACTTAAGAGAAAAAGAAAGCAGATCGGGGGGTGCCTGAGGCTAGAGAAGGAGCAGGAATTCACTAGAGAAAAACACAAAGTTGACTCTGGGGAGTGATAGAAGTAATTTTAAACTTGGAGTGTGGTAACAGTTGCACGGATTGTTGCACATACTTACTGAAAGTCACTGAGCTATGAATTTCCAGCAGTCACCTATGTATGTAAACTAGAGCTTGATAAAGTCGTAGAGGTTCTAAGGAGAAGCCAAGATGGCTCTTCCCCATGGTTTCAGATTTGCCAAACTTAAAAATTCAACAAAGAATTATAGAGAAAAGTATGATTTTCAGAATTTCTAAAGCTTTTATTCAGGAAAAGTGAGAGCATGCCTGTGCAGAATAACAAGGGGGCAGGGAAAAGCCCCAAATGACAAGAAAGTTGGGCTTCTATTTCTAAGGACCCTCCTTCACTTCCTTTGTAAACCATGCCCATACCTATTACAGATTCCAGGTGTCTATCTTCTTCTACTTGCCAGGTGCTACCTTTAAGTTTTTGCCCACTAGTATTGGAAACATGTGATAAGAGGAAACAAAGTGACCATAGACTCTCATTTTGGGCTAATTGAGGTCCCAGGCCTCCTGTCCCTCAGAACTATGCCTAACAAAGGTGTTCAAAGGAAAATAAAGAAGCAAAAAAGTAAAGCACGTAAAGAGTTAATAATACTCTCAAAAAAAAAGGAAGAACACACTCTAATCTGTTTTGGGGGATGCAACGTGGCCACGCACAGAGGTCCTCCTAAGGTTCATAGTAGTTTCGATGAAAAGCAATTTTCACAGGACCACGAGTTCAAGGGTGTGATTTCTGGATCCTTTATTTAGCTGTGCAAAGAAAGATTTTAAGAAAAAGAGAAAAGACTTGGGAAAATGATGTCCCCAGGATCTATGGACCCAAAATAGACCGAGAGAAGTAGGGAACTAAAAGACTCTCTTCATCCTTCTGTGCCCCAGTTATACCCCTTCAGACATCAGCCCAGTTCTCCCTCTTTCTGTAGTACAAAAGTAGCCCTCCACCAATTAAAAATCCATTTTGTGCAAATCTCTATGCTATAAGCGTGTGTCCCTGTTACAAGTGTGTGAACTTAGGGAAAAAATAATCCTCAAGAGCGCCGTTCCTGAGCACTCCCTCAACAAATCCACAGAGATCCTTTAATGGGCCCAGGAAATAAAATCAGGCAGTGCAATGAATAAAGCCATGGGCTCTCAAGTATGAGGTTCTGAGGGTTTTCAAGCATGAGGTACTGAGTTCAGTCCACAGCACCACATGTGCCAGAGACATGCTTTTTTTTCCTCTCTCATTAATAAAGACATGAATCTTTAAGAAAGAGAACTAGCAAGAGACAGAGGGAGGGGGGGCATGTTACCACAGAGTGTGGAAGCAGGCACAGTATTTCTTGCCACCTGCATGTTATTCTTTAAATCTTAGCATGTTGGATTCGGGCTGTTCACTGCAAGCATTTACAGAATTTTAGAAGTCTTTGGTGTGACAACATGACTTCAAATACTCAAACAGGAAGGAAAACAGGTCAAGTGGCACATCACACGTATGCTTGCCACAGCTTCCTTGTATGTTGCATTTTCCCGAGCATTTGCTTTCTTGATTTAAGTCATACATATTATATTGCCTTTGCACTGAGTGAATTATGTCAGGGTTTCACTGCATTTTCAGTTGCTTCCAATTCCTGGGAAGTCAAGTTGAATTGTTGTCTCTTGACAATGCCAAGTCCCATTTCTCGAGACTCAAGGAAGACACTTTCTCTTTCCTGCCACTTTGTATGTCAGTTGCTCCTTGTACCCAAACTCCCTTTCCTTTCCTTTGTTAATGGGAAATAGTCTAGAAAGGAGGGAGAGAATACAAATAAAGAATTTATATGTTGTGTTAACAAAAAGTTTCTTCTTTTTGTTCATGAAGATGGGGGTGGGGAGTTTTGCTTTGTTTCCTCTGCCCCATCTTCAGGTAGCTCAGGACCACTGCCTGCCCAGGCCAGCGTGAAATAACCCTTGTCACCCTCAGAGCTTCTTCTCTTTTTTTATATATTTGTTTGTTTATTTATTTATTATTGGACAGAGACAGAGAGACATTGAAAGGCAAGAGAGAGAGAGAGAGAGAGAGAGGGAGAGACAAAGAGATGCCTGCAGTCCTGCTTCACCACTTGTGAAGCTTTCCCCCTGCAGGTGGGGACCAGGGGCTTGAACCTGGGTCCTTGAACACTGTAACGTGAAGTTAACCAGGTGAGAAACACTGCCTGGCTCCTCAGAGCTTCTCTAATGGCTTAGGATCATGATTTTGTCATACTTTTCATTCAAGCCCTTTCCCAATTCTTTCTCTCCTTAAAGAAAAGTTTCTCTATACTACACTGATAAATAGACTAGTGACTGGTGTTTGGGAGCAGTTATATTGTCATTTATTTAAGTTGCTGAAAGTGTGACAGTGTTCTTTTTTTTTAAGAAACTTTATTATTTATTTCATTTATTTCCCTTTTGTTGACCTTGTTATTTATCATCATTGTTGCTGTTATTGTTGTCATTGTTGTTAGATACGACAGACAGAAATGGAGAGAGGAGAAGACAGAGAGGGGGAGAGAAGGATAGACACCTGCAGACCTTCACCTCCTGTGAAGCGACCCCCCCCTTCAAGTGGGGAGCCAGGGGCTCGAACTAGGATCCTTATGCGGGTCCTTGCGCTTTGTGCCATGTGCACTTAACCCACTGCGCCACTGCCCTGTGACACTGTTCTATGTGTCATTGCCCTAAGGACTTTCAGAACCAAATCTAAATGTTTTAGGGCTGGGAAGTAGCATAATGGCTATGCAAAAGATTCATGCCTGAGGCTCTGAAGTACCAGGTCCCACCCCAAACACTACCATAATCCAGAAGCAGTACTCTGGTCAGTCTCTCTCCCTCTCCCTCTCCCTCTCCCTCTCCCTCTCCCTCTTCCTCTCTCTCTCTCACTTTCTCACTTTCTCTCTCTCCTTCTATCTCTCCCCCTCCCTCTTTCTCTTTCTCTCTCACAAAAAGAAGAAAAGCAGGACAAGCAGTAGCACAGTGGGTTAAGTGCACTTGTCGCTAAGCACAAGGACCAGTTTGAGCATCCTGATTCCAGCCCCGGGCTCCCCACCTGCAGGGGGGTCACTTCACAGGCTGTGAAGCAGGACTGCAGGTGTCCATCCTTCTTTCTGTCTTCCCCTCCTCTCTCCATTTCTCTGTCCTATCCAACAACAACTGCAATGGCAACAATAACAACAAGGGCAGCAAAATGGAAAAATGGCCTCCAGGAACTATGGATTCGTAGTGCAGGCACTGAGCCCCAGCAATAACCCTGGAGGCAAAAAAAAAAAAAAAAAAAAAACAACAAACCAGAAATGTAAATGTTTTCAAAGGGAAGACGGTAGTAAAGGGTTATCTCAAAAGTCTTTTCAGTGAGAAGGTTAAGGATCTTGAAAATTTGCAACAACAATGAAGCAGATTAGATAGATAGATAACTAGATATAGAATAACACCACAAAATAATAAAAGGACAAGTTGCCATTCCTAAGACAAGACCCAGCAACGATCAATTGCTTTACTTTAGTTTACTTTAGTTACTTTAGTTACCAATCCTTTACAAAGCAGTTTTTCAAGTAACTATTAATAGACTCGGGCATTGTTAAATTCAAAATGCTTTTAAAATGCATTGCTCTGAGGCATGCAGAGGCAGCTTACTCGTAAACAAGCAGTCATCTCTCTTCTATCCACCCAAGCCCAGAGGCACTAGTTTTACTCCATTATCTCCTTGTCTCCACCCAACAAGTGGGGGCCTTGAACTATATAAATGAGCATAAAGATCTATCACAAGATGATTGTGATAGACCTATTACCTATTAGTGACTTGTGACCTGATGCAGGCAGGGCTGGCATGTGCTAGCTCAAATATTTATATATTAAGAATGGGGCAGAGGGAGGGAGTTGGAATCAGAACTTTTTTTTAACTTCTTTATTGGGGAATTAATGTTTTACATTCGACAGTAAATACAATAGATTGTACATGCATAACATTTCTCAGTTTTCCATATAACAATACAACCCCCTTTAGGTCCTCTGTCATCCTTCTTGGACCTGTATTCTCCACATACACACACACACACACACAGAGAGAGAGAGAGAGTCTCTTACTTTGGTGCAATACGTCAGGAATAAGAAATTTTATAAACTCAGAAGCCCCTTAGTTCAGATATCCTGGCCACCTTCCCTTTCTCAAAGGTGTTTCCTCTCTTTCTCTCTCTCTCCTTCCCTCCCTCCCTTCCCCTTTTTATTGCCACCGTGGTAATCACTGAGGCTCAGTGCCCACAGAATGAACCCACCATCCCCAGAGGCCATCTTTACTTTTTCTTCCCCTCTTATCTGATAGGACGGAGAGAAAATGAGAATGGGTGGGAGGAGTTAGAGAGACGCCTGCTGCACTGCTTCACAGCTTGTGACACCTCTTCCCTGCAGTTGGAATCCAGAAGCTTAAACCCAGGTTTTTGTGCGTGGTGACATGTATAATCAGCCAGATGCCCTTACCTCTTAACTCTGCAACTCTCAAAGCTCAAAGGTACAGACACCCACGGCCACAGCACTACAAAGGAAATGATTGTCACATTTTAGCAATTGACAAATAAATGGTCCTGCCTACCTCAACTACCTGTCACAGGATATTGTTCAATTTCACTGTGACTTCTTTTAGACAGAAATCCGATTTATACCTACAAATGGCCTGCAGATAATTAAAGAACTTGATAAAAGAAACATGTGAAACTGAGCCATGCAGCAGACAAATAAAAGCCTCCTCCTCACAAGAGAACAGCTTTTGTCTAAGGTACCCCAGCTCATCATACAGACATTTAAGGAAATCTGTCCCCAAATGGCCATTACACTCCTCATGACAAAAGATCCTAAATATTTTTTGTTTGTGGGGGAAAAAAATACTAACAAAAAACAGTTGTAGACATTTTGTAATTCTTTTTAGAAAAAATAACTGAAGACACATAGCCTAATTCACTGCAGCTGAAATTTCATTTACTAACTAACCACACTAATGAGCTGCTGTCCAGGGACTCCTAATTAGATGCGCTGTACTTCTGTCACTGACATTAATTTCCTTACTTCAACTTCTCAGAAAAGTTTGATGTTTTCTGGATTTTACAGCAGGGAAAATGTCAGGACTTCGTCGGTTTTTAATGAATCCTAATGTTTTAACTGCTGCAGTGTTATGGCCTAATATGTTTCTGAACTGGAAGACTACAATGGTGACATGCATATACTGTCAATACTCATTTTATCAAGATGACTGGTAAGTTTGCATTTGAAAAAGCTGTTGATTGCACTACTTCTGCTCTTTCTGTGGACTCCTGTGGACTCCGAGGGTAGGTCAGAAGGTTAAATCCATGGATTCATCAAGCCAAACTCTTCAAGTCAAAATTATATTCCAAGGATTTTCAGCAGATTAATTTCCAACTAGTTTTTTATTTGGTGATCCCAAGATTTAAAGCAAAACACTGTTTTGCTACTATTTTATTGTTATTCTACTACCTCAGACTTCTCACATATTCTCAACATGGGATTGAAAGGCATACTATTCAAATGAATCTTAAGTGTCTTTTCTATTGCATGATGGACCAAGACACACGCGTGCACGCGCGCCAGGCATTATCACTGTGCAAGACATCAGAACTTTGGGAAAGAATGTTGGATCTAAAATAACAAGACTAGGAGATGACATGGTGGGGCCCAAAATGTCTCCACTACCCTATGCCAAAGTTGTGTGTATCTCTTCATCTCAGTGTCTAATATTCTTCAAATTACAACTCTCTTTGAATTAACAAGCTTCTTTAAAATGCAAATGACTCCCAGAGAGGTAATTATATTCTTTAATTAATTAAGGCAGCTTGCCCTGCTCCTAATACCTAGCTAACATTACCCGTACTGAAGGGTTCCCAAGCAGAGGCAGAAACTGAGCAGCAGGTGGGTATGAGGGGCAGCTGTCACCTTAGTCGTGGAGGTGGAAGCAGCAAACACTGGTGCTGGGCCAGGCCCTGAGCCAAGACTTCTGTGTGCAGCTTCTCATTCAACCTTCCCAACACCCCTGGGAGAGAATTTCAGAGAGGCCACACGGTGGGGTAGTCACCTAATCAGCCTCATCAGCATCATCTGGGAATTTGTCATAGTCAGGCTCTCGGGTCTTCCATGAGAGGACCCCACCAGATATGATCAGAACTAAGTCAGAACTTAGGGGTGGCCCCAGCTGCTGGTTTCCAAAACCCCACGAAAGGATTCTAATGCTTTGCTAGACTGAGAACCACTGGGAGCTACTTCAATTTGGGATAGGCCACAGGCAAATATGAACTCTCAATCACACTATGAGTCAGAGTTTCCAACTTATTTATAAAAAGAATGCAAAGTCAAAGCAGGGAGATGGCTGGTTCCATACAGCAAGCAGGGCAGAGCACACATCCCAAACTGGCTTCTGTGAAGCCCTGGAATCCCAAGTGGATCAATGATGCTGTGAGGCCCAAGGCGTTAATGCAAGGCTGTCTGCTCTTTCAAAGGGACTCAAGCAACCTCTCTGCTAATAAGCGGGAAAGTGGCTGGTGGCTGATATCTGACATCTGACTTCTTCTAGCTCTTGGGATAAACTCTTAAGTTACATTCTCAAAGCCAAAAGGAGAAGGGGAGTCAGCCCAGGCAGGCTTGCTTGTGTGGTCTCCCTGCCCCCAGCAAGGTACCTGTCTCAGAAAACTCACTCCTCCACCTATAGCAACCCTATTTCACAAGTGCATACAAAGAAGGAGCACATTTGGGAAACTGAGAACATTAAACTCCAGAAACTTAAGGTCTTAAGTAGGTCCCTACACTTTCTCTTTCTCCCATTCTCCATGTGATTCTTCTTGTTTTCAAGACCTGGAATTCAGACTTGTCTTTTTGGTACAAGTTTTCAAGTCAATGTAAATCAAATAGATTTGGAGGAGTGGAGTGGAGACCAGAATCATCACTTCAAATTCATCAAAGGAGAACTATACTCTGAGTTGCCACCAAACAACTTTTTTTATTTATTGGTTTCTCTCCATTTTTACACTGCAGAAGCTACCATTTCTTGTGACCCTACACCGGCTATTTGCATTTCAGTTGGATTCCCCAAAGGACTCTGTACCCCAGGGAACACTACACAGGACTCTGTCCCAGAGGCTCACTCAAGCTTTGATTAGGTTCCTAGTGCCAAATGGGAGGTAGTGACAGGAGATCAAAGAATATGAAGAGTCCTCATATTTATTCCTTCCATCCTGGCCTGCTGAGTTCCTAGATCAATGATCACAGCTCCAAGAGAAATAATCCCTTTCCCCGGGAAGAAGCTCGCAAGGAAGTCTGGTAAGAGTTCCCCATTGGACCCCACCTGGTGGAAGCGTATTAGTATTCTCTGTTCCTGGCTTCTGAGTACTTTGGATTCCATTTTGCCTGCCCATTCTTCATGATCCTGAGGGACGAAGACCATGACTGTCAAGTATAAGTATGATGCTTCCTAGCAGATCCATATCTACACTTTTTTAAGCGAATTTCCTTCCACGCACCAATTTGCCTTCTGCCACAACTGCAAAAGTCTTGTCACTTCATGAAGACTATGTAAGGGATCTGTATAAAACATTCTATAGACTAAGTGCCCAGTAAAAGGCAAGTGACATCATATTATTGCTGTTACAAGTAAATGGATGTTTATTACTATCAGAGCTAATGGCAGTGGACATAATCTGGAGGAAGACAGATTCTGAATGAATAAAGCTGAACTCTTTAATCACTTCAGAGTCCAGCAATGAAGTGACCTGCCTTATCAATAGAAGGGATAACGTGCTTTTTAGGTCTGTGGTCTCATGTCATCTTTACAACAGCCCAACATTCAGTTGCAGAAGGTGAGGCCCAGCAAGACCAATGTGTGTTGGAGCCAGAAATGTAACTGACTGGGCCACATTCTACATGTAGGACCCATCTGGAAGTCTCAAGGTACAGTTGGTAGGGAGCAGTGTGGGAAGATACAAGGGTTTGTTGGTATGCTTCTAATTCTGCTTCTAAAACCCCTTCTGTTTCATTGGTTTAATCCCCCCTGCTTAACACTGTAGTCTATTTACATAAACCACTATTAACTAAGCACCACTCTGCCTCCAGGGCATTGGTTTAATCCCCACTGGTTCACAACGACTCTTTGCTCCGCCCCCTCTCCTTGTCACACCCTGATTTTCACCAATCTCTTTTTGCTCTACGTCACATCCTGTTTCCACCCTACTTGGCGAGTATATATATATAAGGACAGGATTGTGATTAGAGATATTTTAGCATGGCTTAGATTGTGCTGCTTTCCACATGAATAAAGAGATACTGCTGCCCAGCTCAGCCATGAGTAGCTAGTCCAACAAGGGTTGACTTGTCCACTCTGCTTGGATGGCACCCATTCCCTTGCCCAATTACCCATCTGAACCATAGTTAGATGTGCTATATCATAAAATTCTTGCTCTAGTAAGAAAGGGGAAGATAAAATGGAGGCAGGTTAGCCCTTGGATAGATTAGCAAGTCTGTGCTTGCTCGGGCTGTGGAAAGGAGGGAAGGCACTAATGGGACAAAGTGTGATGGAGTTATGATCAAATGAATGCTTCTTAAGTATCTGACCACAGCCAGGAGCCACCTGGGAGAGAATGAGTAATCCATGGCAAATAGTCCAGTAGGGTGGAGAGGCAGTGCATAAAAGAGCCAGTAAGGATGACCCCTTTCCCCCGTTAATCTCTCTAAATAACAGTGGGGAAGAGCTACATGGGGAATGATGCAAAATTGATCAAGTGTACTGCCCTTAGCATTGGCTAACTCCTCTGATATGTATTTTCAGATGTTACTAGGGTCTAGGAAATAATGGTGCATATCGTGAAATTTAAGTTTGACAAATAATTATCAAGAAGCATAATGGTCTTAGTAAACACATGGTATTATAGGGGAGACTTGATGTTCAGTATAACATTTGATTTTGTTAATATAAATAATATATTAATAAGTGAACAGCTTGGATTCAGTCCAAACCACTCTATTGTAAGTGCTTTGTGAAAACTTACCAATGGTCTTTACTTCTATAAATAACAACCATAATTGGAGTAGTTTTCTAGATGCATTAGTTTATATCTTATGACAAATGCCCTTTTAAAGATCTTTATCATTGCAAGCATTTAGAAGAAGCATTGAATTAAGATGGTTGGGGAGTGGTGTCTGACCACCCCGCCATGAGGCAGAAGAAAGAGTTCAAAGTTCAGATAAAGCTGGTAGGATGCAGAGACTAAAGTCTTCCAGGTGAAAAGTGCTAAAATGGGGGCCAGGTGGTGGCGCACCTGGTTAAGCACACACATTAAATTCAAGGACCCAGGTTCAACCCCTGGTCCCCACCAGCAGGGGGAAAGCTTCACTAGTGGTGAAGCAGGGCTGCAAGTGTCTCTCTCCCTCTCTATCTCCCCCTTCCCTCTCAGTTTCTCTGTCTCTATCCAATAATAAATGAATAAATAAAAAGAAAAAAAAGAGTGCTTACATGTTGGTGATGGAGTCTAAAGTAGTGTGGATTCTGGAAAAAGTTGAAGGGCAAAAGTCAATGTCACTTGTGGGAGAAAAGGAACCCTCCCACACTGCTGGTGGGAATGTAAATTTGTTCAACCCCTGTGAAAAGCAGTCTGGAGAACTCTCAGAAGGCTAGAAATGGACTTACATTTTGATCCAGCAATTCCTCTCCTGGGGATATATCCCAAGGAGTCAAACACATCCATCCAAAAAGATCTGTGTATACCTATGCTCATAGCAACACAATTTGTAATAGCCAAAATCTGGAAGCAGCCTAGGTGGCCAACAACATATGAGTAACTAAGTAAGTTGTGGTAAATATATATATGACATAAGACTTTCTTCTTAATTATAAAATTTTCACTAAACACTGTTTTAGTTGCATTCAACAAGTTTTCTTATGTCATGTTTTATTTTCTTTTTTATCCAGAGACAGAGGGCAGAGATGGGGGGGGGGCGGGGGAAGACAATACCAAAGCTTTCTGTAATATGGTAGAGGTGAGGCTTAAACTTGGGTCAAACACATGGCAATGCAGGACACGATCAAGTGAATAATTTTGCCAGCGCTTTGTGTTTTGTTTTCATTCATATCTAATAATTTCCTAGTTTTACTTTCATCCTTTTATCATATTTGAACTTTGACTTTTAACCTTATATCATATTTAGAAGTGCGGTTATGTGACTTTCACATATTTGTGAATTTCCTAAAATTCCTTCCTTCAGTTAGTTCTAATTTTATTCCATTGCAATCAGATGACATGATTATATGACCATAGTCTTTTGAATTTATTGATTTTTTTATGATGTAATACATGGTATATCCTAAGTAATATCTCATATACATTTAAACATAATGGGAGGTTGATATATCAGGCCTAACCCCAACATTCAGAGCCCTAGTCAGTGAACCCTGGGATTCCCATATAAATTTGATGGGTCTAGACCTCTAATAGATCCCTCTCTGTTGTTTTCTCTGGGTTGGCTTCACGGGTGGGTAACAGATGACCAGGGACACGTGGCTGAGCGGAGAAGCTATATTTCTTTATTCACGAGCCAACTGTTCAAAAAACTAATCTAATCTAATCACCACACATTCTGTCCTGCATCTTTCTCCTCCAGCGGCAGCATCAGGAACTCAGGAAGTATCTAGGATAGGGGGTGGGGAGAAGGGAGAAGTGCGAAAAGGCAAAGACTAAACCACAATCTCACGGAGGCGGGAGGAGTGAGACCAAACCAATGTAACAGAATGATCATGTAAATAGACCGCAACGTCAAGCAGTGTAACAGAAGGGATCCCAGAAGAAGAACTAGAAGCATACCAACACCTCTCTTCGTGGACCCTCTTGTGGGCCTCCACAGGACCTTGCCCTCAATGTAGAACACCAATAGTAGGGACTGCCCCACTCTCTGAAGGGAGACTGGGTCAACATATTCTGCCACTTAAGGAAGACAGGTCCTGAAATGAATACAGCCTAGAATGTTCCTGGTTATGACCACAGAATGCGAGTTCATACCCACAGGGATACAGAGGTTACACAGGCTCCTGTGAATATGATTAGACATGGGCCCTGGGTCAGATCGATGGGGTTTACAGTTAACAGTATTTTTTTTTTCCATATTTGGGAGCCTCTCTCTTCCCTGATCCAGCTTTCTAGTCCTATTTCTGACTCTGACACCATCTTCCCAGACACTACTTTCAGCCCACCTGCATGTTAACTGTCTGGCTTAGGAAAAAAATTAGTAAAGTTACAGGCCCGTCGGAATAAACCTAAAATAGACTTCCTAGCTTCTTCCAACATAAAGACCCCAAATCTCATCTGCTATATTCTTACCTTTAGGTTCCTGGTTATTAGACAATTTGTTCTGCTTTATGTCATAATGCTTTTCAGCCACCAGTCGCAGATGCTACCATGACACCAACCTGACTTCCCTAGGCAGAGACCTCACCAGTGTATCATGGAACCCCACCTTCCCACTAGGGGAAAGATAGAAACAGACTGGGGATATGGATTGACCTGTCAATGCCCTTATCCAGCAGAAATGCAATCACAGAAGCCAGACCTCCCACCTTCTGCACCCCATAAAGATCTTTGGTCCATACTTCCAGAAGAAAAAAGAACAGAGAAGCTTCCAATGGAGGGGGTGGCCTACAGAACTCTCAGGATGGGAAATGTATGGAATTGTACCCTTCTTATCTCACAATCTTGTCAATCATTATTAAATCACTAATAAAATAAAATTTAAAAAATGTTTATTAGGCCTAGATAATTTGCAATGTTCAGTCTTCTGTTTCCTTTTTTGATCTTTTCTCTAGTCTGTTGCCCATCCTATTATTAAATTAGTTGTGTCTTCCTTCAGTTACATCACTGTTTTCTTCATCTTGGAACTCTGCTATTAAACACACACACACACACACACATATGTCAATAGTTGATAATTTTCTTGATGGGTTGGCCTTTGTGGCATTATAAAGTGGTTCTTTGTAGCAACAATTTTATGTCTTAAATTTTTGCATAGCACAATTAGTATAGTCACTCCATCTCTCTTGATTGCTATTTGCATGATATAGGTTTTCCTATTTTTCAATTTTTTGTCTTCTAATCTGAAGAGTTTCTCATGCAAACAACATAAGATTATATCATGTCTTTCCATTCATTTTGCCATCCTCATCCTTTAAGTCATTTACATTTACTATAATAACTGGTAAGGTATAATTTATATTTAACACTTAATATTTCTTTCCTAAGTGTCTTATGTCTTCTTTGTCCCTCTTGTCATCTACTTTTGCCTCTTTTTGTGTGAAATATTTTGTCTAGTTTTCAATGCTACTGCAGAGCTGGGAAGAGAGTGGATGAAAATAGGAGACGTTAAAATACCATGAAGCTCAATTTTCTTAGCAAGATACAGCTGTTTTTCTTGAATACTTCTTGAATTGTTGTAAGTCTTTGGTTAATTTCAAGTTTGTGGGAAAAAATTGATTTTGACAGTTTTACCAGTGTACTCATTGCCTTTTTTTTTTTTTTAGGAGTGGATTTCCAGAGGTCTTTATCTGCCATACTTGCTATTGTCATCTTTTATCTCTTTTGATCCTTTCAAAAACCTCATATATGCTATAATTACTATTCTTACTATTTCAGTTTCCAGACATGTAGTAATTTAAAACAACATGAGTTTATTACCTTATGTTCTTTAAGTCAAAAGTCTGATGTGGTTCTTACCAAGCTAATACCAAGGTGTTGGCAGGCTGCATTCCTTTCTAGCATCTCTAAGAAAGAATTAATTTCTTTGCACCTTTAGGTTGGCAGAATTTAGTTCACTGCAGTTATATAACTGAGTTCCCTGTTTCCTTGCTGACTGTTAACTAAGAGTTGTTCCCAGCTCCTCAGGCCACCCACATGGCTTGGCTGATGGCCAACTTCCTCCTTCTTCAATCCCAGCCATGGTGGACCATGGTTCTCTCACACTTACATCTCCCTGTCTCTCTTCCCAGGCTCAAAAGTCTCACACATAGCATTCCACTTTCCTCCTCGATCTTTAGAACTTTTAACTCTGAGGAATCCCCACACTTTAAAGTTTGTAAACTTAATTCCATTTGTAAATTTCCTTTTCCATGTAACAATATGTATCACGTGATCCAGGGATTAGGGCCTGGCATTTGGGAGGGACTGAAAGGACTGACATCAGTCTGTCTGCTAATCTAGAGCTCATGTGACTTAGTAGAAGAACTGGAAACAAACTACAGGCCTACTTCCTTGCTCTGTCCTCTTCTGCTGCATGTCCAATGTACAGTAAGGGAACAGTCTAAATAGCAAATGACCTGTATGATACCCTCAGGAAAATCCTAGCTAACCTGACACTTATGAGTCCAGGATCATAAAATGTTCCAGATTGAAAACACCTGAATCCCGTGCCATGATTTCACAGCTGAGGAAAATTAAGTCCAGGGGGGCAAGGTTCCACTCTTAGTTCCTAGAAAACCCAGGATCACAAGTCAGCCTCTTTTGACTTCCAGTTCATGAGATTTTTCTGTGGGGAAATGGTTCCCGTTCAAAGTATGTCCATGGAAGATTAACTGTCAACTCAAATTAACCATATACTACTTAACTAGTAACAGGCATGCAAAACTTGGCCCGTAAGATTAAATTTATCCCTATCCTGTCAACCTTTTCCAGTCCTCCATGCCTTGGTAACTTCTTCCCATTTACATTTTATGACTTAAATTTTTCCTCAGCTGCTCTAAGCCCTTATGTAAACACAGATTTTCATATAGACTCCTCCACAAAAAAGGATTAAAGATTCTTGCTTCTCTTCTGTGTACTGATTGATTCTTGCTAAATCCCACCCAGAACAAAGCTTCCTTTACTGTAAATAAATAAGCAACAGTTATTTATAGCAAGCAAGAGAGGAAGAAGATTGCTCATACCACCACACCACACCCCACCCTGAGTCAATCTTATAGCTTCTATCGGCTATACCTCAGAGAGTAGTAGGACAGTCAATGAACTCAGGCAACTGTACTTCACCTATTTTGACTAGATCATGATAGACCTACAGTTCAGTTCTTTCTAAACAACTAGCACTCATGCAGCTGGGATGCTGGTAAGCCAAATACCATTTCTACTAAACTTCAAACTGAAGAGATTTCCCATACCATAACAAGCTTAATGTGTTTTTTCTCTGTAAAACATGTATTTTTCCATTCACTTGGATAGTGCGCTTCTTCGCCAAGTGTGTGATCCAGGTTCAAGGCCAGCCTCGACATCATTGAAGGAATCTTTGAATCTTTGGTACTGTGGTCTCTTTCTCTCTCTCTCTCTCTCTCCCTCCTCCCTCTCTCTCTCCCTCTGCTTCTCTACCTCCCTGTCTCTATATGGAAAAAAAATAGCATTTCTCAAGCAGATGGCTTGACATCTCCCATCCCCAAGCTGCTCAGCCCCAGCCCTGCCTATGACACTGGTCTGTTTCTCTAATACCAGTTGAGTTTCCTCAATGACTAGTGGATCTCATCATCTATGGATTCCCAAGCCTGTAACCCACAAAAGTTGGTCAGATCTTTAACATTCTCCTTACTTCCTAACAGATTTCAGGGAGGTCAAGATCAACAAACTTGAGGCTGTTGCCTTCCCTGCAGACCACTCCATAAATCCGCTATCTTTGCTCTTTCTTGCTCCTATTCTTTATCCAAAGGACAAACATTTCTCTCCCTCTTAAATATAATCCTTTTACTCATAAATTAACTTCATTTCTTCTAGTTTCAGTTTCCATCAGCCCCTATCTTGTCTCTGGCTCCTTCTCTTTTGCTTTTTTTTCCTCTCAACTTTGGTTTATGGGAGAGTGGAGGTTTAAACCTGGAACCTCAGAGCCTCAGGTATGAAAGTCTTTTTGCATAACCATTGTGATATCTTTCCAACTCTTTGCTTTCAAACCTGTTCAGTTCTCCCTAAATAAATAAATTCTACCCTCTGTCCTTACCCACAGGTGATTACACTTAAGGAAGTAAGGAGATGAAAGGAAATCACTGAATGCTTCTTATGTATGTGGGATATAAAGATTTGAAACACACAAACTTAAAACTAAAACAAAACAAGGGAGAAGTAGCCAAATGGCCTCTTAAAACTTTCTGAGAAAGTGCAAGGACTGGCATACGGATCCCGGTTCGAGCCCCCGGCTCCCCACCTGCAGGGAACTTGCTTCACAAGCGGTGAAGCAGATCTGCAAGTGTCTTTCTCTCCCCCTCTCTGTCTTCCCCTCCTCTCTCCATTTCTCTCTATCCTATCCACCAACAATGATATCAATAACCACAACAATGTTAAACAACAAGGACAACAAAAGGAAAAATAAATAAATTAAAAAAAAAACTTTCTGAGAACTATGGTAGTTATCCTTGGAGGATGAGGTAGTGCAGATGGGGTAGCAGCACAGAACTTTGGTGGTGAGTACCGAGTGGAACTGTATACCTGTAACTTCATGATCTCATAAATCACTGTTAAATCACTAATACATTGTTTAAACTAAATAAATAAAGTATTTATTTTAAAAGTTTCCTGAGGAATAAGCCCAGTTCTCTTCTTTGCCCTTGCATTCACCCCTAATTCCCTTCGGCTTCTGTCTCAGTAACTTTATTAACATTGCAGTCAGACATCAAAAAGTTACTTCCTAATCACTAAAATTTGTTTCCTCCTTTGTCATCCTCACATTTAAACACTTTAATTCCTGAACATTCTATTTCCTCAAAGTTGCTAATGCTTACCTCCTCTTAAACTGTTTCCACCACACTCCTCAAACAGTTGGACATACCAGCCTCCCCAATCAGGAGTTAACATTTCATGAGTCTGGCTATTGAAATGCTACCTCTGCTTTAAGCCCTTTCAAGAATGCTCTCAGACTGAAGGTCAAGCCTCTCAGACTGAAGGTCTTCCTCACACTGAATTCTCCATAAATACTGTTGCTACCACCCTAAGTGAGACAGCTCATCAATGTCAGTGGGATGATGACTGGCTTGTTGACTAGTGTAAAGGGTGTCCTATCAGAAATGCAATTCTTAGTATGAAAAGTTGCCCTGGGAGAAGAATTCTACCAAGTGCACATACTCACTGGGCATCATACCTGTAGATTTCTAAGAACCATGCCATCTCTAGCATGTCCAACTGATTGACCTCATACCCAGAACATTCTTTCATCCCAATATGTAGCAAAGTTTGAAGAACAATCCTGAGTTTCGAATTATCCAAAAGATTTTCCCTAAATACTAACAGTAAGCTTTTTGTAAATGTTACATCTGAAAAGTTGAAGAGATTACTAACTGGCTTAGTGCAGTTCCGTAGACAGCTGGAATAAATATAAATAAGCATTGGTTACAACATGGAAAAAAAGACTCTTTAAAAGTCAGATTGTTTCTGTATATTATTTCTGTTTTGGCCACTGATTTGCCTCATGACTATTCTGTAAAGTAAGTGGAACCAAAGTGGCAAAAACATTGGAATTGGCACTATGGCTATTTTTCTGTATAAACAAGTTTATACAATCTAGCTTTGCAAGCCTGAGGATAGTCTGATAAAAAAAATGAGGTGGTCCTTAACTAAAAACATATTTTTGTTTTTAAATTTTTTGTTTTGTTTTGTTTTGGAAATGAATTATTCAGTGCCCAAAATAGCATAATGGAAAAAAGGTGAACATTTTGCTTGAAAACACCTACATTTAGCATATCCAATAAACAGAACTCAGCAAAGGCTATAGAAAACATCATAATACTATTCATCTTTTAATCATAATACCTATCCCCAAAATACTTAAACCCTATATAATAATAACCTGTAGATAATTAAATAAATAAAAATCATCCTCCAAGTCACAATTAGACATATTTATTTTATAACATCAGAAACTTTCAGTTTAAGAAAAAGCAGGAAAAAAGAAAAAAGAAGGAAAAAATCAGAAGAGAACTTTATAGTATTAATTAGGTACGGCACCTAAAATTAAAAGTACTTTTTCCCTTTTTTCAGCCACCAGGTTCCAGGCACTACCATGATGTCAACCAGACTTCCCTGGGCAGATGACCCCACCACTGTGTCCTGGAGTCCCGATTCCCCAAGAGCCCTTCCCCACTAGGGAAAGAGAGACAGGCTGGAAGTATGGATCGACCTGCCAAAGCTCATGTTCAGCGGGGAAGCAATTACAGAAGCCAGACCTTCACCTTCTGTACCCCATTATGACCATGGGTCCATATTCCCACAGGGTTAAAGAATAGGAAACCTAGGGAGTAGGGCGGTAGCACAGCAGGTTAAGCGCACGTGGCGCAAAGTACAGGGACCATCCGGTTCGAGGTCCCAGCTCCCCACCTGCAGGGGAATCGCTTCACAAGTGGTGAAGCAGGTCTGCAGGTGTGTATCTTTCTTTCCCCTTCTCTGTCTTCCCCTCCTTTCTCCATTTCTCTCTGTCCTATTCCTAGTGCGTATATATATGAAAGCTATCAGGGGAGGGCATGGGATCCGGAGTTCTGGTGGTGAAAATTGTGTGGAATTATACCCCTCTTATCCTAGGGTTTTTGTGAGTGTTTACATTTTATAAATTAAAAAAAATTTTTTAAGTATTTTTTCTACTTAACCTCTGTTAGACCATCTTTGGTAGTTTAGAAAACTCACTATAAGGGGCCGGGTGGTAGAGTAGCAGGTTAAGCACAAATGGCGCGACTTGAGTAAGGATTCAGGTTCAAGCCTCCGACTCCCCACCTGCAGGGGGGTCGCTTCACAAGTGGTGAAGCAGATCTTCAGGTGTCTTTCTCTCCCTTTCTCTGTCTCCCCCTCCTCTCTCAATTTCTCTCTGTCCTATCCAACAATGACGACAATAATAATAATAACAACAACAGCAATGATAAACAACAAGGGCAACAAAAATGGGAAAGTGACCTCCAGGAGCAGTGGATTCATAGTGCAGGCACCAAGCCCTAGCAATAACCCTGGAGGCAAAAAGAAAGAAAGAAAGAAAGAAAGAAAGAAAGAAAGAAAGAAAGAAAGAAAGAGAGAAAGAAGGAAGGAAAGAAAGGAAAGGAAAGGAAAGGAAAAGAAGGAAGAAAGAAAGAGAAAAAGAAAAGAAAAAAATTCACTATATCTGAGGTCTATTGTTCTCCTTATGGAATAAAGAGTAGAAAGAGACATTTTTTTTCTTAAAAAAAAAAAGAAGAAGCAGCAGGAAGGGAGGAAGGAAGGGAGAAAGAGGAGAAGAGGATTAAAATAAGTCTTCCTAAGTTCTAAAGATCAAATAAATCTAGAGAAGTGTAGGTATTTCAAGTTGGAAAAGATTATCTATAAATTTCAAGGCTTAGCACCTAGTCTCAAGTTACCTCATGAAAGTCATTCAGTCTCCTGCCACCACCTCAGGCACACACAGCACTGTGGAGTAAATAAACAGAATGGACTCTAGAACCAGATATGAATTCAAATCTAGTCTCTTTAATAAAATGTTTTATAGGGGCCAAGTGGTGGTGCACCAGGTTGAGCACACATGTTACAGTGTGCAAGGACCGGAGTTTGAGCCCCCAGTCCACATCTTTTGGAGGAAAGCTTTGCAAGTGGTGAAGCAGTGTTGAATGTGTCTCTTTGCCTCTCTCACTGTCTATCATTCCCTTCCCTCTCAATTTCTGGCTGTCTATATCCAATAAATAAATAAATGAATAAGTAAATAAATAAAATGTTCTATGACCTTGAGCTGAGCTCAGTCTTCACTTATACAAAAAAAGTCACTGACAACCTCCAAAGTAGTTGTATATGAAATTCAGGAAGATAATGGCGAAGACAGCATTTCTTCTCCTCTTTGGAAAAGTGGGGGACATGCATCTGGAAGAAGTAGCCCTCACACAGTCGGGCATTAAAACCAGCTCCCCCTGCTCCATGCTGCACTGCTGATAGTCTGGCCTATTTACATAATCATTGTTTTGCCTGATCTATTTTCTTTCTTCCTCCAGACCCACCCTGCCTGAAGGGTACATTAATTCTGCCAGTTAAAACCCAAGCAACCATTACTATGGAAGCTTTCTACCTTCCTGCTCTTTCTTTTCTCTGTCCCCTTTCTCAGCTATCTCTGTTCCTGACTTGCCACTTCCGGTTTTACCCTATAAAGCCCACTTCTGTTCCTGGTTTCACTCTCTCTATTTTCTCCCGCATCCCAACCTGGAGAAGGGCTGGCGTGCAGAGCAGGAGGTGGCCATTGTGGTTTGGCACCACGTGGCTTAACCCACTGTGCTCACAACTGACTCTGGGGCATTCCCGTGTGAATAAGGAATTGTATTACCACACCGCCATGAGTTCCTGTATCCTCTCTCCCACCTGCAATGCTAGCCCGGTGTATACTAGAGGTCAGTGAGAAGTGATTCTAGCTGCATCTCTAGACAACCCTCAGCCCCACTAATGGCATTTAAAACAGTTACTGCCTCTTCCAGAGCCATATGATTTCTGGCCAGCCTGGTAGGTCCATTATCTGCAATCACATGTTCTATTCCTCTGACATGGAGCTTCTCAACACACAGCAAGCTGGGTCATCACTTCTTAAGCCCTATTGTGCCCAGCACTTGTTGAGGTCAAAAACAAATTGTTGGGGGGCCAGGCAGTAGTGCAGCAGGACCTGGACCCTTCTGTGGGTCCTTGCACTTAGTACTAGGGACAGTCAACCAGGTTCACTACTGCCCAGCCCCTGTCATAACTTTTCTAACAACCCAATAGTCATTTGGGTGTATGCTACTTTATAATGTGTGTGACCCTGTTTTGAGCCCCATACCCACAGCACTGGAGGAAGCGTAGGCACTATATACATTCTGTATACAAATATACTATATATGTTATGCATGTACAAACTATTGTATTTACTGTTGAATGTAAAACATTAATTCCCCAATAAAGAAATAAATTATTTAAAAAATAATAATAATAACATGATTGACCCAAGGAAAAAAAATATATATATATATATTATATACATTCTATATACAAATATATATACAAATATATATATTGTTCAAGAAATTTAAAAACGGTAGTCAGGTGGTAGCGCAGCAGGTTAAGCTGGTTAAGCGCACATGGCGCAAAGTGCAAGGACTAGCTTACGGATCCCGGTTCAAGCCCCCAGCTCCCAACCTGCAGGGGAGTCGCTTCACAGAGGTGAAGCAAATCTGCAAGTGTCTATCTTTCTCTCCCCCTCTCTGTCTCCCCTCCTCTCTCCATTTCTCTCTGTCCTATCCAACAACAATGGCATTAATAACAACAACAATATTAACTACAACAGTAAAACAACAAGGGCAACAAAAGGGAATAAATATTTTTTAAAAAGAAATTTAAAAACAAGGGAAAAAATTCCAACTCTTCCTATCAGTCCTGCATTATTCTGATACTAAAGTCATATAAAGAATATAAAAAAAGAGCAAGAGCAGACTAATGCTACTTATTAATATAAAAATCAAACTGGTACACCTGTACAAAAAACTACTACTTGGTAATAAAAATAACTACTAGTCGTGGCACAAAGTGCAAGGACTGGTATAAAGATCCCAGTTCAAGCCTTTGGCTCCCCATCTGCAGGGGAGTCTCTTCACAGGTGGTGAAGCAGGTCTGCATGTGTCTGTCTTTCACTCCCCCTCTCTGTCTTCCCCTCCTCTCTCCATTTCTCTCTGTCCTATCCAACAATGATGACATCAATAATAACTACAACAATAAAAAAACAAGGACAACAAAAGGGAATCAATAAATATAAAAATTTTTAAAAAGAAAAAAAAACACAGATGGTGAAGCAGGTCTGCAGGTGTCTATGTTTCTCTCCTTCTCTCTGTCTTTCCTTCCTCTCTCCATTTCTTTCTGTCCTATCCAACAACAACATCAACAACAATAAAAATAACTACAACAACAAAACAAGGGCAACAAAAGGAAATAAATAAATATCAAAAATAATTTTAAAAAATAATAATTACTCCTTCCTAAAGGGGTTAGATTGTTAGGTGGAAAACTGAGAAATCTTACACATGTACAAACTACTGTATTTTACTGTTGACTGTAAACCACTAATCCCCCAATAAAGAAAAAATAACTAATGATGAGCAAAACAACTGGGAAGCAGATCAAATTAATATATGGCCACGACAAACAGAGATAGGTTGTCAGGGAATGGGGTAGAATGCAGAAAGAGGCAGGATCACAATGAAGAGGCAGATTACAGAGAATCCCAAGAAAACAGGTTGGTGATGGACATACTCAGCACCTTGAGAGTAATAACTGCATGGTATATGAGATCACAAAATTATCAAATTACTCTATAAATAGGGAATTTTATTTATCTTTTTTAATTATTTATTATCTTTACCTATTTATTGGAAAGAGACAGCCAGAAGTCGAGAGGAAAGGAAGTGATAGAAAGGAAAGAGGCAGAAAGACACCTGCTGCACTGCTTCACCATTCACAGGTAGGGACTGGGGGCTTGAACCCAGGTCTTTGCACACTGTAATGTGTGTGCTTAACCAGGTGTGCCACCACCCGGTCCCAAGGCATTTTTATTTTACTTAAATTATACTTTAGTTAAAATTTTATCTAACGGGAGTCAGGTGGTAGCGCAGCAGGTTAAGCACAGGTGGCACAAAGCACAGGGACCGGTGTAAGGATCCTGATTCAAGCCCGTGGCTCCCCACCTGCAGGGGAGTCTCTTCACAAGCAGTGAAGCAGGTCTGCAGGTGTCTATCTTTCTCTCCCTCTCTCTGTCTTCTTCCCCTCTCTCCATTTCTTTCTGTCCTATCCAACAATGACGATATCAATAACAACAATAATAACTACAACAATAAAACAACAAGGGCAACAAAAAGGAATAAATAAATAATTTAAAAAAAAGATTTTATGTAACATCCATAACTGAGTAAAGACAATGCAGGATATAACAGAGTACTACTCTGCAATTTTAAAAGACCATACAGTGTCCTTTGGGACAAAATGGGTGGAACTGGGGGTGATTCTGCTTAGTGAAGTAAGGACATGAAAGACAAGTACTTGATGGTTTCACTCATATGTAGAATAGGGGTAATTCAAATACATGAACTTGGGGGGTAGTAATCTTTGTCTAAGACTTTCAGAGAACTACAGTGGTTATTATGGAGGGTGGGGACACAGAACTTTGATGGTGAGTGTGGTGTGGAAGTATGCCCCTTATAATCTTGTAAATCATTAATAAAGAAATTTTTTAAAGAAACAACTAGAGAGTCATCTGGGAAGAAGCAATGTTTGTAGGGAGTTCAACAGTAGCACCCTGGGTTAAGCACAGGTGGCCCAAAGCACTAGGACCAGCATAAGGATCCCTGTTCGAGCCCCCACCTCCCCACCTGCAGGGGAGTCGATTCACAAGCAGTGAAGCAGGTCTGCACATGTCTATCTTTCTCTCCCGCTATCTGTCTCCCCCTCCTCTTTCCATTTCTCTCTGTCCTACCCAACAATGACAACAACAATAATAACTTAAAAAATGAAAGAACAAGGGCAACAAAAGGGGATAAATAAATATTTTTTAAAAAGTAATGTTTGTAGAAAAAGGAGTGAAGGATTTATATAAAGACCCACAAAGTTGTAACGTATGTTAAAAATAACACTATCTCTTCCTGTCCCAAAGTTTCTAAATAGCATTAGCACAAAAGTCAGGGCACCATTAAGATGTGTCTTTAACACTATTCCCAACACCAAAGTCTGTGTCACAACCCCCACCCCCTATGGTGGTCCTGAAAATCTACCCTTCCCCCCAGAGTCTTTTACATATATGCAACCAAATCCAGTTCAAGTTCTGCTTTGTGTTTTCTCTTTTGTTCTTATTTCTCAACTTCTGTCTATGAGTGGGGTCATCCCATACTCATCCTTCTCTTTCTGACTTATCTCACTTAACATGATTCCTTCAAACTCCATCCAAGATGGGGTGAAAGAGGTGAATTTAACATTTTTAATAGCTAACTCCACTTTTAATGGAATTTTAATTCCATTGTGTATATACTACAAGTTTCTCAGCCAGTTATCTGTTGTTGGATACCTAGGTGGCTTCCAGGTTTTGGTTATTACAAAGTGTATTGCTATAAACATTGGTGTAGGACATTAAGCCAGCTCCCCCTGCTCTACCCTACACTGCTGATACTACGGCCTATTTACATAATCATTGTTTTGCCTGAAAGATCCCCACCCATTCCATTCCTTTGATCTAGCTTCTTTGAGACCCACCCTGGATGCAAGGTAACATTAATCCCATCAGGTAAAACCATTGCAATAGTTGCTAAGGAAGTTTATACCTTCTCAGCCCACTTTTGCCTTTCTCCACCCCCTCTCCTAGCCATTTCCTTTTCCGACTTGCCACTTCCGGCTCTATCCTATAAAAGCCATTGTCTCTCTCATCAATAAAGATTGCATTACCTCGAGCCTCGTGTTTGGTTCCTGAGTCATCTACCTCCTCTGTTGCTAAGTGAGTAGCAGCCCAGGCTGGCTCCGGTTGAATTCTCTCCAACCCAGAGGAGTACGCACCTGGGAAGAGGCACCCCCACGCTAGCCTGGCACATTAGTATACACACATCTTTTGGGGTGGGTGTGTTTGACTCCTTGGAATATATCCCTAAGAGGGGAATTGCTGGGTCAAAATGTATGTCCACTTCTAGACTTCTTAGAGTTCTCCAGATTGCTTTCCACAGAGGTTGGACCAATTTACATTTTCACCAGCAGTACAAGAGGGTTCCTTTGTCCCCACAACCTCTTCAACATTTGTTGTTGCTATCCTTTCTGATGTATGTCATTCTCACATGGGTAAAGTGGTATCTCACTGTTGTCTTTATTTGCATTTATCTGACAATCAAGACCCACATTTTTTCATATGTCTGTTTGCCTTTTTGGATCTCTTCTGTGGTGAATATTCTGTTCATATCCTCTCCCCATTCTCCAGTGAAGGGGATGGAACACAGAACTTGGTTGGTGGTACTGTGTGGAATTATATCTCTATTATCTTATAATCTTGTGAATCATTACTAAATCACTAATAACAAAAAATGAAATAAAATAGATATGTGATATAAAAAATAAAAAGATGTCTCTGTATGGTCCTTCATTTTTCTTTCATGTGTCTGTCCCTCCAACAACAGATAATAAAAATAATGCTACAAACTTTTCAGTGTGAAACTAAAAGAACTTTAAAAATTAATTACATTTTTTTCTACAAGTCACAGTAATTGACCAGAGCTATTTGCATCATATAACAAATCAACTTTTACAAATTAGCAATACCCATTAGCCAAATATAACAAGAGCCCTTATACCTAGGTAGAATATGCCAACTGTTTAATTGGAACTAACATAACTTGCTGTAAAAAATAAATTCCATGTGGGGTTTAAGAAACAAATCAGGGGCAAAGACAGGGTAAGACATAACTAAACCCTTTCTGCATGTTTATAGATCTGAGGTTACTAAAGTGGGAGGTAGATGAGACTTAAAGGGGCAGGGTGGGGCAGACAATACTCTGTAGAGGAGGAAGATGACATTTTGGTGGTGAGCAAGGGGAGACATGAGCCTGTACCCCTGAGGCAACTACAGTCCTGTAAACTATTATCTCAATATAAAAAATAATAATTAAAACTCTAAAAAAAAAAAAAGTTCTATCTAAAGCCCAAGTCATGAAACATTACCCCAAAATGGCAACCCAGTGAGGGAATGTTGGTATAGAAGGGAATAGAAAGTGGGGAATCCAGCCTAGGGAGCTGAGTCCCCACAGACAGACATAGCCTACTTGATGTATTTGATGTACTTGATGGGGAGCCAGGTGGTAGTGCAGTGGGTTAAGTGCAGGTAGCGCAAAGCGCAGGGACTGGCGTAAGGATCCCGGTTTGAGCCCCTGGCTCCCCACCTGCAGGGGAGTCACTTCACAGGCGATGAAGCAGGTTTGTAGGTGTCTATCTTTCTCTCCTCCTCTCTGTCTTTCCCTCCTCTCTCCATTTCTCTCTGTCCTATCAAACAACAAAGACAACAATAATAACTACAACAATAAAACAACAAGGGCAACAAAAGAGAATAAATAAATAAATATTTTGATATACTTGATGAACCCATCTAACCTGTGAGTACACCACCAAGTCCAACTCAATGCTGTATTTAACTACTGCCTTTTTTTTTTTTAGGTTTCCTTGGAGTTCAGTCTCTAAAGTCATGCTAATTGACTGATATGAAATAACTTAGAAAACCTAGAAGGACAAAGAAAAAAAGAAACAATTGGCCACTACACCCCAATGAAAATATGGTGCTAGTATTTCTTTGGTTAGAATGAGCAAGTGACGATTGGCTTTCTCAGACTCTTTTCAAAAGTATGAACTTGCTGAAACTCATAAACGTAGAAGAAAGAAAGGGTGAGACGGGAACACACAATGAGAATGATGGGAACGTTGCATTTATAACAGGAGGACTAGAGATCGCACATCCTCTAAAAGATAACCACAAGGATACAACATAAAATGTAAAGTTTCAACTACGTCTGAAATCCATAAAGCTGCAATGGGATCTACTATTGGCAAGCCACAAGTACTTTGTGTGACAAAGGGACACAGGCGAAACAGTCTTTCAAAATTGGAATACGAGGCCCTGCTGCTGATGTAATAGGGAACAATGATTAAACTATCAATCAAACAGATTTTTTAAATATGTTGCATGTCATAGCCAGAGATTTCAAATCCAGGACAAAATCTGGTGTTAGTTACAACAGAGATGAATTGGGTGGTCTCTTAGTACACAGATGATCACAAAATCAGCATAATGTGGAAATCAATTCAAGGACTCTTCATCTCAGCTCATGAAGATTCTGAATTAATAAAAACGATGTTACAGATTTATGAGCCATGGCCCTGCAAAGTGCTTTATGCTATTTTTCAAGTTATTTACTATATTTCAAAGCAAAATCATTTAATATGAACTCCAATCTCAACCTCTACCTAAATATCTTTACTTTTTAAACAATTGAATTTGTGGTTATTTTTTCCAGATGCACAGCACTTAAGGAAAAAAAAAAAGTAAAAAAGAAAATAAAAGAAAAATGCTGGGTAAATTTCATCCCCGAACCATCTGGAAGCCGGAAGGAATGGGGCTGATTTCAGTGCCAGTTTTCTCTAGAGCCTATTTTAATTTCACTCACATCAATTGCATGTCCCTCCCTATATGAGAATGTTTAATTGAAATATTACAAGTTCCCATGTGATAACTTCCTCTTCAAGTTTTTTTTTTCCCCAGGGAAAATTTCTTCTCTCCAGTTGAATATTCTAGAGCCCTCACCAGAAAATAAAAACACAATAAGATGGTCTAATTATTGCAACTACCAGAAACTAAATCCAGATTTCTGGAGCAGAGTGATGGCACACCTGGTTGAGTGCACATGTTATAATATGCAAAGATCTGGATCCGAACCCCCTGGTCTCCACCTGCAGACAGAAAGCTTAATGAAGTAATGCTATAGGTCTTTCTTTCCGCTCTCTTTCTGTCTCCCCTTCACTCAATTTCTGTCTCTATACAATAAACAATAAATAAGATATACTAAACTAATAAAAAATCTTAAAAATAAATAAATAAAATAAAAAAACAAATCCAGATTTCTTATCTGAATATCATAATCAGTTTAGTTTTGGTGCCCAAAAGGAGGAGAATTTTCTCCTTCTGAAATTGGCCTCTGCTTCTTAGCAGGTATTCTGTTTTAGTGTTCAAGCTGCTCTTCAACCTTTTAAAAGTAGATAAAATGTACAAATAAAAGACTAAAATTGTGAGACAACTATTCAGTGCCATTTGATGTTTACAAAGACAGCCGTTTTCACCTGCCCCACAGTATTTTGTAGTAGTTATAATATACCACGCTGGTGAGTGCTCATATACAGAGATGAACAAAACTTGGATATCTATCTCAAGAACTCACAGGTTGTTGGGGGAGACAGACAAGAATAATGACATTTCTAAAAATGGCTGTAGAACCCTACAGTAAAACCATCTTTTTTAGGCATTCAAATATTTTGTCTAAAGTCAGAACCCTTTAGAAAAGTAGTTCATACATGACTGCATCTTTCTGCCTTGTCCTCCGACAACTTCTCCAGCTTCAACACTCCTGTAATCCACATCCACTCACTTCCCCACAAATGAAGACACTGACTCCAATTTTACATATTCTCACATAATCCTTCAACCTTACACCATATCACCTGTCATGTGTCTAGAATCACTAGACGTTCACTCCTCCCTGCACATGCAGACTTAGGCTGTCCCCCTACCTGAAAATCATCCTCATCCATGCAGATCTCAAGGAGGCCACAAGGCTCAGAATAAGTAATATGACTCCTTTCTCTGGTCTCTGAATGTCCAATGCAATTCTAAGGATTTAGAACACTTTTTACATCTGGCTGTATCTGGCTGTTTCCTTTCTATTAGTTTTCCTTTTTCCTTAAGTTCCTTCAGGAACTGTACTCCAATAATTCTCAGAATACAGTAAGTGCTCAAAAAAAATCATCCCTATCTGTGGAAATTGAAGTCAGGTGAGACTGTAATTCTCGTGAAGTAACAGGGATAGATAGTAAACACACTTTAATGGCTGTCGTTTATTAAATACCAGAATGCTGGGTTCTATGTTATTCAAAACTAAAGTAAAAATAGTTTCTAGGTTCTCTGTCTTTCAAGAAAGCATTTATGTCCCATGTCTCATTCAAATATACCATGTTCTGATGATGATGATGTTTTACATGTTGTATATCTACCTTATTACACCACCTTAAATCAGCTGTTTCTTTCAATCTTCATAAGCCCATTTATAAAGTAAATGTGGCTTCATCCGATACAGGTAAAAGAACTTTTGAGAGCTCGTGGCACGGTCATCTGACTTCAAGATATTTTGTTCTTTCCCACTCTCTACCCTCTCTGGCTAGTGCAAAGTCCATGCTTGCATCCATTAATAAGAAAGCCAAGATGTGCTCATGTGCTCCACAAAATACACAGTTCACCCGCAGGATGTAGCACAAACTGGAGAGTTTAGTTTTTCCTAATACCTTACGTGTGGCAATGTTAAATTTCCTAACCTTTGTAAAAGTTGTTTTTCTAACCTTTGTTGTTTTTCTAACCTTTGTAAAAGCTGGGTGGTCCCGGATGCTTGGACAAAGAGAAACTAAGCATTTGACTACATGTGGTATCTTCTTGATCCCACACGTAGGACCAGACTTAAAAAACTGCTTTACTAGTGTTGTGTGTCGGTATTGTTTAGGCAAATAAACTGATATCAGATTCTCTTGATTTCAGCCTGAATTGTTTATTTCTTTGCTTGCTTGCTTCCTCCTCCTCCTCCTCCTCCTCCTCCTCCTCCTCCTCCTCCTCCTCCTCCTCCTCCTCCTCTTCTTCTCCTTCTTCTGGTCAAATCATTGCATCTAATTAACTGTGTGTGTTTGGAGCTCCCACACCTTTTTATCCATTGCTAATTTCACAAGGAGCATAACAATTACCACTGGGTAAGGAAATTTCTTGTAGAATGCATTTTGTTTCTATACATGCACACATTTTATTAGTATAATCAGTAATTACTTATTTATTATCAATAGTGCCCCAACATCAGTGGGACCTTAGTTACTCCCTAATTGTTCAGAATCCTATTTCTTTATAAAGACAGACTTGAAAAGGATAGCACAATAGCTCAGACATCTCACAACTAACAATCACTCCTCCCTCCTCATTTATTGATGGGCTATTCTCTTGCTTATATTTCTTTTTCCCTGATAAAGTCGTGAATGACTTGGCTTATTTTTTTTAATTCCTTCATTTATCATTAACTCACTTGGACTATTTATTGTCTTCATCTCCTCTGACTGTACTAGTTATATTGAGAGTTTCTCCTTGAAAATCTTCCTGGTGATCCCTTCGTCCCTTGCCACACTTTAAGCTTTACATTTTCATGTAAATTACATATCCCCCAGCCCACAAGATTATACTGCAAAGTAATCATCCTTACCTCATGCCAGTACACACACTCCTGTTTTTAACGGTGTCCTTTTTTTTTCTTTTGTATCTTTAATATACCTAGAAGTTGCAGATATTCTATCGCTTATATTTCCACAGGGAAGGGGAAAAAAAAAAAGGCTGGTCAATGAATAGCATATGTATTTACCTCTAGTAGCCTAGGGAAAACAGAAACAATCAGAATAATTCTATAAATAGATGCTTCATCAGTTCAATCTTTTTAAACTTTCCACAAACACTGCCATTCTGCCCAAGGTAAGATTGTCTTTGGTGATTTGCTCTATCCACAGCACAACATCCTCATTGATCCCCCATTCTCATTCCAAGTTCCACCATGTGCTGCGGACTGCAAGTAATATCTGCCCCGGGAAACAGAAAGGGGGAGATCCTTCCTGCTAAAATCACCAGGAGCACTTATTTCTTCACTAACATCTGTGCCTTGGATGCAGAGTTGTTGGTGTACTCCTTTCATTTCTGAAAGTGAACTTGATCCTGCTTTGATCCTGCCTAAAATGCTAGAGACATAAAGAAAACAATGATAATTTTAAACTTAAGTGTTAGACTGACAAATAGAACAAAGTATTCATTACCTGTTGCTGTTATAAATTTCCACTAGCTCTGGACTAAAAGCAACACACGTTTCTTATAAGACATTCCTGGAGGTCAGAGTCTACAGTGGGCTAAAATCACTGTGGTGGCAGGCCATGTCCTCCAGGAGACTGAGATTTCTTTCTTTCTTTAAATTTTTTATTATCTTTATTTATTTGATA